>NC_080760.1:25981393-26606393 GCF_020826845.1 Diceros bicornis minor
TCATTTTTTGGAGCTATTATAGTCTTGTGGTTTAATTTTGGATTCTAGTTATTGCTTATATCTAGAAATACTATTGTTTTTTTGTTTTTGTTTTTGTTTTGTGAGGAAGATCAGCCCTAAGCTAACATCCATGCCAATCCTCCTCTTTTTTTGCTGAGGAAGACTGGCCCTGGGCTAACATCTGTGCCCATCTTCTTCCACTTCATACGGGATGCCGCCACAGCATGACCTGACAAGTGGTGCATCGGTGCGCGCCCAGGATCCGAACTCGGGCGCCAGCAGGGGAGCACACGCACTTAACCACTACGCCACGAGGCTGGCCCCAGAAATACTCTTGGTTTTTGAGTGTTGACGTTTTATGCTGTGAACTCACTAAACTCACGAGTTCAAGGAGTTTTTAATTTTTTTTGTAGATTTCTTGGCATTTTCTATATAGAGAAACATGTCAGGAAGTAGGGATGGTTTTGTTTCTGGCTTTCCAATTTGTATGCTTTCTACTTAGTCTTACCTTATTGAACTAGCTAGGACTTGAGTGTGATGTTGAATTGGTGTGGTGGGAGTAGACATCTTTGACTTGTTTTTCAGTCTTATGGGGGAATTTTCAGTATTCTCTCTGAGTGTTGGGGAACTCCTTTCCTGCTCCTTGAGACAGAACTAGAGGGCTTCTCTTCTAGTTTTCTCTTTCCACACTGATGCCACTTCCAGGTTTCAGGCTGCCTTGTGTCCAGGCCAAGTGATAGCAGAGGAAAATGACCTTGTGAACTCACCACTAGTTTGGTGATACTTTGAATTATGGTATTTCCCCCCAACTTCCTGCTACTTTTTACTTTTCCAAGTCCTCAAATGTCTGCTCCAAGTGTCTTGTCTGTGTTTTATAGCTGCATTTGGTGGGAGAAACAGGATGGACTGTGTTTCCTTCATCTTATCAGGAGCCAAAACCCTTTTATGTTTTTAAAAATATGAGAATGTTTTGTTTTTATTAATGTTTTTTACTCCTAAAATTTTGGGAGTAATTTTAAGGGAAATTTAGGGGGAAAATGTTTTAATCCTGAAAATAGAAAAAATACTTTGGAAAAAATTTTCTCCCCTTTCCATTTCTTTTTGTGTGTGTTTGTTGAAGGATGGGGGTTTTTGTGTTATATATCTCAATATTTAAGGCAAATGATTATAGGGTACGGTGGAAAAGTTTTCTCTTTCTGCTCAAACAAATACACATAAAGTGGCTAATTCTTTCCTTGCATTTTGATCAAATCTTGGGCAGGCCTTGTTACTCATCTGGTCACGCTCAGATTACAAAAAAAAAAAAGTCCTGCAGTCATTGTATTATGCCAAACCTTTTAGTTCAGGAATTATTATGTACATCCCTATATAATAATCAAAACTCCAGCCTTATTTTAAAATTGAAACTTTTCCCCTGGAACTCCTCCAGACCAGGGTCCAATAGGGGCAAGGAGGCAGAGTTGTCATTTTCTCTATTTTGCCTAACAGCACTTCTTTTTTTCTCCTCCACTTACTAGGCACTTTTGGCTTCCTCAGGACTGAAGGGTAGAGTTAGAAATGCGGAGAAGAGCTAAGGGTCAGGAAAAGTATTACTTCACTGGCACTATTGTGAGTTGACATTGGCCCTAGTCTTGGCAGATGTTTAAAGCTAGAATGACTCTTTCTCACTTGCTGGGTTTTCAGATACAACTCCTCACTGCGGCTCTCACCTGTAGTCCTGTGACACAGGTGATGCACCACCTTCACATCAACTCTGTATTAGGCTTCTAACAGCCATCCAGGTGGCTCTTTTAGGCAAAATTCACTTAGGATTATACCAGGCCAAGGCGTTCTCTCTGTCTCTCTCTCCCCCTCTCTGTCTCTAATCCTCTTTCTCTGTCTCTCCCTCTTCACATGCACATATAGTCCACAGAAAAATATACTTACTATCCCAAAGCATAGCCCTCTGCTCTTCTACTTCTTGCCCATTAAATCGCTCAAGTATGAGTCATACCACAGTCTACCATATCCCCTAAACTATGCAAGTATTCTTGAGTCTTTCTGGGTTAGTCTTACGCCTGGTGGATCTCACAGCACATCAACAATTCTCTCCAAAGAAAGACTCCAATTTTCTACTAACTTGTCTCAGACTCCCCAACTTATTTTTTAGGGTGGAAGTTAATAGGAAGGTCACAAAGTGGTTCTCCACCACTATCTTTACGAGTTCTACTTGTATAGTGTAGCAGCTTACTTTGAAATGTGAGTAGGTAGCCTAACCAAAACCGAGAGAGGAGGAGTCTCTTTTTAACTTCCCGTTACATTTATAAATAAACCCTTTGATCTTTACGTGACTGATAGCACATATGTTAGCTGAAAGAAGATAAATCCTGTATCAAATATAGCTGGTTACTTAGCAGAGAGACAGACTAGTTGTATACGTATGATAGAGTACTAGTTAGATTCTGTACCATATATTTTTTATTCTAATGGCCCCATCAGTGAGGACTTTCTACATGCATTGTCCTCAGGATTGGATGTTACTGCAGAAGTGAAAAAGAAACGAGTCATTGCCCTGCTTTGAATTTCAAAAGTCTAGAGATTTCAGGCTTTTATCATTTACCGAAGTGTGGGTGACTGCCTGTTGATGTAAAAAAAATTTTCCCACCAGGCAGAGAGGTGAGGGAGAGAAACTTTATAAGAAAGGGAGACACAAAAAGAAGGTTTGGAAGAAGGTGAGGGAATCCTCACATGTTTCCCTCCATCCAAATGTGGTCTGAGACAGAAACTACAGATAGGTTTTGGGGACCCAAGAGCAGATATTTGTGTCTCATTCTGTAGGATGACCACAAGAAATGCTGTCCATCTTTTAGAGATCCCACATCCAGGATAGGGCAGAGGTTGGAATAGCAAAGCCAAAGGCAGGGAATGACAGAGAGAAGACCTGAGACCAGCCCCTGAACTCTAGTGGTCTTTGAGAACATTCAACATTTTCCCATGGTCTTGACAGGGAAGAGCGGCCGATGGCCCACAGGAGGACTTGTAGAACACAGACTGTGTGGCCCGAATACTGGATTCATGCAGGACCATGAGTATCAACAGCTTTCGAAAACGTGGGTTCAATGGCCAGTGGCCGCGACCAGGCAGGACATATTAAACCTCAGCAGGGAGGTCAGGTGATTACTATGGACTGGATATGCACCCACTCCCTCCACCCCACAACTTCTGGGGTAGCACAGTGTTCTGAGCCTCCTGCAAAACCAGACGCCACCCAAGAAGAAGGGAAAGACAAGCAGAGAGTGAGACTCCAGAATTAACTGACTTGTTAACAATAAAGATATGAAGTTTTAAACCAGAAATATCTTAAATTGGCAAAATTAAGCTTTCCATTGCTGAACTGGTTCCAGTTTTGCATTACTGAGTCTATGACTACGAAATGAAAATCTATTATATACATGTGTACTTGCCCACTAAATTGTGAACAATTTGATGGCAGAGGCCAACTTTCATTGGATCATTTTATCCATGGGTCCTAGAAAAATGCCTGAAATAAGATAAAAATGGGGATAGCAGGTATTGTATTAAATTAATATGAAAGAAATAAAACTCTTAATATGTAAATTGGTTAGTTGTCCCCTGTCCTAGTAAATAAAATTGACGCTGTTAATGAAATCTTCAGCTCTCCAGTTCCTTTTCCTCTGCGACTAAGTCTAGCCTCATTTTTTTATGATAGCAAGTGAACAACTGTGACAATTTCTCTGATACTTCTCTTTTTTTCTGTATCTTTGCCAATCTATTGTTTGCAGATGAGAGTCACTCCCATGGCTCATCCCTCTCTCCTAAAGAAGAAAAACTTAACAGAAACATGCAGAGTTGGAAATAGGAGTAAAAAGAGAAAATCAAACATCAGAAAAAGGTCTCTGAAAAAGAGAAAGTACAGTCATTCTTTGTCATAAAGTTTCTCATAAATATATGTTTGTATTGTAACATGATTCTTCCATTAACATTAGGAAACTGTTTTTGTTTTTGTTTTGGTTTGGTTTTTTTTGGTGAGGAAGATTAGCCCTGAACTAACATCTGTTGCCAATCCTCCTCTTTTTGCTGAGCAAGGTTGGCCCTGGGCTAATATCCATGCCCACCTTCCTCTACTTTATATGTGGGATGCCTGCCACAGTATGGCTTGACAAGCCGTGCATAGGTCCGCACCCAGGATCTGAACCTGTGAACCCCAGGCCGCCGAAGCTAAGCGCGCAAACTTAACCACTACGCCACTGGGCCAGCCCCAAAAAACAGTTTTTATGTATAGAGAAATGGACCTCTCCTAAATGTCTCTGAGCAGTCAACAAAACTCTTTTCTGCCACATCAGGAAATAATTTTTCAGTGCCATTTATTAGTGATTTCTCTCCCATCTCAGCTGTTAATCTCTTTTCTGATAGAAAGAATGGAAACAACTGGGCAGTGGACAGAATTCCACATCAACCTTTGTTGCTATTCCTTGTTAAGCAATAATTTCCTATTTAAAATGTTTTATTCTAAGTGTAATTTTTAGAGAACACCAAGATTTCCTTGGCAACAAGTGTAGTTAATTCAAGGACAGTCTTTTGCTTTTTACCCAAATGTGAGAAGGACCTTCAAAAACCTAAGCCATCAAAGTGTTTCCAAAACATTGCACAGGTTTACTAAAAGCTTTCTTGCAGAATTCATTTTATTTGTGTATGAGGAAGATTAGCCCTGAGCTAACATTCGTTGCCAATCTTCCTCTCCTTGCTGAGGAAGATTGGCTCTGGGCTAACATCCATGCCCATCTTTCTCTACTTTACATGAGATGCCGCCACAGCATGGTTTGACAAGCGGTGCGTTGGTGCGCGCCCGGGATCCGAACCTGCAAACCTCGTGCTGCTGAAGCGGAGTGCGCGCACTTAACAGCTACACCACCGGTGGCCCCGCAGAATTTATTTTTTAAAGTATAGATTGCATAATTTTGAGCATGAAATTTAACTAAACATTAATCACCTGGAGTTTCATCATTCAGAGAAAATTTAATGAAACTGTATAGAAATGCCCCGGTGCTCAGGTTTTTGCCCTTTTAGGAAAAAGACTAAATAGGTTGAATCTCAATCAGGAAGTTGCACTTCTTTATAAAACAAAACAAGAACAAAACCAAAAAACAAAACCACATTAGTGTGCAGAAAACACTAGAGTAGAGTACAGAGATGGCAGAAATGATGGTAATTTTTAGTGATTTTTTTTTCTCTTTCTGCCTTTGAAATTGTAGGTTAATGATATAATACTGCTTAGATGATATAGACAGGTGTTTCTGGTGATGAGAATAGAGAGATAATTCTTCTCTATTCTGAGAGGAAGTATAAAATAATAATGAAAACGTGAGCTCTAGGGCCAGACTGCCATAGTTGGGATCCCAGTTCGTCTGCTTTCTATTATGTGACTGTAAGCAAGTGAAATAATCTCACAATACCTCAGTTTTCTTATGTGTAACATGGGGATACCAGTGTATTTACCTCAAAGAGTTTTGAGGATTGAATGAGTTAATAAATGTAAAGCAATTAGAACAGAGTTTGGCACATTGTAAGCACTCAACATGCTGGTTGTTTTGAGTAATTACTGATGATTGGATTTTATTATCATGCCCTGGAAATAACCCCCATATTTAGTTAGTCTTGCTATATGTTATTGCCAGAAAGGATAGTTTAAAATCAGCACTCTGATATCGAAATCATCCACCTTGAGAGATGTCAAGCAATATTTAATTGGTTTATGTCCAATAATTCAGTACAGCAAGACAAGTCATTTATTAACCCCAGGGGAACAGGACACATCTCAAAAAGTACACACATATACTATATTTTTCAAAATCAGACATATAGTATTTTTCAAAATCAGACATCATCTTTATAATAAATCATTATAATTGACTTTCTGTTGTTCTGAGAGATGATTGGCAATTCCTACCTAAAAATTTCCAACTAAAATTCTTATGGTATGCCATATAGATCTAGAGGTTTGAGGCTTTGATTGGCCATTCATCCATCTGTAGCTTGCAAGTAGGCCTGTTATCAGAGGAAAATGTTGGCACTGCATGTAAGTAACCTCTTGGCCATCCAAGTGAGGTGGCCCTTCATTCAGATATGTGTCTTGATTATATTCTTTCATAAGAAAACACTAACCTTACTTTCTGCCTAGCTGATTGTTAAATATGTAACAGGATATTTGCACTGAATGTTTCCTCTGGAGAATGTTCTTTGAACTCTGATAACCAACTGTTATTCAAAAAAGAAAACTCGTATTTGTGGAAAATTACCTAAAGCACGTGAAGTCTTCAAAATATTCCACATTTTCCTCTTAGATCAAGCAACACCACCAACAATAGGTTACTAATGGTATATTGTTTGGAGTCATCATAAAACTAATTGTATTGAATAGCATTTCACCAAATTCATCATTGTGTCTACTGTAGATATGTTGTTCAAGACATTATCTGCTACATAAAGAATAGCACTGGAAAAATTATTCTGAGATTTCTCAGAGAAAATTATGATTCCTTCATTATAACAATTTTTAAAATCTTATTCTGGTTCCTTATTTGCTTTGGTCACTAGGAATCTTGTTGTTTCTAGCAACTTTCTATTTTTCTAAACCTTAATCAAGTCAGGCACAGAAAGTAAATGCTTAAATTTGCATGGCACACTGAGGAAGAGAGAAGAGGTTGCTTGTGGCCAGAGGGAGCCAGCCCAGGGTTGGGTCACCTAACCACACCTGGCTTCCCTGAGAGCTGGGAGGTCAGTATGTTTGCACACCTGAAAACTGTGCATGGTATACCGTCTGGAAATCTCTGCTCTGTGGCATATATTTACATGACATCCTTTCAGATTGTAAGAATGATTGAAATCAACCTTAAAATCTTTGTGAAAGGAGACAGGAAATAAAAAACCGAATAATCAAATAATTGATCAAAAGCAAAGGAGCAGCAGGACACGGAGTGCCAAGATTATAGAAATGCAGAATAGTGGCCAGGCTGTCAGCATTTTGCAGCGAAACTTTAAGGAGAAGGAAGCTCCTCAACAATCCTGTGACTTGGTATGTAAGAGTGAAGTTGGGTCCAAAGCCCAGACAAAAACTAAGAAAAACCTGAATTGCTATGGCCATGATATGACAAAGATAGTTCCCAGTGCAGATTAGTAGGGAAGAAGATTGGGGAGGTAAAGAGGCCGATTTTCAGAAACCGAAAAACACGAGGGGAAATACATGCTACAACCCATCTTCTTAGGCATAAAAGTTTTTTTAAGGAGGAACTAGAACCTGACATCAGAAACCCACTGTAAATAATATGAAATTAACTTTGAAAGTATATGCTTGAATTAACATTTTAGTAAAATGTGTAGTATTCAGTATATAATGTACTTTTAGTCATTTAAAATTAATTATTTTTTGTTGTTATCTTTCATTAAGTCTAAAACTGAAGGATCCCTGCAGTTGTTATTGCAGTTGACTAACTGATAAGAGTATTCTTCACTCTTTAAAGAAAGATTTTTGAATCCAGAATGGAACAAAGTCAGGTGATTTGTACTCTCTAGAAAATATTGTTTAAATAAGGCTTATCTCTCCCTCTGTAGGTGCTGCACCATACAATTGCAGCAAATAAATAGATTCTGCTGTCTATATTCTGACAGTCCCATATTAATGTCTTCAGCCAAATAAAACTCTAGATTTGTATCCAAATTCCCACTCAACATCTCCACTGGGCTATCTTTTAGACATTCAAATTTCAGTGTCTAAAAAATGCTGTCTAGATCTTGCCCCCACACCTCTTCCACCTAGAGCCTTTCTCATCTCAGTTGATGATAATTGTGTCTTTCCAGTTGCTCAGGTCCCAAACTTTGGAGTTTCTTTAACTCTTTACTCCTCACATTATATTCAATCCATCAGGAAATCTTGTTGGCTTTACATTCAAAATATATCCAGGGGCCGGCCCCGTGGCTTAGCGGTTAAGTGCACACGCTCTGCTACTGGCTGCCCGGGTTCAGATCCCGGGCGCGCACTGACTCACCGCTTGTCCGGCCACGCTGAGGAGGCGTCCTATGTACAGCAACAAGAAGAATGTGCAACTATGACAAACAACTATCTATTGGGGCTTTGGGGGGGAAAAGGAGGAGGATTGGCAATAGATGTTAGCTCAGGGCTGGTCTTCCTCAGCAAAAAAGAGGAGGATTGCCATGGATGTTAGCTCAGGGCTGATCTTCCTCACAAAAAAAAAAAAGAAAGACAAAATATATCCAGAATTTAACCTCTTTCCTCTGCTTCCTCCGTCACTACTCATCTCCCACGGGGTAATTGCAATAAGCCCTAACTTGTCTTCCTGCTGCCAGTCTTGCTCCTTTACAGTCTATTTTCAACACAGCAGCCAGAGTAATCCTTTAAGATAGAAGTCAGATCAGGTCACTCTTTATTATTGTTACATTTACATAAGCTCTCAGAGCAGTGCCTGGTATATATTCTGCACCTATGACTGAGTACATGAATACCCACTCTTAGTAGAGAACACTGATACTTAGAGAAAGGAACTTACTTGCTCAATATCTCGTAGAGAGTAGCAGAATATAACTCAGGTCTGCGTGCTCCACTCTAACTTTCTGTTCACTATCCTGTGCTTCCTCCTAAGCATGTTGACAGAATCCTCATGGTAGATAGATATCAGAAATTTTTGGAGGAAACAGGTTGTACTGATTGGCAGGAGTCTGAGTTCAAGCCCTTCCACTAAGCAGGGAGAGTCTGAGTACCACAATTTTTGACTTGCAGAAGATGGTCGAACTAGATAATCCGTAAGGTCCATCCTAGAGCCAAATCAGTCCAGTGACACTGCAAAAGTTTCCCAATTTGTCAACATCAGTTCAACTAAAAAGTCACTTGGGAATATCAGCAGGACAAGGGAGCCTACCAAATATGCTAATCTGCTTCTTAGATTCCCAAGTGCAGCCAGATCTAGAAGCTTTGTTCAGTGGGGCAAGGTTTCCCAGGGCTGGTTGCTAACTGGTGATATTTGGCTCAGTTGGCACTCTCAGTGGTGATATACACAAATGCAGTTGTTTAGGTATAACTGAGTGTGACGTCTATCTATTTACTTACTTATTATTTTATGTCTTTACTTTGTGAAATCAAACCCACATCCAAATTAGTGGTGTGATGCCTTAGCGTTTATAACAAGGCCTTTGTGTGGTTTTTCTAGCTTCTTAGGTTATAGCTCACTGTATATCTGTATTTGTTCAAGTATTTGTGTTTATTCCTCTACCTCAAATACAAGTTTTTGTCTCAAAATACACTTTCCCAACCCCAGTTGGCCCTTTATTCCAGCCAAGCCAATTTTCCTACTGTTCCCCTTAATTTCCCTTTTTCTTGTCTTGATCCCTTTTTGTCTTTCCTTTGTCCTTCCTTCCTCCCTCCTGCTCTTCCCTCCCTCGCTCCTTACTTTCTTTCTTTTGGTTTATTTTCTCTGTACTACTTTTGCTCATATTATTTTTCTCATAAAAGGCCTTCCTCCCCTCTTCTGACAATTCTAACCCATTGTCATTTATAGATGTAATTTACCTGTGAGAAACAATCCCTGGCTGTTGTACTTGAGTCAGAGCACTAATTTTATCTTTGATTCTAGAAGTTATGATTCTGTTACCATTAATGATTTATTTTTTGTAGTTCTTGGTTGGTTGTTGGTCATTCTCCTGTGGTAATATACTTTTTGATCCTCACCGGATTGCAAACTTCTTGAGTGCACTGACTTGCCTTCTAGATCTCTTAGATCTTCCTTTTCACATATTAGTACAGGTTTAGGTAGAGAGCAGGAAGTTTCCTAATAGTCTGCATTTCAACTGTCTGTTGCTTCATAACAAACAACCCCAGAACTCAGTGCTTAAAACAATCATTTTATTTTATTCATGGTTTTGGGGGTGAGGAACTTGGGAATGGCTTTGCTGGTTGTTTGTCTTTCACTCCTATGATGGCAGCTGGGGCTGGAGGATCTACTACCACGATGACTTCTTCAATCACTTGTCAGGTGCCTAGGCCAGTCTCTCTCTACATGGTGTCTTATCCTACAAGGCTTCTCCCTGGGGCTTGGGCTTCTCAGAGCAATGTTGTCTTGAGATAATCACACTTCTTGCATGGTGGCCAGCTTCCAAGAGGAAGAAGGCAGAGGCTGCCAGGCCAGTTAAGGGATATGCCTAGAACTGGCACAGTGACACTTCAGTCCTATTCTATTGGTCAAAGCAGTCACAAGGCCTCTCAGATTAAGGAGGGGTGAGAAATGGACTCCGATTCTTTCTATTTTTTTTTGGTGAGGAAGATCAGCCCTGAGCTAACATCCATGCCAATCGTCTTCTTTTTGCTGAGGAAGACTGGCCCTGAGCTAACATCTGTGCTGATCTTCCTCTAACTCATGCGGGACGCCGCCACAGCAAGGCCTGACAAGTGGTGCATCGGTGCGCACCTGGGATCTGAACCTGGCCCGCCAGCAGAGGAGCACGAGCACTTAACCACTAAGCCACGGGGCCGGCCCCTGGACTCCAATTCTTGATGGAAGCATGACAAGATCACATTGCAGGTGAGCATGCAGGATGAGAGTTATTGTTGAGGCCATTTTTGAAAAATATAATATGACTCAATCTGCAGAGTAAATTCAGTGATTTTATTTTAGAAATGCATTTGAATAAAATGTATGATATATAAATTGAAGAATCAAAAGTTAGAATGTGTAAAATGAATGCTATTTTAGAACAACCAATCAATAAAAAAGAGACGTACAGACCAATATTTTATTAAGAGGATCTGCACGATTAGATTCTGGCCTGAAGTACTGTGGTCACCTGATGACTATGAAATGATGTGCTGTTGGTTCTATGGTAGACTCTCTTCTTTGATTAGGTTGAATATAGTAACTACTAATTCTATTTCAGCAGCTCTTGCTGTGTCAAATGCAGTAATGACATGGCCATGGTGTTCTCTCTGTAAATGGCCTGGAATTTAGTTTGAAGTATAACTTATTAAAAAGGTACTCATCACTTTTCCAGCTTAGCTCTCCAGTCTCAAGTGTCATAAATTCCAATCTTATAGTATTCTCTTTTAGTTTCACAGATTAACCTATAAAACAAGCAAGAACATGAATTATATTTTATTTATTCACTTTATTATTATTATTATTAAAATATATTTTAAATGTGTGCCATGTTTAAATTGCTTTGTGTGCCAAGCAGGATAAAAGATACATTTTTAAATTCAATAGAATAAGATCTTAGTTCCTGACATCTAAGATTACAGTCCTGTGTATGTGTCTGTGTTTTTATGTGTATAAGAATTCGAGTGAGTTTGCTGATGTAGGCTACATAGAGAACTAGACAGGCTATCCTTTTTTTTTTTGCATTTTTTAACCCATCTTCTTTATTTTTTTATTTTTATTTTTTTAAATTTTTTGTTTATTGCAGTAACATTGGTTTATGACATTGTATAAATTTCAGGTGTACATCATTATACTTCTATTTCTGCATAGATTACATCATGTTCACCACCCAAATACTAATTACAACCCATCACCACACACATGTGCCAAAATATCCCTTTCGCCCTCCTCCCTCCCCCCTTCCCCTCTGGTAACCACCAATCCAATCTCTGTCTCTATGTGTTTGTTTATTGTTGTTATTATCTACTACTTAATGAAGGAAATCATACGGTATTTGACCTTCTCCCTCTGACTTATTTCACTTTGCATAATACCCTCAATGTCCATCCATGTTGTCACAAATGGCTGGATTTCGTCGTTTCTTATGGCTGAGTAGTATTCCATTGTGTATATATACCACATCTTCTTTATCCATTCATCCCTTGATGGGCACTTAGGTTGCTTCCAAGTCTTGGCTATTGTGAATAACGCTGCAATGAACACAGGGGTGCATGTATCTTTATGCATCGATGTTTTCAAGTTCTTTGGATAAATACCCAACAGTGGAATAGCTGGATCATATGGTAGTTCTATCTTTGATTTTTTGAGGAATCTCCATACTGTTTTCCATAGTGGCTGCACCAGTTTGCACTCCCACCAGCAGTGTATGAGAGTTCCCTTCTCTCCACATCCTCTCCAACACATGTTGTTTCCTGTCTTGTTAATTATAGCCATTCTGACAGGCGTGAGGTGATATCTCATTGTAGTTTTGATTTGCATTTCCCTGATAGTTAATGATTTTGAACATCTTTTCATGTGTCTGTTGGCTATCTGTATATCTTCTTTGGAGAAATGTCTATTCAGTAGACAGTCTATCTTAAAGTTTTAAGGTGGAATATTGGTATTATCTCATTGGGTCTTATCCTCACCACTAAATTGGAAGTTCTTTAAGGTCAACACTATGTCTTATTCGTCTGTTTTTTTCCTACAGCAACAGTACCTGTCACAATTTATGTACCCAGTAGGTATTGAATACTCAACTCTCTGGAGTGGAGTTTCTATGCAAATGGAACTACTCCTGCTGGTAAACTACTTCTGATTTGACCACACTGGGAATTTGAAGTCAAAACAGGCTATTCCAGCTTCCCAGAACCTTGAGGAAAATTTCTGGCCCCTTAGAATTGTTTGTCCAATTGCGTTTTGGGTGAATCTTTCTATGCCTGAGTCTGCCTCCTTGAGCTTCCCTATTATTTACACTGGCTTACCTACAGTCTTGGGAACTGCCGATAATGAATTGTTTCCAAAGTTCTTGAAATCAAATACCTTTTACTGAAACATTACTGAATATGGAATGAATCAGAAACATGTGGATTAAATTTCCCTGAAAATTTCTTTGGTTATAAAAATTAAGGGGAAAAAGTGTTTGGCTAGATGCATTGTGGGTGATGCCAAACCCAAATTGTTTGAAAAGTGCGTGTGCTAGTTAGATAAACAAACAAACAAGTTTTATTTCCCTTTTGTCCTGTAAAACCTCACACTCACTGTAAAAATCTCAGGTCAGCTTGCAGACAGATTTTATAAAGGTTTTTGGGACGTCTATGGTTTCTTTTTTGGCCTGATCATTGGAGACAAATAGTTATATAGATAAATGCTTCTGAGAATGCCAGTAAGTGATGCTGATGTTTCTCAATAGATTTTAATAGATTGAGCAATGTAAGGTGTATTTGTAAGATTTATTTGATTTCTGAATGTTAACTGAAGATTTTATCTAAAATAAGTTACTTCATGAGGGAAGCAGCTGACTTGTTCAACTTAAACTATTCCTAAAATATTCAAAGCTTCGACATGATATACATATGTGAAAAGGAGAAAATACCTTTATCATTCAAACAACAAACTTGAAAGTAATTTAGTCTCCAAATCCTATTTGGTGAAAGGAAGTGTTTTAGGGTCAAAATAAGTTTCATTGTAATGGTTGTTATCATTCTTTTCATCTTCTTCAAAAATCATCAAATAATTGATTAAGCATTTATGTCCCTGTACCCAACACAATTTTTTTTTTTTTTTGTGAGGATGATCAGCCCTGAGCTAACATCCATGCCAATCCTCCTCTTTTTGCTGAGGAAAACTAGCCCTGAGCTAACATCCGTGCCCATCTTCTTCCACTTTATGTGGGACACCGCCACAGCATGGCCTGATAAGCGGTACGTCGGTGCACGCCCGGGATCCGAACCCGGGCCGCCAGCAGCAGAGCGCACTCACTTAACCGCTACGCCACGGGGCTGGCCCCCCAACACAATTTAAGGAGAACCACATGGATATGGTCCCTGGTAATTAGACAGACATGGATATGTATACCCTAGTATAGCAGAAGAAAGACATTAAGAAATAAATGGGCCACAAAATATTTCTGTCAGAGGCTCTCACCCTTAAGTATGTGTTAAGTATTACCTTTATGGAAAGGTTATTAAAAATACAGAATGCAAAAATCTTCTTCCCTGCCCAGAGGTTTTGATTTGAATCAGGGGCCAGGAAACTATATTTTTCAATAAGAATCTAAGTTGATTCTGATGAAGATTATCCAAGTAGCACAAACACGGACTTAGAAATGAGAAAAGAAAACTTATTGAGGTCTTACCTTCTTATTGGTAAGAAGGACTGAGGAAATTCTACCCCAAGACATAGGGAGATAATGACAGTTACACTGCCAAATCAGTACCAGTTTGTGTAGATGCTATTTTTAGACTGTGATTATGAATTTCCAGAAATGCATCTGTTCATTCAATAAGTATTTATTAAACACCAAATAAATTCTGAAAAAATAAAAACACAAATCCATGCCTTCGTGAATTTTACATTCTAGTTGAGAGACACATTCTATAAAAAAGAAATAAGTAAAATAACTTGTATATCAGGTAGTGATGAGTGTCGAAGAGAAAAACAAAGTGGGGAGGGTGTTGAAATTTTAGGAAGTGTGGAGAGAAAAGGCCTTGTTAAGAAGGTGACATTTGAGTAAAACTTAAAGGAAGCAGGAGAACAGGGAACAGTCACTGGAATATCGTAGGTGGAACATTTCCAGGCTGAGGAAACAGCAATTACAAAGGCCTCGAAGTGGAAGCATGGCTGGTGTAGCTGGAATGGTGGGGGTCAGGAGAGTAGAAGGGAAAGAGGTGAGAAAGAGCTAAACGGGTGGGGGGTTACCAGGTCACAGACTTTGGCTTCTCCTCAGAGTGGTAGGGATGCCATTAGAGGATTTGAGCACAGGCAAAACTTACACAGAACGTCTCCACCATAAATGAAGTGGAAATAAAGTGCCAATTGAGTTATTCACTCTATAGCATTTACAGAGCTAGCAGTATGCGGTATTTGTGTTGTGGGGATGCTTGGATAGATGGTGGTCAGATGATGGAAAAGGCTAAATAAAACGTGAAAAACCTGACCCTGTCCTCAAATTGTATTGCAATATACGTGGGGATTATATAAATTATTTAGTCTCTGAACAGTTATTGCCCAAGATAGTCAATATTTGCCTCAATTTTCAGGATTCTTTTAAGCATGTAAATATGGAGTATTTTCATTTGAGCATGAAGGAAATGAGAATTTGGTCACATTGGAAAGGTATTTGAATGCTTAGATTAAAGTAGAGTATATACATCTGTGGTTAGTGAAATCTTCCATTTCTATTTTCAAAGACCTGGGGTTTTAAATAAATTTAATATATGAGAGATAACATTAATAACAATAAATAAGAATCACCAAATTTCCTAAGCTAGGGAACCTAAGAATATGCAAACCAGTTGTGGAAAATATCTGGGAATAACAGTGTTCCTGATCTCTTCAACATAATGACTGTTCAGTCACTAGTAAATTATAGTTGATATTTCAGATTACAGAGCCAAGGGGTGTTTGTTTTTCAGTTTGCTAAGATGCGGCTGGGCTCATAGGCAATATGCTGATTCTTCAAATGAATAGATATTGCGAGAGCACTATCTCATTGGAATGAGATGATGCACAAACAAGAGCTGGTGGCAGAGTGGCTACGTGAGAGCTCGTGTGTGTTGTTGCCTGATTTCATTCTTCCTCAGCAACATCTTTGGTCTCATCTCCCTTTTAATTAATTAACAATGCCAAGTAACCAGTGTGACAATTTTTCTGGCAACAAACTGATCTGTCATCTACTACCAGAAAGGTGTATGTATGTATCTTCAAATATTTGTTCATGACTGATAGATATTTTTTTCCTGGGCATTGACTCTAGGATTCTTTAAGTCCACATTATTTCTGTGTTAAAGAAAATGGGATTAAAGATGCTGTCCATATTTCTTAGGTTCCTGGATGTTAAAGATACTGGAACCTACTTAACATTATTCTTTGTTAGTGCCATTGAGTTAACTCTGACTTCTAGTGACCATGTGGACAGCAGAGTGGAACCCTGCCTGGTCTTTTTGCACCATCCTCTCACCTCTGGTGCTATATCAGACAAGGCTCCACTGCTATTCATAGGGTTTTCATGGCCAGCATTTTCAGATGTGGGTGGCCAGGTCCTTCTTCCTAGTCTGTCTTAGTCTGAAAGCTCCACTGAAACCTGTGCACCATGGGTGACCCTGCTGGTATTTGGAATACCAGTGACATAGCTTTCAGTATCACAGCAACATGCAGCCACCACAGTATGACAACCAACAGATGGGTGGTATGGTTCTTTGACCAGGAAATGAATCCAGGCCATGGTGGTGAGAGCTCTGAATCTTAACCAGTAGACCACCAGGGCTGGCTAACATTGTTCTCGTTCAAGGAATATTAAAATAACATTTAACGTAATTTTACAAAGGGTCACAAGAATAATGAATAATGAATATTTCTGAATCAAATATTAGAAGTGTAAGGATTAGTCTCATTTTCCAGATGAAGAAATGAAGCTAGTTGGCTTGCACAATTTCAGATAACTAACCAATGTCTGAGCTAGGTTAAGTCCAGTTTATCTCACTTTCAGCATTGGGCTCTGGAATATTCTACAAGATCAGAGCTTTAATAAGAATCCTCTACGAATTGATAGATGCTACTTGTGATTCATTACTGAAAGCCCCTAGACTCAAGATAAAGTGATCTATTTAGCTCCACACATGCATTTAACATAAAATAGGATCATGGAACATTAGAATGGGAAAGTGCAGTGGAGAAAGTAGTCCAACTCTCATGTTTTAGATAAGAAATGTGTTCTGTGAGACTTTCATGTTCCAGCTGCAACTGGCTGTAGTGCATTTTTCCTTCAAGCTGATACTACTTTCTAACTCAGTGCTCTTCTGTAAATCATTACAGCTTAGATTTACTTGACATGATTATTTGAATTAGGCCAGCTTATTATCTTCGCTGGCAGCAAACTACAAAGTCCAGGTCTTCTTTTTTTTTTAAGTCAAGTTTTCTGGTAGCAATCTCAAAATCCTGACGGTGAGCCACTTCTGCTGCTGTGCTAACCAGCCATTTAGAACATAAACTTCTGGATCAGAAAAATAAAGAATTCAAAGAAAAAGAAGCAATATTTGGTTGAGTTGGCTTAGCTTTCTTTACTTCTTTAGTATTCAAGTGGACAGTTTGTACAATTCCCCTTGCTTTGATCTTAGCTGCCCACATGCCAAGTTGCAGGCACAATGACTTGCCCATCCCTCCATCCACAGACTTTGAAGGACATGGAAAAATACTCACCCGTTGTGAAACTTCCAGACTTAAAGTGCCTACAGTTGTTGCTGCTGCTGGCTTGGGCCATATGAGAGAAGGCAGCTCCAGCCAGGCCTGCCCCCACACCACCCACCCCACCAAACCTCTTGGTCTTGCCAATATCATTTCCTGAATGGTGACACTCCCCAATGTGTGTCCACTGGCACGCCCTTGGAAGAGCAGGAATACCCAGTCAGGAATTAATTAATGGAGAGAAGAAGGCAGGACAGAGCTTTCTATTTAACTTGGAACCATGATAACCACGAAATGGCTCTGGGTTTTCTGTGAATCAGATTGCTGTCAAATCCATGTATTTTTTGATTCGGACACACTTCAGTGATTGTACTCTTCTTTGGTAAGAGCTATTTGATGTTCAAAAACCTTAAAGCCATTCAGACCACTTTCTTTCTCCCTTTTCAAATAGAAGTTTGTGTTTTGTCCACCACAAAGAGAATGCAAATGCCAAAAGGTCTGAGTTCACTTCAAAAGTCCAAATCCACACACTCCAATTGTCTTTTACATTTGGCCAGACATATTTCTCCAGGGCTCCAGACCGTACGTCAATGGGACAGTATGATGTCATAATGAAGAGTGCATACTGTGGGACAGACTACCTGAATTCAAATCCCCCTGCTGTACCTTCGAGCAAATTGCTTCATCTTATTTAGCCTCAGTTTACTTCATCTTCCAATGGGGTGGTAAGAGTACCAACTTTCATATAATACTGTATTACATGGAATACAGTAATTATTCCAAAATTCCTGACACACAATAAGCAATATATAAGAAGATTGGGAGAACCAACTTTTTGGTAAGGTTTGTGTGCATTTGGGAATTTCTTTTTCATGTAAATGAATTGAAATTATCTTTATTAATAAAGAAGACTAAATAAGCAATTACACAATATTACAGACTGCTAGTTTTAAAAAATTATTTAAAATATCTTGAATGGGTATTACTTATACAATAATTTCTGTCTAACATATTGCAATACTGTCACCCCTTCTTTTCCTCTCTCTTTTATGCTTTAGCCCAAATTAAAGTCTATTAACATTTTCACTAAGCCCAAATCAATATTTTCCTTGGTCCCATAGCCGTGGAGTGCATATTAAGTTCAGTTGACATAATTTTAGTTTGATTTTAGGAATATTTTCTGGAGAAAATGCACTAGTAGTGGCCAGAGATTAAAAAGGAGTAGAAATGGAACTTGCAAAGACAAAAAGGCAAGAGGAAAGAAGGAGGAATAGGTCCAGAGATGCCAAAAAGAGTGAGCTAGAAAGTCCAACTATGAAAATTCTTGTAAAAAAGGAGGAGGAGGAATCAAACTTACTTAACACCTGAATGCTAGTAAACTAGGTGGGCAAAGTTTTAGTAGAATTCACATAGATCCTGATGATGGCTGAGTTGTGTGATTATAGAGGCTTTTGTGAGAAACTCAGAGTGAGGGCTCAAAAATTTAATCGACTTCAACAGGGGCACTGCATTTTGGTGAAGGCAGGCAGGTGAGCATTGAATGCTGTATTTACTTAACAGGAATATTCAAGTATGTGCTTCATGGTAGACCCTCAATAGATATGTCAAGTGAATGAATATGTGAATAAGTGAATGAATGAATGAACAAACAAATGCTATAGCCAAATAGATGTCAAGAGCAAAATGAAATTAAATTTAGATTTGTATTCCAAGTATAGAGCTATATTAGTAGAATGTTCTGAGACCTACACTAGTCTAATAAAAACTGCCTTATTGGAATAGTATAAGAGACTAACACATTATATCGAGAGGTCATTATCTTGGATCCTCTTAAATGAAAGGAAAAATAAACCAAATGGCTCATTCTTTTCTACTCTCAGATTATGAGAGAAGGAGACAAGTAGAATAGTGAACTGGCTCAATAAATTTTTGCTCCCTACCCTTTCCATGCCAGGAGATGCTGGACACCCTGAAGGTGCAGAAGCTGCACAGCAGGCAAAGACCGGTTGCCAATGATGGCTCAAAGGAGAGGGTCACTGACCCAATAGGAATCACCAAGATAAAGGTGGCCTAGGGGCCTCATATCTCATGGCAGCAAATCTGTCGCCTAGGGAGTGGTTAGCACCGAGATAATTATTAAACAAAATGCATTTGTATACTAGGAAGTGGATTTACTTCCAGGTTGTTGCAGGTTGGGTTCCCCCAGAAGTAGATTCTGAGGTGGAGATTAATGTGCAAGACGTTCATTAGGAAGCACTCTGGAGATGAATAGCAGTGGACGGGAGGGGAAGGAAACAGAGTTGGGCAGACAGAGAAGTTGAGATGTGATGTGGTTCCACTGAAGACCTCAGCATGTCCGTTGGGGAGCTCTGGAGCTGGGATGACACTTTAGAGTTGGGGCAGGGTGGCTGGACTTTTATATCCCTCCGTTGAATGAGATGGGATGGGGACATTGGATAGGGACTTCCCCTGAAAGTAGAGATGACCTGAGGGAAAGCAGTTTTCTTCAGCTGAGACAATCCTCCAAGAAGGCTGACAGCAGAGGACCATCTTAAGGCAGCACTGCCAGCAGCTGGGGAGATAGCTCCCATATTCTTGAAGGGGAATCTGGGCAGTGCATCACAGCCTGCCACACAGGTACTTCTTATGTATTTGTCATGATTTCCTTTTGAGATCAAAGTAAACGAAACTCAAGAACTGCAAAGGTAACTTTAATTCACAAGATAACATCAAATCAGGCAGAATACTATGATTAGTTGGAATCCCCATTGTATAATTGTTGTTGGACATTTAACTGTGATCATGCAACAATGTGTTTTATTTCCTTGGATGATTTTTGTCCAAAATTCTTATCAGTATTTAATGGAAAGTTTGGGAGAGATTTTTTAAAAATCAGGCCCATAAAATAGGCGATACTTGTTTAATTTTTAGTTATGGTCTGCTATACTAGAATGTGGCATTATGATAGGTTTATGCTTTTGGAGAAAAATTTTCTTTCTGTGTTTCTACATTATAAGATCTTTAGAGTACACTGACTTTCATACTAAAATAGGAAAATATACCAACATGTACCAACTTAGAAGTGGGCTAAGTTCCAAAAGTTTGTTGCTAAGCCATTGCTTGGAACTGTAAGTTGTTGTGTAGATTAGTACTTAAACTGATTTATTATAAACTTCATATAGTTGTTGCTCAGTGGTGTAGGCACTATCATTCCCAAGAGTATTGTTTTTATAAAGTTCTTAGTTAATGATCCCCCCTCAGATGACTATTATAAATAAAGATGTCTGGAGTTGGTCAACTTCATCTGACTATATATATTTATATAGAGTGACAGAGCAGAGCAATTTAGAGTGGGAGGAGGAGATGATCTATTCTGGGCATCTGGGAACTCTTCCTTGATTCAGTATCACCTGAGCACTGAAAGATAAGTGGGAATCAATCAGGCAAAGGTAGGGACTGAGGGAAGAGCATTCCAGGCAAAGGAAAGCATGTGCAAAGGACCTGAGGTAGGAAGGAGCAGGTGAGGGCGAGGTTTACTTACATCTTTCTTTAGTTTGGCTCTTTGGTCTCATGAGGCTTAACTAGTTCAGGGCATAAATGGCCCCATGGCCGATGAGTGCTCCCATGAGTTGTCTTCAGTATCTTTTTTAATTTTGATGGAGTCAGTGCTAATATTATTTAAGACTTGTTTGTTTTAAACTAAGTCCTGCAAATTGGGAAGCTAACACAGAAGCAGTTGCTTCTGCATGTGATTTTGATTAGGAAGTGCAGGAAAGCCGCCTACCCCATACTGTCTTTCAGACTTCCTATCCGTTTATCAGATTGTTTAAAATTCATTTGGTTGGCTTTTGATGGCCTCTTCGTTTTATAGGGAGTCATCATTTAAAAAGCATATGTTCTGAGGGGCATAATAATTTAGCAGGAATTTAATTTTCTTACAGATGATCTAACAGAAGAGCCTGGACCTCATGAAAATGAAATACAAGGAGCACTGGAGGGAAGGAGGAAGAGGAAGTGGGGAACCAAAGCCTCAGAGAGGGGATGCAAAGGTGTAAAAGAAAGCCTCGGGCCTCCCTTAATTACAAGGGAAATTTACCAGCATTGATTTTCATGTAGTTTTCCTAAAGCCTTTCCCCTTCTGGTTCTCCCAGCTCTTGGATTGGGAGCACTAGTATGGATCGGGGGAGAGAGAGTCTCAGAAATATGTCGACTCTTTATAGTTGAAGTACACAGTCCTGTTCCTTAGAGATATTGTAGGTATATCATTGAATGCGTCATGATGTTAAGATTTGTAGTGCAATGAAAGGAATGCACACTCCATTCCTGTCTTTACTGCCTTAAAAATGTCTGAAGAGGAAACTGTATCAAACAGCAAGCCTTTGTCCTCTATACTTTAGCTTCCAGAATTGATGGAAGTGGATGATCCAGGCGCTTGCTCTCCACAGCCTAACTCACAGCAACTCAAAGTCTCTTGTGCCTTTTGCCCTTGGTGTACTCGTGATTCTCCCGTCAACTGCAGAGTCTATATTTCAAAAGTAAGTCGTATATTGTTTATAATATATGTGATGCATTCAGTGTTTAAATACTTTGAAGCAGTGATAATGGCTGAAAAGGATTTGATGATGGGGATCCAGACCAGTTGCTAGATTTTATGTATTCTTATGGATATAATTCTCCTCTTAGATCTTTGCTTATCTTAATTTAGATCTGTGGTTTTGGATCTCAACTTTGTTAATGGGAAATCAATTTTACTACAATTTGGTCTCTCTGGTCCTCAGTTTCATCATCTATAACCGAAGGAACCAAAGGAAAGACAATTGTGAAGGCTCTTCTGTTCCAGCTTGAACGTATTATGGTTCTTTGTACCATATGTCGGTAGTTCTGTCACTAGTTATCAGTGGTTGTTGGAGTACCTCAGTAAAGGTTTGATTCTATGCTCTTTGAAGTTGCTCAATGAATCTTTTCCACAACTCTGCAGCCTGTAAGGATTGATGCACTGAAAATACCACATATTCATTGAAACAGCCCAGGAAGTGCTGTGGTAATTGAAATACCACTCACCTTCTCATCTCTGAGAGGAGTTACTTACATTGACTATTTTTTGTTGAAATAGAAAAGAATGGTTCACTGACCTTGTGCAGTGTTTTGATTTTTAGATGGATTAATGGGACAAAACAGACATAATGTAGAAGTTTTAGCAACCACACAAACCATTTCGCCCAGTCAGCAAAATGAAAACCATGATAATGGACCATCATTGTCAGCACCACTGTCCAGTATTTATTAAAGTGATAATGCTGTGAGATGCCAAGGGCCACATTAAAGAACCTAGTAAACCATGGTCTCCTTTCTGCAAGTGTTCATTTCTAAGAAAGAAAATTATTATATATTTGTACCATACATAATGGTTTACAGCACAGTTTTAAACCTTTATTTAATCCTAAAAACAACTTTATCGTATAAGTACTATCAATCCTAATTCTATAGATGAGGAAATTGAGGCACAGAGTGCTTATATAGCTGTTAAGTGGCAAAATAAATATTCAAATCCAGATGTTATATTTCTAGTTAAGAAATGTTGTTACCTCTATAAAACACTGCTTCCAGGAATAGAAACTAGAAAGAGAAACTAGGAACTCTTAGTAATAATAAAAACATCAAAGAATAAGCAGAGTAAGTTCAGTTGTTGAAGGTTGGAGATATGGAATATTGTCCTGCTGAAGGTTCTGCACTTCTCTGAATACCACATACATATACAAATGTTGCATTTGTCATGTGACTCAGCATGAGGGATGAGGCCTGTCCACTGTCCACAATTTCCGGTCACCAAAGAAGTGGATGGGCCACTGCAATGTATGTAATAAGTTATGCTGGGTAACCTTAGACCACAGCTCCCTGTGCTTTCTCTGTCTCTGTGGAATGGATGTAACTGTGGTGGTCATCCTCTCTCCAGCTTTCTAGTTGGGTCTTAAGTGTAGCTCCTGCCCTGAGAAGGCTGAAGCATTAAGAGTTAAAGGAGGTCTCAGAGTCCACCCTTCAGGTTCTGAGAGAGCAGTTATTTGCATACAGGCATACTCTTTTAATTTGAAGGTAGATCATTTGCTAAGTTATTCAAAATGTAAAAAAGCACATTTATTTACAAAACTTGCTTGAGCTGATCCTTTAAATGTCTGCATCACTTAATTATGGGCCACATGATTCTGTGGGAGAAATGTGAAAGGCAGGAGAGCCTATGCTGGAATCAGAGACAAAAGATGGTCTATGCCTTTTGCTTCTTCTCTCTTTTTTAAAAATAGTTTGTTGAAAACTAGTCCATTTTTCATAGGGATAGGGAGGCTTATCTATTTACCTTGCTATTATCAATGTCACTTAATAGAAGCTATCACTTGTTTGTCTTAAATTGACCTCCCACATCTTTGGCTATGTTAATGCAGATACTTCGTAGTTTTACTATCTGATGTTTATTTTCATCTTTCCTGACTTTCCTTGACTTCTTTAGTTTTCCTTAGTTAACCTGTAGAATTTGGGACATGATGGCCCCAAAAGAAATGCTCACTGGATTAATTTTTTTTGACCACAAAAGTTTAGAATAATTTCCAGGAGGTTAACATAACAGAGCAGCAGAGATCCCTACGTGTGTAAGATTGAAGATCATTAAGAAAATTTCCTATGATATTTTCTCTGTGGGATTGTGGGTTGGGGTGAGACGTGGGGAGACAAGGAAAGGAAACTAACATTTATTAAACTTCTACTAGCATTTTTCACGTACATCATCTCATTTAAATCTTTAACAATTTTGGGAGGTAAATATTCCCACACTATTTTATATGTATGAAAAATCAGCCTTCAAGAAGTTAATTTTCTTAATGTCATATCCTTTGTGGTAAAGCTGGCATTCAAATTCAGGTCTGTATGTCTCCAGGTTTGTGCATATTCTTTCCGCTGAATCACGTCTCTCAGAAGGATATCACTTAGTAGGAGCATTCAGCTTCCTAATAACAGCACATTCATGACAATCTTTTTTTTTTTTTTTGTGAGGAGGATTAGCCCTGAGCTAACATCTGTTGCCAATCCTCCTCTTTTTGCTGAGGAAGATTGGCCCTGGGCTAACATCCATGCCCATCTTCCTCTACTTTATATGCGGGACGCCTATCACCACATGGCTTCATAAGTGGTGCATCGGTCCACACCTGGGATCTGAACCTGTGAACCCTGGGCTGCTGAAGCAGAGTGCGCGAACATAACCACTACACCACCAGGCTGGCACCATGATAACAGTCTTTTTAGATACATTAATAACTCTTTTTTGGTTTTTGGAATCCTTGTGGCATAGTATTTTCTTCCCTTCTTACCCCTTCTCTACCTCTACTCTGCCTTCTTGGTAGGAAGTCCTTAGGAAGAGTAAAGAGAAAGAAACGTGGTTTGCATCATAATATATTGAAAGACATTTTATGAGAATGATCCACATCAGCAAGAGGAAGTGATTTGTTTCAGTTTGAAGACTCCAAAGGATCAAAGTCTCTTTCTGTAGCCCCTCCTCATGCCGCTTCTGCTCCTCCTATGATGCCTGATCCTTGGCAGTCTGATGTAGACGAAGCTTGGGTCAAGGGGCTTGTGGGATTGGAGAGAGCAGGAAACTTCCAGATGCCCAGCTGAGATTGTTTTGATTTGAGTTACCCCAAAGCAGACCTTGAGACAAGGCTGTGCACGCAGGTAGTTTATTTAAAAGGTGTTCCCAGAAAACACAAGTGAAGGAGGGTGGAAAGTGAGACAAGAAGGGAAGAAGAGCCAATACAAGGTGCTTTAATGAACAAGTTATTGCTGTGGACCAACTAGACTCAGTTCCACTAGGGACCCTCCGAGAAAGTGAATGGGGTGGGGAGGCTGGGCATTTACTTATCAATTCCTATTTTGTTTTGTTTGAAGCTTGCCCCTAGGGTCTTTAATTCTCCTGCATTTCTAGATTGTGCCTGTCTTTGGTAAGTCTTGCTTCCATAGTCTCTGAAAAAGCCTTCAGGAAGGATCAAGAGAAACCCAAATGAGAAGTTGTCCATTAATCATGAATTTTAGTGTAGCTGTAAGCGAACTGGGGAGCCAAGGGAGTATGGGACAGGATATGAACAGCACCTGCTACAGACATCTCTATGAACTGACAGGAGACTTGATGGAAAAAGTACAGAAGTGCTTTGCACCATTCTGTAGACTCATAGTGTATGTGTGGTTGATTAATGATAGGACACTCCAGAGAGAGGCAGTATAGTGCAGTGGGTACGAGCATGGACTCTGGCGGCAGCTCTGGATTCAAATCATCTCTGTTACTTACTAGCTGCAATAACTTGGTCAAGTTATTTAACTTCTCAGTGCCTGTTCCCTCATCTGTATATAGAGGATGATGATAGTAAAGCCTACCTCAACTGTATGGGTGTCAAGTTAAAACGAGCTACTATATGTAGAGCATTTACAACAGTGCCAATCCCAAAATAAGCACTCAAGCACTCTATTTCTGGTCATGCAAGAAACATATATTGCCTCCTGAACTTTACAAACGTGGAACTGAACTTTCAAAAGTCTTCCTATTAAATTAGCTAGAAAGCTTTCTTCTACATGCCACCATCAACTTCTACTCTCCAAGACCCAGGACTTCCCATATATCTTAACATGTAATCTACCCAAATTTTGAGTAATCAGAGACTTCAACTTTTAAGGGGTACGTGTTTGTAGGAGGGCATGGTGACAAGAGGTTCTGCAAACCAGAAAGTGCTGGGGTTGCCATAAACAGTCTGATATCCTCAGAACTCCACATAAACAGTACCTGCTATGACATAGGTTCCTTTATAATAGGGATGGAATATGACAGTGATTGCTACTAATGGGGCATGTGCTAAATGTGCTACGTGCATTATCTCATTTTATCTTTACATCAAAGCTATGGGGTAGATATTATCAGCTTAGTTCTTCAGACAAGAAAGATTCAGAGAGTTGAAATAACTTGCTCACAATCCTCCAACGGGTAATTTGTGGGGCTGGGAGTCTGACACCAGTGCATGTTTTTTAACCACTATGTGCAACTGAAACACTTCAACAAGCTACGTGTTATTCTCGACTGACATCACTTGAGGTATAGTATACTCAGGGTGGCTTGAGAGTTGAAGCTTGTGTTGATTCCTGCTCAATTACTTGTGGCCTTGGGCATCACTTAAATTCTGAGCTCATTATGCTATGTTTTCTTTGAAAGAGGAATAATAGTATTTACTCCATAGGGTTGTTTTGGGGATCCCATGAAATTATATAAGTACTTTATAATTCAGAACTATAAAAATTTGGTCATGTAAAAGGATAAAAGTTTTGAAATGAGAGGCTGAGAGAGTCTATGTGAATGAAAATAGTAACAAGAGAATTCAGATTTTAAATTATAATAAACTTTATACTTACATATTTCAGATTGTCTAATTGATATTCTTTCTCCTCTTTCATCTTATTAATTCACTTCACAAACTTATATTAAATACTTACTGGATAAGGCATGTTTTATAAGCTGGGAATATAAAGATGAAAGTAATGTGGTACCTACATTCAGGTTACTTAAAACTAGCATCATAAACAATGTCTTTCAGAATTTTTCTCAAAAGAGTGGCAGGGAAATTATGGTGGCGAGATTTGTTTTGCTCACCTCCCTTTTCTTTCTTTCTTTCTCTCATCCTTCCTTCCTCCCTCCCTCCTCCCCTCCCTCCCTCCGTCTCTTCCTCCCTTCCTCCCTTCCTTCCTTCCTTCCCTCATTCGTTCGTTCCTTCCTTCCTTCCTTCCTTCCCCTCTCTCTCTTTTTCTTTCTTTCTATTCTAATCTCTACTTTAACTGAGAAAAAAGATAACCAATTCACCATTTTGTTTGCCCTCTACTTATTGTTTAGAAATAGTTAAGTCTAAATGCTTTTAAGTTCGCTTTGACTGTGTGTCAAGACTCTCATGAAGATGTGTGCTCATTTCTAGATAGATACCTCTATCTGCAAATTAGGCTTTCTCAATGCTGTGAAACATTAAGATCTTTAAAACCATTAAGATTGTTAGCTTTGGCTGTAGATAAGCAGAATAAACAAACCTCTTTCCAAGGGGGGACTAGTTCTGCTGCCTTTGTTGGCTTTTGAAGGTCAAGGAAGTCACAAGTCTCAAAAAATGACTTATCCTCCAAACTGAGAACTTTCTAATGGGCTTCATTGTTTTGTGTCTAGTTTCTCACAGGTGCAGATAACATAATGTTTCTATGTCGGCTGTGAATAGCCTTTAATGGTTTCCTGATTTGTGTTAATCTTTCCACTTGTATATAATTAGTTATCTACCTACCCATCTCTTGGCCCAATACTGGCCTTAGTAGATAATACACACAATAAGTGTCTTTTCACTCCTAAATAATCAATCAGTATATGAGTGCAAATAGAGCTTGGAAACGTATTTCTAAAATTTCAGAGGGAAGTTGATGGATTTTCCTGTTAATTCTCTAGTTTTGATGCCTTCCTCTAACTCAGTGGTTTTTAAGGCATGATTTTGCCCCCAGAGGACAATATCTGGAGACATTTTGGTTATTACAACTACTACTGCCATCTGGTAGGCAGAGACCGCAGGGATGCTGCTCAGTACCATGCAATGCACAGGGCAGTCCCCTACAACAAAGAATTATCTGACTCCAAAAATCTACAGTGCTGAGGCTGAGAAACTGCAAGTCTAACCTTATTCTTATTTGAAAACTTTGAGAGATATAATTGTATTCTTTAAGGTTAATTCTGTCAGCTGTAGTCTTGGATTTCCCAGTGGCAGGATAGGCACAATTTTGTAAACTTAATTCATCAACAAAGTAGAGGAACCAACAACACCTCACCCAATAGATTTTATTATTCCAAAATGAAACAAATCAGAATTTTGACTTCCTTTGATTCATTTTAAAGGCTCTCTGGCTTTTATTTTAAATGTTTTGTGTATGTATATGTGTGTGCATGGATAGGAATGACTCCATGATCTTTTCAGTGTTTAAGATCTCTAGAGAGTTAATGTGGTCTTGGTCAGTCAGGTAGAAAGGTAGAAGAATAATGAATGTGACCACCACTTGTTAAAGCATCAACATTTGGGGGGCCATTGTGAATTACTTTCACTTTTCCCAGAATCTCCCTCAGGTTTTCTCACTTTAAGACCTTTGTTCACACGATTCCACTCTTCCCTAACTACTAAAATTCTATCCATACCTCAAGGTCTGGCTCTCTGTAAAGCCTTTCTGGACTAGCCCAAGAAAAAGTAATGGCTTCCTCCTTAAATGAATTTTATGGATTCCAACACTCTTTCTGTGGTCCTCTGTCAAAAAATATATGCATATGTATTTATAAATATGTGTATCTTATTAAAAATATATAGTTTCTTCAACTGAATTTTAAATATTTTCTATTTTAAACGTAAGACTGTCTATTTTATATCTTTTATTTTTCTCATAACATCTCTACGGAATATACATTTAATTGGCATTCAATAGGTTCGGGTTGATTAGTGGATATTTGCAGGTTTTCCTTTCCTGTGGAGTTAAAGACCATAGTAAAGATAAAGGTATTACCAAAATAACATTTCTTATTGTGGAGGAACATGTATGTTCATAACATGCTGAATGGAATTACTTATTGTTCGTTTTTACTTTGGTTGTTTCTCAAATACCCTCATTTAGATTATTTCTCTACGTTTTAAAGTACCAGAAAAAAAGATAGAGATAGTTTATTAGCTAATGCTAGAAAGACAGAGCCACACCAACATGAATTATCTTGTTCTGGGTATGTTTTAAAGCATTTAGATTTTCTACAAACCTTTCCCACAGAATGTTCCTTCTTGTTGATGAAAACTATGGAGGGAGAGAGGTGGAGGGTGAGAGGTGAGGCTAGATAAGAATTTAGATGTGTGTTTCTCACAGGGCAGCAAGTGGTGGGAGACTTTGACCTGCATCCCTGGAGCTTATCTCACATATTTGTTAATCATGTGGAAGAGGGAGCTCACAGATTTTAAACTAACTCAACGCAAACCACACATATGAGAGGGTGGCGATGAAACATGAAAGCAAGGCACCAAGTTTTGCCATTCTGCATTTGTTTTTTAAAAAGTTTCCCTAAGTATGTCCATACCATAAAGAACAAATCAAAATATGATGAGGTAAACATTCTATATAGTCATGCGATGAGATCATGGTTAAACACTAACATATTTCTTTCCAGCATTCCCTTGAAAGTGTTTTCATCTATTGCTTTCCAGTTCACAAGTAGCTTTACTCTTCCCTTCTCAGTACTAAAAATTCTTTTGGACTATTTAAATTTTCTTTTCAGAACAAAACATAAAATTATATATTGCAGATGTGAATTCTTTAGATTAAAAATAAGATCACAGTGTAAGGTTTAAAGATAAGGTATAGCAGTCAAAATGTTTGCAAGGTATACTTTATCAATTTTATATCATTTAATATCCCCAATGTGCTTGCTCTGTTGCCCACTATACAAAATAATTTTTGTTGAATTATTTTGCTCTTGAGGAAACCTATTCATTTTTAAGACTATCTACTCAATATTAACCTGGATGCAAGCTAACTTCACTGCAGGGACGTTGTAGTTATGAAGTCTGATATATCTAAAAAAGAGATTTTATATTTGGAAAATACCTATTACATCCTATTTCAAGCACACATTCTTCAAATACAGGAATAGTATGTAAGAGGTACATAGTAGGTCAAGTATACTTGATATAAACTTTATGTATACTCTAAGCCATAGAAGAATAATCAGTGTATAATTGAGTCGCTCAATAATGTAGCCAAAAGACTTGATGACCTTAGATATTAAGAACTAATTTACTGAGAGCCAGAATCAAGATGGTTTTATTGAACAACAATTAAACATCTCATTTAGCCTCCTTCATTAGTCTCACTAATAACTCCAGACAAAATTCTTTCAAAAATGATAACATCCAGTGGAGAAAAAGGAACCCTCATGCACTGTTGGTGAGTGTGTAAATTGGTGCAGCTACTATGGAAAGCAGTATGGAGTTTCCTCCAAAAATTAAAAATAGAACTACCATACAATCCAGAAATTCCACTTCTGGGTATTTATCTGAAGAAAACAAAAACACTAATTTGAAAAGATATATGCACCCCAATGTTCATTGCAACATTATTTACAATAGCCAAGATATGGAAGCAATGTAAATGTCCACAGATAGATGAATGGATAAAGATGTGGTATGCATATATACAATGAAATATTACTCAGCCATAAAAAGAATAAAATCTTCCCATTTGCAGCAACATGGATCGACCTAGAGGGTATTATGCTAAGTTAAATAAGTGAGACAGAGAACGACGAATACTGTATGATTTCACCTACATGCGGAATCTAAAAGATAAAACAAATGAACAAACATAATAAAACAGAAACAGACGCACAGATACAGAGAACAATCTAATAGCTGCCAGAGGGCAGAAGGATGAGGGGATGGGCAAAATAGGTGAAGAGGATCAAGAAGAAAAACTTCTAGTTGTAAAATAAATAAGTCATGGGGCTGTAATGTACAGCATAGGAAATATAATCAATAATATTATAATAACATTGTATGGTGACAGATGGTAACTAGACTTACCATGGTGATCATTTCATAATGTATAAAAATATCAAATCACTATGTTGTACACCTGAAACTAATATAACATTGTATGTCAATATACTTCAATTAAAAAAAGTAAAAAATAAAATATCCATTATTCTATTATTTATATTATATCTTTTTTCTACATTATTTACATTATTACATTATCTCTAATCTTTATTTTCAATAAAACATTATTATTTGTGTTTGTCAGTATATTGGGGAAATCAAGAGTGCTATTGTGTGATTTAAAATAGAATCCTCAAATTAAATTTTACTCTGAGTTTTTCTCTTAGAATTCAAAATTTTGTGATATCACACAGCTCTTTATTTCATTTGATTTATTGTCATTTTGTTGGCTTACACATGTAGCAAAAGCTTGGAGAGATACCTGATCCCTAGATGGGCTGTGGGGGACTATTTTCAGTATTAATGTTTGCCATGTAAAAACTGTGTTTGAGTTAGGTATTTATTTGCACTATGTTAGAGCAAGTCATTTTATTGGTGCCTCATCAAATGTGGTATTATTTTCCCACTACTTTTCATAAGATTTTTGGCAGCTGAGGGTGGGAGTGGCTGCAGAGGTGGTTAGGGCTAGTGACCTGATGGCTGAAAAATTGTTGAGAATCTGATATGGATGATGGTGATACACAATGTTATCATCCTTCCTGGCTCTTGAGTGAAGATAAGAGGCTATGGCAGTGAGATTTCCATTTGTTTAAATGTATGCTGTAAAAATTGAATGTTTTTTTGCTGGAACCATTATATATATACAACCTGTCCATTAGTCACTTCATGCGTTTTATCATCACTTCATACTTTATTTTCTTCCTTTGACCTCAGGAAGATTCTCAAGTAATTCTAAAATCCATTAGTATCTCTGAACACTCACAAAAAATCCATAAATGATTTCTTAATGGTCATTACTAATCGGCATTAAACAATCTTGGACTGGCTAGAAGTCATTGTATGGAAACTTAAAAAAATCTTCAATATGTGAATTCTCTTATTCTCTTTTGTTAATACTATCATTTCCCTTTTGAGTATCTAAAAATAGTACAAAATGTTTACCACTCAGTAAAACCAGTATAATAAATGGGCAAACTCCATATTCACTCTCCATTATTATAGTATGTTGGATGTTAAAATAAGGAAGTTGGAAAAGTGCTATAATTTACAAAGAGAGTGAGGAATTCTTCTAATTATCATCCCTCTCCCCACTCTTCTGTTTGGTCCCTTGAGTAAGAGCAGGTATAGACAAAAGGCTTGGTAATATTGAGTTTAGATATAGTTTCCAGCTCCTATGAGTACCTGTGCCATCTGAGGAATTATCTACAGTGCTGTGGGATATAATATAGAAACATGGGATTTAGAATAATACAGATGGAGTTCAAATCCTGGTTCAACCATGTTCTAGTTGTGTGCTTTGGGCAAGTCACCTATAAAGCATGGATGATGCTAATACTGACCTTATATGGTTGTTAAAGAATAAATGAGACAATGAATAAAAACTCCTAGCACAGTTCCTGTTATGCAGTAAGTACTCAGTAAGGTTAGTTGTTACTCTCATTTCCACTTCTGTACCTGAGAAAGTACATTGAGAAAGACTTCTTGCACTCAAAGGGGAGGACCCCTGTGCAATGTGTTAAAAACGAACCTAAAAACGAGAGACCAGAATTTTCACGGAGGCCCTCAGGATGGGGAATGGTGCTGTTTATTGGGCCTTATTAGGAGTCACATGAAACTATACAAATAAAGGCTCATAGAAAGGTCTGCAGTTTTGTTCTCTGAGTTGTGTTCAGTATTGTCACTTAACTTGGTATATTAGCAGACAATCTGGTCAAAAGTGGAAGTTGCTGTCTTCAATGATCTCCAAAGTTGCAACAACCCTGTTTAGAAGCTGTGGAGCTAATTCAAACCAATTTGTCATCATTTAGAGTTATAAACAATGCAAAAGGACTTTTTGATGACACCGTCTATTGCAATCCATAAAAGCTGGGAGTTTTCATCCTCATAAGTATGTTTGAGCACAATAGGCATGATGAAGAGGTTTGTCTCAATATTTTCCACATTAACCATGGGAGGTAGGGATGGTGGGGTGTCTTTAGGAGGATCTGTGTAATAGGAGTCTTTCCACTTTCCCAAATTTCATTAGGTACATACAGACAGATGTGCTTCTACTAGCAGACCACCATGTCTCCATTAGACTAGTTATGCTTAGCAAGCCTATTGGAGAGGCCAGGCAAAGGGAGAGACTATCACAGTGAAGGGCCTTCCATGCATGAGGAGAGTGATGTCTGGGAAAGAACTTTGCATTTCCAGATCCCACCATTTTTGGCTTAGAACTTCCTCCTCTGGGTTAGTTCCTTCCTCAGCTACAGCATCAAAGAAAAGAATCAGTGGCCCCACTAGTTAGGGAAGTAGTATAGCTTGGTGAGTTGGTTAAGCATTCTCCGTCTGAAGTCAGACTTCCTGGATTTAGCTTCTTTTATACCTGGAGACCTTGGGAATCTTTAGCCTCTTAACTCTAATTTCTCCATCTCTAAAATGAGAGCTACTTCATAGGTTTTTTTGTGGATAAAATCAGGTAATGAAAGTAAAGAACGTAGCTCATTTATTGGAACATTGTAAATGCTCGACAAATTAGGGCTTTTGTTGTTAATCCTTTGGAGACACTGTTGGCTCCATTTCAGAAAGCTAATCTAGTGAGATAAAATTTTCTTTGAGTTAAATGCAGTAGCAGTGGGATCCTTAGAGAAGCAGAGAACTAAGAACATGGAGGAGTATACCCTAGCTAGCACTTTGGGCTGGAAGAATAGCGCCAAGAGGTTATAGTGTCTAAGAAAACTAGTAAATCAAACTTAATGTGTGGATGCTGAGTAGAGTGAAGAGGCATTGTTCATCAGCCCAGCAAAGCCCCTTTGTCTAGGACCTTGGATACTGTTATGGGCTGAATTGTGTCCCCCTCAAATTCATTTGTTGAAATTCTAACCCTCAGTACCTCAGAATGTGACCTTATTTGGAGATAGGGTCTTTACAGAGGTAATCAAATTGAAATGAGATTATTAAAGGGGGCCCTACCCAAGATGACTGGTGTCCTTATGAAAAGGAGAAATTTGGACAGAGAGATATGAAAAGAGGGAGAACACCATGTGAAGAATCGTAGGGAGAAGACAGCCATCTGAAAGCCGAGGAGAGAGGCCTGGAACAAATCCTTCCCTCACAGCCTTCAGAAGGAACCAATTCTGCCGACACCTTAGATTTTGGAATGTGACACAATAAACTTTTGTTGTCAAAGCCGCCCTGTTCATGGTACTTTATTATGGCAGCCCTAGCAAACTAGTAGAGATACTTAATAAAAAGTGTCCCAAAGTAGAGTTCAAAGGCATCCTAGGGGAGTTGCCAGTTTGGATGTGGTTTGATCTTGTTATGTCACTTGGGAAAAACATGATTCCAGAACCTTCCCCTCCTTTAGTTTTCCAAGGGTTTTTGGAGCACCGTGGGAATAACTCTCCCATTTGCTTTGTACTTGGTGGCCAAATCATGCTCAAAGGGCTCAACACATTTAGGTAGGGACTCGTATTTGGTTTGAGACTAATGGGAAGAAGAAGGTAGGAACTTTACTTCCTAACTCCTCCATTTTTATAAATCAAACTCAGATGATAGTAAACATCAAATAGAAATATTTCTACTTATGTTTTGAATGATACAGGCCACTGGAGTTGTAGATAGTTGGATGAAATTAATTAGTAACATATTCTTCCAGTCTTTTGTCAGACGTTTATTGAGCCCAGTGACATTAGGGCTTCAATGGTAGATAAGACTTGGTTCTTGTCTTCACAGGACTTAGTCTAGAGAGGGATGCAGCTGAGTAAACAGAAAGCTACAGCAGACTGTAACAGTTGTTGAGTCACTCAGGGATGCTATGAGAGCACATAAGAAGGGCATTATCTCAGTCTAGAGGGGATTGGGAAGGCTATGAAAGGCTTCAAGGAATAGATGTTGCCTGAACCAAATCTAATAGGCCCTCCTAGCTAGATGAATAGGGGTGGAGGGATAAGAGAGGGCAAACCAGACAGTAGGCATAACACAGGCAGTGTCAAAGGGGAATGAGATAAGATGGCACATCTACAGTAAGTGCAAATCATTTTTTTTAAAGAAAGGGTTAGCTATGGAGGGAAGGAGGAAGGATGGGCAGTTACTAGAGGGTGGGGTAGGACAGAGGAAAGGTTATCCTTAGGAAAGAAGAGGTGCAGTAGCCACATGAAGTAGAAAATGAACTAATTTGGGGGTTAGAATTTATTTGCTCCTTCAATAAATATTTATTGAAGTTCTGAATCTGTTAGGATTAGGCGATGGAGCAGTTATTTTTGACCTCATGGAAAAGGCCTACATTCACCTCTTGGCTATGTCTTTTCCTTGCTGTGTGGGTTCTGAGCAAGTCACTAATCTAAAGTGGGAGACTCTGCACTTAATTCTCTCATTGGCAAAATGAGAGAGCTGGACCAAGGTCGCTCTTAGTTCTAAAATGATCCTGTCATGAACAGTCAGAAGAACACATTCTCCTAGTTGACATGGGTAGAATGAGGGGTTGGTGTATTTCCCAACCATTCTAACTCAGAGTGCCCTGGGCCTGAGTATCCTGAGTTAGTAATTCCATTTTGGGAAGAAGAGTGTTCAAATAACAACCCCATTATGCAGCAATCTCCTTCTCCCAGTGTAATAAAAGTCACACATTTATGACTTGTATGAAATAAAAACCATGAGTATTGGTTGTTTCTGTGAAAAATCTGTCATGTCTCTCTGGAAGCTGGTTTTTATCACTCAGAGGGTTACTATAATAATCGTAGACTTTTTTACACTGGTTCTTTCCCCAAGAAACAATAGGATTTTTACATCTTAGTTTATGAGCAATTGTGAAAATATTGTGTTGAAAGAAACATGGCTGGGCATGGAGAAATATCTCAAGCAAATAGAATTTGTGCTGGTATCCCCATTCCCTCCCTCATCATGCTAAGTACTCCTCTTTTCTTTCTCTACCCTCACCTCAACCTGCTTCTCATTTAGGTTGGTAGCCAAAGAATGAATGATGCTTATCAACCACTAATTATGAACTTAAGAAAATGATCTCTTGTATTCCTTATAATAATCCATTAAGAAGATACCATTATCCCCTTTCCACAGGTAAGGAAACTGAGACCCTGAGATATGAGATAACTTTCCCAAGACCGTATAACTGGTAAGTGCCAGAGCTGGGATTGGAACCCCATTTGGTTTCCCACTAGTCCTTGTTCTTATTCATTCTTTCTCTCTCTCTCTCTCTGTCTCTCTCTCAGAAAGAGTTAGCTAGTCCCCAGTGAGCCTGCTTTTTGTAGATATCAATTTTATAGTTGTTGTATCAATATCAATATCTAAGTAGGTATCAATATTGATTTCTAAATGATAGTTCCTGCTCTGTCATGGAGCTTGGCCACATTCCTTACCCTGTTTCAGTGGTTACCACCTTCGCATATAATTTTGGGGCAACTAAACCTCTTCTTTCTGCCATAAGGTTAGGCATGAACCTTTCAACATGTGCATTTTTAATATTTATTTATTTTTTATTTTTATTTATTTATTTTTTGTGTGTGAGGAAGATCAGCCCTGAGCCAACATCCAGTGCCAATCCTCCTCTTTTTGCTGAGGAAGATTGGCCCTGGGCTAACATCTGTGCCCATCTTCCTCTACTTTATATAGGACACCACCACAGCATGGCTTGATAAGCGGTGTGTCTGTCTGTGCCCGGGATCCGAACCTGTGAACCCCAGGCTGCTGAAGCCGGGTGTGCGAACTTAACTGCTACACCACCAGGCCAACCCCTCAACACGTGCATTTTTGAAGCAACTAAATATTCTTTAGATGGGATAAGTGTTTCGTATTTTATTTTATTTGATTTGAGTGGGTGGTTTGCTTTGCAGAAATCTTAAAGACAAGTATCTTTCTCTATAGAAAGTGACTGAAAGCCAAAGGCAGAAAAAGAATTTACCAAGTAGAAGATGACAAAAAAACAGTGACAAATTGAGGCTCCTCATTGACATTTCATATGGTCATTGAGAGAGAAGGAAGTGTGTGGGCATAGAACAGCAAGCAGTCAGCCAGGAGTATTTTCGTGGCCACGTTACTCAACATTCTGGTGAAGAAATCAGAACAGGAACAGAATAACTGGAGAAACCACAATAATAAACTCTCCTCCCTGTCCGCACCCCCAACAAAATGGTGTTTAACAAAGGACAGCTGATGAAACAAGCCTAAAAACAAGAAGAAAAAATCATGTTTTGGCACTTGCAAGAGCTGCTTAGCACGCTCTAGCATTATTTAGCTAAGTTAAACTAAATATTCCTCTTATTTTCCACCTATAAATTGTTCCTCTCCTCTCTTAATACTATACATTAGCCTAAAATCTGTTAGCCATTTCAGAAAGAAGCAGCCGTCTTGTGGGCCTGTTGTAACTGTTGAAAATGTTCTGCAGGATAAGGCTACCCACACCAGTTAAAAGGATATTCAGCTTTTGCCAAATCTGTTCCTTTGTTTATGATCAACCCCTCCATTTCCCTCCTTTATTTTGGCAGTATGGCTGATTTTCAGAGGACTCTCCATTCTCGGTTTTCTTAGAATGGAGAACTTCTTAGAACTGTGAACTGTTGCTCTTCTTTAAGCGTCTGGGGAGAGAGTTTCTCTTAACTTGACCTTGCTGCTGACCTGGACACCTAGCTCAAGCCCTAAACTCTTGGTGATGCCAGTGGGTCTGCGCAGTATTGTATTCATAGCACCAAGGGTCCCCAAGATGAACTGCACTTCAGAGTGAAGAGTTCAGCAGTATAGTCTGAGCGGCAGAGGTGATCTGAGAGTTTTCTGGCCCCCTCCCACCCAAGTAAGTCTTTTCACTCTGGCATGAGGGGCTATGAGAAGATTGCCTTCCTTCTTGTTCTCGCTCCATTGTAGCTGGTCTCTCGTATGTATTTGTCTTCACCTTCAGCCCTGATTCTACAGCCTTCTAGTCTCATTCTCAGCCTTCCACCCCCACTGTGTCTCTTCATAATTTCAAATATATCATGGCTAAACCAAGTCCTTCACCTTCCCCGCTCAACTGGCCTGCCTCTTTCGAATCTCTCCCATGTCTGTTAAAAAAAGTAATCTTTGACCTCTCCCTCCAATTCTCCTTCTCTCTTCTCGATATCAACTCAATTGAAAAAAAAACCAAAAAAACAAAGACAAAAACTATTTCTTTTCCCTCCATAGTATATCTGGTCTTAGTTTTTTTTTTTTTTTCTCCCACTGATGCTCTCCCAGCCTTTACATCCAAAAAACTGTAATCATGTCCTAGCTGATACTGCTGTCTCTTATCTTGTTTCCTCCCATCCTTTCTGCATATCATAGTTATACTTTTTTCAAGACAGTGTTTTCCTTGGGTTTCTCATCTGGTCAGAAGCTTGAAGTAGGATCTAGGATCTCCTGAATCAGCTCTAAATGCTATGCTATTTTTTAAGGTGCTGTAGAACCTTCTCCAAATTTACCAAACCTCATTTCCTGCTATTCCCTTAAACACGTCTCTACAGCAGACAAGATAATTCTCATTCACCTCACCAACATTGAGTTTATTTTTAACTTTCATATCTCTCCTCACTTAGAAGATTTTTAAAAATACTTTCTGTTTATACAAGTCCTACTAATTAAAATCCAAATCTCAGCTCACTCCCTTTTCATGAAGCTCTCTCGGGCCACTCTGGCCTGCAACCTTGACTGATTTTTTTACTTTGAATTTCTGTTGGTCTCACTTTTCTAATTGAATGTTGTTTTGCACTTTTCTTGAATACTTTAATAACAATTAGCCTAATCTTTCCAATTAGAGTGTGAACTCCTCGAGGATCAGAGACTACTCTAAATTCTCTTTCAAATGGACGCAGGCTAATTTTTGTGATGTCCCTCCTCATTCCCTGATAAAGATAAAATTTTCTACCATTTATATTTAAATAGCCTTTTAAAGTTTATGGAGTCCTTTTGTATACATTATCATTGAACCAGAAAGCCTTACCAGAATTTGATTAATCTGTATTTTCAATCAGAGAAAGTAATTGCTGACCACATTCTGTAGAGTTGCAAGGTCACCCTGGAAAAGAACTTGGTACCTATTTGAGTAAGCAAATATATGCCAGATAGAGCACTGTGGTGACAAAAAGGTCCAAGGAGAGCTTCTGTCTTATTCATCAAAACTTCTGTCAGTACGAGGAACTTTTAAATGGCAGTGGGCTAGCCTCCATGAGGATCCCAGAGAGTTGTCTGGGAGAGAAGCAGTTCATTTTCCTCAGCTCCTGCTCCCTGGGATTCAGAATTAGAGAGCTCTTCTTGTTTGAAGGCGGTCCTGACCAAACACCAGTGATGAGAGAAGGCAACAAGAGCCTTTAAGTAAAGTTAACACAAGGTCAGAGAAAGATGGCATTTAGAAGGAGGAAAGAGCAAACGTTGTTTTCTGTGTCTGAGGCAGCAAACACTGAAATCAGCTGTAATTCAGCTTTTCCTGGGAATGGTCTGTCCTGGGGAACAAAAGGCCCAAAAGATCTGAAAACTAAGGCCATAACACTTGTGGGTCAGGCCTACACTGAAGCTCAGAAAATATTTTTCTATAAAGGAACCCTGCAGCCAGCAGTAGGCAGCATAAAGGGATTTTAGTCCTCATCACATCTCTGGGTACAACCATTGGAAGCCACTTTGCCCAGGACCAACCACTGCCCGAGTTTCACTCAGGCCTCATGCCTGATACAGTATATCCTATGGAAGTGGCTGGGTGAGAGAAGTGCAACTGCTTCGACCTGGGAGCCCCAGCGCTCCTATGGCTGTTACACTGGGGAGTGGACCCACCTCTCCTCAAAGAATGAAAATGAAGTGAGAATTTGTCTCAGCTATTGTGTTTTGGTGGTGACCAGCCAAGTCAAACACAGATTCTACTCAGTAGCTCGTAAGGATGGTAAGTACTCTTCTTCTTTCCTGGATACTTTTAAGCACAAGAGGTTCCTTGGAATTAAAATGTGTAGAGGAGTAAGGCCTTGAAGAAATACAGACCAAACCTCCTGCTACTCCTGACAAGTGAAAGTTCAAGCATAATTGTATTTTGGGATTTGACTGAGGCATATTCTGCATTCTACATGCATGCATAATGTAAAGAGGGCTCCATATTATTTTAGTCTTCACAATAAACTTGTAAATAGTAAGGCCAAATGTTACTTTCCCCATTTGAAGTGTCAGCTCTTTGCAGCTGATAGTCAAGAAATGCTTATTGATTGTATAATCTTTTAAAATATCTAATCTCCTTCTTAACCAGGTGTGGTAGACAGAATAACGGTCCCCCAAAATGCCCACTTCCTAGTCCCTGGAACCTGTGAATATGTTATTTTACATTGCAAAGGACTTTGCGGATGTGATTAACTATCTTGAGATGGGGAGATTATTCTGTATTATCTGGTTGGACCCAGGATAATCACAAAGATCCTTATAAAAGGAAAGTCAGAGTCAGAGAGGAGATGTGACCACAGAAGCAGATAGAGAAAGAGTGTGTGTTTGATTTGAAGATGCTGTTGGCTTTGAAAATAGAGGAAGAGGCCATTAACCCAAAGGAATGCAGGTGGTATCTAGAAGCTAAAAAAAGACAAGGAAACAGAATCTCCTCTAGAGCCTCTAGAAGGAAGGCAGTCCTGCCAACAACTTTATTTTAGAACTTCAGGCCTCCAGAACTGTAAGATAATACATTTGTGTTGCTTTAAGCCAATAAATTTGTGGTAATTTGTTACAGCAGCAATAGAAATCTAATACACCTGTGTAAGACACAAGTCTTTTAGCAACAAAGCTGATGATGTAATCTGTTTTACTGCCTGTGTATTTCTGGATGGAAAGCAAAGTTAGCAAAATAATTGATGGGAAGGAAATTAATTGGTGCTCACTTACCTGATAGCGTCATTGTGTATTTCTAGATTCCAGACATCACCAACTTCTGTCTTTGCAGACACATTCAGCTAATGCAGCCAGACTCTGAATGTATCTCTATGTGCACGTCTCTGCACGTTTCATGCTTGAGTATGGAAGTAGAAGTGTAGGTAGGGCCAGTGCATATTCTGAAGGGTCAGTGAAAACTTTTGCTTGCTTCAAGCTTTTTCAAGCTATTTTCAAGGTTCAGTAACACCATGTCATTTCACAATTATTAATTTAAAAATGAGATATGCCTTTGTGACCATATGAAGAATTCTGCTCAGAAACCTCTACATACTTTTCAGCTTTTTGGGGTTCAGGTTCAAAGTTTTCAAGGTTGTCTGTTGAACTTCATTGGAGAGAAATAACTTCACACTAAAAAATTTTTTTTATTGAGCCTATTTCATTGTTAATAAGATTCTAGGAAAACTCATGTTCTTCATGCTGTTTTCCTCGGTATTTGTTTTGCATTTTCTCAAGAGGTTCAAACTAAGTCAACCCAGATATAAGTAATAAACTTTCAGTAACTTGTTGATGTTTCCAAAGTCTCTAGCATTTAAAACAATATTTCTCTAGTAATAAGCAGTCTTGAATTCAGGCATTGCCATAATTCCATAACTTGTTATATTCAGCTATACTGGGTAGGAAGTTTGAAATGTTATATGTAGCCTCTTACTCCTCATAATGGCTAACAATTATTGAGCACTTATTGTATGTCAGGCTCTGAACTGAGTGTTTTACATTTATTAGCATGTGTGATTCTCAAAACAGCTCTATGATATAGTGTGGTGGGTGATTGTATTAATAGCTCTATTTTTCTACACATCCCTTGTCTTAGTCCATTTGGGCGACTATAACAAAATGCCACAGACTGGGTAGCTTATAAACAACAGAAGTTTATTTCTCACAGTTCTGGAGGCTGGAAGTCCAAAATCAAGGCACCAGCAGGCATGGTCACATTCTCTGCTGAGGACCCTCTTCCTGGTTCATAGCTGGTGCTTTTCTCTGTGCCCTCACAAGACAGAAGAGGCTAGGGATCTCTCTGGACCCTCATTTATAAGGCACTAATCCCATTCCTGAGGGTTCCGCCTTTATCACTTAAGCACCCCCCAAAGTCCTTACCTCCTAATACCATCATCTTTAGGGGGTTAGGATTTCAACATATGAGTTTAGTTGGGGGACACATTCAAACCTTAGCATCCCTGAATGCATACCCGTTAATAATTTCTTTCAACACTGACTCAGGGCTTGAGCATGTGACTTGCTCTGGCCTATGGAACAATGGCAAACTCGATGCAAGCAAAGCCTTCAAAAAGTGCTTGCAGCGGGGCCGGACTGGTGGCATAGTGGTCAAGTTCGCACACTCTGCTTTGGTGGCCCAGGGTTTGCAGGTTTGGGTGCCAGGCGCAGACATATGCACCGCTTATCAAGCCGTGCTGTGGCAGACGTCCCACATATAAAATAGAGGAAGATGGGCACAGATGTTAGCTCAGGGCCAATCTTCCTCAGGAAAAAGAGGAGGATTGGCAACGGAGGTTAGCTAAGGGCTAATCTTCCTCACCAAAAAAAAAAAAAAAGCGCTTGCATATTTACCTTCTGTCTCTTGGACCCCTGCCACCACCATTGAACAGGCCTGGACTAGCTTTCTGGAGAGACGTGAGATATATCAGAGAAGAGCCAGGATATCTCGAGCAAGGCCATCCTGAGCTATCCTGCCCCAGCTCCCCTTCCAGGTCATTGCAGAAACCTGGTGAGCCTAGCTGAGGTCAGCCCAGGCCAGCCCAGCACAGACTGTGAACAATAATAAATGCTGACAGGTTTAAATTCGAAGATTTGAGTTAATTGGGTATTTAATAATAGCTACCTGACACATGTAGGTACTAATATTATTCTCACTTTATATGTGAGTAAATTGAATTTTAGAAGGATTGAGTAACTTGTTCAATCCTGACTCTAAAGCCCGTGAACTTAACCATATTCAGTCAAACCACAATTTGCAAAACTGTGAAGTGAATTCTTCAACCTAAAAATGGATATACTAGTTCTTTTATACACACACACACATATGGTGTTCCCATTCTTAAAAGACAGAAATGAGCATTATTAAGTAGGTGTGATATAATGGGGCATTAGGTGATCATCATTGATCTGTTAATTTCATGTGGGAGACACTCCAGTTGGGATAATTTTTCCATTGTATGGGACTCTTTTTGAGCTGCAGTATGTTTATGGACCCTGCCCCTATGTTACTAATGCAACCCTCTCTCCCCTACCCCAGTTATATTGGCCACTAAAAATGCCCTCATAGTAATTTTCATTACTAATTTTGGCATCTATCCATTACCCCAAATTTTCAAACCTCCTTGGATGAGGAATAGGGCTGGGGAGAGATATTACTTCCAGTTGAGAACCACTGTTGGAATTTTCAAAATATTAGATTTACTATCAAATACATGTGGTTTTTGTGTGGATGTGCTAATTAAAAAGAATCATTTAATTTAATTGTTAAGGCTACAGAAATTATTGTAAGGCAAACATCCTTGACATCACCACTCAGGTAAAGAAGAAATACCTTGGGGCCGGCCGGGTGGCGCAAGCGGTTAAGTGCATGCGCTCCGCTGCGGTGGCCTGGGGTTCGCCGGTTCGGATCCTGGGCACGCACGGACGCACTGCTTGGCAAGCCATGCTGTGGCGGCGTCCCATATAAAGTGGAGCACAGATGTTAGCCCAGGGCCAATCTTCCTCATCAAAAAAAGAGGAGGATTGGCAGATGTTAGCTCAGGGCTGATCTTCCTCACAAAAAAAAAAAAAAAAGGAAGAAATACCTTGTCGGTCATCGCAGACATCTCTATGTTCCCTGTCTCAATTGCAACCTCTTCTATCCCCTAAAAAGTAACTACTACCCTGGCATTTATAGTAATCACTTCTTAAATTTCTTTTTCTTTGTGATTTCATCATCCAAATGTGTGTACCTAGTCAATATTGTTTTGTTTTGACCATACATTTTTTAAATATGCTGTGTCAGCCTCATTTTAATCTACAGTTATTCTCTCCATCACTTTCTTTTTCTTGTAATTTATTTGTTGAAGAACTTTAGATGTTTATTTCAGGCCTGAGGCAGTAAATATGTGAAATGAACACCTTTTTTGTCTAGGAAAAAAAGCCATGGCAATATCATTTATATAATCAACCTCTGTACAGTTTATTCAGAGTCTGCCACTACTGTGCATTGGTTCAGAAAAATATCGTCATTTTGGCACAGTTGTGTCTTGAGATAATGACCCCACTGACTTTCTTCAATTAGCATCATGGCCAAGGAACACATCATGTTAAACAGTGAGGTTAAAAATCATTTCTCAAACAATAGGCCTTGATTGCTTCCAGGGAAGCTATTAATGGCAGATCTATTCTGCCCATACTTGTTAAAGAATGACATCATCATTTTAGCCATTTATATAGTTCTTTTTCAATCAGGAATGATGTAGAAAATGCTCTTGTTTCAGCCCTTTCTCTCTGTCCAATTGCTGTTTCATGACTTTTGCTTCTCAAATTAGGGAAAAAGCAAAGCCTAGTCATGTCGGTTCGTGATGCTACAGATTAGGCTGCTTTTTTCTTAATTCTGTCCCTTAAGTCAGGATGTTTTAGAGCATCAGCTTACAGTGTAACAGGGAAGGTAAAAAACTACTTGTCCTTTTGAAGATGGTAGGTAAGTTGATTGCCTGGAAATCTGAGTGCTATTCAAAACCAACAAAATTTGTTTTCTGATTATAAGAGCAATACATATTCATTGTAGAAGTCTGGGAAAAAACACAAAAAGTACCTAGAAAAATAGTAAAAATTAGAGAATGATGCCTTAATGACAAAGTCCATTCGCCTCATTTTTATTTTAAGACCATATGTTTAGTTGTCGTTTTCAGGGGCAACATGCCATTGCCACTGCCCAAACAGTGTCTGTTAGCCCTGTGCCAACGCCGGCTGCCAGTCTGGGCTGGTGTGTTTTCCTTTCTCCTGCTGTGTATTTCAGCTGCCACTGCACTCAAGGTTGACCACTGTGAGGGCTCACCCATCATATGAACTCATCCACAGTTTGGTTTTGTCCATCATCTTGCATGGGACTGTCTTCTTTCCTGCTCTATATATCCCTCCCTGAGATCTTTGGACTACAGTGCGCATTCCTTCACAGTGAGCAGACTTGTGTGACAGGTAGCTCCTAAGGCACACCAGTCTGGATGGCCAATTAGGATGTTGGCAGCACAGGCCAATAATCTTCCTTGCTAGCTCTCATTGAAGCCTGCTCCTTCTTCTCCAGTTGGGAAATATCTGATCATTAAGGGATTTCATAAACTTCATCTTTGTTTTCCATGTGACCTCTTAGCTTCCTAGGTCTCTGAAGGAGAATTCAACTGCTCTCAGGGCATACTGTTAGTATGATATGATAATAATGACTAGTTTGTATTTGACACTGTGCCTGGTACAGTGACAACTCAAACTCAATGAATGTTAGCAAATACAACTGTTAGTAGAAATTTTAAGTTGGAGGGACCATGTATCATCAAAATGAATATGTTCAGTGTACAGCTAGAAATACATAAACAGATTTAAGAAAATACAAAAGTGTTTAAGTAGCTGAGTGATGCATTATCTATGCTTCTTTAATAGCTTTAGCGATCTTTGAGAGCCATTGCCAAGGCTGGGAAACTCCAATGGTCTGTACACTTTCAACTTTGCTCAGAAGACATTCATGACTTTATCTGCTCATTCTCCATTAATCCATGGTGGCCAGCAGATTTGTGTAGTAGGTTTAAAATCAATTTAATTTAGCTACTGAGTTGTACATTTTTTGAGAGCCAAGAATGCATTTTACTCATCTAGCTAGCTCCCAAAGACATAAAAATAGACAGAAGACCTAAAAATAGATAGGTTTTTAATAAATACTTAGTGAATGAATGAACCCATGAATTTTGTTGCACAGGCATACTCAGGAACATTGCAAGTTACATTTGCTTTCTGTTCCCTTCAGAAAAGTTTTGGGCACAAAAGGCTATTATATCATCAAAAGTTACTGAATTTATTTTAGGAATTGTTACAAGTTCATGACTGTACTCTGAATGATAATCTGGTAAATCTAGAACAATAATCCTGAAGACAAAACATCTCTAAACTCATTCATTTATTAATATACTCAACACACATATATGAGCACTCACTGTGTTCTAGGCCTTGTATTAGGCAGTGGGAATATAACAATGTGAAAGACTGACATGGTTCCTGCTCTCATGGAACTTAGTCTAATGGAGGAGACAAGTAAATAGCTAATTTTAAGAGTATACAGTCAATGTTATGACAGAGAAATGCATACCCTAAACCAGTGGTTCTCAAACTTAGCAGGCGTCGCAATCATTCGAAAGGCTTTTTAAAACACAGGTTGCTGGGCCCATCCCCAGAGCTTCTGATTCAGTGCATCTGGCATGGGGCCCAATAATTTGCATTTCAAGTTCCCAGGTGATGCTAATGCTGCTGGTCTAGGGATCAACTTTGAGAATCATTAGATCAAAGGAGCCACGGGTCAGGCTGAGCTAAACTCTGTGACCTCATTATTTCAATTGTAACATGAGGGAAGGATAATTCATTGGAATATTAATTTGTATAGATACATTTCTTCCTTCCTGCCTTTTCAAGGAGAGAGCTTGATCTTTAGCAATTTCTTGCTGCATATATTTTTTGCAAAGTGTAAGGAAGATGTTCTTTGAACTCAGCGGACTTTTATGAACACCTACACTCAATTTTAAAGAGTTCATGCCAGGTGTCCTTGGGGGGTGGGGAGAGTTTCCTCTGAGATCCAGAAGAAAGGAGATATTTTGGTTAGGCTGGAGAGGAATCTGAGGTCTATGGTCAGAGGTCTGTGATCAGAGAGGAAGCTTGCCTGTTTTCTAATCATGTCCTAGAGACATGGCAAAATCTCCAAAATTGGAGCATCAAGAGAGAATGGTCCTGGTATGGGGCCTCCCAGGCTTGCCCATGATTCTCACGTTCAGCACCTGGGGCACAGAAGCAGCAGAGCAATCAGAATACTGCTGTGAAAGCTATGGAAATGGACATAGGGAGGTTCTGAGTGATGACTAAGGGACCCCCCTCACCCCACCCCAATCATCTGGTACCATGTAAGACTTTGGGCCTCTGACAACCCTGGAGGAGGGAAGCATCATAATAGAATGAATTTCCTGCTGGCTGAACAAAAGGGAGGCTTAGACAAGGATTTAAATAAATTTAATGACAATAAATAAATATTATTTCTTACACATCTGAGTTTGTGGATTCAGATTATTCGTGCCTCTCTTGGTTATTATGGCAATTGTAAAATTATTTTAAGAGAAATTGTGAAACCAGGAAATCACCACTTCATATGCATTTCCAATGAGTTTTTGGGGAAAAGGCTAATAAAAAACTTCATGCTTAATATGTGCTTAACAAATATTTGTCAAATTGAAATGGCTCTTATTAGGAAGTTTCTAAATCATCCAAGTGTATCTACAGTATTTTATAAGAGCGGCAGTGTAGTGCTGTGGTTAGGGGAATAGGTTCAGGAATCACTTGCTTAGATTCAAATACCATGTAAGAATTATATGACCTTGGACAAGTTAGCTAAATGTTCTGCTCCCAGTTTTGCATTTGAAAAATGAGTATAATAATAAACCATCAGGGTGTTGTGAAGGTTAAATGAATTAAGTCTTTGGGTTTTTATTTATTTATTTTTTTAAACATACTTATAGTAACATTGAGGGTTGTTTTTTTTTTTGTGAGGAAGATCAGCCCTGAGCTAATATCCATGCCAATCCTCCTCTCTTTTTGCTGAGGAAGACTGGCCCTGAGCTAACATCTGTGCCTATCTTCCTCCACTTTATATGTCAGCATAGCCTGACAAGCAGTGCATCGGTGCGCGTCCGGGATCCGAACCCCGGCCGCCAGCAGCAGAGTGCGCGCACTTAACCGCTATGCCATGGGGACGGCCCAAGTCTTTGGGTTTTTAAATGTAAGGATTCAACATTAACGACAATTTATTGGCTCTATCCAATTTGCATGGGTGGGTATTTCATGAACGAGTTTCAAATAAATGTGAATGTGCCTTTTAGGGTATATTCTCTTTAGAGGCTTAGCATTAAGAAACTTTCAAAAAGCCTAGAATTTGTTGTTATTATGTTAAAGTGTGATCTGTTTTAAGGCATGATTAACTGAGAATCTGTAACATATCCAGTGCAGTGACAGTGACCATTTTAACACTGGGATAGAAACACTCTCAAGATATTTAAACATTAACTAACTTGATTGTCTTTGGACTTCAATGTTGTTTTTATTCATTTTTGTCCTTCATAACTCGGGTTATACAAATATTCATTACCTGAGCTAAAAAAATATGGGGCACCCACACATATTCCAAGTGTGGTCTATTGTAATGTTACATTGGAGAATAACATAGGGGTGGGTTCTTCTTGGTTATTTGGTCATATAGAACATCTGTACACTTCATTGTAGCTTATATTATACCTGACTTTCTTGGTTATAGGCATACAGAATATCCTTTCCCCAAACAAGCTCTGTTTCTTGTAACTCACCTTCTCCTTTTTGATTCCTTAATTCCACTGGCAATTTGGAGCAGCCTGCTTACTAATGTTATGTCTGCAGCTCTGGAATCTTGGGCCTTGAGTCATGTAATTTCAGAAATCTTTGCTTTCTGCCTTATGTATTAACAGGAATCAGGCAGCCCCTTAAGACCTTCCTGGAAACATCCCAAAATACCTCGGTTTTTATTTTGTATTCAATTTGAAGGAATTCCAGTTAAATTAGCCTTGGGTTCCTAATTTTGACTGGCCACCCAACTGAAGACAGCCTCAAAGATTTCTAGTTTGACAAATCAGCACACTTGGTGGCAATCTGTGGAATTCCTAAATGTCACACAATCAATTTGTGATATCAAGGTTCTAAAATCACAATTTAACTTTTTATTCCAAAGAAAATTTTTTGCTATAACCAAAATTTAGTACTAGTAATTCCTTTATTTCCTATTTAGTTTATCAATGAAAAGCTGGGTTCTAAGTATTAAAAAAAATAAAGAATTAAAGATTTGTTAAATATAAATATATTTTAATGAAACATTAGTAGTAATTGAGGGATGGAGTTTATAAAACATTTGTTAGTACATTTATTCAATAAATTCTTATTAATCTACTACATGCAGGATACGTTACTAAGTCACTGGGAAAGCAAGAGCGACTAAGACCCATTTTCTGCCCCCAAGAAGCTTACAGTCTAGGTTGACAGGCAGAAAAATAAATAAGTAATTTCAATAGAGTGTGTTAAGTGCTATGTCAGGGGTAAGTACTGAGTATGATGAGAGCATGAAGAGGAGGGCTCCTGGAGGAGGTTATATCTAAGCTATAATAAGAAGGAGTTAAATAATTTAGAGAGGAAGAAAGGAATGCATTTTGAGCATTCTAGGCAGAGGAAACAACTGTACGAAGACTTGGATTATTCTAACCAGTGATGGACTTGTCTTAGAAGGCCCCTCACATACTATGCTAGTTATGGTAGATTATAAAAATGGCCACGAATTCTTCCTGTCTTGCATCCAAGCCCTTACAGTGTGATATTACAGATCCTCCCATGAGGAAGTGGGGTATATTTCTCTACCTCTTGAATCTGGGTAGACCATGTGACTTGCTTCTGCCAAAGAGACATAAGCAAATGTGATGCTAGCTAGAGCCCTGAGGCCACCATGTTTCATGAGCCTGATCTAGCCTGCTGGGGGAAAGAGAGATGACATGGAGAAGAGCTGAGGCATCCTGACCGCCAGGCTGCCAGCTGCTAGATAGGTGAGGGAAGCCATCTGTGGGAAGAAAAATAAGCCCCCTCCTTCCAAAGATATCTATATCCTAATCCCCACAACCTATGAATATGTTACCTTACAGGGCAAAAGAGACTTTGAAAATGTGATTAAATTAAGGATTTTGAAATGAAGAGATTATCTTGAATTATCTAGGTGGGCTCATTATAATGACAAGGGTCCTTATAAGAGGAAGATAGGAAGGTCAGAGTTAGAGAAGGAGATATGAGAATGAAAGCAAGGAGAGAAATCAGAGATTAGAAGATGCTTTACTGCTGGCCAGGAGACATGGAATGCAGGTGGCTTGTATAATCTGGAAAAGGCAAGGAAACAGATTCTCCTCTAGAGCTTCCAAAAGAATGCAGTCCTGCTGATACCTTGATTTTAGTCCAGTCAAGACTTCTGACCTTCAGAACTGTAAGATAATAAATTTGTGCTATTTTAAGCTACTAAGTTCGTGTAATATGTTAGAGCAGCAATAGGAAACTAATATGCCGTGCTGGATCATCTAGCTGCCAGCTGACCACAGCTGCATGGCAGAGCCCAGCAGAGATCAGTCAAGCTGGTACAGACCAGAAGAACCACTCAGGCTACCCACAGGATCATGAACAGTAATAAACAGTTGTTGTTTTAAGTTACTAAGTTTTGAAGTGATTTTTTACACAGGAACAGCTAACTGACACACTGATCCATAAGTTCAAAATGAAAAAATAAAGCAGGGGCCAGCCTGGTGGTGCAAGCGGTTAAATGCGCGCGCTCAGCTTCGGTGGCCCGGGGTTCGCAGGTTCGGATCCTGGGCGCGCACTGACTCACCGCTTGGTAAGCCATGCTGTGGCGGTGTCCCATATAAAGTGGAGGAAGATGGGCATGGATGTTAGCTCAGGGCCACTCTTCCTCAAGAAAAAGGGGAGGATTGGCATTGGATGTTAGCTCAGGGCTGATCTCCTCACAAAATAAATAAAGCAAAATGTATTTATATTAAGTTACTCAAAAATATTTAGTTCTATAACTCTCTTATGGATTTTTATGTGGGTTCTTTACACCTTCTGAAATTCTAAATGAGAGTTTCATCCACTTTTTTATCCAATACAAAACGATTATCCACTGCCTGTATAGTATTGGACTAGACCCTATGGTAGAAATTTGGAACTTGTTTCTGCTCTTAAGGAGCATACAATTCTTTTCCTAGAAGTCTGATCTTCAGCAGTTTGCTCACATCTCTAAATTTCACAATCTGCATCTTTAAAGAAGGGCTAATAATAATACTTGGCCTAGAGGATTGTTTTGAGGATTAGATGAGAAAATGCTTGTAAAGCACTCAGCTTTACATGACATACAATAACTATTCAATAAATGTCAGCCAAACTGGAAGGAGATGAGGGAAAACAGTGGCAGCATAAAAAATAGGAAAGACAATAATATGAGAAGTAACAATAGCTTCTATGTATTGTTTACATATTCTGCAAACTTTATGTTTATTAATAGTGACAACAACCCTGGAAACTAGATGTTGGTAGTTGCATTTTGAAGATGCCAAAATTAAGATTCAGAAGGTAAATATCTTGTCTAACACCACACAAGCAGTCCTCACACTGTCAGTTTCTAAAGCCCTTCATCTTTCTGTGTCTGGTGGCCCACAGGTGGTTGTGACTAAATTAGCTGCAGATATATCTGATCCTGTCAGCTACTCTTTCACGGCTACCTGTTACCTATAGAATCAAGTCCAAAATCCTTAACATGGTCCAAGTGGCTTCTCACTATCTAACTTTCCTACATCATATTGCTTCCCTGTGCTCTGGTTATACTGACATCTACCAGCATGGTCAGTGTGCCATACTCTCTCCCACTTCTGTACTCTTCACACATGATGATGTCTCTCCTGGAATGCTCTTTCTTTCTTCTTGGACTTGCTAACTCTCCTATGTCTATATCCTTCTCATCCCAGTTTAGGTACCATCTTCTTCCCGATACTTAGATTACTTTAAATCTCCATGTTATAGTTTTTCCTTTAACACTTTCTTCTTTCTTTTCTTATCCTTCACCCTTGAGGTTCCTTAACTTATTGCCCATCTTTCTTTGTAGTGGAAACCTCTTATGGCTGTTTGGTCCAAGAGTTTCCCTTCTCTGGGAGCTATCTCCAGTACACAGGAATAATCTCTCAGAACTGTATCTCTATTTCTAAGCTTAATTACCCCCTCCATCCTGCTCATTGATCCAGGGGTGGGCATCTAGCTTAGGCTGACCATTCGGTTTCATTCCACTAAGAATTTGGAATTTTGAACAAATTGTCATGTTGATGGTAGCTCTCTAAAGCAAAGATTCACCAACTCCTGCCTCTGAGTCCCCAGTGCAGCCTGGTTCCTACCCTCCCCAAGCTTGGTTGTGTACCTCTTCTTTGGATTTCTAATTGTCTTCAGTCTCCTTCAACTACAGTCCCCTTTTTACTTAAACTAGCCAGAGCTGGTTTCTGTTACTGCCAGACTGTGAGCTCCATGAATGCAATTTGAGAAGTCCTTCTCATTACCCACCTGATCTCAATCTGTTAGATGCCCTGATATTTTGGAAGCATGATAGGAAAGACATTCACTTATCTCTAGATTTATCTTTTCAATTTTTGGTGTTTTGTAAACTCTTAGAAGAAATCTTCTATATTGATTATTATTTCATTGAAACAAGTCAACAGAAGCCTAGATCTGCTTACAGAGAGCCTCCATGGCTAAGACCATTACTTGTCTTGCTCTCTACTCAGCTTAGACTAAGTCATCTCTTTGGAATGCCATGAGAAGACATTCTATCCTTTGTTAAGGGACTTGACTGACCACAATTATGTTATTATGCTTATGTCTGTTGAAAAATTCCAGGGAAAGTTAGAAAGAATCACATGGGATTTTGGCTTGAATCAAATGAAACCAGTTTGGAATGAAAAAGCAAAGATAATTTGTCTGAGCAGTGAAAGAAATTTCATAACAATTAAAAATACCAATTTTACTGCAAACTTTTTCCTTCCTTGAATGTCCTATAAATTGTACATATAGCATTGTACTTTTTAGAGTGTGAATAGGAACTTAGTGTTGCAAAAAATGACTTTTATTACATGGTATCTAGCTCCACTGAGTCCCAGTACTATATTACATCAATTTCCTATATAATATATTATTATTTTTTACCACCACTGTCATCCATGCTTATTGCTCAGTTTGGGTTCTATAGTCATCAATTCTATGATACCATCACCAGAATCATTAATTTTCTGCCTCCCTTTCCTTCCTCCACACCCACCAATCATTCCCTAACCCTGAATGTATTCAAACCTACCTTCCCTGCTTTACCACATGGGCTACTGAACATTGTGGAAGTAAAATTGTGTAATCACAACCTGGAACTACTGCAAATTTAGGATTTTCAGGTCCAGCTAGGCTCTAAATGTCACTTGGCAAACCTTTTACTTGATACTGGTTAACAGCCTGAACTCTCTTTTAGTACATAACTTTGCCTCAGCCTTGACAGAGAAAATGGAGGCCATCAGATGCTAATAATTTTCCTTCCCTACATTATAAAACTGCCTTTAGTAGCATTCATCCTTCGTTTTTGTATTAAAGGAAAATGAGTTGATATTTATCAGCTATGTGCTGTATATCTCCAGGCAAACCTCTTCCTTGCACTCCAAACTCATACTTCTTATTGCCTACTAACCATCTCTCCTGGAAATCCAATAGGCTTTTCAAATTTATGTTCAAAACAAAACTCCTGATATTCCCTGTCAGATTCTGCTGTTCTATTGTATTTTCCATGCCAGTTAATGGTGATTCCATTCTTCTAGTTGTTCAGGCCCCAAATTTTGGAGTCATCCTTGCCAGCCAAGTCACTATTATCTCTTGTTTGGATTATTGTAATAACCTCCTGATTTGTCCTCTTTCTTCTGCCCTTGTGGCCCTACAATCTATTCTCAACACAACATCTGAAGTCATTCTTCTAAAAACATAAATCAGATCACATTGTCTACCCCAAAATTTCAACTGTCTTCCCATTTCACCCCAATTAAAAGCCCAAGTCTTTACAATGGCCCACAAAGCTCTATACCAACAGGCTCACCATTTTGTCTTTGACCTTATGACTGCCTACTCTCCTCACTCATCTACCTCCTTGCTCGTCCTTGAATATGATGTTCTTGCTTTGGCCTTAGGTCTTTGCATTTGTTGTTCTCTGCCTGCAACAGTCTTCTCCAGGATATTTGCCTACCTTTCCTTTTACTTATTTCAGGTTGTTGTTCAAATATTTCCTTCTCAGTGAGTCCTTTCTGATCACTTTATTTAAAATTGCCCCTACCCACCTAAATCTCACTATCTTTCTCCCTTTTATGTCTTATTTTTCTCCATAGTGCTAACCACGATCGAACACTTTGTATATTCATTTCTTTTGTTCATTTGTCTGTCTCCTCTCACCACAATGTAAGATGCATTAAAAAAGGGACTTTCGTTTGTTTTCTTTACTGCTATAATTCCCAGTGCTTATGACATTGCCTGGGACACAGTAGAAGCTCAATTAATATTTTTTGAATGAATGAGTGTTTTTTCCTTGCTAAGGAACTTTTTTGTTTATACAGTGAATCCAATCTCTACAACCAATGAACCAATCGATTCATCGGTTATTCTCAAATTTTCCTGCATTTTTCCTCCCTCCCTCTCATCTAAATCAGTGTTTTCAGACTATAAATATAGTTAAATATCACTAATATTTTTTTAAAAATCATCTTCCCTGTGGTTTCCATTTTAGGCTGAAATTTTATGAAAATTACAGTAAGGAACACAAAATGGAATGAACACATTATAGGAAAGATGGGATAGGATGGAGATCAAAAGTGAATTTCAAAAAAAATTTCTGAAAATTAGAAACAGAATGGGAGCAAGTTAAGTGATGAAATAGAATCTGAAGGCAGCTGTAGCCCAGAAAACATGGAGGAAAGAGCCTCAGTACGTGTGTGTATGTGTGTGTTCATGGTTGGGGTACTGTCAGCTCATCTTCCTGGTGATGCCTAGAGAATACTTGGAAGCCCAGGTGACAGGGAGAAAGGGCGAGAATAAGAAATGAAGCTAAAATGAGGATGTTACCGCCCAAGGTGGGGCCTTCTGCTCACCGCAAGACATGCCAATAGTCAAGAGGCAAGGTGGTAGGAGAAAAAGGACTTTTTTATTACAGCTTGCTAGCAAGAGGGAACTTGGCCGACTCATGTCTGAAAGAAACATCTTAAGGGGGCACGATATCTTACAGCAGTTATACAGGCCATTGGGTTATTGGGGAGGGGGTTAGGAATGTTGACCTTCTGGTGTTACAGACAGGAGTGCCACACCAGACCTTTCAGTCTTCACTGATGATGGCTATCAGCATAGATTCTCTGTTCGTGGGTCATCACATTCCTAAGGAACTCAAAAAAACAAAATTATCATCTTATCACAGCTGGGAGGTACATGCACAAGCAGGGGTAGTAAAATCTACAGAGCAGTTAGATCTCCTGGAGGGTGCATATCCAGCTGGGTTAGTTTGTCAGAGGTCATTCAAAGTTACAATAGAGTTTTTCTTTTCTGCAATGGCTTCCCTCATGTCAACCTTGTCTTGAGCCAGTATCAAGGGGATTTTTTTGACATGTATTTATGGAAAGCTGCATCAGTCTGTTCACCATTTCCTGTCCCCATTCTTATACAGAGAGCTGTTCACTGCAGAGCTAGCGAGTATGCCAAGACATAGTGTACTTTTGAATTTTTTAGATCGTGAGCATGTATTACTTTGACTTAGACCTAAAAAAAAATAAAGATGGAAAAAGGATTAAAGAGAGCCGAGGAAGAGGCAGGGTAGAGGAGCATTTAAGAGCATAGATCCAAGGCACCAGACAGCCAGGGGTTGAATCCCAGATGTGCTTCTTGCTAGCTGGATAACCTTGGATAGTTTACTTAGTTTGTCTGTGCCTCAGTTTCTCATTTGTAAAATGGAAATAATAGAAGTGTTTTCCTTATAGGGTTGTTGTGAGGATGAACTGAGTTAATATAGATAAAGTACGTAAACCAGTGTCTCGTACACGTGTTATAATTATGTGCCTGGGCAAAGAAAAAGAAAAAAACACCATGAACCAACTCAATGTGTTTTATTTCCTCTAACTTGACCCATGTCTCCTTTCACTACTAATCCGGGTTTGGCAGTCTTTTGAGGGAGAAGAATAAGGGTTGAGTATGAGCCATTGTTAGGGATTTCTGAAGGAGGAGCAGGAAATGGGGGAAATTTTAATTTGATTGGATGTTTAAAAAATGCAACTGTATCCTAATCATCATACCTTGATCAATACCTTTGTTCCTGCTATCATTACCTTGAAAGACCCTTGTCCATTTTATCCATTTTTTTTCATATCCTAAGTAATTTTAAGAAAAAAAAACAAGCCCTATTCCCTCCATGAAACCATTTGTGAAATGCCTGGCCCACTCAGAACTCTCTTGCGTATATTGTCTGTTCATCACATTTAGCCCCATTTTATATTGTATGGTCTAAATATCAGGAGCACAGAAATTAGTACTTTACAGTATGGTACCATTGTGTAGAGTATATCTTACTAATTACCATAGGTTTTCAGTGTATGTTTATTTATTGGTAGTGATTTTTATGAGAGAACTTTGATTTTCTCTTGACCTAACCTTTCCTGTAAGATCTTATACTTTCTTCTTTCACAACTAAACGTTTAGAAATGGAAATCTGCATTCTATTGTAGTGTGGTTTCCATTTCCACAACTTGCCCACTGTGTAACCCACTACAAGTTGCTTTAATCCTTCTACTCTGCTAAAAGTACTCTCATTGGGGTATGCAGTGACTTCTTAGTTGCCAGGGGCAAATATGTATTTCAGTCCTTATTTTGCTTAACCGTTCAACATCAACATCTTGACCACTTCTTCAATCTTGAATCTTCTGGAAAGTTCTTGAATTTTCTCTGTTGGATTCCAGAAAAATCCTTTCTGGTTCATCTCCCACCTCTGACCATTCCTTCTCAGTCTTCATCAAAGGTGTCAGTATCTAAGAAGATCTTTTGTAGATCTTTCATTCCACAACTGGTTAGTGTAGTATTATAAATACAATTTATGATGTGTTGGATAGTAAGCAGGGTTACTACTGTATTTAATGGGAAATGTTCTTAAGAATTGAAACATTGTACAACAATGTAATGTATCAAGTAATACATTCTAGGGAAAAGATCATTATTGAGGTAATAGCATAGTTTTGAGCATCCAGAATTGTGAAAAAAAGTTTCTGTGAGAAAGTTAAAAGACAATTTTTTTTGTTGTTCAGAGGCACAATGAAAAAGAAACACTCACAAAGTGACCTTACAAAGCCACAACCATCGCTAGAAAAAATTTTCAAATGCAGTTCTTGGAGAACTCACTTCCATGGAAATTCTTTCTTACTCTCCTATGCTCCCCAGAACACTACTCTGAGGACCAGATACATTCAGGAGTGAGCCAATTATATGTAATCTGGTGGTAGGTAGGGGTAGAGAGTGCTCTTATTCCTCAATCCTCTTTTCCTGCAGAAGGTATTTTTTCCTCTCAGTTTCTTTACTGTCTCTTTCCTGGGAGAGGCAGAGTGATGTAAAACTTGGCGAGTTTTGGAAGAGGACCTGGCAAATGTAGTTCCTTCCTCTTCCTTTAGTCTTTGGGATCTGCCTGCCTGCAGATAATCTGTCCTGGTGGATCATGTGGAAAACTTTGTGGTAAAGGTATCGAACTTGCTTTGTGTTCAGTGTGAGTGGGTGAGAACATTTGCTTAATTCCGGGGATCAGAATCGTCTGTTGTTGCCACATGTTCTCCAAGAGCCCTGTTTTGCTCTCCATCTGCCTCATTCTCTTGTCCATCTCAGTAGATTCAGAATTCAGGAGGGGAAAACAGGGGAGTTATTTAATAGTCTCCTCAAAGTCCAATATTAACTTCCACATAGAGTTACTCCTCACTATTTGTAACACCATGCATCAGAAAAAACTATCATTTCACAAACATTGTTCTACCTGACAGTAGCTCCAGATAAAAATCTTTCTATGATTTTCTTAAGTTGAGACATAACTGCTCTTAGGATCATTTCATTGTGTCAAAGAGACCAAAATACATCCCCCTTTGATATATCCACTGTACTTATTTCACAATAGTGGATCCAGCTAGATTTCTTGGGGTCACAAATTTTTGTTTCCTATTTTTGTCATGTAGATAACAAAACAAAGAAGATTCTGCCACCTAACAAAATAGGAAATGACGACAAACAGGTACAAGAGAAATCCTGCTTTCTCTGTTGGAAATTAAATCTTGTCTAATATCATATAGTTCTCAACTTCCCAAGATTTTTCTTACATCCAATCTGAATGAAAACCAATTTTCTCCAAACTCTAGAATTTTTTTTTTGAAATTATTTTTATAAAAAAGATAAACTTTTATATTAGGCTCAGAATACATGACAAATGAAAACTTTTTTCTTTAGGGTTTTCTCTGCTACATAATAGTCATTAAATTTTCTAGTGTTCACCTGAGGGTGTTGCAATGTTACAGCCTTTCATAGACAGTTTCAATCAGCATCCCTAAATTATATGTAAGGGAAATCTTGAGTCATTCCAGGTTAGAGGAAGAATATGTGCCATAGTTAAAAACTGAAACTCTAAGGTTATAATTCTGAACCATACGAGGTCTAATCAGCTTAATTTAGCAAAGATTTACAGAGTAAATACAGTGTAAGAAGCATGGTGTTAGAAACTGGAGGATCCAGAGATTAAGTGGACCTGGTTCTTTTCCCTGAAATTCTTATTCGTAAATGGGAGAGACAGATGTGAATTTACCAATCGATGACTGTCTGATCCTCCTCTTCTGAGGCATCTGGATAGCCAACCTGGGTTTTGGCCAAATGGATTAGGACTAGGTTTGGGCTCCTGAAGCCTGGATCTTGGGCTGGTAAGTGCTTTGAAGTATCCAGGAGCAGGCAAAATTAGTTGGTAAATAAAAAAACAAAACAACAACAACAAAAACATGTTCTTGGAGAATTTTAAGGTCTATCACTTTCTGGCTTTCAGGAATGGAATTTAGTCAGCATAAATTAAAATCTGAAGGACTAGGAGTCTGGTTGACACTAGGACCAAGTAGATAATGAGAACAAGGCAGAAGGAAAATGAGAGGACCCAAAATCATTGCAGAGAACAGGCTGGCCAACCTGTGACTCATTTCTGGTGGCTGCTGGCCATGTAAATTGTGAGCTGAATGCCTGAGTTGGGAGAACACCAGCCAAGCACTAGATCATTGTGTAGTGGAAGGAGGACAAGGATTTCAGGAAATCATATCAGTCAGTTATTTTCAGCATGTTCAGTTTTTAAAAGTGGTGCATGGGGATCCCCCTAAAAAAAGGCAGGGTGTTGTAGAGATGGGAAACCTAAAATAAAATAAGCAGGAACACTGGCATATCCATACATTTTTTTGGACTCCTATATTTGCTTTCTCTTATATCATGCTTACCTCTAGACCTGGGGATGAGAGACACCAGCCCCACTTCGAACCATTAGGAATAAGAAGGGTAGATGGACCAATATTCTCCAAAGGGAATATTGGAATGCTGTTTCAAAATTTGAGAGGATCAGATTTTAGGCTGGCAAAAACAGATGTCCTCCACAAAAAGGAAAGTCAAAATATCAAATGCAACTGAGGACAAGAATTACGAGGAGGAAAGAAGACCTCTGAATTTTGCAGCCAGGCATATGCCAATCTGTATCTTGGTTCAACCACTTAGTAATTTTGTAATCTCTGGCAAGTCAAACAATCTCTCTGAGCCTCAATGATAAAGCCAAAATTATGATTCATACCTAATAACTTGAATATGAGGATAAGAAAACTCCCCGTACATAAGTAGTTATTATTATTAACAATCTTGAAGAGAATAGTCATTTCAGTGGTGGGGAATAGAAGCCAAAAGAATGAATAGAGAGGAAATAAAACTAATAAGTATATAGCTCTAATGCAAGAAAAATAATCAAATGAAAGAAAATAGAGAAATTGGATGATAGCTAGAAGGTGGCATCAAGTTAAACTTGTTTTTACCAGTCCCCCCTCTCCCTACCCCAAGATAGGGCAGATCTGTGAAAATAAGGAGGCTTGGTAGAAAAAGCCAGCTGAAGAAAAAATTATAGAGAAAGGAGATTAATGAGAGAAATCAATAAGTCCGAAACTAAAGATAAGGACAAGATGACAGCCACTTGTTACCTTCACAGGCTATCTCAAGTATTAATTCTTCTGTGAAGTTCTCCTTGATGCCTCCCGTTAGGCTCTGTTGCTCCTCTCTCTGGCCCCCACTGTCTCTGTTATCCCTCCTACCATAGCCTTTACCACATTGTAATGTGAATGCCAAGTACAGTTCTTAACCTATATTACCTACTTGCTAAATGTTATTTGAATGAATGAATGAATGAATGAATGTATAAGCACAAGGAATTGCTTTCTTTTTCTCCTAAAAACAACACTAGTGCTAGTGACTTGAATCTCTTGGGTATTTGACTGAGAAGACTAGTATCTGGCCAATTTTTTTTATACTGGTACATATAAAAGATAGTCCTTTCTTAACAAACTTGAAAGTTAAGGTTTCATCTATGGAATGGACCCAGAAGAGCCATTGTCCTCCTCCTTGCTGAACTGCAAGTTTACAAGTCTCTCTCTTTTATTTAACTGTGTGCTCCTCCAGGCTAGAAGCCAAGTCTTATTCATCTTGGTATACAATCTCCAAAACTTCACTCACACTCTCAACTCCATAGCAGAAACCTCACTCAGTCTCTTGACACTTAGAGAAACTCTGTAAATGTTTGGATAGTTAATAAACGAGTATAACCCAGGTAAGTAAGATTAAACAATGCCTAGTGTGGTATTATTTAAACCTACAGTTAAATAGTTGTGCCTCTATTACAGAGCGCTTGTTTATAAAATAATTTAAGCACATCATTCACACATCATAAAGCTGCCCCCTTTTAATCCCTTTGTTATATTGCATTGTGAAATAGTTAGCTGTGATATCCCCACTGAGACTATTTAGTGTAGGTAACTCAGTTCATTGGGAGAGGAGAACAGATGTTAACCGTTGCTTATTTCTTATATTTGCAGTTCAGTTTGCCATGTTGGAGAAAAGTTACAATCATTGACTTTATTATATGCTACATATGCAATGTGGAAAAATGTCTGTGCTCCAGGGGAATAACTAAATAAAGAGGGTTGGGGTCCATCTTTCTGGTTAAATGTGGTTTAGTGTTAAGAAGAAAATCCTTCATTCCCAAAGACTGACTAGGATGATACTGAGAAAAGAATACCATATGGTTAAATTTAGGGCCCTGAAAGAATTCCACCCAACAACCTCCTCTGTAGCATTTTCATTTGATTATGATTTGGATACATTTTCCTTTACTTTAAGCCTTTCCCTTGAAATTACCTATTCCAAGATTCTTAAACCAGTGACAAGAGAATTGTTGGCCAAAGTTACTGCCTCCATTATACAAATGGTCTTTTCAAATTATGTGACTCCCATTTAAAAGAGAGGCTGTGGCTCTGTGTGGCCAAAATGTTTTCGGTTTGCAATTGTGCAAGAAGTGTTTGGTGATATTTGCCACTGAACCTCGTCTTTTTCCTCTCTTTCTTGCAACTCTTGTCTTTCCTCTTGGCTAAGGTCATTTGAGAAAGATGAAAAGGCTTATAGGTAGTTAGACATTGGTCTTTTTGTTTCCAGTTTAAGGTTGACTCTTTCAAAGAAAAGAGAGATTGGGGCCAGCCCAGTAAGGTAGCAGTTAAGTTCACATGCTCCGCTTCAGCAGCAGCTCGGGGTTTGTGAGTTCAGATCCTGGGCGCGGACCAATGCACCACTTATCAAACCATGCTGTGGTGGCATTCCATATAAAGTGGAGGAAGATGAGCATGGATGTTAGTCACGGCCAGTCTTCCTCAGCAAAAAGAGGAGGATTGGCAACGGATGTTAGCTCAGGGCTAATCTTCCTCACAAAAAAAAAAACAAAAACAAAAAGCGAGAGAGAGATTGACATGGATAACTGCCTATTGCTTAGAATTTCAATATTCACTCAACAAACATTTAAGGAGCACTGGCTGTGAGCCAGGCATTGAAATTACAAATGTGTTCATATGTCCAAGGAGCCGTGCCTTATGGGGAAGGCATTCAAGCCTGTTAACATTTCCTGAATGGTGTAATGAGTGTTGTAAGGATAAGCACAGGGGGCTTCTGAAGCACTGAGGGATGTCTAATTCTGTATTGAAGGGAGTGGCCTCCTTTCTGGGTAGATGACTCAGTCCTTAGAAGAAGAGTGGGAGTTATCCAGGGAGGAGGAGGGTGTAGTGAGATAGACAAGATGGGCAGGCACTTCTAAGGAGGCAGGAGTTTGTAAAACTGCAAGAAATTCTGTATAGCTTATAAGGAGAGTGCGAAGAAGGGAGTAATAAGAGATGAGACTGGTGAAAAAAAGATGATCAAATTATAAGCATTTACCATTTTTCATCTCTAATCTTTTGTGAAATGTGGATACCAAAAATAATAGTCCTTATTTTTTGAGTGGAGTGAGAGATGGTGAGAGAAAATTAAAGAAGCTAAAGATTGCTTCATATACTAAAAAATATGGATAGATCCATAGGGAGAACAAAGGATTTGGGAGATAGAGCCTGGAGTCTCGGACAGTCTGGATGGAGGAAGAAGCAGGTGGAAAAGTTGAGAAGATGGTGGTGGAGACAGAGGGAAAGGGAGAAACTAAGAGGGACAGAAATATATACACACATACAAACACACACATAAGGCAGAGACAGGGAAAGACACACGACTGAAAGGGGTAGAGACACCTAAACAGAAGAACACATGTCTGTCAATGGATGAATGGATAAAGAAGGTGTGGTATATATATACGATGGAATATTATTCAGCCATGAGAAAGAAGGAAATGCTGCCATTTGTGACAGCATGGAAGGACCTGGAGGGTTTTATGCTAAATAAGTCAGACAAAGAAAGACAAATAATGTATGATATCACTCATATGTGAAATTTTAAAAATCTGAACTCGTAAAAACAGAGAGTAGATATATACCACATCCTCTTTATCCATTCGTCCCTTGATGGGCACTTAGGTTGTTTCCAAGTCGTGGCTATTGTGAATAGCGCTGCAATGAACACAGGGGTGCATGTACCTTTACAAATTGGTGATGGGTTGTAATTAGTATTTTGGTGGTGAACATGATGTAATCTATGCAGAAATAGAAGTACAATGATGTACACCTGAAATTTTTACAATGTTATAAACCAATGTTACTGCAATAAACAAAAAAAAAAAAAAAAAAAACAGAGAGTAGAAAAGTGGTTACCAGGAGCTGGGGGATGGGGGAACTGGGGAGATGTTGTTTAAGGGTACAAACTTGCAACTAGTTTGTAATAAGTCCTGGAGACCTAATGCACAGCATAGTGATTACCGTCAACAATACTGTATTATAAACTTAAAAGTTGCTAAGAGACTAGATTGTAATAGTTCTCACCACAAAAAAGAAATGATAATTATGTGACATGATGGAAGTGTTAGCTAATGCTATGGTGGTAATCATATTGCAATATATAAATGTTATCAAATCAATGCATTGTACATCTTAAACTTACACGATGTTATATGTCAATTATATCTCAATAAAAAAAAGAAAAGAATACACACTAAGACAGAGACAGAGGTAGTGACAGAACACACAGACAGACAGAGGTAGAGACACCTATAAAAAGACCTACGTTTAACAGAGCGATAGGCAGCAAGAGATGTAGCAGTGCCACGGAGACTAGAACTTTGGGGAAAGAGGACTGCTTACAGAGGTTTGTAAGACAGGTTTCTTGTACTGTGAATAAACTGTTACGTAATGCTCTTTGTTTCTCCACAAAAGGTTTGGAAAACTATTCTGTTTATCAACATTTTTCAAATTAGAGTTTTTGCTTTAGGGTGTATGAACATTTGGTCGGACTGGCCCCACAGATGCCCAGTTATGTACCGTAGAGGTGAACAGTGATGAGAGCAGGCGAGGCCTGGATTGGAGTTCTTCATTGTGATTCATTGTGGTTGTAGAGTGACTTTTTTCTGTTTTGACCTCAAGACTCATTCATAGGAGCTCTGGGGAATCCAGCTGCATCTCATGAAGAGCAGTTGGCCATCACCTCAGCTATGAAGGCTTCCCAATCCTCAGAGAGCTGGTTAGGTGCCCCTTTTCTGTTTTCCTCCAGCACCTGCCTCACCCCATTTACTGCAGGTGGGACATAAGTGAACTCGAGTCACACGGCCACGTGTCCTCATTCTCCATGTTATTTTTAATAGACACCATGAAACTTCATATCAGTAGAAACACTGGATTCTGACTTTTTATAGTGAGTAGGTACAGTACACATGCAGGAAACTAGCCCATTTATTCATGGCTCTGCTTTTACACAAATGTACCAGAGAATAGTCCAAATGGAGAGAAACCTTCAGAGTTATTCACCTCAACCAGCCAAGCTGGAACAAATTCTCCTTTATGTTTTTGCTTTTTGAACTTACCAAAGTCAAGTCTCAAAGGTTCAGTGGTTTACAGGTACCTGCTGATGATGAATGTAATAACATGCACACAATACCTAGGAGAAACACCTAGGAGATATTAAGAGACTACTCAAGATGAAGGTAATAGTAAATGGCAAATCAAGGTCTAGATTATGGATTTACTAGTGTTTATCTCTCTGCTATTTCCACTCTACAATATTGCTTCTCACTTCAAAGGAGTTCAATAACTTGTAAGGAGAATATAGATGCCTCAACAAGCACAGTTCATATATTTATGCCATCTCTAGATTATCAGGAGTCCAAGTGGAAATTGTAGATTGTTGGATCCATCTTAGTAGCCTTTTTTGCTGATAAACTGTACAGATTCTCTTTCCTGATAATGGTCAAATACCTTAATGTCCTTGTTTTCTTCCTTATGTTAGGCACAATTAATTGTGGATAGTGAATTACAGTGGGCCAGGCCAGGTTGAGAGGATCCAGGACTTGGAACTGGTTTCTACCACTTGTTCTGTGGTAGAAATAGATTCATTTACAGGTGTAGAAATAACTCCATTTCGGCAAGTGGAATGTGGAAGTCAGTAGGTGAATTACTGTATAACAGTAGCTAGACCAGTAGCCTGGAATGGTGGGAGTGGGTGGCAGGGGTCTAACAGGGCAATTGTGTTAACTGGGGGAATAGCATTATAATAAGGAGTGTGAGAGCAAGCGATCTTCTGGAATCCTGGATATGAGAGTGGGCACCAGGGACATAGTAGGAAGCAAAGGCCCCACCCTGGGGTACAAGGGCAAGATATCCTGGGCCAAGAGGATAGTAGAGAACTAAAAAATGCAAGAAAAGTTTTCAGTCTCAAAGATTTCTGAGTACATTAATAACCCAAAAACTTAGATACTAAATATGTGGGAAGAACGTAAGGCTGGACCGGCAGCAAGAATAATGATGTCGTCAAAGAATGGTAAATGGAGATACTTAAAGCCCATTTGCCCAAAATCAGGATTGCTCCTAGAGAATGTGGTTGTCTAAGTGTGCAGATTGGAATCAAGAAAAAGGAGAGGGTGGCAGAGTCTAGGGAACAGTGAAGGCTTAATAGACATTGAATAGATAACAGCACTATTTTGGAGCATCTGACTCAGTTGCTGATGCAGAGATCTGTAATGAGATGGAGAAGGTACTCTAAAGGATGTTTGGGTCAAAAAAATATGCTTGTAGGACAAAAACAATAATGTAAAATGTCTGTTAAGAAATGAACTATCAGGGGTAATGCTAAGAATGTATCATTCAATTAGGATTATACATAAGGAATAAGTAAACACTTTCACTTGCATTTGCAAAAAAGTTTGTCTTTATTGCCTTGGTGTTGAATAGAAAACTGTAGAGGGAGAAAAACTCGCCACATGATAAAACATGGAAATAATAAAAACAACCAGCTTTTTAGGCACAGGTTTCATTTATTTAGACTGAATGAATCCAAACTTTCCAGTTGAAAGCTCTTCTAAGAGGGAGCCTGGTTATACAATGTTTAAAAGAGCCACCATCTTCAGAAACAGACTCCATGAATTATCTAATTAATCAGATGGCAACATAGGTATTTATCTAAAAGTAATCTAATAGATGTTATTTGCTTAATAGCTAGATCACTATGTAGGAACCATGGTAACTATAACAAGCTGAGTGTCAGTGCGCATGTTGGCAATGAGCCCTACAAGAATTTAAAAGCATCACAGTCATGAATTAGGTATGAAGGAACTGATAATTACTTTCTGGAATATAGTTTGAATATTAGTCTTGCTAGGTCATCCCTATCCCACCCACCATCTCTTTTAAGGCTATAGTCAAATTGAACCTCAGCTTTTGGATGCAGGAGAGGTATAGAGGAGGACTTTCTTGTACCCGTCTAATCTACTACATAAAATGCTAATGGACCCTGTCTGGCCTTATACTGTGACTACTTCTATTCTTCATCATTTCAGTATTGAGAGATGGGAGACTGAACAACAGAAAAAGGAGAATAATACAGACTTTACAAGACGTATTGTGGTCACATCCCATCTCTTGGCTCAGATTTAAGGGCATCAGGGTTTTAAAGACTTGGTGGCTTAAAACCAACAACCAACTAAACAAAATCCTACCCAAACCCTGCATTACATTTACCACATTATGCAGCATTATAAATAATTCAGCCCAACGGCACGTCTCAGCGCAAATGAACTTAGGCCATTTCACAGCATTAACTCTGATGATTTTGTTCACATTTCTTTTCTAATCCAATCTTGGTTCATCTGTAATGGGCTTCTTAGGTCATCCATTTAAAATAGCCAGGTTCATCCTGCACTCCCACAGAAACACTGGCTATTTCTCAAACTGATAGTTGCAAGGAGAGGTCTAATTTCCCAATATGGATTGATTTTTTTGGTGCTGTAAAATGGATCTGTGTGTTTTTCAAAGCGGCCAGTGTCACAGTGGCTGAAATCTAGTTGATCTAGACTAAAACAGACTCATGTCCTGGAGTGCTGAGAACAAGTTCTAACTGTGTGACAATTCCACTTTTTTGAGTAGGCAAACAAGACTGACCAATCTCTCAGGGGTGCAGAGAGGATAAATTGACATAAGATTGTTGAGCATTTTTGGTCAAGATAGAATACTATAGTAAAATGATATATTTTCTTTTCATGATATCTGATGATGATTGTGGGTTATGATTCAATTTTCTTAGCTACATGCACTAGTTGCTCCTTCTGGAGGAGGATTGTCTCTTCCTTTCTTTTCTTTATTCTTTTTTGTCTCCAAGGTCAAAGATGCAGTTATAATCATAGATTTTCTAAGGGAAACTATCTTGCTGAGAAGGTAGTTTCAGGCAACCATGTTGTGCAACATGGAACCCTGTGCCATGTGATACATTGTCCCCGGGTGATAAGACTTGATGGGCAACTGAGCCAAGGTTAGCCAATGTAGCATGGACAGCAGCCTATGATGTGATAGTGCCCAAAAGTTCTGTTCCAAAAAAAGAGGAAAGGTTATTAGTTGAGCCCTTTAGTTTACTTCTCTTAGGACTTTGCACTGCCAAGTAGGAAAAGAATAAACCAGAGCATATCAGGAAGACAAACAGACAGAGAACAAGAGGTAGGCAGAGAAGAGCTGAGCCAGTTAGAAGGTGTAGATCTGGACTGAAAATCCATGGCCTCTTGCTGCAAAGCTGCCTTAGAGTCTAAATGACCTTTTGATTCCAACCTCCATGAGCTCTATTCTGGTTTCTGCCCCTCCTGATATCTGGTTCTTCAGCTTTCCTTGGCTCCTGGGAAGATAGACCATATGAAAAAGGGCCTGCTTCCTTATTTCCATACAATAAAGCCTCTACTACTTAAAATAGTTTGAGTTAGTATCTGTCTTTATGACAATAACAATGATAAAAGCATAAGTGAATAGAAGTTTTGAGCAGGCAAGTTCTGAGAAGTCTGTTCTAAATTGGAGTCACTTTCTGCTCTCCTCTCCAACAAGGAAAACAAACTGTGCTCCTAGATTTTAAACCACAGTAGCAGATATCTCAGTATTAATAGACCCATAGACTTTTGTGCTGTAGTTCTGAATTCTTGAACTTTAGCTTTACTCCCCCTGCCCCCCACCAAATGGTACAAAGCACAGGTCTGGATTGCAATCTCTTAAACAGGGGAATATATGTTGCTTGGTTTCCTATTTGACTGCCTTTCTCTTCTGTCTTATAGCAGGGAACTATATCTCCCAGACTTCTTTGCCAACTAGCTTCAGATAGATTAGAGGGCAGAAGGAAGGAGGAAGCCAGAGCACTTCTTTCTTCCTTGTTCTGCTATGTCTCCAGCATCTCCTCACTTGCTCTAGCTCCCACTGGACAGTTCTGCCCTCTATGGTACAGACTCCCGGCAGGACAGGTAGGCCTTCTGTGCTTCCAACTTTTACTGGGTGACCCTGGATTCTAGGATCTAGGAACACTACCCTTCCCCTTTTCTCCCGCCCTAGGAGCCACAGAGGCTTTTGCTATGCTCAGCTCTCTCACTTCATTAATCCCTATTTGGCATTACGTCTCTTCCATTACCCGTGTAACCAATTTCCTAACCTGAGTCAGTGTTTAACTGAGCCTCCATTTCCACATCCGTAAAGTGGAGATAATAAGACACACTTTAAAATGTTGTTGAGACACTCATATACTGCCCCAGAATGGCCTCAAGCAAATCTGAAGAGGCTAGATGGGGGCTGATTAAATTAAACACTGAAAGATCCAGGTTCCTGAGGTGCGGTCTTTGTTAATATGCTGCAATCTTTCAGTCCTATGGTACTCATTAGTCCCAGGCTAATGAGTACCTCCAGTTAAAAAACAGTGGATATGATGAAATTGAGCCAGTTTGCAGAGAAGAAGCACGGAATTCAGGGTTAGTCCTCAGCAGAGGTCCATAGGGTACCTAGATACTTCGTATCACAATGACTCCAGATACATGGCTTAGCACATTAGCATATTAAAGAAGTCCAAAACAAAACCAAAACAGAGTTAATCAGCTTTTTCCACATGGCAAAAACTTGCCTACCACAGCAGTTTTACATTTTATAGCTTCAGCCTCTGAAGAGAAATATGTCACCTTCTCATTGGTCTGCAAGTCTCAACCTCCCAGACAAGGAACCTTGTTGCCCACTTGCTGACCAGTAAGCTATAGCTGGGGCTAGTGGGTGTGACTTATGCTGTGCAAAGGAGACAGCTCCTTCAGAACCGTTTGGAAAGGAGTGGGAGTGCCAGCTGGTTTCTTAGAGAAGCGGTACTGGAACAAGAAATCCCATAGTTATCCATTAAAAGTATGCATGAAGTACACAAAAGAGTCTATAGGTATAAAAATAAGGACCTAGCCAGTGGGGTATAACAAACTGGAGAAGAAGAGAATGGTGGTGCAGAAGAGAGAGAATTTTCAGTGAATGGCAAATACAGTGAAAGAGGAAGAGTCAAAGATAGCTACAAGGTTTCAATCTGAGTGGCTAAAGGAATATTTTGTTTAAACACTTATGTAGTACTTATATCATGCCTGGAAATATTCTAAGTACTTTATACACTTTGACTGATTTAATTCTCCTAACAACCCATTGTGGTAAGGAAACAGAGGCACACAGAGGTTAAGCAATTGTCCAAGACCACACAGCTAGTAAGTGGCAAAGCAGGGCTTTAGACTTAGCAGGCCTGTTTTGGACTAATAAAATGGCAGAGGAAGTCAGACTTCACATATACTGAACCATCCAGGGGCTGAGACACAGTCTCTGGTGATTGCTGCCACAGAAGACAGAGAAAACATCTCCTCATACTTCATTCACCTTGAATGGGTTACATGTCCATTCCTGAATGAGTCATTGTAACCAGGGCGATGGGCTATATATACTATTGGATAATATATATCAGGGTGGGGACAATCCTACCTGAGCAACAGGACTGAGAAGGGAGGAGAAAGAATTCCCACAAAACAAAAATTTGGTTGCTTTCGCTAGAAGGTGGAGAAATGGAGGTTGGTGGCAAAGATAACAAATGAATACCACAAAAAGGGAATAAAGTAGAGGATTTCACTCTTACAAGGGGCAATAGAAGCTGCTCAATCAGGAGAACAGGAAATAGGGGACCACAGGATGGACAAGAGAAAAAATAAAAGCACTATTTGGGGTCTTCCTGACCTAGTTGGGGAGATGTCAGCAGGGATAAATGTTCTCCACTGCTATTGTTGATACCAAGACGGAAAAGTAGTGACCTGATTTGTCACTGTTCTGTGGCCCCATTTTTACCCTTATGTTGTTGACTTGGAGGAAACACAAGTTGACCTGGAGCTGAACCCCCTGTGCCTCTTTGGTTGAAACATCTTTTTCCCTGGCTGTCTCTTTACAAGTACTGTCTTTAAGTGTATTTACTTCACGTTCATGTTTCCTTTCATCCTCACTTTGAGCAGAAAATCAAGAAGTAGGATTTTCATAGATAATTTGACCACATAACTTTATATTTCAACTTGGAAAAAGCAACGCTTCTACTAGAGTGACTTTATCAGGTTACATGAGGATAGTGTGAGAAAAGACCACTGCCTATCTAAATTGCTCCTAACTTTTGCCTCTCATCTCTCCTCTCTGAGGTTGAGTGTGGTCAAACTCAATTCAGCCTCAACTCAGTCATTCTCTTAGATGAAAGGTGCTGAAACCAAGATCTGAACTTTGAGAAGACAGGAAATATACAATATGTAAACACTAAGTTGCTATAGCTCATCTTTCTCTCAAAAATATGTAGTTTTACAAAAGCAGCCTTTCATTCAATGTAACAAGTAAGCAAGGAAAAAATGTTACCTCTAGATTTTAATTAGAATGACCATTGATTACTGAATAATTTTTGATGTCACTCTTTTTAGCTAATGAGAAATAAGAACTTCAAAGATTACAAGTAAGATTCAAAGATTATAGAAAGTATCTCACCGCTATATTTAAACATAGATTTCTAGATTATTGCTATGATAGGTAGCTTGTCAGTTGGGCAGTGCTTAAACCACTTACTGACATTAGTCATTTCCATAATAATCTGGTTATGATAAAATATCAAGTTATAGCCTGGTTAGATTCAGATCCCTTAGATATTTTTTAATGGTTTCATTCATTTCCCCTTTGTATACATAGTTTGTAAAAGTAGCATTCGTAGCTCCCATCCATCTTTGGAAGGTACAATGTAGAGTCTGCCCCTCTTCCTCTGCCCTTGCCCCCCAGATATCAGCATATGTACTTTCCCCTCTTTAATTGAAAGAAACTACGTGCCTAGTATCTCCTCCTGTAATACTAAGAAGCAGAACAACACTGTCATCTGCTTCATTTTATGGGCACTAGTGATTTTCCTGTAGAGGGATAACTGTTGATTAAATATTTTCCATGCTCTCTCCACATTTCCTGGTTCTGGAGCTCTTGTTTCCCTGACTTAAAGCAAAAATATTGCTTGGTTAAGACACCATGCTCTATTTCAAATCAGTTTGCCACCAACATTTGGTTGTTGAAATGTCACTTAAAAGACAAACTATCCATATTTGAATATTACTCACATGACGAAAAATGAACCAGGGCACCTTCTCAGTCAGTTCCTGAATTTAATAAGTGACTTTTCAAACAGCTCTTTATAATTGTACTACTTTTAGAAATATAATCTCTAAGCTTGTTTTGAGTTATTTAATAAATTTATCAAAGCATGTACAAATATATAAAAGCATATTTATATTATGTGCAATATTTACATTTATCAGCTAGAGAAACTATGATGTCTGTTAATTGCTGTATTGACAATAGTCATTGATCGATCTTATTAGAGAAACTATATCATTTCAAGACATGTCATAGCAAAACAAACAACAGCAGCAACAATAGCACCAATTCCTGTTGGTACTACTACTACTATTGGTAATCCTGTATCTACTAGCTTTATGAGGTAAGACTGACAGCTACACTCATTCCCATCTTAAATGAGGAACATGAAGCTGAACATATTTCAATGACTGGTTCAAGGTCAAAGGACATACCCAAGGCAGAAGCAGGGAAAGAAACCATTTTTTCTGATTTTCAAGAAATATATTTTGATATTGGGTATTTTGTTATGTTGACAGCATCTTATATATCAAGAAAGTTTGCCTCTCATCAAAGCAAAATAAAGAAACACATTTACACAAAAAATACCACATTAAAACGTTTTTATATAAATTCTGAGAATCCAAACTTCTTGGTCAATATGACTGGCTTTCTCTATCCTCCAAAACTTTGTGATCCTACTTGTTGCCAAAACACTGGAGAAGCTTATATGGGTACCAGTCATAGTTGAACTGCTATTACAACATTAATCCAGTTTATGTTGTCACTTTAAGTTTGGAGCTCTGCTGTTTATGTGCTATACTTGGGTACAGAGATTTTTTATGACCTGGCAATCTTGGTGTCTACAATCCTGGCTCCTTACATACACCATGCAAGCATTCCCCTCTAAAGTCGTGCCACCTTCTGAAGTTGCTGTCACAGAGTATTTGTGGACATTGCTCAGAGGACTTACAGGTCTCTTTCCCTTTTCTGGCTATGTTTCAGCTTATCAAAGACATCACCTCTTCTTTCTTCCTGGACTTCCTGAACCTCAAAGCATCATCTGCTCTCTTTCCGTTTCTCACCTTGCCAAAATCTCTGAGGCTGGGGTTACAAGAGGTTGACAATCTGCTTGAGAAGGAGAGGATACAGGGAGGACATATACACATTATCCTGCCAAACACATTTTTATAAAAAGGTAATCATCATTGCTTATTTTAGTTCTTTACTGAAAAGTTTACTGAGCCCCAAACTTTCACCTTCTATTCTGGACTGAAGTGCAGAGAAAATTTGGCTAGTGATATTTGCATTGGCCATGGGAAGGAGTAGAAGGAAGTCATCCCTCCTCCAATTCTTGGAAGTAAGTGGAAATAACCTGTGACTCCAGGCAGGTTCTGATTTGGAGCAATAATGTGTTAGTTTTATTCTTCTAACTTTAATAAGATTCGATGTAAGATTTTCAAAAGCAGAGGAACATATTTCCACATGTATGCTTTTTCTATTGTCGGCTTATCATTGCTATCCACAAATCAGATGGAAATGCCAGTAATCTGTAAAATGAGAGAATAGAGCATTCTCCAGAAGTAGGTAGACTCATTTCCCTTCCTCATATCCATTTTTCCTGCACTCAGAAAAATGCTGAATGATAAGATGTGCACTCTGAATTTGGATAAATTGTTTGACCTGCTGTCAAAGGTCCTTTCTTTGCTCCATGACAAAATATACTTATATAGTAGTTTCCTTCTAGTTTAAATTTCTCTATGAACAAATGGTCAACAACTTGTGGTCATTCTGGTGCTGTGTTCAACATTTACTTCAGAACATTAATCAAGAATTGGGTCTGAAGCACCATCTACTTATGGAATGATTTACTCTGCAGGGTCTTTTGAGAGAAAGGAGTGTCTTAGTTTAATCCAGTATCAGGTATTATGCGGCAGAATATATGACATCTTTAGATCATTAGCAGAATTTTGATTCTGAGTCTCTCATATGCTGCAGTGCTGTGTGGTTGTGGCTGCGTCTTCATGCACCCTAAGATATCACTCCTCCATTTATAAAACTAATGAAGTTCGTAGTGATTTATTTTGATACTTTAAACTTGATTCCCCTACTTTACTTGCATTCTCAATTCCCCACAATACCTTTAGTAAAACTGGTTCAATTTTTCAGAAACAGATTAAGGAACCTTGAAAATAGTTACATCCAACAAAGAGTAAAGTGCAACTGTTCCACACTTTTGTGGAAGGTCTGGGTACAGAAATGTGTGAAAGATGGATGAATTCAGTGGTTTGTGAGATATTACCAGGAAACTTCTTTTTCATCCCATGTTCACTTTAACATTAAGACCCAGCAATCTAGAGAAAAATTTTTAAAAAAAGTAAATACATTATAGGTTGAAGAAAAAGGAAGCAAAAATGAAAAGAAATAAGAAAATAATCAGAATGTAATTGACTTATAAACCTTTAAGCTCAGGGCCGGCCCTGTGGCTTAGCGGTGAAGTGCGCGCGCTCCGCTACTGGCGGCCCGGGTTGGGATCCGGGCGTGCACTGACTCACCGCTTGTCCGGCCATGCTGAGGTGGCGTCCCACATACAGCAACTAGAAGGATGTGCAACTATGACATACAATTATCTACTGGGGCTTTGGGGAGAAAAAGAGAAAAAAAGAGGAGGATTGGTAATAGATGTTAGCACAGGGCCAGTCTTCCTCAGCAAAAAGAGGAGGATTGGCATGGATGTTAGCTCAGGGCTGATCTTCCTCACACACACACACACAAAAAAACCCTTTAAGTTCTATTTTAAACTTCAAAATCCTCATAAGGCCTGGATCAAAGTCCCAGAGAATGACCAATGGCGCTCCTTAATAACACAGAAGAACACTGGAGAAGTTGAGAATATCATACCTATACTTAGTGATACGATGTTTTTAAAGAGATTGTACAGTTGGAATAATAAGATAAAAAATTTCATTAATACTGTCAAAGCTGTGTTTTTTGAACCAGGAAAGGACCCCAGGACCTAATAAGGGTCCAAAGAAGCCTTGGTTCATCACGGTTGCAAAACATCTGACCGAATTATTGGCAGAGACAGGTGATGCCCAGTGCTCACTCTTAGAAGTGTTTTCTTTTATATTTGGCTAGAGGTTATCCAATGTTTTTTTGAGAGGTACCTCCAACTGAGCTCAGGGCAGAGCCAAAGGTTAAATCCTAGCTCAGGATCTTACAATATCTTGTTTTTCCGGCTTTCATGAAAACAGGGTTTCCACTCTACCACGTTGTCCACTGAGCTGTACCCACCTTATTGCCAGGATGAGAAGGTCCCCCTGGGCCAAAAGCAACCATTCTGCTCCTGTTTGTGGCTGGATAGAAGGTGTTCACATGGCTAATGATCCCTGTGACCCAAGGAAAAGCAGGTGAAGCTGAGGTTAATGCAATATCGAAGTATTAAGAGGTTTTTCACGACTCAGGAAACTCTCTTAGCTGAGCTGTTTCTCCTGAAATGTTGAGTCCTGTTTTCCGTAGCATGGTGCAGCTGATGTTGTCACTCTGTGGTCAGGAGCAGGAAAGCTGGTGGGGTGGAGAAAGATTAGCGGTCTGAAAATATGTAATTGGTATTGCATGGCAGCTGGGAGTTGACAGCCCTCAGGGACCGCAAACAGGAGACGACCAACAGCTCAACCGAATTAAACTGCGATTTAAAAAAAATAATTGAGAGAGAAACATATTCAAGTAGTTAAGAATTTGATAAATTGTAGATGAATTCCATATTGCCCACCTTAAAATATAAAGTATTAAATGAGATAATATATGTAAGGAAGTTAATATAGTGCCAGGATCATAGCGATTAATCAATTAAAAACCTGACAGTTTTTATTACTATTATGTGTGTGTGTGTTGGGGTGGGGGAGGTCAGTGTACCTTAATCTTAGAAGCTGTATTATTTTATTGGAACTTTCTCCCCATTTGCACTAGAGAATTTTAATCCTCAGTTCATATCCTGTACCTGACATTGTGGGTGGAAAAACTCCACTCATGGATTTGGAGGAGCAGGCACACTGCTACGGCAGTTGCCATCCATCTGAGTGTGGTTAGTTTGTATAATTGAAGCCAAGGAAAGCTAAGGCAGTGCTGCTACATGGATCCTTCTGTTAGACTAAATAAAGGACAATGAGACCATTTTTAAGAGAGGGAGGAGAAAAAAAGTGTTTTTAACAGTAAGGAATGGCTTGACTCTAGGAACCTCAGGCTGTGCCTAAATGTTACCAAATATTGAGATGAAGCTGAACAAAAATCATCGACTCAGTTATCACATGTTTCCTGAAATCCAATCTTTGATTTCATTATTGATGAAATCAGGGGAAGATTAGATTTTTTTCTGGCATCGTGAGACGTACTCTCAGTATGTTTCAGATTGGCTGGTAGGTCTCTCTATTTAGGACCATGTCATGGATTCATCCTGGGACCAGTGCAGCTCCTTTCTGGGATGTGAGTCCAGTGCTAGGGCCACTTTTCAGCCTATAAATGTTTGTTTTGTGTGAAGCTTGAACAGGGATAGAACCCAGTTTGATGTTTGGTTCATTGGAATGAGCCAGTCAAATTTAGTATCCTGGTGGTTTCAAGTCAAAGGGTTAAAATTTACAAAGCAATAACGTTTGACTTTCTTTCCTGCACCCAAAATCTGTCTGAAAGAGATCAACCAACAAGGATCCTTCTGAAGTTTAAAGAAGTGAAGTCAATTCAAATCTGTAATAGTGTCATGTCCTTGAGCACTTGGGAAGTTTAGCAAGACCAATGTTTTGCTTAGGACAAAATAATAGAGAATGAGCAGGATAGGGATAGGTTTAATACAACACTTTCCCCCCTACAAAGCATATATGCCAAATGTTGGCTATTGAGTGAATGAATTGGAATATTTGAAATAGAGGTGGTTTTGACATGAAGATCAAGATAAATAAACACAACTTTTCAACTTCATTTATCTTATGTAGCAGAAACATAAATGGAAAAGCATGACGTCAGTAGTCTGAAGGACATAGATTCAAATCCTAAGAAAATTACTTTTCTTCAAGCTTCCTCAACCATACAAGAAAATTTATAACCAACAAGGATTTTATGAAGATCATATTATATATATATAAAGAGCTGTACCTAACTCATAGTAGGTGCTCAGTAAATATTAGTTTTCTTTCCCTAGTTCTTCTTTTAACTGTATCCTTAAGTATGATTTTAGTCCCAGGCATAAATGCTTAGCATGCAAAGGAATAAAAGGAAAATGCTGAGATAAATCTTTTGGAAGTCAATTCTAGTGATCCATTTCCTATTTATCTTCTATGATCATGTCACTGGATGGACTATACAGCAATGAGCAATATATTCAGAGGAGTATTGGTAATAATTTATCAACTTATGGTAATGTGTATAGTTTATAGTGACTTTGACAAGTTCATCAGAACTCGTGGGATGTTTAAACAGTATTATAAGATCTACCTATGAAGTCCATTTTTGAAAAGAAATCACACAATGAAATCCTCTTCATTCCATAAAGGAATGCTGGAGGAACTAATGCTATGGCTAACCCAAGAAACTATAGCATTTGGAGAATTAACTAGTCTAGCTAAAAATCCTATAAAGCTGTCTCTATTATCCTCAAACACAGATCAAGGAAGTAAGACTCTTCTGTTTTACTCAGTGCCTACTTGGTAGAGTCAGTATACACTTGGAGTATTCAATATCTGCTGGAAGTATGAGTTCCTGTCTTTATTATCACATGGCCTCAGAACACTGAGCCAAAAATGGTAAGCTGCTATGTAGTACCCCACATTGGAAGAGGCTTGACACTGTGAAATGAGGGGCTTATTTTGAGCACAGGCTCCAATTAGGAAGCAAATCTTCAGGACGTGTAGAACTGAAATGTAACCAGCCCTCACTAGGCAAGGAATGTGGCTAGCAGAGAGAACATAGCCAGAGAGTAGTCAGCTTAGTTGCTTAGCCAAGCAACAGGAGCAGGCATTTTACAGAGAACATCACTGGGAAGCAAAACTCAAAAGCAAGCAAATAATAAAGATTCTACTTCAAGTAGACTTCAAGTAAGCTCTCAGCATGACACAATCCCAGGGCAGATTGTATGAGACAAAAAGAGAACATTGTGGGAGATACAGAAAATCAGCAAACCTAGAAGAAGAGGAATCCAGTTGAGATCAGAACAGACATTATTGTTTTGGTCACGCTTCTTACCAGTCCTTAAGTGAGGAATAGCCAAACACTGATATCAGAAATCTACTGAATAGTATTTGGCTTCTTGTTAATACCTTGGTTGAAGTTCAGGTATGGCAAATTATATAGTTCTCATGTCAATGAATAGGTTCAAACATTTCAAAATTTCCTATTTTTTTTAATAAAGTCCTAAGTTAAAGACTCTGTTAAACATGGATGTCTGGATTACCTGAATCCAACTTAACTATTGCAGTTAAATACTGATGCCTGAAGTTTGCAAAACTAGATAAACACTCCTCCTTAAAGATTGTCATTTCAACAAGGTTACCAGCACGTTGTACTATAATTGTCTGTTTTCATGTCTGTGTTTTTCATATACCATGAGCTTAATGTGAGTTGAAAGCGTGTCTTATTCATGTAAATATACCCAATATCAAACATGGGATATTGTTGGTGTTTCGTGAATTTGTTAAATAATGGTGTGTATATATGTGTGTTTCTCTACACGTTAGTAGAGAAAGAGAGTATGACCCAAGATACAAAGTGCATTATCCTGGGAACAACTATCCTTGGCTTTTCATCTTGCCTCTTGTGACCTATCAGTCTTCACTTTGGTTCCAGGAATATCACACTAATCGTCATGGATTGTATATGTCTGGCTAATCAGACCAGTTAATGAAAAGTAATAATACTAAAGAGATAAAGGTCAGTAAGTCTGAAGATTCAGTCTCATGTGAATCAATTGGGCTTAATACTCCATGGAAGCTATTCAGAAATTTCTGGAATTGCACCATGGTGGCTGAGGTCAGGCCTTTTCGGTAGACTACTGTGATTACTAATTGTGGGAGCCCATCTATGAGAGAAGTTGACAGTTTAACATGTCATATGGAACAAAACAACTAATAGTTGTGTGGATTGAACTGGGCCTCAGATGGGCAGGGCCAAGTTGCATGACTCCAGAGGGGCACCACTCCCATTGTCATCTGTGTGAATTGTGTTCCATGGAATTGTGCAGCAGACAACCTGTGAGCTAATACATGCAACCCTGGAGGAGAGGTGGATCCAGATGTGCAGCAGATGTTATCAGTGCCCAACTCATATCACTCAAACATCTCCATTTGCTCTGCCTGACTTCTAACTTCCAGATGAGCCCAAGGACTTGTCCTTTCCAACTCTTTCCCCCCAACTGTGAAAAGTGGCAGACCAGAAGCACCAAGGAGTTAATAGCCACAGAACAGCCCGTGACCAATGAATCTGGGAGGTGGTATGTATATACCCCAGTTCCCTTGCGTCTTGGAGGAAATAATTCTGAATCACGTGTTTCGCACCACCCTCCAGAGTTGCCCTGTGGGAATAAGCTCCAGCTGCCCACTGAGGTAGCTGGAATAGCATGTCCTTTATTGATTGCCTTCCATTTCCTGTGTCACTTCCCCACTTTTCTTCAGTATTGCCTGTACTTGCCAAATAAATTACTTGAACCTGAATTCTTATCTCAGGATCTTCTTCTGGGAGATTTGAAACTAAAACAAGGTGCAATCTAGATCTTCTTAAAACTTTCCAGAATGTGGTTGTGATTCTGTCCCTTTTGGGGAGAAGGCCTTGTCCTTGTCTGCTGGAGTGGGAGTAGTGGCCCTGAACAGGTACCAGAGTACAATGGACCTTCCTGCAAAATCTAACAGGAAACCCTCTCCACTGCCATCTATGCCCATTGAATAAACAATTTAAAATCCCAATTAGAGGAACCCAGTCAGTCACAAAGTGTTCAACTGAGTGTTGTTTCTGTTTCTACCCAATATTATAGGATATTTAAAGTAACTCCGGTCACAACGTTATTCTGTTTTCAAAGTGCGTGGAAATGAAATGGAAAAAAAAAACCACATATCTTTTCTATTAGCCACTCAGGGAGCTAAATTGCAGAAAATTTTAAATTTAGCTGTGCTGACACAGAAACTCAAAGGATGTGACACAGCAGTTAAAAATATATTAGGAAATGGTGAGTGTGCCTACACTTAGATCAATGAGACACAGACCTAGGCCAATGCTATCCACAGTTGTTAAAAGATACTCATTCCAGAGAATGTCATTTTTTTGGAAATGGGTGGAAACATTAGTATTGAATATACTTTAGTATGGGGAATTATGACAATGAGCTAACATTATTTATATTATTTGTAGTAGCAAAATAGTTTGAAAGAAGAGAGAAAAACAAAAAGAATAGGCAGAGAAAAATGATAAACTGGCTCTTAAAAAGGAGATACAAATTGTAAAAGAAACTCATGTAAAAGGTGGAAGAATATTGAATGTGAAATATTGAAAGGAGAAAGTATTTAAAGGGGGAACTTATCATAGATGAGAAGGGAAAGATATCAGGATTGGATGGCAGAAATGGAATGTAGTAAATTAGGAGAATATATACAGGATACCAAAACCCTTTGTAGGAACACTCCTGGGGACTTTAAATCAGCTCATTTCACTCCTCCACTCAAAACCCTCCAATGGCTGCCTGTCTGCCTCCAAATAAAAGCCAAATCCCTCCAATGGGACCCTACATGATCTTTCCCCTTACTTCTCTATCCTCAACTCCTGTGACTCTTCCTCTTATTCACTCATCTCTAGACACACAGCCTTCTTTCTGGGTCTCAAATATGCCAAGCACAGTCCCTCCTACTTCAGAACCTTTGAACGTGCTGTTCCCTCTGCCCATGGGGATATGCACATAGCTCTCCCCCTCTTCTCCTTCAAGTCTTTGCTCATATGCCACTTTCCCACTGAGGCCTTCTCTGACCATCCTATTAAAATTTCAGTGCTTCCCCTGATCACCCTGCTCTATTTTTTTCAAATAGCATTTTTACCTTCTAAGAAAGTGCATAATATACTTATATATTATGTTTATCTTTTATTTAACTCCTCCTCTCCCCCCAGTTAGAATGTAAATACCTTGAGGGCTGGAATTTTGTCTAAAGTTTTTCATTGATTTATCTCAATCGTCTAAAACAATGCCTGACATATAGTAGGTGCCCAATGAATATTTATGAGGTGAATAAAAGAATGAATAAATGATTACATTGCTTGCTCTGCTATCACCAACACCTGGCACAAAGCAGTTGTTGAATAACTGAGTGGAAGAATCAATGAACCTTTATGAGCTTGACTAGAAAAATCTTACAGATGTTGCAGTGAAATTTCAAGTTAACCTTGACTTTGGTCACAGATGCCAAAAAGTAAATCAAAATGTTATTCAAAGGCCAACTAATTATTCCTTCCAGCTACTGGAATTTATAGTTCAATCTTTAGCTGTGAAATACGGCATCATAAATCTCTTGAATCTCATCTCACTTTCCTAGGCTAGAATACAAGAATTTTAGTTAGGTAAAATTTGTGAGATGAATACAGTTTCTGGGAGACAATTTGTGGTATAGCCTAGGGTGACCCAGTTTGGAGAGAAGGAAATATAATCTAGTTTCTCTTCTTTCTATCTCAGTAATTCTAAATAATTAGTCACTCAAATCTGTATTTTCACAAAATTTTAATAATTAAACCCAGTGTATAAATACTGACTGTGAACATAAAAATATTAATCTTTCTAAATAAAACAGAATACTTTTAGATAAGAAAGATTAACATTTAAAATGCGTTATGCATATCAGTGAGCTAGAAGTATGTTATAAAATATTCTAAAAATATTTGAAAATATAATAAATTTAATGTGAAAAAATTGATTTTTGGCTGAAGTGAGTTTCAAAACAACCTTGGTAGTTTGACATTTTCTGAAACAAATGAATCATACACAATCTTACCAGATGACTCTTTTCCAGAAATGGATCAAACTCTAGCCATGTTTCCACCATTACCTCATGGCAAGAGATATTGACAAGTAATGATAGTTACTTTGACTTTGTGTTTTTGCCGCATAATCCATCTTTCTGTACTGGTCAGCATTTTACTTTCACTTGGGCATGAGACTAAATGTGATGAATTGGCTTTGGAGCCATGATATTGGATTAGCCCAGGTCTTCCCAGGCCCTTTTGAATAAGACTTGCATTTAAGAGTACATTCATATCGATGAGTGGTGACAAGCTACAGTGATCCAAGTTTTGACATTTTATTTTTATTTTTTCTATCAGTAGCCTTCAGTGGCACCCCAAATTCACCATAGCCTTGAAAGAGATCACGGTAGAGAGTACTTTGACCACGGCCACATGTAGATTGCAAGTAGGAAGCCAGTTTTCATGCTGCCTTTCTCCTGGAGAGGATGTTACTTAATTGTGATGTCTATTTTACCGCCAAAACAAAGCACCACACTATAAAATACATCAATTCTTCTTTACATTTATCAAAGGAAGACTATGTTTTTGCATAACTTTTAATCACATAGAAGAAATTCTTATAGAATATTAAGTGAAGAGTGCAGATGACGAAAACAATAGATTCCAATTGTATGAGAATATATAAAATTAGAAACTTCTGGCTTTTAGATAACTTAGTTTTGTATTACGATGTCTTAATTAAAATACCTAGAAAATGTCATCCTAAGATGCTGCTATTATTATTATTATTATCATCATCGTCATGCCCAATTTTGTTAGATTCTCTTAAACAAAAGAAGACCATAATTATTGCTAGCTCCTCCTAGAAACCATATAAGCCAGTCTATGGGATATTCCAAAGAAAAGAGAGTCCATCCTCTCACTGGAGGAATTGAAGGCCACACTCAAAGAGATATGTTCTTAAGCCCAATGATAAATGGTGGAGAGGCTAGGACAAGGCATGGGGTGAGGGTGATGAAGTACTCAACCATTTCACGACTAATTACAAAAACAAATGATGGAGACCATGAATGCGAAAGACGTTTCAAGTCAGTAAAAACTTGTTCAAAAAGTAAAAAATGATAGAGTCTGCATAATAGAAAACCCCAGCATGCTATGACACTGGAGCAATATTTCCTGTACAACTGAAGAAGGTGATTTAGACAGGGGCTTTCTAACAGAGCAAGTATTTAAGATTTTTTTTTGAGTAAATGTGCTCTAGAATTTCTATTTGCTATGTTTTAAAGCTAATTTAATACAATTTAATATTTCTCCTTAAATCTATATTTTCTATAGCACCTTGAATATGCCAATCACTGTTTTGCCAACCACAATTCTTTTGGGAGTACAACCCCTGAGTTTAGTGAAATATTTCTATAAAATTTACAGAAAAAAAAATATTGCAAAATGTTAACAGTGCTTATCTTTGGGTAGAGATATCATAAGTAGTTTTTATTTTCTCTTATGTTTCTTTCTATATATTCCAAATTTTCTAAAATGTGCATTTATTATTTTTAACATCAGAAAAAAATACTGTTTAAAAATAACTGGAGTGTTCCAGGGACCAAGAGAAAGGATCACTTTGTTAGTTGATAGAATTTTAATACTATAGATGGATTAGTACTTAAACTCAGTTATGTGTTCATATGTTGAAAGTTTTTGCCCATAGTTTTTTAAATTTGTTTGTTTGAGGAATTTGTTGATTGACTGTAGGATTCTTGGGATAGAATGACCAGGATTAATTTCTTTGTAGATGGGAAAAGGCAAAGGGCTGAAACCACTAAAATGCTTTGGATTATATCACCCATGCAGATCTGTTAAAGAAAGAGAGAAGGGAATGGAGTGGAAGGACACAGATCTGCTTAGGCCAAGTCACTAGTCATTAACCCTTGGTAGACATAAGCTTCGCAATCTCTTCTCTAATATACTCTTCTTCCATTCATTCCCACCTCAATAAATGGCATGAATTCACTCCAGTTCTCCAGCTAGAAATCTAGGAGTCATTCTTGACACCGTGTTCTCCCTTATTCCTTACATTAAAGTCATCACCAATCATCAACCAATGAATAGATAAACAAAAAGTTATATATCCATACAATGGAATATTATTCAGCTATAAAAAGGAATAAAGTACTGATACGTGTTACAGCATGGATGAACCTTGCAAACATTGTGTTAAGTGAAAGAAGCTGGACACAAAAGGCCACATATTGTATGAATCAATTTATAAGAAATATCCAGAATAGGCAAATCCATAGAGACAGAAAGCAAATAAGTCGTTGCCATGAGCTGGGGAGAGGAAGGAATGGGGAGTGTATTAGTTTGCTAGGGTTGTCATAACAAAGTACCACAGACTGGGTGCCTTAAACAACAGAAATTTATTTTCTCACAGTTATGCAGGCTAGAAGTCTGAGATCAAAGTATTGGCACTAGAAGTCTGAGATCAAGGTGTTGGCAGTGTTAATTTCTTCTGAGTCCTGTATCCTTGGCTTGTAGATGGATGTTTTCTCTCTCTGTCTTCACACGGTCTCTCCCCTATGCGTGTCTGTGTCTTAATCTCCTCCTCTTATAAGGACACCAGTCATATTGGATTATGGCCCACACCTGTGACCTCATTTTATCTTAATTACCTCTTTAAAGGCCCTATCACCAAAAACAGTCATAGTCTGAGGTACTGAGTATTAGGACTTCAGCATAGGAATTTTACAGGGACACAAGTCAGCCCATAACCGGGGGTGACTCCTTAATGGGTATGAGTCTTCCTTTTAGGGTGATGAAAATGTTCTGGAATTAGATGGTGGTGATGGTTGCAAACATTGTGAGTGTACTAAATGCCACTGAATTGTACATTTAAAATGGTCAGTTTTATGCTGTGTGTATCTTACCATAATAAAAATGTCATCACCTAGTCCTGTTGATTTTATCTTGTAAAATGCCTCAAATCAGTGTACATTTGCCATTTCTACCACTCTAGCCCAAGCCACCATTATTTCTTGCATGACATATGTCAACAATTTCTAACCACTCTTCTTGTTTCAACCCTTGCTCTGCTCCAATTTGTTCTCTGCATTGAAGCTAGATGGGTCTTTTGGAAATATGGATTAGATTGTGTCACTCTCCAGATTAAAACTTTTCAGTGATTTCTCATTTTATTTACAATCATGTTTAAAATTTCTGGTTGTGGCTTCAGGCCCATGACGCTCAGGTCTTGGTCTACATTTACCTTCGTTTCTCCTCCACCATTTAATTTGGTCTAATCTTAAACTGTCATCTTTTAACTTTTGAGCAAGCCAAGATCATTCTCATCTCCAGGCTTTTGCATATGCTATTTCCTTCACCCCCACTGTCCTGTCTTCACTCTTTGCCCACCTAACATCTATCATCATTCTTATCTTAAATGTTACTTCCTCAGAGAGATTTTCTTTGATTTCTCCAAGTTGCTATCTTTCATAGCACCCTATTTCTTTCTTCAAAGTACATAGAACAATCAAAAATTACCTATTAATTTATGTTTATCTGTTTAATGTCTGTCTCCTCCACCAGACTGTAAACCCTATAAAGATAGGAATCTTATTTGGTTAACTGCTATATCCTCAGCATATAGCACAACATGCAATACATACTAGGCATTGAATATTTTTTATTCAAAAATATTATTTGAATAAATAAATGAAAAAAACATTAGAATTAGACTAGAAGATTTCAAAAGCTCTATCCACCTAGAGATAATGTAGTTTGTAATTAAATTTATTGTATCTTCCTTAATTTCAACAATTGCTTAAAAGCTCGCATAAACTGACAGATTTCACAGTGCTCTAGTGTGGCTCTCAAAAACTTCCAGTAAAGCACACACTAAGGACCGACTCCTGCTGAAACAGGAGCAGGACTTAATAAAGAGATAAGTGGACATTAATAAAATAGAGTATATAATAGATTTAATCAATAAAATGAGAAGTTAGCCTTTTGTTTTCTTTGGTAAGTGTATTAAAGACAAAAGAGAGAAGATATAATATGAAAGACGGAAAAATGTCTAGAGATATGGAATGTCAAGAAATCTTGATAGAATGCTGTGAATAACTTTTTGCTCCAAAAAACCATAAAAAAAACAAAAAAAATGAATGATTTTCTAAGAAAGTGTAAATAACTTTAAATGACTTGAGAAGAGGTAAAAATTGAATACATCAATAACCATATTAAAAAGCTTTCTCTATAAAAGACACTCACTCAAAATGAATTTATAAACCAGTTCTATTCAACTTTTGAAGAAAAGATAATTACTTTGGGGGCTGGCCTAGTGGCGCAAGTGGTTAAGTGCACATGCTCCGCTGCGGCGGCCTGGGGTTCGCCAGTTTGGATCCCGGGTGCGCACCGTCGCACTGCTTGTCAAGCCATGCTGTGGCAGAGTCCCATATAAAGTAGAGGAAGATGGGCATGGATGTTAGCCCAGGGCCAGTCTTCCTCAGCAAAAAAAGAGAAGGATTGGCAGATGTTAGCTCAGGGCCAATCTTCCTCACACACACACAAAATGATAATAATAATTACTTTGTTAAATAATCTTTCCAAAGCATTAAAAATGTTGGAAACTTCAAAACTCATCCAATTAAGCCACATAATCCTGTTCTAAAACCAGAACAAAAAATGGGGAAAACTAGATTAATCTCATTTACAAAAATAAGTGCAAATGTCTTAAGTTAAATATTCACAAATTAAAACCAGTCATTTTTTCTGAGAATAATATAAATGACCAAACAATATTTATTCTTGAAGTGTAATAATGGCTTCGCATTGGGAAATCTATTTATATAATTCAACTAGATTAATAGATTTAGAGAACATTAAACACTTATTACAAAAAGGCATTTCTCATGAATCAATACCATTCTTAATAAAGTCAAACTAGGCATAAACAGGCAAGAAAAGAAACAGTGTTAGAAATATTGGAGCAAGGAATTCAATCTTTTATCATTTGTAAACAATAGAATTGTTTGAGAGAAGGATGGAACAATAATTTTAGTAAAACAGAAAGATATAATGTCAACATACAAAAATCAAACACTTTTCTATACACAAGTAAAAAGCTAATTAGAAAAATAAAAGAGAAACAATCCAACTCAATAGCAATAAAAATTATTAAAATACCCATGAGTAAAATTAGCAGAATGTACAAGACCTTTGTAGGGAAAATTATATGATTTTACTGAAGTATATATAATAAAGCCTGAATAAACAAGCTTCAGGATAAGCAAACTCAATAGTGTGAAGATATTAATTATACCCAAATAAATATATGAATTAAATGCAATCCTAATGAAAATCTCAGCAAGATTTTTTAAATGAAAGTTACAAGTTTCTGTTAAAATTCATCTGAATGAGAAAATATGCAAGGATATCCTAAAAAGAAAAAATTGAAAAAGATAAAAAATGAGACTGTAATTTGAGAGGGATGGTCATTCCTTTGTTTTTTGTTTTCCTTAGTGAAGGGAGAATTTCTGCTCCTCCTTGGAGGGACGTACTAGTGGGGTAAATACTCTGAGAAAACTCAGTTTGGGATGCTGGCATTCTCCTTTTTGAGCTGGTTAAGTAATTGCTTTGCAGAGCTTACCCTCCCCATGGTTAGATCCTAAGATCTGTATGGAAGAAATAGAAAGCCTCACTTTGGCCCCAAGCCAAACGACATCCTCTTACACAATATATTGGAAGTTCTATATTTTCAGGAGATTACTGGACACTACCCAGGCAGTGTAAACCTGACGCTGCACACTTTCATCCTTATCAGACTCTGAGTATCTATTATAAATTTTTGAAGAATCCAGAGAGAAAGATGGTGAGTAACCAACAACTCCAAATCTCCAGTAAGGAAATTGCCTTATGGAATCACAAAATGAACCAAAAAGCAAGAAGACCTCTGTTAATTTAAAATATAATTAGGATTTAAAATAATGAGAAAATGGTGTTGAGGTTGTTAGCTATCCATGTGTTTTAAAAAATTATCTCTGTACCTCACAGCAAATGTAAAAATAACTTTCAGATGATTAAATAATCAAATACAAATACAAAAATCTACGGACTTCCTACAGGAAGTCCAGGAGATTATTTTGACAATCGTGGAGCTGAGGGGATCTATGAAAGACATTAAACCCCAAAACCGTAAAAAACATTAGTGGATTTTCTAAATAAAAATTAACAATTTCTGCACAATGAAAGATCCGACAGCAAAGTTAAAAGGTAAGTAACAGACTGGAAGAAAGTATTTGCAACAAATATAACAGAGAAAGGAGAACCATCTAAGGATTCTTACAGTTCAATAAGGAAAAGCAAATAACCTAATAAGAAAAATGAACAATAGTTATAAACTGGCCGTTCTTAGAAGAAATACAAATGGCCAGCATTTATATACTTAAATTTACCAGTATTCAGTAAAATTCAAATCAAAGCAGCAATTTTTCCCCATCAGATTAGCAAAACTTAAAAAGATCAATAATGGCCTGTTCTGACTAGTATGCAAACTGGTGCTCTCATGAACTGTTGGTCAGTATTTAATCTGGTTCAACATTTCTAAGGTCAATTTGACAATATTTTTCAAATTTATGATTTACATTTTCTTTGACCAGCAATTCTATCTTAAAAAATTCATGTTGGATGTCCTTGTCCTCTCCTGCAATGATGCCCTTGCTAGATCCCTACCCATTCATGTGTGAGCTCACAACTCACACACTCAGTTTCAGCCAAGAATGTTCCGAAGGCTACAACTCAGTTTCTTCTCACATGTTCAGCCAAAGTATCTCAACCATACTCCCAGGTGGCTGGGTTAGAAGGGGCTTCCACTCTCAGCCCCACTTGGTGACAGAATTGGCACGTTCTTCCCACAACCATGTAGGCAAAAAGTGAAGCACTCTGGGGCCGGCCCGGTGGCGCAAGCAGTTAAGTGGGCGCGCTCCACTATGGCAGCCCGGGGTTCGCTGGCCCAGATCCCGGGCATGCACCAACACCCTGCTTGTTAAGCCATGCTGTGGAGGCATCCCATATAAAGTAGAGGAAGACGGGCACGGATGTTAGCCCAGGGCCAGTCTTCCTCAGCAAAACAGAGGAGGATTGGCATTGGATGTTAGCTCAGGGCTGGTCTTCCTCACACACACACACAAAAAAGTGAAGAACTCAACTGCCTTCTGGGTTCCAGAAAGTAAAAGAAATGGATGAAGCAGGGAGAGTAATAGTGTATTTGTGAGTGGTAGGCTTTGGAGCAAACTGCAGAGCATGTGCTCTGGCCAAGGTAATCCATGGGAAATATTCTGACTTTTAAATGCTTCAATAAGTTTAGTTGATTCTACTTAAAACAAACGAGATATAATTTGTGGAGGGCAAAGAAAGCATAATTTGGCTCATAAGCAATTAGATAAGCCTCTAATCTAGCCTTGGCCACCAGTCCAGTATTACTTTCATTCTTGGTTAGTTTCCCCTGGTGGTTCCTGGTATCCTGACCTGCCCACACACCTTAGATAGGACCATCACAATCTCTCAGAGGCTCTAGAAGTGTTGAGCCTCCAAAAGCAAGGGGTCTTATTATGGTCACCTTCCAGAAAGGCTCGTTGGCTCCTTTGCAGATGTATACACCTCTTCCCCAGTGAAAAGTTCTGCATACCAAGGGGATGGGGTGGTGGTGAACAGCATTTAATTAAGCCACTAAGGGTCCTGGTGCTCTTCCTTTAGACAAGGGAGCCTGCTCGTCTTTTCATTACCAAGTCAATCAAGTGACTTCCAGAACAATGTAAATCTGCTGCAACTATGCTCTCTCTCTTCCCACAGAAAAAGATGCATCTGGCAAATCATGCATTGAAAAAATTAATGTTCTGTCTACTAATCCCCCAACCACGTGATGACTAGTAGAAAAGTCATACATTTAAAGAATTGTGGACAAACAGCAAATATAAAATGTGTCCTGCCTTCTTACAGAAAAAGAGTTAAGGGATCACAACCTCCAACTTAAAGACCAAGGTTACTTTATCCAGTTGGGAGAGTAGACACTGTTTTCATAGAGTAATGAACTACATTTTTTCTGCCCCACAGAATTCTAATGCTGTCAAGTATGGTAAGACAGATGATCCTATTTAAAATTATATTTTACAAAGCAAAACAGATATAACTCAGTAACTGTGCATCTAATTGACTTAATTGCCTCATTTATCACATGACTTAAGTGAGCTGATGTTTTCTACTCTGCTTCTTCCATGTAATTCTTGTAATATAAGAGCTGAGACATGGTGCCAGGCTTGAGCGAGAAATCCTCTCTCCTGAGAAAAGATATCATTGGAGTGATGTTGGCTTTGGGTTCCAGTTTATTGAAAAATCAATGTCCATTTGTGCGACCAACACATATGGCTTTCTTCCAGGCTGATGATGGCTTTGGGAGGCTGGCTATCACCTAATGAAGTCAGATCAGCTTACCCAGTACCAGAGTTGCAGTTGGCAAAGTGATTTGTCATTAAAACCCAGTTTATCATTCCTGTTGGTGTTTTTCTTCCCATTTCACCCTCTCCTATCCATTTCTCATGAAGCCACAGTATTGTTTTTCTCTCTGTAGATAACAGACCAATGGCTCCAAATTTTAACATTTCAAAGGGACTCAGTGTGATGTTTAGTGCTCAAAGGATAAACAACTTTTTCATGTCTGTGCCTCTCATTAGAGGCAGGGAAATACATATACATGTATATAGTCCTAGTCGGTCTTGACTCAAAATTCTGACAAGCCAGAGCCAGGTTTGTAACAGGCTCTACTGAAATTTGTCAGCTTAGCTGTCTTGGGTAAATCAACAAGACTAAGTTTGTCTGATGTGTTGATACATTCCAATAAACAGAGTCCAGCTGACATTTTTTGTGAGGCTTTTTTAAAAAATTAATTACCAGTAAAGTAATACCATTTCCCCATTATTAAATGGAGTGGCAATCTAAATTGCAGTGCTGTTTTTTTTTCCCCAATGTTCTTTTTCCCTGGAGAATACCCCCAGCGTGATAGTCACTGGCAACAGAAGCTCTGGCAAGGCAGTGGGGTTTTTTCCCCCTGCAATCTGCCAAGAGTAACAAATAATTCTGTTAGGAAGTGCCAGCTCAGCCACTAAGCATGGTTACTAGGTTCTTGCTTGGGTCCATCTTGCGAAGATCTACCGCTCTATTAGTTAGAAACGTTTTGATTGCAGGTAACAAAAACTAACTGGCTAATGTTAGGGGAAAAAAAAAAGAAGAAAAATTTATGTATATAAATCTGCGAGGATAGCAGCAGGTCACAGAATCAATGGGAGGATAGAGAATCAGGCATAGACACTGGGTATGAACTAAGGCATTTTTATGACAGTAGGGAGGAAGCCAAGGTCTTTTAGCCCAAACAGGCTAGTCTAGAGCTACTGCTGCATGCAGAACAAGAACACCATGGCTGCTGCTCCTGCTATGAAAGAATCTAAATGGTCCCTTATGTCTTTGTGTCTCTTGCTAAAGAGTCACAGTCCAATGTTGGAGCCTTTGGTTAACTGGGCTTGGGACATTTGTTCCTGCTCTGGCTGACAGTGGTGCAAAGAAAAAGACGTGATATCTTTGGTTTCTCCCTACAAGGAAAGAGGATTTGGTGGGGAACTGCCCCATGTGACAAATGTCCTCCATACTCAGAGGAGGAGCACCTGAACTGGGAGATCATGAATGAAAACTACCAGAGAGGCTATAGTTTCTTAAGCGTTCAGCATGTGCCTGGAGCACCCAGAACTTGTAGTCAAAATAAGATATTGGAAATCAACAGAGGATATAGGCATTTGTGCTCAGCATTCCTATAGAGTTGATTCTAAAATGAACATCTAAAGTTTGCAATGACTACAGCAGGTCTGAACTGGTAAGTGTTATAAACTGGAAGTGATCATGGACATTTTGAAGGATTCAAACTCACTGCAATATTGACCAGTGAAGTAATGCAGTCTCCTCAGCGAGAGTGAATAAAGAAACATGTAAAATGGTTCCTGTAGAAAGCATAATAAATAGGGAACCAAATGATAGGGTAATATGCTAGTTAGGAAATAGAGTCTCCAATAAAAATCTCAAGATCTGGGTGAAATATAGATAGGACATAAATTCACAGTGTTCTGCAGTTGTTATATATATATATATATACACACTATGTATACATATGTACTATATATAGTTATATATATACTATAATATATAGTATGTATATAATATATATTAATAATAATACTAAAATATCCTATATATATTCACACACACATATATAATTTCTATACAATTTCTATGCATATATGGAAATTACTGTTTTTACATAGTATTTTATCGAACAATTAGCAAAACTTTCCATATTATCCTTGTATGTTTGATTCTGGTCAACAGATTTAATTTTAAAAGCTCTCAAGTGGGAGAAGTGAAAGGAATCTGCAATTGAGTATTCACGGTGTTCTAAGGATTTTTCCATGTCATATCATTTAATCCTCGAATATATCTTCAAGATAAGTATGAGCTGCTCCAGTTACAGATAATAAACATGAAGTTCAGAAATGTATGAGGTTTGCCCAAGGTCACATACAGCAAAAACCAATTTTGTGTGTATGTGTATGAAAGTCATATACTCTCGTAGTCCTTATGTTCTTTTCTGCCACTCCCCAGTCTGACCTCTGACCCCATCATTTCAGTAAAACAATTCTAACAAAGGTTGTCAGCAACTTCCATGTGACTAAGTTCAAAGGATTAATTTTCAATCCTCATCTTACTTTAAGCTCAGCAGCTTCTCTCACATTGTACAACTCTCTCCTTGAAACACTCTTGTCTTAGTCAACTTGGGCTGCTATAATGGAATACCATAGACTGGGTGGCTTAAGCAACAGAATTTATTTTGTCACAGTTCTGGAGGCTAGAAGTCCAAGATCAAGGTGTCAGCAGGTTTGGTTCCTGGTGAGGACCTGCTTCCTGGCTTTCAGAGGGCGACTGTCTCACTGTGTGCTCACATGACCTTTTCTTTTCCTCTTCTTAAAAGGGCACTAATCCCATCGTGGGGACTCCACCCTTATGGCTTCATCTAGACCTAATTACCTCCCCACCTCCAAATACCATCATGTTGGGGGTTAGGACTTCAACATACGAATTTTTGGAGGACACAAACGTTCAGCCCATAACAGCTGTCTTCTATATGGTGCCACATTTGCATGATTATCCTTCTCCCTCACTGACCACTCCTGTTCTGTTCCCTTTCCACTGTTATCCTTTCTTACTTTCATTCCTCTCTTCTTATTCTTTTTCTTATTCCTGGATGATCTTATCCATGCCCACATTTAATAACCACTGAGAAGCAGATGTCTCATGAATTTATCTCTAGACCACACCTCTAATTTTTAAGTCCAGTCTAATCCAAAATTGCCTACTTGGTATCACTTCTTGGGATATCAATAATACTTCAAAATCAAAGTATCAAAACTGAACTTATAACCTGTTCCTCCCCCTCCAAAAAAAACCCCTGACATACATATATGCGTGCATAAATAAATACCTGATCTTTTCCAGCATTCTCTGTTACAGGGAATGGCATACAATGAATCATACTTTAATTTTACGTTTATTGGCATGATTAGTGTCTGTCAGTTTATTAGTCAGTCAGCCAAGATATTGATTGTGCATCTACTGCCTGCTCCAGCATTGTTCAAAGCTCTGGGAAAACAGCTGTGAACTAGACAGGCAGAGTCCCTATGTTAAGGATCATATGATCTAGAGAGGGGATACAGAAAATAGGAGATAAATAGAGTAATGTGGCAGAGTGTGACTGAGAGGGCTGCTGTAGCCGGGGAAGCCCATTGTGAAAAGAAACCAAATGATGTGAGACTTGAATGATGAAAAAAGGGCAGCCACGTGACATTGTTGAGGAAGAATATTCAAGCAGAAGGAGCAGCAACTATAAAGGTCCTGAGATGGAGATGAGTTTTACATGTTCTAGGAGCTAAATGTAAGCCAGTGTGGCTGGAGTATAGTGCAAGAGAAGGATAGTGGAGGGAGATGGGGTCAGAAAGTTCGGTAAGACAATGACATTCAGATTAGATCTTTGAGGTAAGAAAGAAGTAAAACAACAGCAACAAAAAGGCTGAGTTAGCGGTTGAAGGAAAAGTTGACACCGATAAGAGTTAAGCAAATAATAGCTCTTCATTGTACCTCCGGAAACATGAGGAAAAGAGAACTGGCCTGGCATATTCTTAATCTTAATATCTGCTTTCAAACTGTCCCCTTTCTAGGGGAAGTTTGGAGGCAGATGAGGTGGGCCTTTACCTGGTGTCTCTAAAGTCACCCCATGGTAAAAGGACAGAAACTGATGAGTTCAGAAAGTTGTGAGAGGACTGGAAATTTTGGCTAATGTGTTCCTTGTATACAAAGGATTGAACACAGAAATTCTGTTGACATCTAATTGCTGGCATGTGCAGGCTGATAAGTGTTACCAAATGCCTTCCTAACTAAGTATGCCGTGGTGTGGAAAGATGTTTCTCTGTTGGCTAAATGGTGAAAACAGTAACCTATTAAGAGAATTATTCTCAAAGGCTGAATGCTAACTGATTTTATGTGCACGTCAAGAAGCCAGTCAATGGCAGGCTTGTATCAAAATAGCAGTGCAAAGAGTAATATACAAAGCAGATTGTAGTCAAATGTAGAAAGCATTTGATCTCATCACTGAAAATTATCTAGTTTAATGAATACACTTTTTACTAGTTTGGTACCCACAAACTCCAATAGAGTCTCTTAAATTTCATTCTGAACAATTATAGATACGTGAACGACTTTTAACTTAAGATAACCAACTTTATAACTTCATAACCTTAAAAAGTTTTTTTTTATTGAAGCGAAATTCATGTAATATAAAATTAACAGTTTTAAAGTGTATAATTCAGTGGTGTTTAATATGTTCGCATGTTGCGCAGCTATCACTATCTAGTTTGGAACCATATAGTTCCAAAAAGTGGAAACAACTCAAATGTCCACCAATGGACAACGAATAAACAAAATGTGGTATATCCATTCAATTGAATATTATTCAGCCATAAAAAAGAGTGAATTACTGATAACATGCTGCAACGTGGGTGAACCTAGAAAACATGTTAAGTGAAAAAAAACCAGACACAATACGTCACGTATTATATGATTCCATTTATATGAACTGTCCAGATTAGGTAAATCCATAGGAGCTTCATAATTTCTTGTATGATGAGTGATGGCTGACTTCTCCTTTAAGAACTGTGATCTTTTGTGAATGTTGGGGTTGTACCTTATTCATCTATGTTTCCTCAGCCCAAAACATAGTTCCTGGCACATAGAGAGAGATTCCCACTGTATCAATCAAGGCTCTTATCAGAGAAGTATAACCACCAGGATATATAGATTTTATATTTATAGGGATTTGTCATTAGGACTTGACTTTACACAACATGGAAGCAGGAGAAATAGTCTACGTGATGTTTAGTTTCCGAGTCGTGTGCTGGAAGCTGATGTCCACGGGCAGGTGGTTGGGAAGAGAAGGTTGTGGAGTCGGGGAAGCAAGGACAAGCTGGAACCTGTGAGTCTGAGCTGGAACCCTCAAAATGAGCTGGAGCCCATATGGGTTCCTTATTGCCTCCAAGTTTCCGATTTTGATGATGAGGGTTTTCATCATGAGAAGCTGGTGCCACTTTGTCGTGGAGCTGAACACACACCTGAGCCAGGAGTTGGAGAACCCAGAGCAGGAGACGCAGCAGGATCTGGAGGAGTTGGGGGCCTGGCTGCTGCCACTCTCCAGCCAGGAAGCCATGGGGTCAGTGCCAATAGGCAGGAGCTGCAACAGTGCCCTTCGCCCTACCAACCTTCTCAGCACCAGAAGAAGATAGCTGGGGCTTCGCTTCTGCCTTCCCTGTCTGGGCTTGAACTGATCACATGAAGGAAAGGTGGATTCTGGGAAATGTAGTTCCAGCTTAGCTAAGTTAATGCAGTACAAATCTCCCACAATTACCAGGAATGCTGTTCGAAGAAATGAGTAAGCAAGTGCAAGAAACAATGCTTCGGCAAGCATTTTTGTACCTTCCTCACCTGCAGAGTGTGCAAAAAGTATTTTCCAAGTACCTTATACAAACCAGAAAATGGATTGGGCACTTTGACAGCATTGTTGTTTCATTATATCCTCACAACAACCTTATGACATAATTACAATTTTTATTACCATTGCAAAGATGAAGCAAGAGAAGCATAACTTGTTAAGTAGCTTAGCCTAAGTAGCAAATAACTGAGCTAGAAAACCACATTTAGATCTAACCCATTATAAAGCTTATGCTCTGTCCACTATTCCACACTGCCCCTCCACACCCTTACCCTGATCTTCTCCATTTTGCGTATAGTGAAGTTTTCCACTTCTTTTCCTCTTTCCAACTTCCTCCTTTAACAAAAAGGGCCCATCCTTTTCTTCTCATGTAACTGTTATTATGGACGACTCAGCTCTGAAATGTGTACTTCTTCAGTGGTGCCTGTCAGAGATGTATGAGGCTCAGCATCAGAAAATGAGGCCTTTCGCTCTTCTCTTAGGAGTGAATTATTCTCTCCCTCCTGGTCTCTGTGCTCTGCCCTCTGCTGTTAAATCCACTTCCATCTCCTGCTAACAATAATCTACCATGAAGCCATGAACAAGTCAAATCTGAGACATTTTTTACTCATCTGTTTGTTGGTGAGTCCCACAATTCTCCACCAAAAAGTGTGTCATTTTGCAATGACAAAATGCTTGATACTATCACAAAAAGTCTTAATATATAACTTTTATGGCCAAAGAGGCAAATTAAAGAATTGTATACATTATTTGCCTAAGATGAGGTGTGAAATTGTTAGTAGGTAACATTTTTTAGCAATTACCATGAGCGTAGTTCTGAGCTAGAGTTTTATATGAATTAACTCATTAATCTAAATGTCCACCCAATGGAAGAGGTAACTATATACCAACATTTTTTAGATGAAAAATCTGATGCTTTAGAGAAGTTAAAAAACTTGCTCAAAGACACAGATAGTGAATTAGTCAGGTCCATTTGGTCTTAAAACCCTTGGTCTTAATACCATGAAATGCCATTTAAAACTCTTTAGCAAATACTTCCTATTATTTAACAAATATCCATTGAGTGCCTGCTTGATGTTCAAATGATAATAGCAGATTAAAACACCATGGGCACAGGATAAAATGAGGAATACAGTCACAATCATATTGTATTCCATTTTTGTATTCTAATAGCTGTCTTCAAAGCCAGTTTCTGAAAGTAGCGTTTGATGGATAAAAGCCTTTTTGAAGGGTCTCTCCAAAAAGGCTGGGAATGCAGTAATTTTCTTCCCAAAGACATTAAGATTGTTGATTTTGTTTTAGTAGACAGCAATTAAGTAAATCTCGCCACTGCAAGTTTAACTGACTGAATTTTACCTTTTCATTACAGTGCACCATGAAGATGGGGACCTATAGTGTGGAAGAATCCAACTTATGGTAGCAAGATGCTCATGGATATTTCTGCTGCCAGGAGAGTAGATCCCCTCTCAGTCTATTTTAGATTGTGCTTTGGCTATTTGTGCTATCATTAACACTCTCACCCTTCCTAATTTTTTTTCCTTTTCACCTTAGATCTTTAGTGTTTCCACAGTGGAAAGGCTGTGAAACTCGACGGGACTGGGAAATTCCATTCCTTAGAGAATGCAGAGCACAAGAAGGCTGGAGACCTGGACCAGGTGATCTTCTCTAAGGTCTGTTATCTATTTGTTTTTGCACGCTGCACATCAGATTTTTAACTGCAATAGCCAGTGGATGTCCACTCAATCTAGGCTTCTACTAGAGTGATTCTTAAACCTAGAGCTTCCTTGAGACAACAAGAGAGTCACAGAGATGACTGCTCCACAACATAGGGTGAGAAACTAGGTCTGGTTTCACATGGGGTTTAACGTAAGCTACTTTTGTGGATATTGCGTTATGTATGACAGGCAGATAGGTTCTGATATAAGCTTCAATTCCTCCTTTACTTTGTGAATTAATTTGGCTTGCTATGGCTCATAGCTTAATCTTTCATAATGGTTGGGTTTTGCTTTCTTTCTCTGTACAGCGTCTACTGATCCTCTTTTCTTGGTTTTTGTTTGTTTGTTTTGTTTTGCTTTTTATGTTATTATCTGAAATCTTTTCTTATTTTGCAAATATACTCAAAGTCTACTTTATCAATTGAGTTGCTTGAAGGGAAAATACTTCCTTCAATCTTTCTGGTGTTAATCTACCACTTATCCCTCACCCTGGAGATCTGTCCTGAGTGCCTGGGCTCTGTGTATTTTGTTTGTCTCATGTTTTCCCTTTTTAATCTTGACAGTCTGTGTCCTGTCTGTCTGTGTATTGAATGGCTGCCATGTATTACCTCTCACTTTCACAGTAATCTTGCAGGGTGATATGACTATCTCCATTGTATAAATGAAAAACTAAGACTCCGAGAAATTCAGTGACTTTTCTAAGGTCACACATCAAGATTTAAATCTATATCTATCTAACTTTAAAACTCAGAGTGACTGAAAAGATATTTTATCCATTTCCCATTGTAGTGAGAAAAGTAACTATTAGAACGGAGGGAAATATACAATGGTCATAGGCCTGGGGCTCTGCAGTTGGACTGCTTGGGCTCAAACCCTAGCTCCACCTTTATTGTCAGATTAATTTTGAATAAGTTACTTCAACTTTCTGAGACATAATTTTCTCATCTGCAGAAGGGACATAATTATATTAAATAACTTTCTGGGCTATTGTAAGGACTAAATGTGATATCACCGTTTGGGACAGTAGCTGGCATGTGGGAAGAGTTCAATACGTGCTAGCTGCTAATACTGTTGTTGTTATTACTATTTCCTAATTGAGAAGTAGTTTACTAAACATAAGTATTGGTGTCATGATGTTTACTCTGAAACATCAATCAAAGTCCTTCACGACTTTAGGAGTTCAGAGGTTTCAGAGTAACCATTTCATACCCACTGTCAGGTAAGGCCATATCTATGCTGGACAGAAAGGAATTTTTTTTTTTTAATGAGTGCTTTCCAAGCTATGGTAATATTACTCCTTTTTTTCCTGTCCTGACTCTGTTCTTAAATATGAAGTGAATATTCACCAATTACCACACAAATGCATGAAGTAGCCTCATCCTATAAAACCCTGTTCCTGGAAAACAACCTTGGCTTGGCTTTGGTGATTCTAAATGTGAGGATTAGAGTCCAAAACTGACTCCCTGGAAAGGCTGACCAGACAGCATTTAACAAAGAACCCTCCAGCAGGAAATATTCCCGGACAAGCTGGGCAGGATCCGGGCTCTCACTTCCCATAAATCTCCCACCAACCATTGCACTTCTTTCTGGGAACCGTCACCACTGCTTTCCATTTTCTCTCCCTCCCTTCTTCCCTCCCTCCCTCTCTCCCATCCTCTTTTCTTCCTTTCTTTCCATCTATTAGGGAATTAAAGCAGACGTTAAAACCAAATACAAAATTAACCCTTTGGTATGCCCTGTGTCTTTTAATACTATGTGTGCTGTGTGTATATAAAGTTGGCAAGTTAGGACTTCAAGGGTAGGGACTGTGTCTGATCCTGCTCTGGATGATTCCTAAAACACCAAAAGCTTCACATTCTTCCAAGGCCACAAGAGTCACTGAGGAGAGTCATGTTCCCAAAACAAACAAACAAACAAACAAACACATGTTCATGGGTGTTAATCCTACTCAGTGCTCTATGGCATTGGCCATAATACCTCAGAAATTTTTGGAGAAAACTTATATTGAAATAATAACCAAAAAAGTAATGAAAAAGTTGGCCTTCAATGTAGGGTGTAAGGATGACCTCCACAAAAGGAAGAGAAGGAAGCCTGGGCTACTTGACCAACACTCTCCTCTCTGCTTTGCTGCGCAAGGTCTATTAAATGCACAGTGGTCTTAACTACCAAAAGTATTGAGGTTGATCCTAAACTGTCCTTTTTGAATTGAGTATTTCCTGGTGTTTGTCCACCCTGGAACATTCCTCACCTTGGTGAGGTGAGTCAGCCTTTTCCAGTTCTTTATTTAGCTCATTAACTGAGTTGTCCCTCTGCCAGTGGTTTCCAAACACAGGTCTGTGACAAAATTTCACTCGTATGAGGTAAAATGAGAAAAATAAGGGTAACGTAGGAACTTTTTCTTAGGGCTAAATTTATTTAATTGAAAGGAAGACCATTTACTCTGAGATTATGTAATTCCTATATTTTAGTGACAAAGAGATCTTTCTTTCATGAAAGGATCTGCAAAAGAGGAAAATTGGGGAACCATGGCCTTAAATTTTGAGAAATGTGAAATGGAGAAACTGCTCTAGGCCACACATGGGGGGGGTGTGTTTGTGTGTGTGTGTGTGTGTGTGTGTGTGTGTGTGTGTATGTGTGCTTATGGCCAAGCATCTACCTCAAGGGACCACGTGACTGGACAGTCCCTAAAGTAGGCTTCTAATGGGGGCCTCAGTCGGGAATATTAGCACCAGGCAGACGGTTGCTAAAGCAGAGGTGTTCCTGAAAGAGAAGAGGCAGCTATTCCATCCTTACAAACAAACCTTTTATCTTCACATCGCCCTTTTGGGATGTATTTTCTTCCTCTGAACTGCATTTGGTGTCCTTTTTTAGCCTGATTTCACCTGAATAAATTGTTCCCTAGGGATAGCCTTGATGAGTAGCCAGTAAGTTAAAACAGGAAATGAATGAAAAAAGTGCTGTAATGATGTTCCTAATAATAATGGTACTTTAAATAAACATCATGGCTCAAATTTTCTAGAAAACAGAATGCACAGCAAGGCTTGATGGATGATGCTTTATGGGGAAGTGCAATCTTAGGACAGCAAAATAGAGAGAGAAAAATGAAGTGCTTTCACATACATAGTAGATTTAATCATCTCAACAGAAATAAAGCAAGTTAGTGATCTAATCGAAATTTTGGGCAGCTGCTTTTAAATGCCATTTTTGGATGTCCTAAATGTATACATGGTAAAAAAGTGAGCGAAAATGCTCAGGGGGTGAATGACTGGCTCAGGTTTACGTAGTTGGGGAGTGGCAGAGCTGGATTCCAAATCAGGCTTAACTCCTGAGCTGATGGGCTGTCACCATTCCTGCGTATTGGCAGCACAGGGCATTTAGAAGAATATCGGGGGACAAGGATTATTCCTGTTTTGGAGAAATAGGAAATAGATGCATGGGAGAGCCCAGTAATCTGTCGAAAAACACACTAACAAATTGAATCCAACAATGTATAGAAGAATTATGCACCCTGACCAAGTGGGATTTATTCCATGTATGCAAGGCTGGTTCAACATTCAAAAGTCAATTAATGTAATCCATTGTATCAAAAGGCTAAGGGAGAAAAATCAAATGGTCATAATAGATGCAGAAAAAAAACATTTGACAAAATCCAGCACACATTCTTTTTTAAATTCTTCTCTTTTAATTTTTTAAATTAATTAATTTTTTTTTTTGAGGAAGATTGGCCCTGAGCTAACATCCATTGCCAATCTTCCTCCTTTTTTCGCCCCAAAGCCCCTGTAGATAATTGTATGTCATAGTTGTACATTCTTCTAGTTGCTCTGCATGCGACACTGCCTCAGCATGGCCTGATGAGAGATGTGTAGGTCTGCGCCCAGGACCCAAACCTGCAAACCCCGGACCACTGAAGCAGAGCGTGCGAACTTAACCGCTACGCCACTGGCCAGCCCCTCCAACGCACATTCTTGATTTAAAAACTCTCAGCAAACTAGGAATAGAGGAGAACTTCCTCAATTTGATAGAGAACATCTCAAGAAAACCTACAGCAGACATTGTATTGAATGGTGAGAAACTAGAAAATTTCCCACTAAGATTAGGAATGAGGCAAGGATGTCCCCCCTCTCACTACTTCCTTTTAACATTGTACTGGAAGTCCTAGCTAATGCATTAAGATAAAAAAGGAAATAAAAGGTATAAAGATTGAGAAAGAAGAAATAAAACTATCTTTGTTGTAGATGACACGGTTGTCCATGTAGAAAACCCAAAAGAATCAACAAAAAACTCCTGGAACTAATAAGCAATTATAGCAAGGTTGTAGGATACAAAGATAATATACAAAAGTCAATTGCTTTGACTTAAACCAGCAATGAACAAGTGGAATTTGAAATTAAAACACAATACCATTTACATTAGCGCCCACCCCCAATAAAATACAAAAATTAACTAAAAATGGATCATAGACCTAAATGTAAAACTCAAGACTATAAAACTCCTAGAAGATAACATAGGAGAAAACCTATATGATCTTGGGTTTGGCTATGACTTTTTAGATACAACACCAAATACATGATTTATGAAAGAACAAATTGATAAGTTCAATTTTTCTGTGAACCTAAAACTGCCCTAAAAATTAAAATCCGTTAAAAAAAACTATAACAGACAATGAGTAGGTGGGTATGAGATAAAAATAAGAGTAGCAAACCCCTAGAGAGAGCACTGGACAGGACCCTGGAGAATTGCTTCTAGACCTTGCTCTGCAACTCCTCAGCAGTACCTTGGGAAAGTAACAACCTCCCTAGTCTTCACTTCCTCATATAAAAAATGCATCAGGTGGAATATGTGATCTCTAAGGCTCCTTTGCACCTCCTCCCACTTGGTCAGTTTTGGAACAAAGCCATCAAGTCTTCTCTTGGGGAGCTCACATAGATGGTGGGATTCCTGAGGAGCTGAACAGATCCTCTTACCCTGAACCATAACCTTTACCACCTGATGTGTCCAGTATTAGAGACTCACTTTTTTTATTTTATAAAGTCCATCTCCTGGCACATGTTAAAATACAGATTAATCCTAGGCTTAATCCTACTCCCTAATACAGTTACCCTTAGGAACTATTATATCTTAAGGCGCAAGGCTAATTAGCCTGTAATTTGTCAGGGCAGGGGAGTCAGAGCAAAATCTGGTATATTGTCAGGTGTTCGATTTATTTGTGGGGGCCAACCCGGTGGCATAGCAGTTAAGTTGGCATACTCCACTTCCAGCGGCTCAGGGTTCACAGGTTCGGATCCTGGGCGTCGACCTATGCACCGCTTATCAAGCCATGCTGTGGTGGTGTCCCATATAAAGTATAGGAAGAGGGGCACGGATGTTAGCCCAGGGCCAATCTTCCTAAGCAAAAAAGAGGAGGATTGGCAACAGATATTAGCTCAGGGCTAATCGTCCTCAAAAAAAAGAATTTATTTGTTAAGTAAATGAGTGGATGTATCAGTAGATGTAAAGAAGAGGAGTGCAGCGGTAAGAAAAGCTGCAGGGGTACAGAACTATGTTAAGGTCATCGAAGGAGGGATGGGTCCTAGAACAGAGTGTAAGGAGAGAAACTCCAAAGATAGATCTGCCTACTTCACACCTATGACTGAGACTTGCCCTAGGAACCCATTCCATCCCCATTCTTTATCAATCATTCATTTATTAAGCAACTACTATATGCCAGAAACTGCACTCAGCGTCAGGTGAGTGAACAAGGACTGATCTCTTCCTCACAGAGCTATTTGACTGGTTCCTCCCTAAATGCCCAGACAGCAGAGTGGATACCAGGCTTCCACCCACTTTCCTACTCTTGATATCCTTATGTACTAACACCAAATTCAAGAAAGAGTTTAAATGCCCCTTTCATCCAGCTTACCAACCTTTACTGCTTTGAAGACTAGCTAAAGTAAAAACTTTTTCTTGGTTTCCCTACTGTGAATTAATGCTGCCCCCTTCTGGAACACTGACGTTAAGTATAAAAGACTCACATAGCAGTGAAAGCTCTTATAGTTCATGGAAAGTCAGGGTTAAAAAGGACTTTAGTTAAATCTCATTGTTTTATCAATAGGGAGTTTGCTGGTTGGGAAAGTCAACTTGCCTGTCTATATCTTGGGAGTGAAGAGAGTAACGACAGGGAATGAAGGAGGGGACTGAAACCTGTGCTTCCAGACTCTTAGTACATGGTACCTCCTTTCAAGTTCACCAGACTGGGGACGTGGTTATAGACGTTTCTATTGCTCCTGTGTATGTACTTATGCACACATTTCCACTTAACTTGCCATCCCATTTAGTCCATGCTTTCCTCTCTTCCCTATTCCCCTTTCCATAGCATAGTGATGGTAAGGCTCACCTTGAGGACTCAAAGCAGGTTACGAGCTGTCTCAACCAGTCTCTCTGTCTGTGTATCCATGTATCTTCTGAATTTTTGTCTGTCTGTCTGTGTGATATCTTCTATAGATCTTTGAACAATGGAGTTTGAAGTCCACTCCTTATTTATGAGGTTAGGTCTATAGGAACAAACTTCACACTTTCTTCTCTTCCACTCAGGTAATCATTCAATCAATAAAGGCAAACATTTATCGACTCTTGCATGTATTAGATGTTGTGAACACAAAAACAAAGAAAACAAGCCGTCTGTTCTCCAGGAGTTATTATTTATTTCCAGGAAGACAGAAAAGTAAATAAATGGTCAGAAGCAGCAGCCTGATGAAGAGGTCCTCTTTGAGGGCCTCTCAGAGAATGGAAGGAGGCATCTAACTCAGACTGAAGGAGGGAGGAGGCTGCCTAGAGGCAGTGATGCCTTACCTCCCAGGTTTTTGAGGGTTACATGTAGAATAAAGGGGAAGTACAAATGTCAAACTGCAAGCAAGGTTTAATTGACATTTCTAGTCAACACTTTACTCCTTGAGAGGCCTCAAAGATTTGTGAATCTCAAAGTAAAAATGTCTACTCAATGATCACTGAAATTCGAGGCTATAACCATCTGATATAATGTATGAGACCAAATTATACATGTCAAATCATTCAGAAATATCAATTTTAATGAAGTTGTGATACTATTTAATTCTCTTTCCATCTACTTCTGTAATTGAGATTCACATGTTTATACAGCTTAAATCAGTCCCATGCTTTGGGACTTGTGATTAGCAAACTCTGTAGGCTGTCCAGTAAAGAAAAAGTCAAAATAAAACTAGAAAATGACCTAAAAGTGGGGGTGGAAATCAATGAACTTGATGCTTGCAAAGTGTTCTGAGAAGGAAGGCTGTTTATCTGTGTTAACAATGCGTCAGAGTCTGTTTTAGTGTATTATAGGGAAATGCAAATTTAATTAAGAAAAATTTGATTAGTTAATTCCTGAATGGATTTTAGGCAAGTCGTTTAATCCCTCCAAGATCCAGATACCGGGCTACCTCTAGCCCATATGATGCCTTTGTGCAAATTAGAAAAGGCGCCCCCTCTGCATGGGTGTAGCCCCACAGGCAGTAGGCTTGGTGAACAGAATGTGAGATGGATCTCAGCCTTCTCTTGCCCCTTAGTCTGGTCTCCTTGTGTGGTGAACGACCTGCCCAAGTATTTGCAGATGCCCTGGCGAGATACCTCAACAGTAAAATGGAGTTCACACCTGTTTTGTGTACCTCACAAGGTGGCTGCAGGGATCTCATGAAAAAAAAGTATATACATACATACATCATACATACATCATACATACATACATAAGCTGTATTATATAAAATCTAATGCTCCATGTTTGGAAGAGAGATTGTTACATCAACAGTCAGAGATACTTTCATTAGAGATGCTCAGAAGAGAACTTGCAGTTGCTAATTAGAAATCTGCTGTAAATGTCATCCGGAATGGCCTGAAGATGTCCATGTTCTGTGGAGCACAATAACATGGATTTCTTGGAAGCCTTCTCTTGTTTGTGACCAAAATTCCACACGGCAAAGCCTCAGCCTTTTCAGAGGATTCTGAATCCGGTTGCCTGAATTCATAGGTGGCTCTAGGCAGAGGACTGTGCTGGCAGCCGATGGTAGCAAATGCTGAGAGTCATCGCTGATCCGTGAAGCACGCCAGAGGCATCAGCTGAGCCCAGGCTCTCATCTCCCCTTTGTGTTCCTTCACTTCTCGAACCTTTGCTATTTCTCCTAGAAGAATTAGCTCAATATTTATCTGTTTCAATAGGTTTTCAATTTCACGGTTCAGTTTAATTTAGGAAAATTCAAATTATTGAGGTAAAGTAATTAATTTTTTACCCCTTAGGGCAAAGCCAAAGGATATACTAATCTTATACCTACACACACACACACTCAAACATCCTCCCACCTTAGGGTGTGTGAGCTTACAATGTTTCTGCCTAGAATGCTCTTCTCTGCACATCCACATGAATAACCCTTCCCCTCTGTTAAGTCTCTGTGGGTTGGTTTAATGATGTTGATGTGCAATAAATATTTATTGCATTGAATTGAAGACTAAAGGTGATGGGAATCATTGACCCTTATGGTATTTTGAACTTATTTTTTTGAAAATTACTTATAAAGGTCTCTCTGTAATTATGCCTTCTGTTTAAGGCTGATGTTTATTATATTTCATTATTCATATGTAGTTTTAAATGAGCTTATCAGTATTTTTTCCAAATACTTATGCTCACCAATAATCTGGCAGACAAGCCAACTCCTACACTTGGTATTAACTTCTAGAGTTACCAGGTGTCTATGTGTGTGTGTAAGAATTCCTGAAAATCTTGGGGGCACCCAAGGCACTAGCATAGAAGTGTAAGATGAAATAGGTAAATGGGGCAGTAGATGGATAGAGTGACCTTGACTCTTTTAAGTTATGTACCTGAGGTAAGCCGAATCACAAGAGGAAAACACCAGATCCATAAGTGTGCACCTTTTGGACTACTGCATGATCCAGGGAGTTGAGTGGCTAGATGTATGCAAACACACACACTCACAGTGAAATGGATCTCACATCAAATGGAAGGGGATTGCAAATAAGAGCTCCATACATGAACAACATGCAAAGTTTTGAGAAAACTCTATTTATTTACTCAGAGAAAGTACAGTATTTTTTAAATCATATCCACATTTGCCTTTCATTTTTCCCTAATAAGTTTTTCTATTCTACCAGGCAACTGCATTTTGACTTGTATGGATCACTCTGTCACTGCCACAAAATATTAAGAAACAGTTATAAACTGGTCATATTTGCCAGTTAGTCAATCAGTCCTTTTGAATTCCCATTTTGTGCTGAAGAACACAATCTTGCTGATTTTATAGTCATAGAACTGTCACACTACCTTATAAAAAGTTTTCTCCTATGGAGAGACCATGGCTGAAGTCATTGAGAAGAAGAGAGCATAGAATCTAAGGTGCCATTGTCTGGGAGCTTCTTGAAACAGAAAAGTGTGAGAAAGGAACCAGGAGGGCAAAGGGATGTCACTCAGGGTTTGCTACTGGACCAGGACCTGTGACTCTGGATTCCCTCTCCTCCTGGTTACCCTATAAACTTAGGCTCTGGAATCACCAATTTTGGCTCAACTGTATGAAACAAGAATTAAAGCATGGGTTTTGGAGCCAGAAACTTGGGTTTTAATTGTGATTTTTCACTTACTAACTCTATGACTTTGGACACTTATTCTTTCTAAGCTTCAGTATTCTCATAGATAAAATGTGGAAAAATGCCTGCTTCAAAAGAATGCCCTGAAGCTTAACATATTTATTATTTATCTATGTTTATCTACTAGGCATTGTACAATATCCAGAAGAAACTGTAAATAAGACAGGTAAGGTTCTAGAACTCATGTAGCTTATTAGAGGAATAATCATATGTTGAGCAAACAACTAATTACAAAATGGGAAGGCCTGCAAAGGATGAATATAGAGCCCATGTGAGCAGGCAGCAGGGGAACTGTACCTACACTGGAGAAGTGCAATTAAGCCGAGACCCTGAAGCTTTGCCATGAGCAGAGGAAACATGTCTCAGGAAAAGGAAAAGGGAGCAACAAGAGCTAAGACTCTGTGACAGGAAGGACCATAGTGCATTCCAAGAGCTGAAAGAAAGGCTGGATTGTGGTCAATAACCTGATTATACAACAACTGTATCTGAGGGTAATGAGAGGTATGAAGGGATTTCTAAGCAAAGGAATGACAGGATCTGAATTGCATTTTCTTTTTTCAAAAAGCTTTCAAAATTTTGAAATGATCACAGACTTACAGAAAAGTTGTAGATATAGGGAAGAAACCTGTTTATTTTTTTCTGGAACCATTTGAATGTAATTTGGTGACCCGTGGCTCTCTTACCTCAAATACTTTTACTGTGTATTTTCTACAAACAAGATATTCTCCTATGTAACCACAATACAGCTGTCAGAATCAGGAAATTATATTGATACATTACTACCAACTAATCCTCAAAACCCAATTGAGTTTCATCGGTTGTCCCAAAATTGTCCTTAGAGTGAAAATATCAAAGTCAGAATCCTACTAAATCTTATGATTTATTTGTCATATCTCTTGAGATTTCCTCAGTTGGAGCAGGTCCTTAGTATTTCCTTAAATTTCATGACTCTGAGCCTTTTGAAGATTACAGGCCAGTTATTTTACAGAATGCTTCTCAGTTTAATTTGTTTAATGTTTCCTCATGATTAGATTCAGGTTATGCACCTGTGGCAGGAATATCAACAAAAGATGATGGATTCTCATTTCATCTTATAAGATGTCACATGATATCAATTTGTCCCATTGCTTTTTTTTGCAATTATTTTAATGAAATCATAAACGTTTATAACATTGTATAATTTCGAGTGTATATTATTATTTATCAATTCCTGTATAGACTGCATCATGCTCAACACCAGTAGTCTAATTTTTATCCGTCACCATGCCTATGTGCTCCTTTTCCCCTTTCGCCCTCCCCTTAGCCCCCTTCCCCTCTGGTAACCACTAATCTATTCTCTTTATCCATGTGTTTTTTTATCTTCCACATATGAGTGAAATATAGTATTTGTCTTTCTCTATCTGGATTATTTTGCTTAACATCATACCCTCAAGGTCCATCCATTTTGTTGCAAATGGGACAATTTTGTCTTTTTTATGGCTGAGTAGTATTCCATTGCATATATATACCACATCTTCTTTATCTATTCATCCATAGAAGGGCACTTGGGTTGCTTTCACTTCTTGGCTATTGTGAATAATGCTGCAATGAACATGGGGGTGCATAAATTTCTTTGAATTGTTGATTTCAAGATCTTTGGATAAATACTCAGTACTGGGATAACTGGATTGTATGGTATTTCTACTTTTAATTTTTTGAGAAATCTCCATACTGTTTTCCATCTTGGCTGCACCAGTTTGCATTCCCACCAGCAGTGTATGAGGGTTCCCTTTTCTCCACATCTTCTCCAACATTTGATATTTTTTGTCTTGGTAGTCATAGCCATTCTGACAGGTGTAAGGTGATATCTCATTGTAGTTTTGATTTGCTTTTCCCTAATAATTAGGGATGTTGAACATCTTTTCATGTGTCTGTTGGCCATCTGTATATCTTTGGAGAAATGTCTGTTGGTAATGTCTGCCCATTTTTTGATCAGGTTGTTTTTTTGCTGTAAGTTGTATGAGTTCTTTATATATTTTGAAGATTAACCCCTTGTCAGATATGTGATTTGCAAATATTTTCTCCCAGTTGGTGGGTTGTCTTTTTGTTTTGCTCATGGTTTCCTTTCCCTTGCAGAAGCTTGTAGTCTGATGTAGTCCCATTTGTTAATTTTTTCTTTTATTTCCCATGCCTGAGTAGACATGGTATTCAAAAAGATGCTGCTAAGACAGATGTCAAAGAGCGTACTGTCTATATTTTCTTCCAGGAGTTTTATGGTTTCAGGTCTTACATTCAAATCTCTAATCTATTTTGAGTTAATTTTTGTGTAAGATAATGGTCTACTTTCATTCTTTTGCATGTGGCTGTCCAGTTTTCCCAACACCATTTATTGAAGAGACTTTCCTTTCTCCATTGTATGTTCTTGGCTCCTTTGTCGAAGATTAACTGGCCATAGATGTGAGGTTTTATTTCTAGGCTTTCAATTCTGTTCCATTGATCTGTGTGTCTATTTTTGTGCCAGTACCATGCCATTTTGATTACTATAGCTTTGTGGTATATTTTGAAGTCAGGGATTGTGATGCCTCAGCTTTGTTCTTTTTTCTCAGGATTGCTTTGGCTATTTGAGGTCTTTTGTTGTTCCATGTAAATTTTAGGATTCTTTGTTCTATTTCTATGAAGAATGTCTTTGGGATTCTGATTGGGATTGCATTGAATCTGTAGATTGCTTTAGGTAATATGGACATTTTAACTATGTTTATTCTTCCAATCCATGAGCATGGAATGTCTTTCCATTTCTTTACATCTTCTATTTCTTTCAATAATCTCCTATAGTTTTCAGTGTATAGATCTTTCACCTCCTTGGTTAAATTTATTCCTAAATATTTTATTCTGTTTGTTGCGATTGTAGATGAGATTGCATTCTTGACTTCTTTTTCTACTAGTTCATTGTTAGTGTATAGAAATGAAACTGATTTTTGTAAGTTGATTTTGTACCCTGCAACTTTGCTGTAGTTGTTGACTATTTCTAAGTTTTCCGATCGATTCTTTAGGGTTTTCTATATGGAGAATCATGTCATCTGCAAACAGCAAGAGTTTCATTTCTTCCTCTCCAATTTGGATTCCTTTTATTTCTTTTTCTTGCCTAATTGCTCTGGCCAAACCTCTAGTACTATGTTGAATAGGAGTGGTGAGAGTGGGCACCCTTGTCTTATTTCTGTTCTCAGAGGGATGGCTTTTAGTTTTTCACTGTTAAGTATGATGTTGGCTGTGGGTTTGTCATATATGGCCTTTATTATGTTGAGGTACTTTCCTTCTATATCCATTTTATTGAGAGTTTTTATCATAAATGGATGTTGGATCTTGTCTAATGCTTTCTCTGTATCTATTGAGATGATCATGTGGTTTTTATTCCTCATTTTGTTAATGTGGTGTATCACATTGATTGATTTGAGGATGTTGAACCATCCCTGCATCCCTGGTATTAATCCCACTTCGTCATGGTGTATGATCCTTTTAACGTATTGCTGTATTCAGTTTGTCAATATTTTGTTGAGGATTTTTGCATCTATGTTCATCAGCAATATTGGCCTGTAATTTTCTTCTTTGTGCTGTCCTTGCCTGGTTTTGGTATTAGGGTAATGTTGGCCTCATAGAAAGAGTTAGGAAGTGTTCTATCTTCTTCAATTTTTTGGAATAGTTTGAGAAGGATAGGTATTAAATCTTCTTTGAATGTTTCATAGAATTCACCAGAGAAGCCATCTGGTCCTGGACTTTGTTTTTTGGGACGTTTTTGATTACTATTTCAATCTCTTTACTTGTGATTGGTCTATTCAGATTCTCTATTTCTTCTTGATTCAGTTTTGGGATGTTGTATGAGTCTAAGAATTTATCCATTTCTTCTAGGTCATCCAATTTGTGGGCATATAGTTTTTCATAGTATTCTTTTATAATCCTTTGTATTTCTGAGATATCTGTTGTAATTTCTCCTCTTTCATTTCTAATTTTATTTATTTGAGTCTTCTCTCTTTTTTTCTTGGTGAGTCTGGCTAAGGGTTGTCAATTTTGTTTATCATCTCAAAGAACCAGCTCTTACTTTCATTGATCCTTTCTACTGTTTTTTTAGTCTCTATTTCATTTATTTCTGCTCTAATTTTTATTATTTCCTTCCTGCTGACTTTGGGCTTTGTTTGTTCTTCTTTTTCTAGTTCTGTTAGGTGTAGTTTAAGGTTACTTATTTTATATTTTTATTGTTTGTTGAGGTAGGCCTGTATTCTTATAAATCTCCTTCTTATAACCACTTTTGCTGCATCCCACAAGAGTTGGTGTGTTCTATTTTCATTTAATTTTTCTCCAGGTATTTTTAAATTTCTCCTTTGATTTTTTCATTGATCCAGTAGTTGTTCAGTAGCATGTTTATTTTCCACATATTTGTGAATTTTCCAGCTTTTTTCTTGCAGTTGATTTCTAGTTTCATAGCATTGTGGTCAGAAAAGATGCTTGATATGATTTCAGTCTTAAATTTATTGAGGCTTGCCTTATTTCCCAGCATATGGTCTATCTTTGAGAATGTTCAATGTGCACTTGAGAAGAATGTGTATTCTGCTGTTTTTGGATGGAATGCTCTCTATATATCTATTAAGTCCATCTGATCAAGTGTTTTATTTAAATCCACTATTTCCTTGTTGACTTTCTGTCTGTATGATCTATCCATTGATGTAAGTGGGGTGTTGAGTTCCCCTACTATTGTTGTGTTGCTGTTAATTTCTCCCTTTAGATCTGTTAATAGTTGCCTTGTGTACTTTGGTGCTCCTGTGTTCGGTGCATATATATTTATAAACATTATGTGCTCTTGGTGGACCGTCCCTTTTATCATTATATACTGCCCCTCTTTGTCTCTCATTTTCTTTTTTATCTTGAAGTCTGCTTTGTCTGATATGAATATGGCAACATCTGCTTTCGTTTGCCTTTTGCTTGGAGTATCATATTCCATCCCTTCACTCTGTCACTCTAGAGCTGATATGTGTTTCCTGCAGGTAGCATATTTTTGGGTCTTTTTTAAGAATCCATCTAGCTATTCTGTGTCTTTTGATTGGATAATTCAATCCATTTACATTTAGAGTGATTATTGGTATACGAAGGCTTAATACTGCCATTCTGTCTCTTATTTTCTGGTTGTTCTATAGTTCCATAGTTTCTCTTCCTTTGTATTTCTGACTGCCATTTCATTTTGGTGGTTTTCTGTGGAGATTTTCTCAGTTTTCTCTTTTTTTATGAATTGTGGCTCTGCTCTGATTTTTTTTTAGTGGTTACCATGAGGTTTGTATGAAAGATTTTGTAGATGAAACAGTCCATTTTCTGATAGCCTCCTATCTCCATTAACCTAAACAGGTTCCATCCCTTTCCTCTTCCCCTTCTGAGTTATTGTTGTGACAAATTATTCTGTTTTGTGTTGTGAGTCTGTGACTAAGTTGAAGTGTTTATTGTTACTTTTGATGCTTTCCTTCCCATTATCTTTTAAGTTATAATTAAGTATTTGCTACCCTGTTCTAAAAGAGAGCTGCAGTTTTCTGGTTTTGTCTATTTATCTCCTTGCTCAAAGCTTTGTAGACCTTTGCCTTTTTGTTTTAGGGATGAGGGCATCCTTAATAATTTCTTGAAGGGGAGGTATAGTGGTGATGAACTTACTCAGCTTTTGTTTATCTGAGAATGCTTTTATTTCTCCATTGTATCTGAAGGATAGTTTTGCTGGATAGAACATTCTTGGCTGAAAGATTTTTGTCTTTTAGTATTTTGAATATATCATTCCAATCTCTCCTAGCCTGTAAGGGTTCTGCTGAGAAATCTGCTGAAAGCCTGATAGGGGTTCCTTCATAGGTTATTTTCTTCTGCCTTGCTGCCCTTAATATTTTTTCTTTGTCATTGACTTTTGCCAGTTTCACTATTATATGCTGTGGAGAAGGTCTTTTAGCACTGATGTAATTAGGAGTTCTATTGGCTTCATGAATTTGTAAATCTGTTTCCTTCCCCAGGTTTGGGAAGTTTCCAGCTGTTATTTCTTTGAACAAGCTCTCTGCTCCTTTCTCTCCCTCTTCTCCCTCTGGAATACCTATAATCCTTATGTGGCTTTTCCTAATTGTCAGATATTTCTCAAAGAATTCTTTCATTTTTCAAAAAATCTTAGTTCTCTCAACTGTCCTCCATCCAAAGCATTTCTATATTTCTATCCTATAACTCAATAATTCTTTCCTCCATAATATCAGCTCCATTCTTTAAGGATTCTAAATTATTTTTTTTTTCTCATTAATTGTGTTTGTGTTCAGAATTTCTGCTTGGTTTTTTTCTTTTATATTTAAATCTCTTTGGTGAAGTATTCCTTCTTCTCATTAATTTTATTCCTGAGCTCATTGAACTGTATTTCTGAGTTTTCTAGTAGCTCATTGAGTTTCTTTACGACAGCTATTTTGAAGTCTCTGTCATTAAGATTCTAAATTTCTATGCCTTCAGAGTTGGTTTCTGGGGATTTGTCATTCTCTTCCTGCTCTGAATTGTTGCTGTAGTTTCTCACGGTGTTTGATGAACTCATCTTTTGCTGGGGCATTTGTAGTAGTATCAGTTTGCAGAGTCCACCTGCAACCACTGGGGGAAAGCAGGAGCTGTGTTTCTGATCCCACCCCATCTGCTGGAACTTGTGCAGGTACGGTGGATGGTCCCACCCACCAGGAAAGCATTCACACATGGGCTCAGGGCTTCCCCCATGCTGAGGTGCATTCCCACTTGTGGGGCTGCAGTGGTACTATGGGCCCTCGGCTGGGAAAGCTTTCACATGCATGTATATCTGCTGCCACCTCTTCTTATGGTTGTGCCAGCCGTGCTGGCCTCTCTGCTTGGTGGGCAGGGCTTCTTCATGGGGTCTGAGCCTGGGCCACTCATTGGGAACTCAGTGGCAGAGTGGGCTCCCCCACCAACCAGGCAAGCATTCACTCACGAGCCCTGGGCTGCCACCGCCCCTTCCCAAAGTCATGCCAAGGAGAACTCCCACTTTTGGGGTAGCAGCAGTGCTATGGGCACTTGTACTGGCCAGGAAGGCATTCAGGCGCACACACAGAGCTGCCAGGGAAGGGAGGGTTGCGCTCACCTATCTCCACCACTTCCCTGGGGCCCACTCCATCTATCTTCAGATGTATAGTTGCATGGGTCTCTCAGGTGTCCTGTTGTGCTGTGTGGGTATTCTCCATTGGTCAATGAATACCCATTTAGTTGTAGTTCAAAGGCAGAGAAATGAAGGGAATAGCTCACTCTGCCGTGTTGCTGACATCACTCTCAATTTGTCCCATTTCTAATGATATTCACTTTGATCACTTTGATTCAGGTGGAGTCTGCCAGACTTCTTAACTCTAAAGTTACTGTTTTCTCCTTGTAATGAATAAATATTTTATGGGAGATACTTTGAAACTATATAAACACCTCATTCCTCATCAAAATATCAATTGATTCTTTTATTAATTTATATCTGTATTGACTTATAGTTTCCTGCCTTATTCAATGGGTTATAACATGTTAATATTTTTATTTACATGTTCAAATTGCCCTTCTTCCAAATTTGGGCATGGGAGCCCCTTGAAGTGAGCTTTTGAGTCCTTTTGACATGTCCCCTTCATTCTTTGAACATTTGTTTGCTTTCTATAGCAAAGGTGCCTCTTGTACATTCCTTAACTCAGTGCTGAAATCAGGCATTTCCCCAGGGATCCTGGATCTTTTTAGTGGACAGTAGTATTTGGAAACGAAGATATAGGCACTGGGAGTGCTCCATATGCTACTGAGATGCCACTGTTCCAGCCCTTACAGTGACAGATCTAGCAATGAACACGTGTGTGTGTGTGTGTGTGTGTGTCTGTGTGTATGTGTGTGTGTATAAATGAACCTTGCGGTGTTGGACTGGAACTGGAGAGATCGATGTGAACGCATGATTTTTAATACATATATAGATTGAGAAAGAAATAAATGTTGTGTGTGTGCATGCATACATATACACACACATTCTAGTTTTCTCCCTTTTAATATCAACCAGTGATAAAACTGGTTCTAAATATCCTTTATGTACTTATTTAATAAATCTAGGTATGCAACAAATCTCCCATCTCTACTGCCATCCCCTCCTGCATAAATTCCCACCTCACACTACTGGGGCTCTGAGACCCTGTGACACTGCGAGGATGCTCACCTTGTTCTGCCTCATGTTTAACTCACAGTACAAAGCCACCTGACCATGAGGATGGCCTCCTTACCCTGCTCAGGCTCTGACTTCCAGTGTCAAGCTGCTGCCACCACCAAGCGGAGCTTGCTGCTCAGGCACTGGCACACCATGGCAGGCTGCCCTGATTTGTGGACACCCTCCTCCTCATTCCCCACACCGGGCTACTCCTTTACTGCCTGTGTGAATGCCCTTCTTAGCCTGCTCTAAGGTGCCGTTCCATGCCAGGGCCTTGAGTCAGAAATAGGCCTTGTACGCTCATGGAAAAGCAAGGCTGCCAGTGTCTCTTGAATGGAGCGAGTGAGGGGAACTAAGAGGTGGGAACCAGATTGTATAAGGCCTACCCGGCCATATCAAAGACTTTGGCTTTTGTTCTAAATGAGATAGGGAACCATTGGAGGTTTCTAGTGATATGATCTGACATGTTTTAAAAGAATCCTTCTGGCTGCTGTACTGTGAATAAGTAGAGGAACAGAAAGAATATGCAGTGTATTAATACAGTTTATTGGTACACCACATGGATATACTTTAAATAAATAAACATACATACATCAGTGTGCTCAAATTCTATTATCTACAGTCATATATGATTAAAAATGTCTGAAAATCATTGTTCAGAGTAGCAAGAAACCCAGCAGGTGACTGGTATTACCTGGGAAGAGGGTAGACTTCTTCAGCCCCTAGGTTCAAAGAGCTAATTAGTCATAATACTTGCTAGAAACAAAACACCTATGATCTGCTAGGATTTCTACAATACTATCAGGAAGAGAGAATTGGTGACATTAAGTTCTTGATTGTGTTGAGGTGCTCTGTGTAAATATTTGAAGCCGAAATGCTAGTTTGTGTATAATTTACTTGATGTTCTGTATTCTTATGGACTTTTTAAAACAACATTGAGGTGACTCAACATTTACTAATGTGGTATCAATGTGAAAATAGTACATTTCCTACTCTTATTTACACATGTATTTATATTCTTTTTAGAAATAATCAGAAAATAAACAAGCAAAAAAGAGATAATGAATGAAATGTACCCATTATAGCATACTACAAAGACAGCTATTGATAATGTTTTGTGTATATATTTATATCCTTGTAATCATGTATGCAATGTGTCCCAATACAAATTACACAAATTATTAATGCATATTTTGAAAATACATCAGTGTATAGATAGGCAGTTCTTGATTTGCTACCTTAAGTTTGTCCTCTCACATATTAAAATACATTACTTTAAAATGTTTTTACTTTGATTCTTTTGATATGGGTTCTACTAAAATATTCTAATGGTGGCAAATATATATATATATATATACACACACACACACACATTAAATTGGAGAAATACACAAACACATACAGGTATATATATTTACAAAAATGGGATCAGTTAGCTAAATTGATTTATTTTTATTATCTAGGTACTGTGTCATGATCATCTATGCATTTTTGTTAATTAATATACTTTCTCACTAAAGTTTTTAATAGGAGTGTAGTATTCCACAATATGATAATTTATTGGACCAGTCTTTTATTTTGTCCGATCTGCACTGTTTAGGATTTATCTCGTTATAAGAGGACTGCCGTTTCCATCCTTGTTGGCACATCTTTGTGCACTTGCTTAATTGTATTCTTATTCTTGTTCTAATCAGATGGAGGTTACATTTTCCCAGGTGTTCTTATTTCACAGGAAGTCACAGAATAAACTTATTGTTTTTATGTTTAATATATATAGTTTCATAGTGAAGTGTAAAATATACATCCATTTTAAGTATAAAACCAGAATTTAAAAGAAATTTCAAGCTGTCAGAAGGCCATTTGAGAGTAGGGAAGCTAGCAGGGGTGGGTAAATGGAAAAGTGTATGGGAATGTGAGAAAATCACATTTACTTGCATCGTCAAAGTTTCTTTGATGGATAAGTTTGGGAAGCTTTTAAGATATAGCTCTGAAAGAACTTCTAGATCAAATGACATTTGCATTTTTGTGACTTTTTATCCATATTGCAAATGTTTCCCCTAGACAGGTTTTACCACTTTGCCTTATATCTGTAGAAAACTGTGTCAGTTTGTTGGAGGGTGGTATAATCTTCCATTGATGATGATATTTAAAGATATATTTCATAAAGAATAACATCATGGGCACAAACGTCTATTATTTGAGATTTCAACATTTCTCTTTCTTCTCATCCTACTTATGTTACCACCTCGAGATGTTGTTCATATATACAACCTCTTTGAAGCCTTAGCTAATTTTCAGTGAATAAAATTTTGTTCTTTCTCTGATTCTATAAATAGGCAAGGATTAAAGTGAATTTCAAAATCATTCCATGAGGGTGGTCAGACCAGCTGCACCCAAATTAAAAAAAATATTTATGGGTATCCAAATTTATTTTCAAATGAAATCATCATGTTCTGCATTGACTTTGATTAAGAAAAAAAAAAAAACTGTTCTAGCTTTTCAGACAGCTGGCAGCCCAGCTACAGTTGGACGAATATTGTTTTGTGAGCATAGCAATGAGAACTGTTGAGTGTGCTGTACTGTGGGAAATGATTAAATAATGGCCAAATTCAATCTTGAAATAGAAAGGACACAAGTATTACACCAGTTATGAGACCCCTCCCTTTTGTAACCCATTAAAATGCCTTTCTCACATCAGTATAAGTTTTTATACTTCATGAATAATTGGTTTAATGACACCTGTAGTCATTGTACAAATGTTTTTAAGCTACAATTATGATGTAAACTCTAATAAATTAGGTAGACTATCAGCTCTCTGAGAGTAGGACAGACTCTTATCCTTATATCCCTAGTGGCATAGGAAAGAAACCCAGTATAAGGTTTTTGAATAGATGAAATGTCACGTGGCCCCCAAATTATGTTATAAAATTAAAACGTCTAATTCAAAGATGATTTTCAAATTCTCTAATTTAATCAACATTAATTGAATGCCTACTGTGAGCCTGGTACTGGAGACATGCTGATGGATAAGCCAGACAGGGTCCCCGGACCCTGAACCCTAGAAGCTTATAGTATTCATGTTGCTGATGAGACTAGCATGCTCCCCAAATCCCATCTCGTCCTCTCTATCAAGAAAGGTACTGCGTCTCACCAGAATCTTATTAAATCACAACTGGGACACACCAGCATAGACTTATACGAAAAATTAGTCATCACAACAACTCCACTGCCTCTCTTCCTCCCTTTCTTTGCTCTAGTGACACTGGTCATGTTTCTGTCCTCGGAGTCCTAAGCACTTTCCATTCTTAGAGATTTTCTGTTTGCTCTTCTGTCTATCTGGAGTGTTCTGTTTCAGCTCTTCTCACGCAGGATTTGGACTGAATGTCAGCTCCTTAGAGAGGACTTTCCTGTTTTCCCCTCCCCCAACCTCAGCTAGTCATCCCCACTCCAGCCACTATCACATCCAACTGTTTTATTTTCTTCATAGCAATGAGAACTTTTTGAAATTGTCTTGTCTATTTATCTGTTTTTCCTCCACACAGAATGTAAATTCCATGAAAGCAAAGACCTCCATGAAAGCAAATCTGTCTTGTTCACCGCGATATTCCAGTGTATAAAGGAGCAGTCCGCCAGTTGCCTCTAGATGATTAGGTTCGGCTAAGAAATTTTTTTCCATTGTGTGTGACAACTATGTGCCTACACTGGAAAAACAGAGTTCAAGGGGGACATGACACTTAGTTATTATTTTTGTATCAAGAAAATAAAGAATTTAAATGAAATAAGTTCAAACAGTAGAGAAAGATATGGAAAGAAAAGTAAAAGCCTCTCCTTTCTTTCCACTCTTAGTCTCATTTGCACTCGCCAGAAATTTAACCTCTAAGTTTCAGACATTTCTGTTTTAAATGTTTCCAGTGGCTAGAACTGGAACTCTAAGTGATATATTTTCCAATTTATCGTGACTAGACAGTATCTCTCCGTAAAAGGTGAGGAATTTGGTGTACTTTGCTACGTCTCCCTCCCCTTCCCTGCTTCATGTCCCATTTCTTGATATTGCTATTTTAATACTCATGGTTACCTTCTCACTATCAAACAACTGATTTAAATCTCTTGATTAACCTGTTTAGATATTATCTAATCATGATAATTATGGAAAATTGAGCAATTAGCTTTCCTACAATTTTTTGCTAATCTCTTCTTTTCCTACAATTTTTTGCTAATCTCTTCTTTTCATAGTTTTTGTCATTGCTTCTTCATTGGCAAGGTTATATTATTTGCAGTCTGTAGGTTGATTCTAGTACTTTAACCACCATTTGTGAAATTATTATTGGGTAAATTTTCTCAAACATGTAGTATTAATGGATAGTGGAGAAACTCTAAACCAATGCCATTATCCATGTGTTCCTCTAAGGGTAATGTTTCGAGAGCAAAGTTCAGATGAATTCTCTTACACCTACCAATTGCTCTAAATCACATCAAATTTTAGTTAGCTTCATATTTGGATCATTATTTTCATGTACACATGAAATGTTTTTCCCCGGAGTTTTCAATTGTTTTTCTTTTCATTGGCCAAAGAGGTAACTAGCTTTATTATGTTTTCAAAATTTTCTGGATTTTAAAGTGAAATTGCCTAGTGGAGCATACTTTTATCCTGAAGATATGATTCCTAGAGACTTCTGACCTTCTGTTGCAATGTGAATTTATTTCTAATTGCATGACCATCATTCTGGGATTTACTTTCGTTGTATTACTATTTTGGTTCCACTACTGTTTTTTCTTTTTAACTTTTTTTAGCTTTCTCCTTTTTGCATCCCTGATTTTATTCTGCCTATGTATATCTTGAGAATTTTTTTTTCCAGAAAATGATAAATGGGATGTAAATTCTTCCATGCATGCAAATCTGAAAATTACTTTGTTTTGTTCATACCTGACTGATAAAATTGGCTAGTAAAAAATTTCTAGATTCCAAACCATTTTTTCACAACTCTAAAGGTATTTTTATTTTGGCTTCTAGCATCCATTACTGCTGATGGGAACATGTGATACTACTCTTATTCATCTTCTTTTATAGATGTGAACAAGTGTGAACAAGTGTGGGTCTTTTTCCCTCTGTCTGTTCGTTCTCCTTGACCTTCAGTGGGACTTTCAATTTGAAGATTAAAAACTATCTTTAATTCAGGAAAATTTTCTTTTACTTTTCCCTACCATTCATTATCTCTGTCCCCACCCCATGTCTTTTGGAGCTCCTACTAGGAGGATGTTGTAAGGAGCAAGCAAGGTGGCCTGAGACCCTCACAATTAACCAAAAGCAAACAAACAAAATCCTTATTCTAGATCTATTTTAAAGATCTGAATTTCTTTTAGGATCTGCTCTCTTTTCCCAACTTTAAGACCAACATCTTGGAGCCTGCCTAGGAAAATTTTTGAGGTTGTAACTGGGGGCAAAAGTTCCAGCTAACTACTAGACTGGAGGGGAGAGAGGCCAACTGGTCCAAAATGTTCTTAAACTCTTTGATGATTGATTCAAAGTCCAAATAGAGTTTAGAGCCTAGAACGCTGTTTGGGGCTCTTCAAAGATGGCTCCCTAGTGCACTGCAGCCCTGTAGTTTCCTTTGCTCTTGACTTGCCATTAGTATGATCCATTCAAATTCTGGGGGTCGGCCTGGTGGTGTAGTGATTAAGTTTGTGTGCTCCAATTCAGCCACCCGGGGGTTTGCAGGTTCGGACCCCGGGCGTGGAGCTATGAATCACTCATCAAGCCATGCTGTGTTGGCATCTCATGTGCAAAAATGGAGGAAGATGAGAACAGATGTTAGCTCAGGGCTAATCTTTCTCAGCAAAAAGAGGAAAATTGGCAACTGACGTTAGCTTAGGGCCGATCTTCCTCACACATACACACAAAAATTCTGTCTCTCAGCAATGTATCAAAATTTCTACTATGCACATGATATACTCACTCATTTTAGGTGCCAACACGGATTTATTATTTTCACTTTACTTTTTACTGAAATTTTAGGGTAATCTTGAGAACAAGGAGAGGCAAACACATATGCTCAATCTGCCATACTGAAGCAGACATCAACACATGACAATTAGATGCATGGTTTTGAATAGTAATTCTAATATTGGGCTTTTTTTAAACTATCTACATCAAAATCATTAAATTTGTCATTTTTTAAAATTAGTAAGTAATCTGTTCAACACATACCTTTTACCTGATCGCTGAGCTTTCCCTCAAGCTTCACAGGAACAGAAATTGAGTACTAGTGTGTCAAGACCTCCTTCTTTGTCGATTAATAAGAGCATAATCCTTGTTGAAACAAGTGATCAATGAAGACAGAATTGGATGGAATTGTAAAGAGATAATCACACAATAGTGTGGTTAGTGCTGTGATAAAGCCAGAGAATTGCTTTTTCTGTATCATTTCCCTTCTTCACTGTCACAAATGCCCAAAGTTTCTTTGCCTTTAAGGCATGTCCAGAACACTGTTCTTCCTCTGCCAATTAAATTATTCTTACTTTCTCGCCTCTTATCTATCAAATCCTCTGGTTTCAGTTTTTCAAGGCCTGTCTTAAACCCCAAATTCTTCATAAAGATTTCCTTAGTTAACTAGAGAAGTAGTTAATTTTTTTTATCATGACAAGAATAAATTCTATTTTATTCTTCTAAAAAACAGCTTTAATGAGATGTAATTCACATACCATTTACCCATTAGGGTATACAATTCAGTCGCTTTTAGTATATTCATAGAATTATGTATCCATTGCCACAGTCAATTTTAGAACATTTTTATCACCTCAGAAAGAAACCCCGTACCTTTTAGGTATCACTTCCCTATTCTCCCATCCCTCCCACCACCAGCCCTAAGCAAGCACTAACTTACTTTCTGTCTCAATAAAGATCCCTATTCCGAACTTTCTTGTGAATTGAATCATATAACGTGGATTTTTGTGACTGGCTTCTTTCACTTAGCATGCTGTTTTCAAGGTGCATCTAAGTTGTAGCATATGTCAGTACTTTATTCCCTTTTGTGGCCAAACAATAGTCCATTGTATGTATATTTTACATTGTGATTATCCATTCATCCATTGATGGACATTTGAGTTGTTTCTACCTTTTGGCTATGTGAATAATGCTGCTGTAAACGTTCATGTATAAGTGTTTGTGTTGACATATATTTTCATTTCTCTAGGAGTTGAATTGCTTGGTCATATGGTATCTTTATGTTTAATTGTTTAAGGAACTGCTAGATTCTTTTTCAAGGCAGCTGTATCATTGTGCATACTCACTAGCAGTGTATCAGGGTTCTGTTTTACCTCAATCTCGCCAATACTTGTTATCTGAATTGTTTATTCTATGCATCTTACTCTGTGTGAGGTGGTGTCTCATTGTGGTTTTGATTTGCATTTCCCTGATGACTAATGATTGAGCATCTTTTCATGTGCTTATTGGCTGTTTGTATATCTTCCTTGGAGAAATATCTATTCAGGTCTTTGCCCATTTGGTTATTTGTGTTTTTACAATTGAGTTGTAAGAGTTCTTTATATATTCTAGATACCAATCTCTTATGAGATATATGATTTGCAGATATTTTCCCCCATTGTGTGTGTTGTCTTTTCACTTGCTTTTTTTTTCCTTTTTTTTTTTTTTTTGTGAGAAAGATTAGCCCTGAGCTAACATCCGTTTCCAATCCTCCTCTTTTTGCTGAGGACAACCCTGGACTAACATCTGTGCTCATCGTCCTCTACTTTTACATGGAATGCCACCACAGCATGGCTTGACAAGTGGTGTGTTGGTCTGCTCCCGGGATCTGAACCTGCGAACCCTGGGCCACCGAAGCGGAGCATGCACACTTAACCACTACGCCACTGGGCCGGCCCCCTCTTTTCACTTTCTTAATGGCATCCTTTGAAACACAAAAGTTTTAAATTTTGATAAAGACCAGTTTGTCTATTTTTTTCTTTTGTTGCTTGTGCTTTTGGGTTATATCTAGAATTCTTTTCCAAACATAGGGTCATGAAGATTTATCTCTATATTTTCTTCTCAGAATTTTATAGTTTTAGCTCTTATATATAGGTCATTGATAGAATTCAAGTTAATTTTTGTATATGGTGTGAGGTAAGGGTTCAACTTCATTCTTTCACATGTGGCTATCCAGTTGTCCCAGCACCATCTGTTGAAAAGACTATTCTTTCCTTATTGAATGTTCTTGACACCCTTGTTGAAAATCTGTTAACCACAGATTCTATTCATTCCGTTTTATTCTTTACTCCACAATATACATTTATCTCTTTGCCTGAATATAGTTTATTTCTGGAGAATACTAAGATTCTCTGTAACATTTAGCTAGGCAGATAATCTGGAAATCAGTTAGCTCTTGCTGCATAACAAACAACCTCAAAATCTCAGTGGCATAAGCCCATATTTAGTTTATGCCTCTGGGGGTTGGCTTGAGATTGTCTGATCTAGGCTGGATCTGACTGGGGCAGCTTGGGTGGGGCAGCTGTTGTGCTAGTCTCTTGTTTTCTATCTGGGACTAGTGGGCTGAACTGGGCATGCCTCTCTCATGGTGATGGCAGACGCTCCAGCTAACAAGCCCGAGATTCTGCTGTGTCATGTCTGCCAGCATTTCATTAACCAAAACAAGTCACGTGGTCAAGTCTAACATCAAAGCAGCAGGGAAGTATATTTCTCCCATGGAATCGAAGGAGAGGAAGGGAATATTCAACAATAATTCAGCCTATCACAATGCCACCCATTATGCAAAACTTGTTTTAGGAAAGAAATTAAAAACCTCCAAATTCTTGTACTAGTTCCCGCTAGCTAAATTCACTTATTATTTCTATGAATTTTCTTTTGTCTATTCCATAGAGTTTTCAGCATTCCCAGTCATGTCATCTGTGAATAATTACAGCTTACCACATTCCTCTCCAATCTTTATGTCTTTTATTTCTGTTTCTTGCCATATTACACAGGTTAGAACATTCTAGTTCAGTGCTGAATAGAAGCAGTAAGATTAGGCATCTGTGCCTTAATATTTCACCATTAAATTTGATGTTGGCTGTAGGTTTTCTTTTATACATTTTATCATATTCAAGAAGTTTCCTACTATTCCAAGTTTGCTGAGAGGTTTTATCATGAATGGGTGTTAAATTTTGTCAAATGCTCTTTCTGCAACTTTTGAAATAATGATTTGTTTTTCTTTTTAGTTCTCCTAAGATGATAAATTATATTGGTTGATTTTCTTACGGCTTTATTGAGGCATAATTGACAAACAATAAACTTTACATATTTAAAGTGCACAGTTTGAGGGGCCAGCCCGGTGGTGTAGCGGTTAAGTGTGCACACTCCGCTTCAACGGCCTGGGGTTTGCAGGTTTGAATCCGGGTGTGCACTGATGTACTGCTTGTCAAGCCATGCTGTGGTGGTGTCCCATATAAAGTAGAGGAAGATGGGCACAGATGTTAGCCTAGGGCCAGTCTTCCTCAGCAAAAAGAGGAGGATTGGCATTGGGTGTTAGCTCAGGACTAATCTGCCTCACACACAAAAAAAATAATAGAAAAAATAAAGTGCGTAATTTGATAAGCTATGGCATCAGTATACACCTGTGAAATCATCATTGTGATCAAAATACTGAACATATCTATTGCTTCCAAAAATTTCTTGGTGGCCTGTTGTAATTCTTCCTTCCTATCTTTCCCTTTCCCTTACCCTGATCCCCAGGCAACCACTGACAATTGTTACCATTAGTTTTCATTTCCTAGAATTTTATACAAATGGAAGCATATGGTATGCACTATTTTTTTTTCCTGAGGAGGATTAGCCCTGAGCTAACATCTGTGCCAATCTTCCTCTACTTTATATGTGGGTTGCCACCACAGTGTGGCTGACGACTGGTATGGGGCCACGCCTGAGATCAAACCCCCAAACGCCGGCTGCCGAAGTGGAATGTGCTGAACTTAACCACTATGCCATGGGGCTGGCCTCTGGTATGCACTATTTTTTGTCTGACAGTTTTCACTCAACATACTTATTTTGAGATTCTTCAATGTATAGTATGTAACAATTTTTTTATTATGGAACATGATTTTGACATTGAATCTCAGAAATGTTTGCCTAGGTCATATATGTTTTCTCCTTTGTATTATTCTAGATGTTTTATAGTTTTAGATTTTACATTTAGGTATATTATCAATTTTGAATTATAGTGGATGTTTGTGATTATATTGGGCCTACCTGGATAATCCAAGATTATCTCCCCATCTCAAAATCCTGAATCTAATCACATCTGCAAACTCCCCTTTGCTTTGTAAGGTAAAATAGTCACAGGTTGTGAGAATTAGGACATGGACATATTTTCAGGGTGGGGAGGTTATTATTCTGCCTACCACAGATGGATTGTCGTAAGCAAATATCCCTGGGTTTTCTATATGATACAAGTGACTTCCGTGTTGCTCTAAAATGGCTTAATATGGTGGACAGCATGGGGATGGGTGGGGGGGAAGACTGAACACTGTAAAGCTTTACCACTAAAAGCTCGGTCAGTTTGTAGTAGAAAGAGCTGGGCTTTGGAGTAAACTAGGATTTGGATTTGAATCCCCAGTTTATCATTATTCACTCTGTAACCTTGGACAAGTTAATTTACTCTCTATCTTCAGATTTCTCATTTAAAAATAAGGTAATAATTTTTGAAGACTAAAGAGATAATGTAAGTTAAAACGTCTAGCAGCACCTAGCACATAAAATGGATAATAATTTACATTTCTCCCAGAAACCTTTGCTTCCATTAGGCTGTATTTTTCTGAACAAAAAACATGCTTTATTTATTCCTGATGCTTATGCTATTGGTTTATGTGCACTGAAATCACTCATCTTCATATTACTATCATGGCTAAGAGCAAATTAGTAGAGAGGTTACAAGTTATAGAGCCCTAGTTCTAAGTCTTGCTATCAGTATGTGCTAGCTGTGTGAGATCTGATCATTTGTCTACACCTCAGTGTTCTTATTTCCTGAACGAGGAGAGTAATAGCACCTACCTGCCTCACGTGTTGCTGTGAGGATAATGAGGTGCATGTAACCTGCTATCACAAGACTGAGCCCATCGACATCCCTTCCCTGTGTTGGGTAGGCTTTGTGGCGCAGTAATTAATTTGGGCCCTAGAGGGAGCTCCGTGTGAGTGAGAATCCTGTGAAACAGATGAGCTGTGTGATGTTTCTTTCCTTGGATTCTGTTTTTAGCAAAACTGATTCAGGGGTGATTTAAATCGCACAGATTCACAACCATGTGACATTATATATGAATTTTTTAAATTTTGAAGCAGAACGGTAATTTAGGTTCATTCTGGGTTAACAATAATTTGAATTATTTCACAAAATGCTCTTACTATCCTTGGTAAGATCAGAACATTTAAATAACTCACATACCAGAGTATCCTTCAGTGGCTGACCAAGATTGTAAATCCCATAATTCATAAAATATATTTTTGTCATATATATATATTTATATATATATAAAATGATTCACTAAAATAGGCAAGGCAGCAATCATTTTGAATCTTTAAAACCATAACCTTTCAAAGAAATTAATTCTGCCTGTGACAAAGATTGCTGACGCAATAAACTATAAATGGCTTTCACGGAAGCAAATCCAGATAGAAGAGAGTTACAATTAATATCAACACTCCAGATAACCCAGAGCAGCCCTAAACTTATTTTTGGCCTATTAAAAAAATGAAAACATGAAACAAGAAAGATGTCACACTCAACACTAAAACAAGAATGCAATATTAATAAGTTTAAAAGAAGATATATTAAAGGGGAAGTTAATGTGAAGTTTACTCATCATGTGGCAAGAAATAAGATAATGTAATGTAAAAATGTTTCTCCTAAGAAATTATTAAATTTAACTTTTAAAGCAACTATATATGAACTCTCCTAAAGTGAAGGAAGGAAGTAATTTCCTATTTTAGACACAGTGAAACTTTATTTCACTGCGAACTTACTTTTGCAACAGTTCAATTGGTTTTCTGCAGCATGATGAAGCCTGGTCCTGTGCCTGAGCCCCACAGTAGGACTTGCTGTTCCCCTAACACACTTTGCACTTTCAAAGTCTCCATGATTTGCTTTGTGATTCCTTCTGGTGAAGATTCCATTCTTTCTACCTTTGTTTGCCGCTCTTTGGGCAGAGCTCAAATGTCTCATTTTCTCAATAATCCTCCCCAAACAATCTTTCCACCCCCCACCCCCCACGTGCAGAGATGTTTATTTCCTCATCGTGTTTCCCAAAACGCATGTTCTATTCCAGTTATTGGTTTATAGTCTTGTCTCCATGACTGAATTCTGAACTTTGTGTGAGCAGAGACTCTGCCTTATTTACCTCAGTATCTTCAGAACCCTCCAGGGTGCCCAGAACACATTATGAAGTTAAGTTGGATTTTTGTAGGGTTAGGTCCACATAGTGCCGTGTATCCCCAGGCAACTTGAAGTCTGTGAGATGAGGCCAGTAGTGATAATGATGGTGATTTAAGCACATGGGGAACCAAATATACAAAATTAAGAGACCATTATATCCTTTCCTTTCTTTCTAGAAATAAAAAAATTACTCATTATTATGTTCATTACAAGAAAATCTAAATTTTTTCAAAATGAGTTTTTAATGTTTTAGACAAAAGCAGAACAAGTTAAAATTACTTACACCTACTCGAGCCTCTCAGGCACACTCAGGGAAATCTTAGGCACAGGGAAAATACACCTTCACAGTATATTTGGAGGTGTGCTGGACAAACTCCAGCTGCTAGATCCTCTTATGCCCACTCCTTTGCTATCCAGTCTCTCCGCAGAAGCCAGAGAAATTTCTTTTTTTAAAAAAAGAAATCAGACTGTATCATTTACCTGCTTAAGACTCTCTAATGGTTTCCCAATCCACTAAAACTCAAACCCTCAAACTCTACCTGGTCTGGCCTCTACTGACCACTTGCATCATTTCTCGCTGTGTTCTGTTTGATTCACAAGCTACAGTCACATTTTCTTTTCTTCTCTTACTTGAAGGCACCAAGTTTAGTCCTCCTTTTAGCTTTTGAAGAACTCTCTCCTCTCCTAGAGAGCTTTTCCCTCACGTCTTTTAAGAGACTTGCTATCTTGCTGTTTGGATCAGACTAAAGACAATTCCTAAGCCTTCCCTGAGTGCCTAATCTAAATAGCTTCTCAGATCTTTCAAGGATATCATCTTGATTTATCTTAATTATAGCATTTAGCACTATTTAGCCACTCCCTGGTATTTGTTTATTTTTCTGTCCCTCTCCACCAGATGGTACAATCCTTAAAAAAGATACTTTGTTCATTTCTGTTTCTCAGACCCCTAAAAAGGCAAATAAGGGCTCAAAAGCGTTTTTTAAACAGATGAATGTTCTACAGGGAATCAATTTCCAACAATAACAATTACTCAGTCCTCTTCATCTTTTCCTCTGGTATTCTTTTAAAATATTTCCTGAGGGAGTTGGGATTAAGAACACATTCAGCTGAATTATCTTCAATGTGTAGAAAATTAGTAGATTAATCTAAAGGATTAGCATCTTGAGAAGTAAATGTTGAAAATACTGTTGGTTCTGAGATATCCAAAGACAGGTGTGTAGACTGGATTGGAACCAAGCAAACGTAGAGACTATAGCAACTCTTCCAAGGAATTTAGCTAAAAATGACATCAAAGAAAAGGTGAGAGGGAAGAAGGCCAAGAAAAGTTTTTCATTTTTCTTTTTAAAATGGAAGAAATAATTACATGTCTTTGAAAATGATATAGTGGCAAGGATCATATTAATTAATCATAACATGTTATTGTAGAAATTTGAGATTTATTTTTTCATATTTAAGCTGCTATAAATTACTCAGAGAAAAATAATATCTCCTGGAGGAGATGCTAATATGTAATTAGTGTCATAATTAGAGTGAAGTTGTTATATATTTATGGAGGGAGGGATCAGAAAAGGATTTTGGTGTACTATCTGATAACAAGTGAAAAATGCACTGGGTACGTTTGGAGTATAATACATAATATGCTACTGTATCTATCCTGGACATAGTGGGCCACATTAATTGGGCCTGCTTCATGGGGCTCCAATGGTGAGAGCCTGGGAAAAATTCCTTGGCTGCCGAGGTTTCTTCATTTTTAATATGACAAGAATATATTTTATCATTTCTAAGGTCTCTAACAGGTCTGAAAACTCTATGACTAATTGGAATGTTGCAGGTTTCAGAAGTGAAATGCACTGAAAGCAGGAGGAAAGTGTACAAATGAGATTAGTGAAGGTCAAATTCTATACATCACATCTGTGACTGGATGGCCTTTTGTGCCACTTGGAAAGTACATTACCTCTGACAAAGTAGGGTAAATCAATTAACAAATAGCACTGATAGGGCATGCCTAGCAACTTAAGATTGCAAAACATTTCTTGGTGGACTTATACACTTTGTAGATAGAAGGGACCTAAAAAATGATGTGATGTAGCTTTTTTTAAAAAAACTGTGGAATGCAAGTATTATGAGACGTGAGACGTTAGTGGGTATTATGTAACAAATGAGTTCTGTGGTCCAATAAGTGTGGAAAACTTTGCACACTGTATTTGGTTGGGAGATTCTCAAATCATATCCGTATATTAAAGGTCCTGAGAAATTCCTCAGTAAACAAACCCAATTAACTTTGAACATGCATTTTATTCATTCAACAAATATTTATCATGTACCTACTATGTGTCAGGCTCTGTCAGAGGTACTTGGCATAAATCCATGCCAAAACAGACAAAGAATCTTGTCCTCATGGGGCTTACATGTTGGAGGGTTGAGGTGAGGAATAAACAATAAAAATAAGGATAAGTCATTTATAAAATGTGATACAAATGATAAATGCCATGAAAACAATTAGAGATGTGTAAGGGGAATTAAGAGGGTTGGTGCAGGCATGGGAACGGACTTCATTCAGTGTTTCATAGGGTGGTCAAGAGAGCCCTCATTGAAAAGATGACATTTGAACAAAGCCTTGATGGAGGCAAGGAAATTATACAAGTAGATCCTTGAGAGAATAGCATTTCAGCCAGAGGGAGCAACCAAGGCTAAGGCAAGAGCAGGTCTGATGTTCAAGCAAAAGTGAGGGGCCACTGTGGCTTAAGCAAAATGAGCAAAAGGGACAGTCAGAGGAGGAAAGATGAGAGAGGACGGCTCATGAAGATTTTTGTTGGCCATTTAAGGCTTTTGGCTTTTTCTCTAAGTGAAATGGGGAGCCACTGCACGGTTTTGACCAGAGAAATAACTTGAATTTATTGAAGTTTTTAAAGGTCATTTTGGCTGCTGTGTTGAGAATAGACTATGAGTCGCAAGGACAGAAGCAGGAACCCCATTAGACGTCCATTGCAGTAATCCATGTGAGAGAGAACCGTGGTCTTGACTAGGAGGACAGCAGCGGAGATGGTGCCAGTGGGGAGATTTTTGCTTGTAGAGCCAAGAGAATTTGCAGATTTCATGTGGAGTATGAAAGAGAGAGAGAAGTGTCAAAGATACCTTCGAGGCTTTCAGCCTGAGGAACTCAAAGGTTGGAGTTCCCATCAACTGAGATGGGAAGGAGCTAGTTTTTTTTGGAAAGATCAGGAATTCAGTTTTGGGTTTGTGATCTTTCATAGACGTAGAAGGGGAGATGCTGAGAAGGCAGTTAAATCTATGAGTCGGAAGTTCAGGAGAGAGATCTGTGCTGGAGATACAAATTTGGATGCAATCAACATGTCAGTTATATTTAAAGACATGAAACTTGAAGAAGTCACCAAGATTGTGTTGGTAGAAAATAGCAATGGATGGAAGAATAAGCCTTAGAGCCCCCAACATCAACATCTTGGGGAGAAGGGGAAGAGTAGCAAAGGAGACTGAGGAGTAGCCAAGGAGGTAGGAGGTAAACCAGGAGGATGTGGTGTCCTGGCAGACAAATGATGACACTAGATCAAGGAGGTGGCAGTGATAACTGAGTCAAATGCTCCTGACAGGTCAAGCAAGATGAGGACTGAGAATTAAACATTGGATTTAGCAATGTGGAGTCATTGGTAACCTTGACGAGTGTAATTTGGAGGAATGCTGGAGTCAAAACCTTTATGAAGTAGGTTGAAGAAAAAATGAGAAGAGGGATAGTTGGAGATGATAAGGATAGCAATTCTTCCAAGGAGTTTTGCTGCAAATGGGATCAAAGAGAAGGTAGGAGAAAAGTAGAGCCAAGGGAAGTTGTTTTTTCTTTTAAGATGGAAGAAACAGTCATATGTTTGTGTGCTTATGACAGTGATCCAGAAGAGTGTGAAAAATTGGTGATGTAGAAGAGCGGGGTTTGCTAGAGCCTTCTCCTATAGGCACAGGTAAGATTCTGGCTTTAGGTATCAGCACAAAGAGTTCATTTTGATAACAGGTAGGAAGGTAGACTTTGTGAGGGCAGATATTGGTAGGTAAGTGGGAGGGATGGTGGGAGTCTATAAAAATCCTCTTCTGGGGGCCAGCCCCGTGGCTTAGCGGTTAAGTACGCACGCTCCGCTACTGGTGGCCTGGGTTCGGATCCAGGCGTGCACCGACGCACCGCTTGTCCCCCCATGCTGAGGCGGTGTCCCACATACAGCAACTAGAAGGACGTGCAACTATGACATACAACTATCTACTGGGGCTTTGCTTTTAAGAGCTCAAGTGATTAGATTCAGCCAATGTAGATAATCTAGTATAATCTCCCTGTAACTTTAGTCACATCTGCAAAGCCCCTTTGCCGTGTAATTTATCACAAATTCCAGGGATTAGGGCATGGACATCTTTGAGGGGGGACATTCTGCCTACCAAAATCTTTCATCTAAAAGATTCAAGGTACTTTTCAAAAGATATTCATAAAAATTTGCTTTGTCTATGAGATAAGAGATTACAGATATTATCCTATTTGGAGAATCAAGAAGAGAGGCAAAAAATTAATTGTAATTTCCTAAATTTAATTAATTTCCTAAATATCATTCCTTTCCTTCTCTTCTCTTTCATTTCCATTTTATTCCAGTCAATTTCAAAAACTTTAGTTGAACAACTTCTATGTGCCAGACACCAGTGCTAGCTGCAATAGATATAAAGATGGAACATATTTTCTTAGCTCTGAAGGAACTCACAGCTTAGCTGGGGAAACCTCACAAACACATAATTTGCAGGAACAGAGTGTAGTAAATGAACATTATTGAACAAACAAGTTGAGTTATAACTACTTGGAATCACCTTATACACCCTAGAGTCCCGATGCTATATTGGACCACGGGAATACTTCCAAAGTAACTAAATTTTCAAGGAGCCCCGTCAGTCCGTCAGTCTCTAGAAGACATTTTTCTCCTTCACCTGTATCTTAATCACCTGAATCAAAATCTTATGGGGCATTGCCTTGTGACTAAAAAGGAAAACATTTCAGATTTGGCATGAGCCTGCTAGTCTTTCTAAAACTTAACTTTACAAAGTCAAATAAAGGCCTGTAAAAATCAAGGCTCCCTGTCATGATCAATAGAGTGGGGTTGGGGAGTCAAGCTGGCAGGCTGGGCTGGACCCACATCATGTCTAAATCCCCCTGGGTTACTCTCTGTCTGACCCTTTGGCAATCGCTCTTGCTGGGCTGAAGCACTGCTGAAGCACTCATTGGCAGGGCTCTGAAGATTTAAACAGTAGCAATGTATTATATAGACCCTGGCACTGTCCTTCACAGACAAAAAAAGACTCAGTCTTTTATTAACACAATCAAGACAACTGGCTCCACCATTGTCTTGCTTTTTGTTGCACTTTTGGATACCAATATTTCAGAGAAAATGCAGTTTCCCCAGCTCAGATAAAGTTCTTTTATATTGTTCATTAAATAATTCATTCATGTGCTCATTTTTTCCTTCCTTTCCTTGTGCACCTCCAGGGTGTCAAACTATAAATTTTAGTTTTAAATGTATGCAGACTTCCTCAGTTTGTTTAAGGAATAAAAAATTTAGTTTGGCTTAGCATGTGTAGTTAACTTAACCATCAGTCTGCAGGGATAAGAGGAAAGCAGGGGTACCATTCACATTTTTGAGCATCCAGTAAAGCACTGACCAGTCCAAACAGACATCAGCCAGAAGTCTTGGGCAGTGTCCTGGAGACCTTTTGCTATACCTAGTATGGCATTAACTTTTTAGTTTTTGGAAAGTGGGTAGGTTCAGCGGGTCTTAGGTGTCAGGGGAGAGGATCAGTAGGAAAATATTTAGATATTTAAACAACTGGTATGGCCATACTGGTCATGAGAGCTAAATGTCCATCCTGAGGGAGAGTGTGTTTGTGAATTAACAGTTGAGTTTGCCGTGGGCAAATCTTTGTGTTGTTTATTTATTTTGTCCCATTCACTCCTCTAAAACTGCATCTTACAGGAATTTTTCCCAAATCTCCCTCTTCCTTAGAGTCTCCTGGTGAACTTTATTTTTAATTTTACTAGTTTTAAAAATTATTTAAAATATAACATATGCACATGGTAAAAAAAAAAAAATCAAACTCTATAGAGGGCTAGGATGTGAGAAGTTAAATCTCTTTTCCTACACTTCTACCTGTGGAATCATACTCCAGAAGAATTCATTTTTGACTGTTTCAGTATTTAGTTCTTCTAGTGGTTGCATCCATAGCTAAACACAATAGCTTTATATCTATGATTCTTAACAACTTTAAATAACATTCATTTAATTGGGAGACCTTTTAAAAATACATAGATTACCAGGACCCCCCTTGCTAGAGTTTGATTCAGTGGATCTGTGTTGGGCTTGGGAATCTGAATTTTTAAAAAGTTCTGATGTAATCCATTTGTTCAGCCAGAGTCAAAACTAATTTATCAGAGAAGGGAGGGTGTGCATAATAACATAACCATGTGTCATTAAAAAGATCTTTGCTCAACCAGCACGGCCATGCGTGGTGGAATTTTAGAACCTGCAAATTTCTCTTCACTCAGAAAACATCTTACCTTGCTTTCCTCGTCCTTTTCTATTTTCATATTTTTTTCATTCCTTCTCTAAATCTATTTGCCTTATTATAAGCCTCTTTTTTTGTGTCCTAGAGCTGATCTCTTAACCCTAGATTTCCTGCTTTTTCTACCCAGTTGTAGGGAGTTGAATAAATTTCTGTCTTACATCATTGTCCAAAGAAAATGGAGTTGATGAAAGATCATTAAAGTGGTAGAAAGCAGAGTTCTCAAAAAAGATGTTCAGAATTTTCTGGGAAAATGTATAATCTCACGATCAGTTAACAGGATACATGTTCTCAATAGTTGGAAACTCAGCATATTGATTTAACATAGCAATTTATATTTAGCAAATATTACTCATCACACTCAGGAGCATAAAATCTCTATGCTCGTTTCTGCCTGCCAGAGCATTTAGTGCACCTCCAGTTGTTCATAATAAGGGTGGTGCTGAGTTTTCAAATAAAAATTTCTTCTGTAGGATGCACTAAATCACTGGGAGTATTAGGTGATAGCACAAATACACACTCAAAATAGGGCCTGGCATCTGTTAGACTGTGCTTGCTAATAATTCTCTGTTCTTATGCTAAGCCTCTGAATATTACCAATGTACTTAACACAGGTAGCCATCCTTACGTTCGGGGTGAGCGGAACAAACAGATCAGTTTGGTCTGTCATATAAAAATTGTTCTTAGTTGTATCATGTCAGAATATTTTCTCAATTTTGGAGTGTTGTTTTGTAGAAGATTTTAAGTTTAATCATTATTTCCTGCAGGAGGAATTGCTCTTCTCAATTCTTACAAAAGCATCTATAGCTATTCCTGAGAATCTACTCCAAACAAAAACAGATGAAGGGAAGTATAAGGGAAAAAAAAAACATTTTTTTTCTCCTAAGCCAACTTGTTTCAGAATTTACCAGTAGATTTTTCTGATCCACAGGATGCATAGGTGTGGACTTAGAATTTGATACTTTCTTCCCAGTTGCCTTAGCTCCCATTCCCAACTCCTATACAAAGCAGTTCTAAGCTCCACCAATTCTTCTTTTCAAATATGTTAGACAATGAATAATTAGAAATTAAAAAATTTAAATATCATTTACAATAGTGTTGAAACCATTAAATACTAGGGGATTAATTTAACAAAAGATGCACAATATTGCTTTACTGAAAACTACAAAATAGTGCTGAGAGAAATGTTAAAAGACCTACGTAAATAGAAACAAATACTATATTTATTGATTGGAAGACTCAATATTCCATTCTCCCCCAAATTTTTTATATATGTGTGTGTGTGTGTGTGTGTGTGTATGTATTCAGTATAATCACAAATTATCTAAATTCCCTGTGGGCTTTTAAAGAATATAGACAAACTTATTTTAAAATGTATTTGGAAATGCAAAGAACTTAGACTATCCAAAGTATCTTTTAACAAAGTTAGACATACCTGACTTCAAGATATGTTTTAAAGCTACAGTAGTAAAGACAGTGTGGTATTAGTAAAATATCTGACAAATTAAAATATAGAATTTAAAAATAGATTTACATATACATGATCAAGTAATTTTCAACAAAATCATCAAAGTGATTCAATGAGAACAGGAAAATCTTTTCACAAATGGTGCAAGAAAAACTGGATATCCAAATTAAAAAAAGCACTTCAACTACTACCTCACTCCATACTCAAAAATTAATTTGAAATGGATCATAGAACTATAAATAAAAGCTAAAATTATAAATCTCCTAGAATAAAAGATAGGAAAATATTTTCATGAACTTGGAGTAGGCTAAGATTTCTTGGAGAGGATTAAGAAACCATAAATGGACTTTATTATAATCAAAAACTTTTGTTCATCAAAAGACACTGTTAAGGGGCCGGCCCGGTGGCGCAAGCGGTTAAGTGCGCGCGCTCCGCTGCGGCGGCCCGGGGTTCGCTGGTTCGGATCCCGGGCGCGCACCGACGCACTGCTTGGTAAGCCATGCTGTGGCGGCGTCCCATATAAAGTGGAGGAAGATAGGCACCGATGTTAGCCCAGGGCCGTCTTCCTCAGGAAAAAAGGAGGAGGATTGGCGGATGTTAGCTCAGGGCTGATCTCCTCACAAAAAAAAAAAAAAAAAAAAAAAAAAAAAAAAAAAAAAAAAGACACTGTTAAGAAAATAAATAAATAAACAATAGGTTAGAAGAAAATATTTCTAAGTACATTTGACAAAGGGCTTATCTCCAAAATATGTAAAGAATTCCTACAACTCAATAATAATAAGGCATATCATTGTATGAAAAATGGACAAAATATTTCAGCAAACCCTTCACAAAAATGACATATGAATGACTAATAAGCACATTAAAAATTGCTCAACATCAGTAATCCTCAGGGAAATGCAAATTAAAAAATGGAAAAAAGATTGACAATACCAAATGTTTTAGAGGATGTGAAGCATCTGGAACTCTCATACATGGTTGGTGAGAATACAAAGTAGTATACCTACTTTGGAAAATAGTTTGGCAGTTTCTTAAAAAGTTAAACATACATGTACTCTATGACTCAACAGTTACACTCCTAGTTATTTACCTAAGAGAACTGGAAACAGCCATCCGCAGAAGACTTGTTCTTGAATGTTTAGAACTACTTTATTCATAATAGCACCAAACTGGAAACAACCCAGGTATCCATCAACAGGAGAACAATGATTACATAAACCAGACATATTCATACAGTGGAACAACAATAAAAAGAAATGAACTACTGATACACACAACAACATGGGTAAACGTCAAAAACATTATGTTGAGTAAGAGAAGCCAGAAACAAAGTAGTATATAATTTATGATTCCATTTATAAGAATTTTAAAATAAGCAAAAGTAATCTATGGTAATAGAAATCAGAAGAGTGGTTGCTCCTGGGGAATGAAGGAGAGGACTTACTGGAAAGGAGTGGGAGGGAACTTCCTGAGGTGATGGGAATATTCTGACTTGATAAGGATGTGGGTTACATAAGTGTACTCATTTGTCAAACTGAAAAAACTCTACGCTTAAGATCTGTGCATTTCATTGAGTGTAAAGCAGAACTTAATAAAAATTTTTGAAAATGTCTTCCAGATTTATCTATTATGGCTTATTGCCTTAATTCAGGCTATGAATATTCCACATTTACATTGCTTTAACAACCAGGGAGTTTTTTAAATACAGGAGTGTGTTTTATTTATGTTCATAACCCCGTGAATGGCCCAGTGCATGGCACATTTTGTGCCCTAACCAGAGTCCAGGCACAAGCCAGTTGCTGAAAAAAAGCTCTAGCTTAGCCATTCTACAGGTATCAAGCATTATCTAGTCTCTTCATTCCAGAACTTCAAGCTATTTCAAAACCAGTGAATCTCTTCATTCCTCCCCTTCATGTCATCCTTTGGCACCATTCAAAATACAAGTTACTTCAGTGATTTGTCTTCTCCATCATCATCTCTATTAAGTTCAGTGTTTCCTCCCTTTCCCCTACTCGAACTCATCTTTCCATTATTTTCCTCTGTGCTACATTCTTTATAACCTTTCGAACTTTTTTTGTTCCAAAAAGAAGGAATGAGAGAAAAAAGTTAAGGACAGAAAAAGAAAATCCTCCCAAAAGAGCATGAATTTTTCACAAAATGCTCTAGGTTCATCTTTGCATTCATTGAACTGGGGGACATTTGAGACCTTGCAGCTGTCTCAAGTGGAGGCTGTTTATTATCACACTCTCAGACCTGTGCACCATGCATTCTTATTACTTCTGATTGACATCCAAACCATATGCTTTAGAAAAATTTTTAACAATAACACAAACAACAAATATCACCTACTTGTAGTTCAATGACATACAGTTAACCACCACTCTTTCTGCTTATCACTGATGTCTATTGAAATCTTAGTGACTCTCCTATATTCACTAAGGACTCTGGCACCTGACCGAGTATGTCTCTCTACTTCTAATCCCATTATCATCCTATGTCAATGTCCATGTAGATGTCTCATTCAATATCTTAGTTTTAAAGTTCCTTGACCTTCATTTCCATACCACTTTAGCAGCCCACTTCCATGTCTTCATGACGGTCCCATTTATTTTCCGTTTCTTTTTTATTAACAGTTTTATTGAGATATAATTCACAAACCATGAAATTTACCCATTTAAAGTATACAATTCACTTTTGGTATATTCACAGCTATGTACAATCATCACCACAGTCAATTTTAGAACATTTTCATCACCTTAAAAAGCAAACTCATATCCTTTAGCTATCATTCTTCTATACCCTCCAGCCCTCAAGCCAGAGCAATCACTAATCTACTTTCTGTCTATATGGATTTCCATATTTTGGGCTTGCCTATGAATAGAATAGTACAGTATTGTGACTAGCTTCTCTCTTTTAGCATAATGTTTTCAAGTGTTTTCAACGTTTATACACGTTGTAGCGTGTATCAGTGCTTCATTCCTTTTTATGGCTAAATAATATTCTGTTCTATATACCACATTTTGTTTATCCATTTGTCCATTGGTGGACATTTGGGATGTTTCCACCTTTTGGCTAATATGGTAATACTGCTATAAATGTTCATGTACAAGTGTCTGTATGGACATATGTTCTCATTTCTCTTGGGTATCTTCCTAAGAGTGGAATTGCTGGGTCATATGGTATCCTTATATATTGCCTACTTCTTAATATCCAATATCTCACTCTCTGACCACAAATCAGGCTTTCTCATTTTTCTCTTCTCTGTACACCTACTCTTCAACTATATAAAGATCTCATTTCATTTTCCCCCAAGCAGTGTGATCCCTTCTAACTTTATTCTCTTACCTATATACCCTAGGGCCTATTACTTGAATCACTCACTTGACACAACTCTCAAATCTCTTGCCTTGTTTTCTTTCTGTTATTGTACAATATGAAGCCCCGGCTTTGGGTTAATCTAAGCATTTTTTGCTCTTAAACAACTTCCTAATTCGACATCCTTAAAAATTCCTAGCGTCTAACGTCAGCGGGGCTTTTGATGCTGTTTGTCAATGCTTTCATTCGTCCTAAGTCAACTTGCTATTTTGTTTCTCATAACAGCTATTTCAAACTTTGACATCTTTTCTCAAAAGCCTACATGATCAACCCCTACTCATCCCTCCAACCTCTTTGATTCATTTTCTAGCCCTCTCCCCACACCCACTCAGCTCTGCGTCACCCCCCTCCCTGTTTCTAAACACTCAAAGAACATTCCCTGTTCAGGATCTTTGCTCTTGCTGTTCCTTATGACTGGGAAACTCATCTCCTTGTTATCTGTATTCTTGTTCCCTAACTTCATTCAAGTCTGTTCTCAAATGTCATCTTATGAGAGGCTTGTTTTTCTAACGTAACTAAATTAGTTTCACCTTCCAACAACCCTTGCTATCTTCTCTGCCTGGAACACTTCTCTTTTGTTCCTTTACTTGGCTGACTTCTTCTTCTCCTTTAATTCTCACCTTGAATATGACTATATCCATCAGGGTCCTCATAGGAAACACAAGCTATACTAAAAAGGGAGTAAGTAAAGAAAGTTTAATAAAAATAGCATTTATAGGGCTAGTCACGGTGGGCTGGTGGTTAAGTTTGGCGTGCTCCGCTTCAGCGGCCCATGTTTAGTTCCCAGGCACAGACCTACACTGTGGTTGGTGGCATGCTGTGGATTGGCCCACATACAAAATAGAGGAAGATTTGCAACAGCTGTTAGCTCAGGGTGAATCTTCCTCAAGCAAAAAGAGGAGGATTGGTGATGGATGTTAGCTCAGGGCAAATCTTCCTCAGCAAAAAACAAACAAACAAACAAAATATTTTTAAAGGTATGGGCAGGATTAAGGGAAACGTACAAGGGATGATAAAGCACTCTGGGACTGGCCACAGCAGGAAGCTGGGCATCAAAAGGAAGCACAGGCTACCAGAACTGGGTGGTAGTTAATGCCATAGAAGAAGGCTGCTTGACAAAAGCTGTGTCTTTCAGGAATGCAACCACTGCCAAACCACAGTTAAGCAAAAAGTGAGAAGGAAGAATAAGTACCCTGACTTCTGCTTTCATCCACTTTTAATTGGCTGAAACTATTGGAAGCCAGAGGACAAGGGAGCTTGGTTGATCTTGCCTCGTAAGTCATCCCCTAAGGGTGAGAAGGATGAAGAGTAGAATTGTAGGGGGAAGCAGTCAATACCCAGAACAATTTACCCCTTTTCTTCCTCAGCATCCACTGTTGTCCTTTGTCAAGATGAAACTCCTTGCTGTAACACAGGAGAATAGAAAGTTCTTTCAGCTAACACATCATTTTGAGGTGATGCCAACTCAGTCAGAATCTTACCTGAAACTTAAAATATTAGCACCAGTATACTTCACATAAGGTAGCAGAGTAAAAAGCGTAGAGAGAATCAATTAATTAAAATAAAAATAAGCCCTACAGTCCCTGATTCTGTAGCTAGTCATAAAGAATACATATTTATGTTTTTCTTCCTCCACCAATCTTTATTTGTTCCTCTGTCTGTTGGCACCTTGGCTGTTTTTATTTCTCCTTTTGGGATGATCCATACCTTCTTCGCCACAGAGTACAAGTCCTTATTGATTGATATGGTTTTCCTTAGACCAGTACTATTGGGCAAGACAGTACTGAGAAATAGCCCAGTAAATCCCTGGATACCAGTCTTATTCACCAGCAGTGATCCAATTTTCCCAGATAATAAAGATCAATTATTCTGGCCAGTATAATGTCCTCCTTCTTTGCCTGTTGGCTCAGGGTTTGAATACAAAATGGCCAGGTGGCAGTCTCAACTCCCAACTTAGTGGAATAATGACTATACTCCTTGGTGGAGGCACTACTCCGTAAGGCATTCCAATCTCCAACTCCAGATCCCAAGGTCATAGAGATGGGCCTCTCCTACCTCCATCCCTTTTCCAAGACCCATAAATTCTGGCTTTTGGTAAGATGGCCCTACATACTGACCACTGGTTTAAGGCATGTAACAAATCCTATAGGACAGCAGCTCAGCCTTGCAGAATGTTGGCTCCAAGCTGTCACCATAAATGAGTTTTCCACAGGCTATTTCACCTATTCTATTGATTCAGCTACTTCTGGGTTATGAGGACCATATAAGACCAGTGAATTCTGTAGCTGTGAGCTTACTGCAGCATTTCTTTTACTAGCAAATAAATTCTTTGATCTGAGATGGTGTCCTAATCTAAATGATATGGTGATAAATAAGACTTTTTATTAAGATCACATGTCCACAGATGATGGTGTTGACAGCAATACTGCAATCAGAAAAGAGAAACCTGCACCAGAATGTCTGCCTATTCCTGAGGGGACAGACAGCTTCACCCCACTCACCACCTGAGGTTGGAAGGGTTCTCCAAAGTAATTCATATGGCGCTACGTGCTTGGATGGTACTGCAGGGAATGGGCCAAGCAGAGCTCAACATTGGGCTTTGCTATTGGCTGGTCCAGTACTCATCTTTGTTGGGAGGAGGCCCCAGTTTTTGAGCTCATAAACAGCTGCCACTCTTGCCATCATGGCATCTTTGCACAAGGGTCCATTGAGTAAGCACTGAGGTTGTGTAGAAAGAGGCCAGCATACTATGCAGACCCATTCATAAACCAGGCCCACAATTTTTGCTTGTTAATGGCCAGAGGGAACTACCCATGAAGACATGGGTGTGGTGATGATGTAGGAACAGATATCATGGGAGTCTGAGTCATCTACTCATGAAGTTGACTTGTGCCTTTCACATACTGCTGAGCATGTTAAATTTTATGTTTCAATGGATTAGATAACAGTTCACGATGGGCAGTGTGGGTCACATAGTCACATGGTGTCCCATCATCAGGTGTTCAGTCTTCTAGGGCCCAGTAGCAAATCTAGGTATTACTTTTCAAATGGAAAATGGTGGCTAGAAGCAGGCTTGGCCTTACCGCCAAGTTGTAGAGATTTACGCTGTGATTATTTTACTCAGTATTGCTAGAGGTTCCATTCAGGATCTCTTCTCCCATAGACACTTCTGATACCATTGGGTTACTGTAGTATCAGATCCAAGTGGCAGGGAAGTCTGTAACACAGCTAGAACCTGCTGGAAATCCTTTTCTTGCTCCAAGTCCCACCTGGAGCAGCAATCTAATGGGTCACTTGATTAGTGGGTTTGAAAAGCACACCAAATGTGTTAAATGTTGCCTCCTAAATCCAGAGTCCAAGTAATGTGCCTCTTTCTTGGTGGTAAGATATGTTAGAAAGAGCAACTTGCAACTTGTCTCTCACATTAGTGCCCACAGATCACTAGACCGAGATATTTCACTAATGTGCAAGCCCCTGACGTCTTACACTTATTTTCCACGTTTTGCTTGGCATGTATTTTATGAAGCATGTAGGGTGCTTACTATTCTGCTCAAAATGTCCAAGTGCATAATATTATTAATATAATGGACCAGCATGATATTCTGGGGAATATTAAGATGATGAAGGGACTTTTGGGTGATATATAACATAGAGCAGAAGTAGTGACATAACCCTGAGTGAGATAAGATAATGAAGGTCTACTGCAGTCCCTGCCACATGAAGAAATACTATCATTGTCATAGATCTCTGTGTTCACTCTGATTACTATTCTACCCCTGAGGTTTATTATGATAATTTCACCCACCTTATCTGGTTATTAAGTGATCACCTGATTATTAAGATCACTTTGACTCTACCAGTTCAAGATCCCAATATTCCTATTGCAATTCAAGAGCTCAATTTCTTTGAGGCATCCCTCAATACCATCTACAGCTTACAATTAACACAGATTTTTTCAAAGATACTAATATCCCTACTTACCATTTCTTAATGTGTTGATGAGGGAAATATCCTTTGATCCCGTATCCTAGGGAATATGGCTAAGGGTGGCTACACAGTTGGCACATAATAGGTTAATTTCCATTCTTCTCAGCCTTTTATACTCCCTCTATCTAAAATATGCCAGGGAAATTCCAGCATTGCCCCATCACTTGTTGCCAGCCATCATGGAGTCCAGGCTTCAATTAATCAGTCTAGTTGAAGAAGCCATATGCCACTTCCACGTGCATCAGCTTACAGATTAAATTCTGAATCCCAAGAATGTCCTCCCATGTCAATAAATAAGCCTAATGTCATCTTATGATTTAACTACCTTGGTCTAAACCACTTAGAATCTAGTCCCATACATGTTCTCCAGAATTCTGCTCACATGAGTTGGGAAGATTCTGCTGTTCCTTCAGTCCTTGAATTTTTCCAACTGCGCAATGCTGGACCTGGAGGCAATGAGGGATAGTGAGTGTGCATCCCGAAAAGAATCAGCATGTCCTTGTAAGCCACTCCTAGGCCTGGCCAATTAAAATCCTCCATGTGTGATCCTCCATGAGCTTTTTTCCCTTTCACCATCTGGATGTTGACACCTAGGGTGGCCTTGGAGCTATGTATTGAGTAGGAGAACTTCCATTGGTCTCTAAAAGACTGCTTGGAAAGACCCTCATGCCACCCTACCTTACCCTCCACCAGCAACCTGCCACCACCAGCAGAATGTTAACATAAGAAAGTAACTTCTGTTGTGTTTGATCCATTTTATATTTGAGATCTACTTGTTATAGCAGTTTGCTTACCTTAAATTATACAGGGCTTTTTTTGCTTTCTTTTTTCTTTTTACTTGAAGTGTCACTTGTAAATTATTTTAAAAATGGGAAATTACATGATTCTTGGAATTAATGTCATAGATAGCCTGTTCTCCCTGATGGTACTCCTACATAAATTTGTAGATATGACAACTTTAGTGATAATTAGACATTATTAGTCTGCATGCCACTCTTAGAATATTATTCTTTCCCATTAGAGAAGCTACATTTCCACTGTAGCATAAAACCTACAATTTTCATTGCCAGGAAAATGCAAAACATACACATAAAACCTTTAATCTAAGAAAAATATCAAGTTGTTAAGCAAAATGATCTGAGTGGCTATCAAAAGAGATCTTGATGGAGGACAAATATTTTCATTGTTTTAAATGCTTAGTGATTAAATAACCTTGAAATTTTTGACCTTGCAAAACTTTCACCAGACTTCTGTTTACCATGTATACAGTTTGTTATGCAGGTAGGTCACACTATTGGGCTACAGGAGCAGAACTTTGAGTTACATTTCTAGAAGAAATGATAAATCTACCTTGATATCACACTCATTATAAATGAGGACATAAATTTGTAAGTGGCCTCATTGTAGCATAGGCCAATTTCTTCTTTATAGAATTCAATATTGTACTTCATTATAGATTATTTCTAAAAACAAATTCTTAATTTTATAAAAGTAGAATAGAAACATTAGCAATTTATTAAAAGCCCCTTTGACCTTCTGCTGATTTTCTTTGAAGTGTTTATTTTTATTTATTTTTTTAAAAAATCATCATCTTCTTTTTTGAGGAAGACTGGCCCTCTGCTAACCTCTGTTGCCAATCTTCCTCTTTTTTTTTTCTCCCCAAAGCCCCAATACATAGTTGTGTGTCATAGTTATAGAGTTGTAGCTCTTCTATATGGGACGCTGCCTCAGCATGGCTTGATGAGCGGTGAATAAGTCCACGACTGGGATCTGAACCGGAGAACCTCAGGCTGCAGAAGCGGAGCACACGAAGTTAACCCCTACGCCACCGGGCCGGCCCCTGAAGTGTTTACTTTGGAAAGCAGGGTGGTATAGTAGAAAATATGCTGACCTGAATGTCAGAAAGCTGGGAGTTCATATCCTGGCACTGCTACTTACTTTATATGGACTCCTGAGTAAACTACTGACCACCTTAAGCCTTATTTTTTCTCAATCTCAAAATGAAAACCTCTTACGGTACTGATGAGAAGCTAATATGTATAAAGTGCTGGATATCTTGTTCCTTTATTTCCTTTGGCTCTAGCTTGATTCATCTTGATTGAATTAACATGATTTCTCAATGACTTGCATATCAAATCAACTTGGCAGAATTATCATGTGCTCCAGATACGATATCACTCAGAACATTTGTCCTTTGGATCTGGTTCATGCATTATTTAAAGAGCAAGCATAATTTGTTTATGAAATTAAATGTGTGGAAACTAAATATTAAAATATATTCAAATACATCATTTTATATCAAAGGCAGTCTGATTTTGAAATTGTCTTCTAGCATTGACAGAGAGAGACTAAGCTACACTCACCTCTTTGGGACCAGTAGGGACAGGCATCACCTGTCTGGGCTAAGGGTGGCTCTTTGTAGCTATAAATTAATAAAACTTCAATATAGTGCAGTACAATACAATACAGAACAAACTCAATAGAGGAAGAATTCTCTGAATAGTATTTACTCAAAGCAATGTACTTAAAACTTTTGTTCTCTATATTTGTAAGAAGATATGAACATATTTAGAAGGCAACTGGGTAGAGGAGCCTAGTGTATTAGTCTACCACACACCTCCACTTTCTCATTTTCCCTTCAGTCCTCAATTCCCTGTAAACTGGTTTTGGTACTCTCTATTTTACTGAAACCATTCTTGAAAAGTAGCACATAGTCTCCAAATAAATAAATACTGGGAGCACTTTTCAGTTCTTATTGCATGGTACCCACAGCTGCACTTCAGACTATATGTAATAACTTAAAATTTTCCATCATCAGTTTCATAAACTTCTCCCTCTGGCTTTTACTATCTCTTTAACTGATCTCTCTTGATGTGTTTCAGAGTCTCTCTCCCCAGTACTCAGCCACTTTTCATTAGTTTTCCCCAGGGTTTCACCTTCAGCCCAATATTCTTCTAAATGTATGTGCTCTTTCTTGAGATGACACTAGTTTGAACCATGGCCTGGGGAACCACCCTGTTGATGTATCCAGTCCTTCCTCACTACTGAAGCTTAACAAATGTTTGTAAAAGGACCTTAATTGTATATCTTCACTTAGGATGTATGTTAGGGGCCTGGATCAGACAGGGGTTGGGGTTTCGGCCCAGTTCAGAACACATTCTTTCTGAGCACTGCTCCTGACACACTGTTGTGGCAGACCCTGCTTGTGGTCTCCTTAATCTCCATTTCTTCCTCTATCTTACTAATAGAACTTTCATTTTATTTGGGGTGTCAGTGTGCCCAGCTAGTAAATCAAATGTCAAAACTTGACCAATATGACAGAAGTGAAGTCTTCTAAGGATTCTAGAGAGTTTTGCTTTCTGAATATAGGGATCACCTCTTCCTCCTTGTGTCTTCTTTCTGTTTTTCTACCTGCAATGTGAATGAAAGCTGAAGGAGGAACAGTCATTTTGCTAGAATGAGGTGGCCATAAAGACAAGAGCCACACACTAAGGGTAGTGGACGAGACAGATAGAAGCAGCCGGAAACATTGTAGACACTTTGGAGCTTCTGCTCCAGCCCTGGACTCTTGTATTATTTAGAATTAATTTCAGCTGTGAGAAAAATAAAATCTAAAAATAATAGTGGCATAACAAGATAGAAGTTCATTTCTCTTTCATGTAAATAAGTCCAGGGATGGACAGTCCAGAACTCATATAGTGATTCCTTAGTCATTAGGCACTCAGACTCCTTACATTTTGTTGCTTATGACTTTGAGAATAAGAAGTCAGCTAGGCCATATAATCCAGCCAATAAATCCACATTTAATTCATAAGCAAGAAAGAAGGGCAAAAGAAGGACAAATTGTCTCCCTTTAAAAATATTTTCCCAAAGTCATATAGGACACTTTTATTTATGCCCCTGAACCAGAAATTAGTCATATAGTCACACTTAACTGCAAGGTAGCTATGTGTTCAGCTAAAAATCATGAATGCTATGGCAAAGGAAGAAGGTGATGGATATTGGAGGCAGTAACTAGCTGTCTCTGCCCCAACTTCTTATCTTCGACTTGTTGATATGTCAAAAAAATAATTTGCCATTTGATTAAACTTTTAAAATTAGGATTCCATTACATGAGTCCAAATGCAATCTGTAATTGATTCAGAATTTGGATCGTAAGAGGGTGCTAAGAGTAACAGAAGACAAAATATGGAATTGACTAAAGGAAGAAAGTGGGGCACTGGAGAATAAGGACTCGTGTTGCGTGCTAGAAAATTGGTGACGACTGTTCTGTGGAATTAGCTCAAACTATTGCCTGTGTATTTTAGAGCCTATGCCTCCCCAGGCTATAGTATTAGGGAAAATGGTAGAGCAATTCAGACTATCAGAGTGTGTGAGTTACTTGTTGCCACCATCATCAGACCATTCTACAAGCAAAGATGGAAGAGTGGTTTTAATGATCTATTGTGGTGTAATAAAATACTTCAATACTAACTGATTCAAAACAGCAATTATTACCTCTTTGGTTCTTATTGGTTGACTGGGCTCAGCTGGGTGATTCTCCCATGGGATGTCTCATGTGATTTTATGTTAGATGATGAATGGGGCTGCAGATATCTGAAGCGTTGACTGATCTGGGCATCCAAGAGTGCTTCTTCCCTTACATGTCTGATGCTTTAGCTAGGATGGCTGGGAAAGCTGGGAGGCTAGGCATCTCTCTCTCTCCATGAAGCCTCTCCTCATGGCTAAATTGGACATCCTCACAGCATGATCATCTCAAGGTGGTCATGCTTCTAACATAGTTGTTGGCTTTCCCCAGACTGAGTGTATGAGAGACCAAGCTGTAAGCTACTAGGCTTCTTATAACCTAGCCTTGAAAAACATGCAGCATCACTTCTGCCACATTCTGTGGTCAAAGGTGAATTACAGGGCCAATCTAGATCCAAAGTGTGAGGACTACACAAGTTTATGAATACCAAGATTCATAAGGGTTGGGGTACAATCTTTGGAGAGAATACAAACTTGCTAAGAGAGTTGCTTTATGACTGTGTTCTGGGATCCAAATTGGATACTAAATTTGGATACTGAAAAATTGTAAAAATAAGTTGTTTTTGCATTCTAAACAAAAGAAGTTATAATCATGGCTGTGGCAGCCTTAGCAAAAGCAAAGACTGATCCAAGTAACTTTTCTTAACAGTCCTCTATCAAAGAAAGCTTTTGAGTTTGAAGGAAAAGATGGGGTGAATGCTGTGGCCATCCAAACAGAGACTGTTGTTTTAAATTTCTTCAAGACAGCTGCAATAAACTAAGGACTAACAGGATGTGCAGAGCAGAGGTCAGTTGGTTAAAGAAAGGACTCTTCAGGTTCAAAGACTATGTGTAGGCAAGATCTTTAGTTCTCATTTTATATATAGAATTGACAGACCAGAAGCCTAAATTTTTGAGAAAATCATTTTGTCAAAGAAACTCAAGGCCTTATAGGCATCAACCCGTGATTGTTCAACCCCTAAGGCCATCCCTTGCAAAAGCGTGACAGATCCTGGGACAAGCATTTTCCCCAGAGCTATGGACCAGGGATTGCTGTAGTTTCCTATTCTTTAAAATTTATTTTATTTTTGTTTTGTTTTAATCATGATCATTCTACCCTTTCTCTACTTGGTGCAGAAAGCTGCTCTTTATGTTATGAGTAGCTGGACCATGAGGAGGCATATCTGGAACCCGACAGAGAAAGGAGTGCACATTAGCCAGAAATTCTTAAATTTGAGTGGGATGCAATAGTTGGCTGAGACTTTGAGGTTGCTTCCCTTTGAGGAAGAGGTTGTACGTGATCTGTGCATGGGAAAAAAGTGTTTGGGATGTGGGGTGGACATCGTGGTAGCCATTGCTTATTGCCTACTCCATATTCATTTTTTCCTTTCTTCCTTACCAGTAGTACCCCAATATTGTTGTGTGGAGCTATGGATACTTTCACTACTGGTTGGGGTGTAAATTGGTATTAAACTCTTTGGTAACCAATTTGGCATTGTTTTGTAGAGCTGACCATATGCATACCCCGAGAACCAATAACTTCATTCCTGTACTTTGGAGAAACTCTTGCACATGTACACTGGAAAGATGTGCAAGAAATTTCACAGCACCATTATTTGTAATGGCAGAAAAACTGGAAATAACCCAAACATCATCAAAAGAAGACTGAATAAATACATTATGCAATATTTATACAATGGAAAATGACCTATCAGTGAGAATCAATAAACTACAGCTATGTGAAACAATACAGATGAAAATATGAAGAGAATGTTAAGTAAAAAAAAAAAAGCAAGTTGCTGAAGACCTCATACTTTATAATCCTATACTATAATACAAAAAACAAGCAAAATTATATAACGTATTACTCAGGTATATGTGCCTATGTGATAAAACTATTTTTAAAAAAGCAATGGGGGGGCCAGCCCGGTGGCGCAAGCGGTTAAGTGTGTGCGTTCTGCTGTGGCGGCCCGGGGTTCGCCGGTTCGGATCCTGGGCGCGCACCAACGCACCGCTTGTCAAGCCATGCTGTGGCGGCGTCCCATATAAAGTAGAGGAAGATGGGCACGGATGTTAGCCCAGGGCCAGTCTTCCTCAGCAAAAAAGAGGAGGATTGGCATTGGATGTTAGCTCAGGGCTGGTCCTCGTCACAAAAAAAAAAAAAAAAAAAAAAAAAAAAGCAATGAGATTAGTAACATAAAATTCAGGTGGCTGTTAACCTCTGTGGAGGAGAGGAAAGGATAGGAGTGGGCATACAAGCCACCTGCCTGTGTGTAACTTATAAAGGCAAGATTTGAGTTCATAAAGGCAAGATTTGAGTTCTTAAGATGAGTGGTTTGGGTTTATACTTTAAATTCACATATATGTCACAACTCTTTTGTATGTATCAAGTATTACATAATAATGAAGACACACTTGATGTACTGATATGGAATGATGTCTAAGATAGACGGTTAAGTAAGGTAGCTATATCCAGGTTTGCCTGGGATGTCATGGTTTACACCTGTGGTCCAACATAATTGCTAATTGCATCATTTTCACCCTCAAATCAGCCCAATTGAAATGATAATTACGTTTATCATATTGTTAAGTAACAAAATGCAAGATGCAGAATAGTGTTTATATCTTGCTTCAGTTTGTGTAATATGACATTCAAAAACACATAAATTTAAATTTAAAGAAGCAACAAAAGAATTAATTATAGCCAACATTTTGTGGAAACAAAATACTTGGGGAGCAGGCTACTTTACAAATGGATAACAGTGGATGCCTGTGGAGCAGAATCAGATGGTTAGAAGACAGGGATGAGAGACTGACTTTTCTCTGTGAACCCATTTGACCTATTAGAATTTTGTGCCTTATGAATGTATTACCTATTTATTTATTTATTTATTTTTTGTGAGGAAGATCAGCCCTGAGCTAACATCCATGCCAATCCTCCTCTTTTTGCTGAGGAAGACTGGCCCTGAGCTAACATCCGTGCCCATCTTCCTCCACTTTATGTGGGATGCCACCACAGCATGGCCTGACAAGCGGTAGGTCGGTGTGTGCCTGGGATCCGAACTCGGGCCGCCAGCAGCGGAGCGCGAGCACTTAACCGCTATGCCACCGGCCGGTCCCCTTATTTATTTTTTTTAAATTTTTTTTGTGAGGAAGATTAGCCCTGAGATAACATCCGATGCCAGTCTTCCTCTTTTTGCTGAGGAAGATTGGCCTTGGGCTAACATCTGTGCCCATCTTCCTCTACTTTATATGGGACGCCACCACAGCATGGCTTGACAAGCAGTGCATTGGTAAGCACCCAGGATCTGAACCAGCAAACTCTGGGCCGCCAAAGCGAAGCGCACGCACTTAACCGCTACACAGCTGGGCCGGCCCCTGTGTTACCTATTTAAAAAGGAAATTTAAAACAAGAAAATTCATTTTCAGTATAATGTGAGCCATGCCAGCATAGCTATTACCGTACTAGCTTCCATTTATTGTGTTCTTACTTTGTGCGAGGCACAGTTCTAAACACTGTGCATACATTAGATTAATTAATCCTCACACCAAACCTAAGAGGTAAGTAGCACTACTACTAGCTCTGTGACTTGGAAAAGTTGCCTGATTTCTTCTGTAAAACTATTTTTATTCTGTCCTACGTATACTATTCTTATTCTTGCTCATACTGTGATATCACGTGTTAAATGTTTGCTAAGTTAGTAGCTATTGTAGAAAGTGTCCTGGATTAGAAGTCCTGAGTTCTTTTTCTTGTCCAGCTACTTATTACCTATATAAACCTCACCAGTCACTTTGCCTCCCCGAGAGAGCCTGGGTTTTTCACTGTAGATTGGAGACAACATGCCTTCTCATTTCACAGGCTTACTGTGAGGATCAACTGAAGGCATACAAGTGAAGGTAGGTTGGGAACCAGAATGCACCATATGAATATGAGTTACTATTATTATTAATGACCTACTCTAACACTTCAATCAAGAAGGCCATAAATCAATAGCGATATAACTGAAAACAATTTGAAGACCATTTTCACTCTCAGCACAAGTGGCATTTCCTCATTGTGTGTTGCTTTATATAGTCGACAGTTTTATGCAAAGCAACAGCCTTGAAATGGAGCAGCATGAACATACTTTAAGCAGGAAATGTTAAATGGTCTATGTCTGTCGTTATGGGCTAACCTCGATTAATTCAGGAGGTGGTTTTCTCAGTTGAAAAGAAAGCAAATGACCTCATGTCATTTACTGTACATGAATAAATTTGACATTTGGGGATAAAATTATAGGATAAGTTGAATTTATGGCTTTTTCTCTTAAGAAAGCCCTGGCAATATTACACAGTATTTACCTAGCTTCACTCTCTTTTATTTTGCATAATTTAGGAGCAGCCTCTTTTCCTCCTCCTTCTCCTCCTCCCCATCCCCCTCCCCCTCCCCCCCACCTCCTCCTCCTCCTTCTCCTCCTCCTCCTTCTTTTTCAGGAACAAAACAACTATGTAAAATACTGTAAAATAACAACAGACAAATCCTTGCCAAAATAACAACAGCAAAAGCCTTGCCAGAAATTAAACAGACAAAAAGTAGAGGAATTTGATTTTATTAAAAAATAGCATCTATGAAAATATATGCAGAGTGTTCTACCAGGTTTTCAAACTGAAAATCCTTCAGAATGCCATATATATAATAATGAAACAGTTAAAGAAATGAGAGGAAAGGCAAAATATATAGCTGTGTTGTTTTTACAGCTTTACCTGGTAGACTTGCCCACGGTTTGGTTTATTTTAGTTTTTCTTGGGTCTTAGAATAGCAGAAACCCAGAAAAATCTTCTGGAGACCTCTATCTCATTGGTGATAAAAAAAAAAAAAAAAAAAAAAATTCATGGTACCGATAGGTTCAGACAGCTCAGTTTATTCTTGCACAGCAATTGTATCTTTCTCTTAATGATGTGCCATCCTCCCCGTCTTCTCCATAGAGCCTTTGACCTCCCTGCAGTGGCGCTCTGCCGAGCAGCTTGCCAAGGGGAGAAAGAATGCTTGACAATGTGCGGGAAGATGTGAACTGCAACCCACATGAAAACCTTTATTCAGATAGTTTTTATCCAGAGATTTAAAAAATGCCAACCAAGGTGCTCAACCCTATTTTCTTAGCAAAAGATAGAGAATAAAGGAAGAAGGTGGGCAATGCTTAGTACACCTGCGCCCTGGTCGGAATTCAACATTTCCTCTTATTTAGTGCTTTATTATTTTATTGTTATCCTCTATCCAGAGCTCACAGCATCCATAGGCAAGAGCTTGCTGGGCAGCAAATTCTGAGTGTGGGTTTTGGAGTCAACCTGACCTCACTTCAGATTCCTTGAGTATTTTTAGGCCAGGTAGTTTAATTGCCTCAGCAAAAGTAGCCAGAAATTTTACCCTACTCAAAATAAACAAAACAAAACAAGACAAAATTTCAAACAATAATAGTAACAACAATTAAAGCAAAATGGCAAAAACGTATGTTTACTGTAGTGGAAAGAGATTCTATTTGAAGTCAAGAAATCTGCATTTAATTTTCTAGAATAAGCACTCAGAAGCAATGTGAACTTAAACTCCTTAGCCTCTTTCTTCATCTGTTCAACGGGAGTGACATCGTGTCTAACTTCTCGATAGTTCGTGTGCAGACTGAATAACGGTGTATCTCAAGAATCAGTAAACTTTCCAAAAAGGGCCAGAGAGTAAATGTTTTAGGTTTTGTGGGTCATTTTGGTCTCTACAGCAACTACTCAACCCTACTGCTGTAAGGCAAAAGCAGCCATAGACAATACATACACTAACGAATGTTTCTGTGTTCCAGTAAAGCTTTATTTATGAACACTAACATTTATATTTTGTATGGATTTCACATTTCAAAAAATTCTATTCTTCTTTTGATTTTTTTCTCCAAGTGTTTAAAAATGTAAAAATCATTCTTAGTTCCAGGCCATACAAAAACAAGTGCTGGGCTGGACTTGGCCCACGGGCTGTAATTTGCTGACTCTGGTATATATTAAAGCATTTAATAAACTTACATATGTGTAAGTAGTTGTTAGTACATTGTGTAAGATCACTGTGGAATATCTGAGGTACATTTTAATGCCAGATTGATTTCCCTGTGTCACCCCAAACTTGGTGAGATTTCTGCTTGCTGTCTCCGCAACATTTCAATATTGTCCTAAGGAAAATCATTTCAGAGGGAAGGATCTTTTGACTGAAAAAGTTTCAGGATGCATTTCCCACCCAGAGACAAATGGTCGTAGAGTTACTTGGCATTTGAAATTCGATGAACTATTGAATCTTCTCAAAGTGAGACCTCCTGGATTTCCCTAGACGATGCTGACATTCATTTTACACCTTGTACCTGCCCCAATATAGAACCCGTCACATTGTGTTGAAATTGTCTGCTTAGGTGTTGGTCTCCCAACGCATTAGGAGCTTTGCGAGGGTAGAGACTGGGCCAGTACCTTCTAAAGTATCTGGCAATATTATTTGTTTATTTATGCCCCTGTCCGGCTAATAAAGAATCCACAGAGCTTGCAAAAATACAGAAAAAAAATAGATAAAATAGATGGGAAATCAGGATAAAGGAGAAATATGGGAGTTAAAATTATAAAGGTGAGGTAAGAGTATCACAGAGGAGTATGTTCCACTAGGTCATGTCAGTGGCTAAACATGGCCAGCCAACTTGCCCCAGTGATTTCCAGCAGTGGAGGCAAACTTCTGATTTCTCTGATCTGCAGACAGACACTGAGGACTGTGACTGGTCCCCAGACGTTATTAAGGGAGAAGGCGGTCGCAGCATTTGAGAGATGGTGCTGGATTAGTAATCATATATCTATAGTCTCTGGCCTCAAAGGATATGTCATTGGTTCAAAAGTGAGAATTAGGCAAAATTTGAAAATTTAGGTAAAGTTTATCTTTAGAGTCTCCCTGCTTCTCCTTTCATTCCCCCCTCTTCTGTGCAGGTTTCCACCCAACACCACACCCCACAGGCTTTTGATCTTAGCTCTCTCTTAGCTAATTACTACTGTGCTGGGTTAACTTATGATCCCTTTCAGCAGCACTCACAAAGTCATAAAATGTTCTGAGGAAAATGAAAAGCCTCCATGCCAAAATAAGTTTTTGAAAACCTAGCTCCTGCTCTGAGAATTGCAATAGAAACCTGCAGATTTATAGATCCTCTGAGAATTCCCACCGTAAATCCACCTGTGTAAACATTGTTTCACCTAACATTGCTCAAATGGATTTGATTATAGAATTTTTCCAGATAATCACTAATAACATCTTATGGATTCATTTTCTATATATTTCAATTCCCTTCAATTGAGCAAATACATCCATTTAGGGAAACCTCCCTACTGCATTGAAGTACTGCATTGAAGGCTTCATAAGTAAAAAGAGTAATTCTTCCCTTCATGGAGCTTATCGTTTAGCAAGGAATGACCCACTTGGGGGACAAATGCCTTATAACATTATTCTTTGCAGTATGTGAACTTGAACAGTATTGTTTTTGAGTGTTAAACACCTTTCAAGACCCAAAGGAATGATTCTTTAGGGTTGAAACATTTTTAGGACCCATGGCAAGCAACAAAGAGAAGATATTTTTAGGGAGGGGCCCAAGTTCAGTATCTCATAGACCATACTATGCAAAATGCAGCCTATTCCGTATACTCACAAATGCAATTTGCTGCATGGAAGAATGGCATTGAACTTGAGATCAGGAAATGTAAATTTGAATCCCGGCTCTGTCACACATTCTTTTTTGTTCTGGAGCAAAACAATGCCATGATTATACATTTAGAAAACACAAGCGAGTATACTCAAAACTACTAGAAACTATAGAAGAATCCAGCATGATCATTAGTTACAAAATTAATAGGTAAAATCAATAGCTCTACTATATACTAACAAAGAAAATTTAATGGGAGGGAAAAGCTCTCCTTTATAAGAGCAGTGAAAAACATAAAATAGTTAGAGCTAAATGTAACAAGAAATGTTCAGAACCAAAATTCTGCTGTGGGAGAATAAATTTTAACAGAAAATTTCTGGTTCCAGGAATAGCCTGGACAAATTTGCTTCTGACCTCCAGTTTTTCTGATGTGAAATCAGAGTTCATTTATATTTTAGTTCTGCTTCATATAACGTCATTTTTCCCTCTGACTGATTTTAAGAATATCTCCTTATCTTTGCTTTTTAAGAATCTGACTATGACATGCCAAGGGGTTTATATTTTTCACCAAATTTAGGAAATTTCTCTTCATCCTTTTTTGAAATATTTTTCCTCCATTTCACTCTCTCCTCTCTTTCTGGATATGTATATTGGACCACTGTTAGGGTATTGTTCCACAAATATTTGAGTATTTCATTATTTTTTTCAATCTTTTCTTTTTTGTCTGTGATATCATTTGCATAATTGTGATTGATCTTTCCTAACCTTTCTTCGTTAACTTTTCTTTTTCAGAGTTGAATTTACCGTTAAGACCATCCAATGACTTTTTTATTTAAAATGATATACTTTTCAGCTTGCAATTTCCATTTAGTTCTTTCTTATACTTTCAGTTTTTCTGCTGAGATTTCCCATTTGTTTTCTCACTATAACTTTTTTTAAAATTTAAATCTATATTAAAATAAATAGCCTTATCTTCTGTTTTTAAGTTGTTGGCTGCTAATTCCAGAGTCTGGGCTGCTAATTCCATAGCTGTTTCTACAAACTGTTTGTTATCTAAATTATGGGTCACATTTTCCTGCTTCTTCACATGTCTAATAATTTTGAATTGTATGCTAGGCATTGTCCATGATATCTGGAAGGGGGTGTGGATTATGTTGTCTTTACTCCAAAGGAGATGAAATTTTGTTCTGCCATATAGCTAAATTAACTAGGTCCTTTTGATCCTGTTAGGGTTGATTTTATGCTTTGTTAGGTTAGCAATATTTCAGTTTTGTCCTCAGTCCTACGACATGGCCCTTACTCTAGGACTTGGTCCTCACTCCTAAACTCTGGCCTGTCAGGGGTTTCAGCTGAATGCGTGAAGTGTTCAGTGCAGTCTCTCCACTTTGGGATTGAAGCCCACCTTCTCCTAGCAGCCTGAAACCTCCATTTATATCCTCTGGTATCTCCACGTATCTCTTAGATCCACAACAACTGCTCTGTTGCTCTTCGTAGAGTCTTGTTCTGCACATACTTATCCCAGCTGTCAGCCAAGGTATCAAGGGGAACCCCCATGTAGAATTCTGGGGGCCCATTCTGCACACTTCCCTCCTCTCTGCTGACCTGCAGGTCAAATTCAAGCCACCTCATCAGCCCTGAACTCTAATCTCTGCCATTTCAGGTCAGCAAGACTGCTGCTCTGTTTGCACTTCATCGTCTCGTACTGAAGTCAGGAAAGCGTCCCCAGGCTGATTGCTAGGCACATGTGAGTCTAACCTGATGTGTTTACCTTCGATCAAGGATCACATTTCTGCTGTGTCTATTATTAAGTGCCTGAAAAACAGTTGCCTCATATTGTGTTCTGTTTTATAATTGTTTAAAGAAAGATGATAAGTCTTATATCAGTTACTCCATCATGGCCAGAAATGGAAATCAGCACTTTTTTATATTTTTAAGTCTGCTTTATATCAGTGAGTGCCAGCTTTGGTTGTGAAACATTCAAATTGCCTGCAACTATTTTAAAAGTACTGTGAAACTTTCATAACAATAGCTTTGTATGATGAAGAGAGTGATTGCTATAAAATAATTTTTAAAATATAACATAAGAAAATAAGGTTGAAAGTTTCACTTAAAACTATGTAATGTCTTTCAAAATTTAAGCCTAAAGAGAACATTTTACACTGTAATAAACTGGTTATTTGGCAACATTGATTTTATTCCTCAAAGGCCCAAGCCTAAGATTTCTGCATTAAACTAACCAATGCAAAAACAGTCTAACTTTTGCGTTCTATACCTTCACAGATTGTTTTTTACAAAAGTTTAAGAAAAGAAGTGATTGTGATTCTGCTAATGATTGGCTTAATTAGCAAATAAATGCCAAATAAATAAATTTCTTTAAGATAGGAGACTCACACAAAAAAATAAGTACTATATTTTTATAAGAGTCATATTAGAACTAAGGTCAGAGTGTAAGTTGACTATTAACAGCAACATAAATTTATTACCAAATTAAAGTGAAGTTAAGGTTTAGATGAGAGAGTATGGGCAAACAAAAAGAAAAAAAAAGGAGAAGAAAAAGTATATCAGGAATTGGGGAATATAGAAATGAGAGGGAATAAATTATTTTTTCTTTTTTGTTGTTTGCCGTTCATTCGATGCTTAAAAAGGGTCTTGGGATCAAGGGATTATCTTCTAATCACTTGAAAGCAACAACAAAATACTGTGTAATGATAAAGTAAAATATAATTGAAAATTAGAGAGTTTGGAATTGTTTCTGAACTTTTAAAGTTATTTGTTTTATTCTATATTAAATTTCACACTATTTGGTTTTTGTCCACCTTCAACTGGACATCCATCCATCACCATACAAATGTCCCTTTTTACCCCTTTCAGCCTCCTCCCCACCCCCCTTCCCTCTGGAAACCACCAATCCGTTCTCTGTAACTATGTGTTTGTTTTTGTTTTTATTTTCTGCATATAAGTGAAATCATACGGTATTTGTCTCTCCATCTGACTTATTTCGCTCAGCATAATATCTATATTGTTGCAAATGGCAAGATGTCATCTTTTTTTTTTTTTTTTTTTTTTTGGTGAGGAGATCAGCCCTGAGCTAACATCCGCCAATCCTCCTCTTTTTTTGCTGAGGAAGACGGCCCTGGGCTAACATCTGTGCCTATCTTCCTCCACTTTATATGGGACGCCGCCACAGCATGGCTTACCAAGCAGTGCGTCGGTGCGCGCCCGGGATCCGAACTAGCGAACCCCGGGCCGCCGCAGCGGAGCGCGCACACTTAACCGCTTGCGCCACCGGGCCGGCCCCCAAGATGTCATCTTTTTTATGGCTGAGTAGTATTCCATTTTGTGTGTGTGTGTGTGTGTGTGTGTGTGTGTGTGTGTGTGTGTCTATGTGTGTGTGTGTATATGTATACCACATCTTCTTTATCCATTCACCCGTCAATGGACACTTAGGTTGTTTCTATGTCTTAGCTATTGTGAATAATGGTGCAGTGAACATAGGAATGCATATATCTTTTCAAACTGATGTTTTTGTATTCTTTGGATAAATACCCAGAAGTGGAATAGCTGGATCGTATCGTAGTTCTATTTTTAATTTTTGGGAGAATCTCCATACTGTTTTCCATAGTGGCTGCACAAATTTACACTCCCACTAGCAGTGTATGAGGGTTCCCTTTTCTCTACATCCTCTCCAACACTTGTTATTTCTTTTCTTTTTATTTTACTTATTTATTTAATTTTATTTTATTTTTTAAATTTTTTGGTGAGGAAGATCAGCCCTGAGCTAACATCCATTGCCAGTCTTCCTCTTTTTGCTGAGGAAAATTAGCCCTGAGCTAACATCTATACCCATCTTTCTCTATTTTGTCTATGAGATGCTGCCACAGCATGGCTTGATGTGTGGTGTGTAGGTCTGTGCCCGGGATCCGAACCTGCAAACCCTGGGCCACCAAAGTGGAGCATGCAAATTTAACCATTATGCCATCGGGCCATCCCCTTAATTAATTTTTTATTGAGGTAACATTGGCTTATAACATTATATAAATTTCAGGTGTACATCTTTATATTTCAATTTCTGTGTAGACTACATTGTGTTCACCACTCAAAGTCTAACTGCTATCCATAACCGTACACATGTGCCCTTTTACCCTCCCTCCGCCCTCCTTCCCCTCTGGTAACCACCAATCTGTTCTCTGTGTCTACGTGTGTGTTTGTTGTCATCGTTGTTTTTTATCTGCCACATATGAGTGAAATCATACTGTATTTGGCTTTCTCTGTCCGACATTTTGCTTAGCATAATGCCCTCAAGGTCCATCTATGTTGTCACAAATGGCAAGATTTCATCTATTTTTATGGCTGAGTAGTATTCCATTGTATATATATACCACATCTTCTTTATCCATTCACCTGTCAATGGGAACTTAGGTTGTTTCCAAGTCTTGGCTATTGTGAATAATGCTGCAATGAACGTGAGGTACATATATCTTTTCGAATTAGTGTTTTTGTGTTCTCTGGATATATACTCAGAAGTGGAATGGCTGGATCATATAATAGTTCTATTCTTATTTTTGGGGGGAATATCCATACTTTTTTCTATAGTGGCTGCACCAGCTTACATTCCCATCAGCAGTATATGAGGGTTCCCTTTTCTCCACATCCTCTCAAATACTTGTTATTTCTTGTCTTGTTAATTATAGCCATTCTGACAGGGGTGAGGTGATATCTCATTGTAGTTTGGGGGTTTTTTTTTGGCGAGGAAGATTGGCCCTTAGCTAATACCTGTCGCCAATCTTCCTCTTTTTGCTTGAGGAAAATTGTCCCTGAGCTAACATCTGTGCCAATCTTCCTATACTTTGTACATGGGATGCCACCATAGCATGGCTTGATGAGCAGCGTGTAGGTCCGCACCCAGGATCTGAAACTGCAAACCCTGGGCCACTGAAGCGGAACATACAAACTTAACCACTCTGCCACCGAGCCGGCCTCTTATTGTAGTTTTTTTTTTTTTTTTTTTTTTTTTTGCTGGGAAAGATTCATCCTGAGCTAACATCTGTGCCAATCTTCCTCTACTTTGTAGCATGTGGGCTGCCAGCACAGCATGGCCACTAACAGAGCGGTGTAGGTCCACGCCCAGGAACTAAACCCAGGCCACCAAAATGGAGCGTGCCAAACTCAACCACAAGGCCACCAGAGCTGGCCCTCATTGTAGTTTTGATTTGCATTTCTCTAATAATTAGTGATGTTGAACATCTTTTCCTGTGCCTATTGGCCATCTGTATATCTTCTTTTGAACAATGTCTATTCAGATCCTCTGCCCATTTTTTAATTGGGTTGTTTGTTTTTTTTTGTTGACTTGTATGAGTCCTTATGTATTTTGAATATTAGCCCTTTATCAGAAATATGATTTGCAAATATCTTCTCCCAATTGTTAGGTTGTCTTTTTGTTTTTTTGATGGTTTCCTTTGCTGTGCAGAAGCTTTTTAGTTTGATGTAGTCCCATTTGTTTATTTTTTCTTTTGTTTCCCTTGCCTGAGCAGACATGATATTCAAAAAGATACTGCTAAGACTGATGTCAAAGAGCTTTTTACTGCCTGTTTTCTTCTAAGGGTTTTGTGGTTTCAGGTCTTACATTCAAGTCTCTAATCCATTTTCAGTTAATTTTTGTGTATGGTGTAAGATAATGGTCTACTTTCATTCTTTTGCATATGGCTGTCCAGTTTTCCCAAAACCATTTATTCAAGAGACTTTCTTTTCTCCATTGTATGTTCGTGGCTCCTTTGCTGAAAATTAGTTGTCCATAGATGTGTAAGTTTATTTCTGGCCTCTCAGTTCTGTTCCATTGATGTATGTGTCTGTTTTTGTGCCAGGCTATGCTGTTTTGATTACTATAACTTTGTAGTATATTTTGAAATAAGGGAGTATGATAGCTCCAGCTTTGTTCTTTTATCACAGGATTGCCTTGGCTTTTCAGAGACTTTCGTTCCATATAAATTTTAGATCCTTTGTTCTATTTCTATGAAAAATGTCCTTGAGACTTTGATTGGGATTGCATTGAATCTTTAAGTTGCTTTAGGAAGTATGGATGTTTTAACTATGTTAATTCTTCCAATCCATGAGCATGGAATATCTTTCCATTTCGATGTGTCTTCTTTGATTTTTTTCAACAATGTTTTATAGTTTTCAGTGTACAAGTCTTTCACCTCTTTGGTTAAATTTATTCCTGGGTATTTTACTCTTTTTGTTGTGACAGTAAATTGAACTGTATTCTTAATTTCTCTTTCTGCTATTTCATTGTTAGCTTATAGAAACACAGCTGATTTTTATATGTTGATTTTGTATCCTGCAACTTTACCATATTTATTATTTCTAATAGTTTTTTGGTGGATTCTTTAGGATTTTGTATATATATCATGTCATCTGCAAATTTTTACATCTTCCTTTCCAATTTAGATAACTTTTATTTCTTTTTCTTGCTTAGTTGTTCTACCTGGACTACTAATAGTATGTTGAATAAGAGTGGCAAGAGTGGGCATCTTTGTCTTGTTCCTATTCTTGGAGAGATAGCTTTCAGTTTTTTACTGTTGAGTGTGATATTAGCTGTGGGTTTGCCATATATGGCCTTTACTATGTTGAAGGACTTCTATACCCAATTTATTGAGAGTTTTTATCACAAATTGATGCTGAATCTTGTCAAGGGCTTTCTCTGCATCGATTGAGATAATCATATGATTTTTATTCTTCATTTTGTTAATGTGATGTATTACATTGATTAACTTACAGATGTTGACTCATTCTTGCATCCCCAGAATAAATCCCACTTGATCATGGTGTATGATCATTTTAATGTATTATTGTATTCGGTTTGCTAATGCTTTGTTGAGGAGTTTTGCATCTATGTTTATCAGCAATATTGGCCTGTAATTTTCTTTTTTTTGTATTGTCCTTATCTGGTTTTGGTATCAGAGTAATGTTGGTCTCTTAAAATGAGTTAGGAGGTGTCCCCTCCTCTTCATTTTTTTTGCAAGAGTTTGAGAAGGATAGGTATTAAATCTTCTTTGAATGTTTGGTAGAATTCACCAGAGAAGCCAGCTGGTCCTGGACTTTTGTTTTTTGGGAGGTTTTTGATTACCATTTCAATCTCTTTACTATTGATTGGTCTCTTCAGATTGCCTATTTCTTCTTGATTCAGTTTTGGAAGGTAGTATGATTCTAAGAATTTGCCCATTTCTCCTAGATTATGGCATTGGTGGATATATGCCAATTTGTTGGCATATATCTTTTCATAGTATTCTCTTATAATCCTTTGTATTTCTGTGGTATCCATTGTAATTTCTCCTCCTTCATTTCCGATTTTATTTGAGCCTTCTTTCTTTTTTTTCTTAGTGTGTCTAATAAAAGGTTTGTCAATTTTGTTTATCTTTTCAAAGAACCAGCTCTTAGTTTCATTGATCTTTTCTATTTTCTTTTTAGTCTCTATTTCATTTATTTTTGCTCTGATTTTTATCATTTCCTTCCTTCTACTGACTTTGGACTTCATTTGTTCTTTTTTATTTCCTTTAGGTGTAATGTTAGATTGTTTGTTTCAGATTTTTCTTGTTTCTTTAGGTTGGCCTTTATTGCTATAAAATTCCCTTTTAGTACCACTTTTGCTGCATCCCATAGATTTTTGTATGCTGTATCTTCGTTTTCATCTCTAGGTATTTTTTGATTTCTCCTTTGATTTATTCGTTGATCTAAGAGTTGTTCAGTAGCATGTTGTTTACTCTCCACATATTTGTGATTTTTCCTGCTTTTTTCTTGTATTTGATTTCTAGTTTCATACCATTGTGGTCAGAAAAGATGCTTGATATGATTTCAGTCTTGTTAAATTTATTGAGACTTGTTTTGTTTCCCAACATAAGCTCTATCTTTGAGAATGTTCTATGTGAACTTGAGAAGAATGTCTATTCTGCTTTGGGATGGAATATTCTATATATATCTATTAAGTCCATCTGGTCTAGTCTTTCATTTAAGACCAGAGTTTCCTTGTTGACTTTCTGTCTGGATGATCTACCCATTGATGTAAGTGAGGTATTAAAGTCCCCTACTATTATTGTGTTGCTGTCAATTTCTCCATTTAGGGCTGTTAATAGTTCCTTTATATATTTTGGTGTTCCTATGTTAGGTGTTTATATATTAATAAATGTTATGTCTCTTTGATGGATTTTCTCCTTTATCATTATATAATGTGCATCTTTCTTTCTTGTTATCTTTTTTTATCTTGAAGTCTATTTTTTCTGATATTAGTATGGCTACACCTGCCTTCTTTTGGTTGCCATTTGCTTGCAGTATCATTTTCGATTCCTTCACTTTGAGCCTATGTTTGTCTTTAGATCTGAGATGTGTTTCCTGGAGGGAGCACATGGTTGGGTTTAGTTTTTTAATCCATCCAGCCACTCTGTGTCTTTTGATTGGTGAATTCAATCCATTTACATTTAGGGTGATTATTGATATATAAGGACATAAATCTGCCAATTTATCTTTTGTTTTTGGTTGCTCTATATTTCCATTGTTTCTTTTCCCTTGTGTTTTTCTGTCTGCCATATCAGCTTGGTGGTTTTCCGTGATATTTTTCTCAATTTCCTCTTTGTTATGTTTTGGGTCTCTGCTCTGAATTTTTGTTTTGTGCTTACCATGAGGTTTGTACAAAAGGTCTCATAGATATGCTAGTCCATTTTCTGCTGATAGCATCTTAACTTCATTTGCCTATACAGGTTTCATCCTTTTCCTCTTCCCCTTCTATGTTTTTGTTGTCACAAATTATCCCTTTTATATTGTGAGTTCAATACATTTATTACCAAATCAAAGTGATTATAGTTGTTTTTAACGCTTCCTTCCCTTTAACTTTTATGTTTTTATTAAGTTTTTACTAACCTATTCTGATACAGAGTTGCAATTTTCTGATTCTGTCTATTTATCATCTTGCTGAAAGCTTTATATTCCTTTGCCTTTTTGTTTCAGGTAGGAGAGCTCCTTTCAACATTTCTTATTTCTTGTAAGTCGAGTCTAGCGACGATGAATTCCCTTAGCTTTTGTTTGTCTGGGAAAGCCTTTATTTCTCCTTCATACCTGAAGGATAATTTTGCTGGATAGAGTATTCTTGGCTCACAGTGTTTATCTTTCAATATTTTGAATATATTATTTCACTCGCTCCTGGCCCGTAGAGTTTCTGCTGATAAATCTGCTACTAGCCTAATGGAGGTTCCCTTGTAGGTTATTGTGGTTTTCTTCCCTGAATGCCTTTAATATTTCTTCTTTGTCATTGATTTTTGACAGTTTTATTACCATGTGTCTTGGAGAAGTTCTTTTTGGATTGAGATAATTGGGTATTCTATTAGCTTCATGGATTTGTGCATACAGTTTATTTCTCCAGGTTTGGGAAGTTCTCGCTATTATTTCTTTAAATAAGCTCACTGCTCCCATCTCTCTCTCCTCTCCTTCTGGGATACCCATTATCCTAATGTTGCCCTTTGTAATGGAGTTGGCTAATTCTTGTAGAATTTCTACATTTTTAAAAAATCTTAGTTCTTTGTCCCCTTTACCTGCATCATTTCTAGGTTTCTATCTTGGAGCTAATTCTCTCTTCCATATGGTCTGGTCTATTTCCAGTGCTTTCTAATGCATTCTTCATCTCATTCATTGAGTTCTTCAGCTCCAGAATTTCTATTTGGTTCTTTTTCAGAATTTAAATCTCTTTGGTAGAACTTGAAAACACCAATTTGTAAAGGTACATGCACCCCTGTGTTCATTGCAGCGTTATTCACAATAGCCAAGACTTGGAAGCAACCTAAGTGCCCATCAAGGGACGAATGGATAAAGAAGCTGTGGTATATATACACAATGGAATACTACTCAGCCATAAGAAACGATGAAATCCAGCCATTTGTGACAACATGGATGGACATTGAGGGTATAATGCAAAGTGAAATAAGTCAGAGGGAGAAGGTCAAATACCGTATGATTTCCTTCATTAAGTAGTAGATAATAACAACAATAAACAAACACATAGAGACAGAGATTGGATTGGTGGTTACCAGAGGGGAAGGGGGGAGGGAGGAGGATGAAAGGGATAATTCGGTATATGTGTGTGGTGATGGGTTGTAATTAGTATTTGGGTGGTGAACATGATGTAATCTATGCAGAAATAGAAGTACAATGATGTACACCTGAAATTTTTACAATGTTATAAACCAATGTTACTGCAATAAACAAAAAATTAAAAATAAATAAATAAATAAATCTCTTTGGTAAAGTATTTCTTCTGTTTATTGATTTTATTCCTGAGCTCATTGAACTGCACCTTTCTGAGTTTTCGTGTAGCTCGTTGAGTTTCTTCATGACAGCTCTTTTGAATTCTTTATCAGTTAGAGCACAATCTTCCATGACTTTGTTTGATTTCTAGAGAATTGTTATTTTTTTTTCTTGTGATGCCATGTCACCATGGCTTTCTTTGGTGCTTGCTGAGTTATTCCTCTGCCAGCACATTTGTTATAGAAAACTATTTTCTTATTTAGATATAGTTTTGTTTGGTTTGATTCTAACTATTCAACCAGTTGGAGATTAGAGGCCTTTCTTTTATTTTTCAATAGGTGGTGCTATAGCACTAGTTTTTGGTTTCTCTTACCTGAGCTGCCTCTGGCTATATTTGAGGATTGGCACATTCCACCCTCCATGCCTCTATTCAGGGTGTCACCAGTACTCTTGTGATTGCTGCCTGCTCCCTCGAGTGGGGGTCACTGATGCTTTGCTGTTGCTGATGCCAGGGGCACAGGGATAGCTGATGTCTCTGCTGCTTCCAGGATCACCTGGCTCAGGAGCTCTGCCGCTGTGGCAGGGGGAGAGGTGGTGGGGAGAGAGCTGGGTTCGTGGGGCACTGCCTCTGCTACTGCCCATTACCTTGTGGCCACAGGCACCGTTGTGGTTGGAAGGTCAGAGTCATGTGCTCACCTCCATCGCTGCTACCAGGCTCTGAGCCACAGCTGGGGGCCTGGGATCGTGGGGGCCTCTGCTTCTACTGTTACTCTGCTCCTCATTGCCAGAGTCACATGCATGCCGCCACTGCTGCCCACCAGGTTCTCTGGGGCTGGGGAACCAAGATCTTGGCACCACCTCCACTGCTCCTGTGCTCCAATCCACCCACCTTCATATGTAACAATGTGTGGATCTCTTGGTGTCTTGGTGTGTTGGGCAATGTAGCTTTTGTTGGGTTATGGATGTTTTACTCACTGAACATTGAAGGGGAGAGACAAAGTAATCCACTCATGCTGCCATGATGATGATGTAATGTTACAGTATATACTTGATATATTTAACATCAGTGTCTTTGTTGTGCTTCTGACTCTTATCTCACCTTAGGCCAAATCAACGTGTTCATTCCTTATGACCTAAGATACATATCTGCAAATTTAAAGGAACAGAGTGAGATCACTGCATGAAATAAAATCAGTTTTTCCCCATGAGCATAGACCTGCCATCTCCTTGCAGCTATATTCAAAATGACTGGGTTTGTACATGCTGCAGGAACTCCAAGGATGATGTTAAATTGGGGAAAGTTTCTTTTCAGCCGGTAATAGCATAAATTCTGATCTTATGGTGCCAACACTGCTTATTATTCCCAGCAGAACTCTGCTTTGACCACAGAACTCAGTAATTCCATTAATCATTTTTGTTTCCTTAAGAACTCGGAGACTTTACCCAGAGGAGCAATACCAGAAAAGGATAAGATTATATACTGCTCTTTCATTTCCTAATTTGGGGTCTACAACCTCAGCATTTAAGAAGCCAGGAATTTCTTAGTGTTGGCAATGACAGTGATGCCTAGTTAGGATTATGCAGGCTAAATGATTAGGACCATCCTCAATGTGGATAATTTAAAGACGACAAATATGTAGCCTTAAGTTAGTGAAATCCTTTTTAAAGAAGTATACAACATTCTTTTTGTATTACTATATTCCATCAGATTGTATACATCAATATTTATCTAAATACAGACTATTCGTAATAAGAAAATAAATAAAATGATGATCAGTTTTCAAATATTATAATACTCTGAAAATTTATTCTTTTTCTGCCTTTTAGGATATGCATATGCTTATATATGGTGTGAGTTAATTAATTACTTTTATCAGAGAAAGGATCTTAAAAACGTTGATTTAAGTGCTCACTGCTATAAATTGCCTCTCTATTTTTTTAAAACCAATAAATTGCTTTTGATGCCTCCAAGAGGCAGCCATATATGTACTTTTAAAATTTATGTAGTTGTTACAGAGAAAATGAGCCTAATGATGCCAGAATTAACAATACATTTATGTGCTAAATTTCCCTATGATTTCCTTGGTCAAGTCTTTTATTTTCCCCTTATCAAATCAGGAGCAATTTCCCCTTAGTAAATGCTTTGCAACTTACTCTCAAGTCTACACCATTACTTATTTAGCGCTGAATCATTTATGTACTGAACTCTGCATGTTTCACTTTTCTGTTGAATTGTGCTTTTTTTCTTGTGCTATCAAGAAAGGAGTTAAACTCTTTTTTCTCTCTGAGCATTTAAAAACGACATTTTTAAAAGCAGAACATCTTTCAGACAGTTATGCAGCTGTTTTCTTAGAGATATCAGTAACTAGGCTATATCATTTAATGAATTCTATGAGAATTTTATAATAACCTGAAAGTAAATTTAACAGAAATTGCCAGTTGCAGGAATAGCTTGGAAAAATTATCCTAAAAATCCCTTTATAAACATACACACACAAAGTAAAAACAGAATAAATATACTTTCAAATGTAGAACAGAAACAAAGGGAATGCTGAAAACCAATGAGTGAGCATTCAAAATGAGACTCCTGCATATACCCAGGATCCTAAGGTTTATGTCCTCCGTGAAAGGAGGTATTAGAAAAACTCCACCCACCCACCAGGTTTAACTCTCTTGACCTGAGTGGGGGGAAGGATGGACACATGTAAAAGAATAAATGGGCTCAAAATGCTATTATCTAGTAAACCTGAAGATACTCACACCCTCTGACCTAAAATTCCATACTTCTTTAGAGAAATTCTCAGCCAAAAAAAAAGACATGAACAAAATGTTCATTGCAGTATTATTTGTAACAGCAAAAAGATTAGAAACAATATAAATTCTGCTCCATAGGATAATGAAAAAATAAAAGGTGATATATTCAAACAATGGGTACTGGATACCACATAGCAGTGAAAAATATGAAATGAATCAAAGCCATATAGATAAACATGGATATATCCCAAGAATAAAATGTGATTAAAAAAAGCCATATTGACACCATATTACACCATTTATATAAGCTTAAAAACACATGTATAAACAGTATTTATAGTAAGTATATAAAATATTTGTAACATTTTAAAACATGCATAAAATCCATATATGAGAAGTAAATGTGTAAAAAAAAGTGTGGGAATGATAAACACCAAACTTAAGATAGCTGTTATCTCAGTGAAGAAAGTCTTGGGGAAAGGTAAAGGGAATTGCAATTCTAACCCATAATGCCTTGTTTATTAAAAAAATAATAATTTTTACAAAAGTTAGAGGGATGGATTAAGTATCGAGAAAAGTGACCAGTTTTACATGCTAAGTTTAAGTTGTAATGTCTTTGGAGGGCAACCGGACAATATTATCAAAATTTAAAATGCATATACCTATCATTCAATAATTATATTTCTAGGGATTTATCCTATAGGTATATTTGACATATGTGAAAAGGCACATATATAAAGATGGTTATTGCAGCAGTGTTTGTAATAGCAAAAATTCTGAAATAACTAAGAGGGGACTGGTTGAATATATTTATTTATATCCATATATAAATATAAATGGATAAGCTGATTATAGTATATCCATACAATGGAAAACAAACAACCATTGTATGAGGTAGCTCTCTAAGCACTGAAATGAAAAGATCCCTAATATAAAGTGGGAAAAACAAGGCACGGAAGAGTGGAACCATATGCAGATGTGGTTTAACTGGTTTAAGAAACATAGATGCTTAGAAATACTTTTATATAGCATATGCGTAAAAATAGTTGGAAGTTTATACAAAATTTTAAAAACATTATTCTGTGAAGGAGGGCAGGGAAGCTAAGGGGAAATGAGATTTAACTTTCATTGTGTATGCTTTGAATTTTTAACACAATACGTATATTAACTGACTTCAACAGCTGGTTATATTGTTTAAGGGGGAGAATGCTAGTGGTAAGAGGAACTGCCAGATTTTTTTTTCCTTTTAAAAAATCATAGGGATTCTGGACCTTAATGCTGGTCTCTATGGAAGTTATTTTGATATTATCAAGTATTATAATAAAAAGGCAAGGTAAGGATACCTTTCCTACTATCATGAACCAAAGGATCAAATAAATAGCTTCAATGGTTCTAATTACCAGAACTGATTTGTTGTTGGCTCCCTAATCAGTAGTATACTTGAGAATTATTAATTTTAGGGTCTTTTTATAATCTATCAAGAAACATGAGAAAAGAATTTAAAATATGCTTCTGAATACTATTATAGTCTTTTTTATTTCATATCTAATCCTTATTTGAATTAATACAATTAAGTTTATATTTTCTACAAAGGTAGTGAGAAAGTTGCAGGTATTTATAATATTGTTTTAACAATTATTATCAAATAATTCTTTTCACCAGCTTAGTTTTGCTGATAGGAAGATAAATAATACTCTACTATGTACCAAATAGAATATAAGGTTAGTCAATGATATTGAGGATTCTTAATGGATGTTTGATGTTATATGACAAATAATTAAGTAAATTTTCCTCCTACCCCCACTACAAAGCACACACATTCAACAAATGGGGAAAGTTCAGGTCCTGGGTTGGTAAGAGATGTTTTAAGGTCACACAAATTATTAGTGGCAGATCTAAAGCTGGAACTCATGTTTCCTGACTCCTGATTTAGTGTTAATTTTATCTATATCTAAATGACTGAAACAGTAAATCCAAACCAGCTGTAATAGAAGAAAGAATGAAGAAGGAGAGAGACAGAGAAAGAGAAAAGCAAGAAGGTGAGAGAGAGAGAGAAGAGAAAGCTACCATTTATTGAAAACCACTATATAGCAGGTAATTTTATATAGTTATCTCTCTCTTTTTTTTAGTATGGCTAAATCTTTATTTTTATTGAGGTAACATTGGTTTATAATACTATATAAATTTCAGGTGTACATCATTATATTTCAATTTTTTGTTTTTATCCTTATAAGCACCCTCTAAGGTGCTATATTGCTATAGCTATTTTATGGCTGTGGAAACTGAGGCTTGGTTGTAGCGACAGGGGCGAGTGGTATTAAATAAATAGCTAAGGGGTGAGCAAATACCCTTTCCCCATCTTATACTTACTTTGAGCTGTGCACTCAGTAGTTGGAATTATGAACAGAACACAGATACTATTCCAATATATACATACATTGGTACAGTCAAAATGGGGTAAGATGAATGTGGTGAGTTGAACCATTATATATTTTGACCTATAATAAGAACAATTTTATATAGCTTGATCATCTAATATGCACGATGCAAAGCCCTGCTTAGAAGGTTTCCACTATGACATCCAGGGTACCTTGACGTACAGACCCCATAAGGGATCTGATGATTCCAAGTGGAACTCCAAGCAGCTTAGATAAAGCAGAACAAGAGTCAAACCAGTCTCTTGGGATGGGTGATCTGGGTTGAAAAGCCAAGTGCACCAGGGAAGCAATGCTGAGTCTCACAGGCCTTGCTGGTCACAGATCCTGTCTCAGGAGATGAGCTGCCAACAGCAGAGGTAGGTGATTATTAGCAAGCCCATTCTGAGTGTGGTTTTGACAGAATGCATCTGTTGGCAGGAGTGTGTGAGGCAGCAAATGCTTGTGGCTTGTTCTTGCTCTCTCTGCCTGCAAGATTAACTTGTCTTAACCTTTTCTTGGCCGAGTGCCTGAAGGTCTCCTTAGAAGAGATGCAATTATCTCTTGAAGGGAAAGGAGATGATTTGTTTGCTCAGAGATTGGGTCATAGCTGGCTGGACTATGTCAATTAAAGGGCCTCCTCTGATTGCGGTGGTGTTCGCTTCCTTGCAGCTCTGACACATCAGCTCCTGAAGCACTGAATTAAAGTGAAAACTCAGGGCTCTGTTTCACTCTGTCTACCTGTGTCTGTCTCTCTCTGGCTGTCTCTCTCTCTTTCTCCCTCCCTCTAAATACTTCCCTTCTTTGAGAAGAAATCCACCCATCTAGCACCTTTCCTAGAAGCTTTTTAACCACTCTTTACTTATATACGGTCCTTGGTGAGTGGTTTTTCTGTGTGTGTGTGTGTGTGTGTGTGTGTGTGTGTGTATTATTTTACTACAGTTGAAATCTTTACTGTTTTATTTTTTCCTTTCCATGAGAATCTCATTGAATTAATTTACCTTATTTTTGTTTTTCTTCATTCATCAATCCATTCCTCCATCAATCCAATAAACATCTTCAGTATAGCTGATACAATATTAGGCTCTGGGGATGAAAAGCTATATGCAATAGTAGTTAAGAGCATGGTTTCTGGAGTGAGAAACCTGGACTCCAGTCCAGGATCATCCACTTACTAGATATTACTTGGGTTTTCTAATCTCTCTACACCTCAGTTTTCCCATCATTTAAATATAACCTACCTTAAAGAGTTGTTGTAAGGATTAAAGGAAATAATCAATATAATGAGATCTGCACAGAGGCTGGAACGCAGTTAAGTATTCAACAAATGTGAACTCTTATTAATAACGATCTATAAAAATTGTTTATTGTATCTTTTTAAATGAGAGCCATAGGAATAGTTCTGCAGCTAGGTCATACCTGAAACAAAGATGCCTTTTCCATCCTATTGGAGGATATTTTAACAGCTTCTAAACAGACCCTCTTATTCTTTTCCAAGACCTGGAAACTGATAGTCTCACATCCAAGGTCTTTGTTGACAGAAGCCACAGGCAAAAGAATGTTACCCTCTTCCTATTTCCCTATGTATCCAAACTATACGCAGCCCAAAAGCTCTTCCAGAGGAATAACTGGCTTCTTTCTTCTCTATCTAGTCCTTACATGAGGACATTCATAACATCAACCAAACCTTCCAAAAGTTAGGCAATTCTTTTATGAAATATATTTTAAGGGTTTATTCCAAAAAAATATAAAAATAAATTTCACTTCCAAAATGATTAGTCAATCACTGTTTCCATCAGATCACAACACAAAACAGATCTAGCCAAAGGGGTTGGTACCTGTCTGTTTGGCTTTTTGGAAGAGAAGCCAATAAGGAATCCTTCTCTACCTAATGCAATGCCTCCTACACTTCTATCCCTCTTTTCAGACGCTCTCATGAGTATTTAGGGATTTTGAATTCAGCCCTGTGGGTAGAACCTACCTTGACATCCATCAATGACCTGAATGATAGCATTTGTCTTCCCACCAGAGTCAACCTTCAGGTCTCAGCCCCAGTGTCACTTCCTTATATACACTTCCTTCCCCATGATGCACTCTCATATCTCTCTGTCCTTTTCCTTTGTTTTATTTATCATCAATTGTAACTATTTTCATGTGATAATTTGATTCATATTTGACTCCTTCACTAGATTAAAACTCCTTGAGGTTAGGTAGCTTCTGGTTTGGTTTTTCTTACCTTTATATTCTATTGACTAGCAAAATTCCGAGAAGATAGTAGTCAGTCAGTAAAAAATTATTGAACGAATGCAAGAATCCATAAGAATAAATTTCCTCTGAATTGTTTTATTTTGCCCTACCACAGTCTTTCAGATAGTTCCTCGTCTTCACCTAATCCATGTTTCTCATGGAATGAAACTGTCCCATGCATCTGGCTGAATCCTCCCATTGATAAGTCTAAGAAACCAACCCTTTTCCCCATCATAGCACTCCCATATGTTATCCCTCAAATCAGCCCAGATAAAGTAGGTGTTCTGAGTCAGAGACAGCGAACACAAATCCCAAGCCATTAAAGACAAAGAGCTGCATTTTAGATAATTCTGAAAAATGTTAATTGTGCTTCTAAAGCACTAAAAATCCTCTCCTGGAATGTAGCTTATAAATACAAATCTAGGCAGGAGATGGTTTGCATAGTATTAGAATGTTTTAAATAAAATAAACTCCAATATTCACTACTTTTGGAGATTTTAGAAATAATATAAAAGGAACAATAGACCATTGACATTTGAATTTGGTATCTGTGGTTTAGATTACTTGGGGATGACCATGAAGGTCACCAGAAAGTATTCATTTCTAACTTGAGTAAGAATGTCTACCCTTACAGTGTTTTGAGGAATAAATAAATATATACCAACACCTAGCACTCAAAGCAGATGTGCAAGGCACTCCTCTAGTAAAAGCTCAAATTCTCTGACCAATATCTTTATATCAACTAATGAAATCTGCATCTGAATTCTTGCATCTGCATTCTTGAATGGGAAATTATAATGATCTCCAGAGTAATCCCACAGGCAGGTATAGGTTAATTGACTATTTGCACAGTCTCAGAATTAAACAATAATTCTTGCCCCTAGTAATATTATAGGTTTCTGATTATTTAAATATTCTTTCATGCCCACAGTTGAACATGACAGTATTTAGGAAAAGAAAGTGGAAGAGTGATTGAAAAGGCACTTAGGGGGAAAGCAGCTGGTGAGACATGAATTTTACCTACTTTTTTCCTTTTCCTTTTTGTATCACCTCTGGAAGGTGGAAGGTGTGAGAATAAATGAGTCTTCAGAAACTGCCCTTTCTACACCTAGAGGGAAAATATGATAGCATTTTATGGGATATCCCATTTCTCTCTTCCTCCACAACACAACCAAGATAAAGGAGAGGATGTCTAAATGTCAGGTTAAGTCTGGGTGACAACGATATGGCAAATCACTGCAAGCGATGAGAGAAGAAAGACCAATTCAGCAGTACAGATGGCATCTACAAGCCACAGAGCTTTTTTGGAATTTCAATAGACTTGACATTTTCTATAATCAAGACAAGACAAAACAAAAATGACACAAATTAAAACTCCCAAATATTTAGCCTGACTAAAAAAATATACTACTACTTTCCTAGAGTGATAAAGGGAAGGTAAGGATTAAACAAGGAGAGAATAAAGTTCTGGTTATGACAGATGAACAGGAGAATAGAGGTTGAACAAAAAAGTGAATTCCTAGATGCCATATACATTTTTTCCTATTCTGAAGTAGGGCTTGCTTTGAGTGTAAGATGAAGGGACTTCCTATCCCTTCTGTATGCAGGATAAAGTTGATTTAAAACAAAAGGTCATGTGGCTGCCTCATCCTGCTGAGGCCATTCAAAGAGAGAGAACATTTCTCTATGCTGTGATTGCTCTTTGGGCTTAGCTGGTGGAGGTCATGTCTGAACGGTGACAGAGGGAACACGAGCTTGAACTGCTGCTGGAGGGATAGTGCCCCTTCTTCCAGCTCATTCTCATTCTGCTTTGATCTCTGCTTCCAATTTACTGGCTGCTAAAAAAGCTTGTATCTGACCTTTAAAGACGTTCTGCACTCTGCTAGGCACCTGTAAGAATAAGATTAGTCCCAGTTTTGCCAGAGATGAACTCACTGCCTCATGTTCTCCAGCTGCGGAAAATCCATAAGAACTCAATCAAGCTGAGTTTATCAGTCTTCATCCACCTGCTATATCATTTTTAGGTCTCTGATATGTCTGGGTATTCCAGTTTCTTCCTCTTCAGTTTTAATCATATCAAGTCAACGTGGTTCTGATTTCCAGGTACACAACCTCAACATATTCTCTCATGCTTGATTTGCCTGTGGTTGAAATTAGGTCTAAGAGTTGAAGATTGTGTAGTGTACAGTTGCTGTTCCTACACTAACGTTGCCCTTGACACTCGACTCCAGGTTTGAAGTGGAGATCAGAACTTAGCCAATCCTGAGAACAGAGGTTCAGCTCTGACAAGTCTGCCTAACCTGTGGTACTCTCTTCTCCAGCTATCAGTGATACTGCAATTTTAAGTCAGTCTTCCTAAGAGCCCTCATTATCCAGGACTTTAAGAGCTGGGTGACCACTCATAAACAACGCAACCTAGCTAAGGTCTTAGCAGTTTGGAATTATGTATTATTTTTTTGTTTTTAACAGACCAGGGCACAAAATAGAAAAATCTAGCAGAGGGAATAGAGATGATAAATGGGAAAGAATGGACTTGGTTTTAGAAAGTCAATTTCTCATGTCCAATGTTATGGGAGTCTTTCTTAGCTAGTTTTCCAGTAAAAAAGTTTGATAAACATATAAGTAGCCCAGCCAGAACAATTTCATTTCACACTGTCATTCGACTTTTGACCCAATATGGTATATATAAGAAAATATTTCTTAGAAACCTGGTCCAGTTTGCAGTTAAGACCCACCTGGAAGGGCCCTATTAATACAGGTATAGAACGCCTGCAAGATGCTGTGCTTCAATTTGAGAGCCTTCTGAGCCTTCACTAGGATCCATCTACAGGCCATCTCAGGCAGTATTTAAATACCATGATTAGAAAGGGTTCTACTATGAAACATCATTCATAGGAAAACATTGTTTCCTTAAAAGCCATTTCTTCATAGACAGCCTCTTGTATCAAAACAGAAAATAGCTTATTAAACTCATTCATTATTGTAAATGATAGTCTTTACTTTACCACTAAGAAGAGCCCACGATTTCTTAAATACTTCACAATCCCTAGAGGTAGAGCTTTTAAACATATTGACCCTCTATATTTCTACCCTAAGTTCTGACATTTGATATACAATAACTGAAATGGGGTATCCTCTTCTAAAGTGATCCTAGCATTTGGACCAAATTGTCTTTTGGGGGAGCTTGTCTCTCTATGAAATTTATTTTGGAAGAGTTTGTAAGAACCAGCTTGTTTGTTCCATATCAGAGTATTAGGAAAAGCAGCAAGCACATTGGCAGATTATTTTCAGTATCATTAGCATAATCTAAATAACAATGAAAACATTTGCATTTACTGGCATTCCCTAATATTTAAGTAGGCAACACTAAATGACCTTATCCAGCAGGATTCTAAAAGAGATAATATTTGAAGGTGCCCAGTGAAAGCAGTAATGAAAAATAACTTTATTATTATTATTTTTGATTATTAATTATTGGGTTATTTTATTTGGATCTTGTACGCTCTTTAGGATGTTTGGCCAAAGTAGCAAATTATAAACATAAACCTTCTAAGTTTTCAAGCTAAAATCATATTCTCCACTCTTTATGGTATGAAAATTTGCTGATTGAACAAATTCAAAATAATTTTCCAAGTTACAGGGACTTTTGCAAGGTCCCTAGTGGCTCCCATTCACAGAGACAGGGTAAGAACTTCCATATGGGTCACCATAAAAAGGAACCTCTGAAATTTTCACAACAGAATTTCAACTCTTCCCCTAAAGGTCTGACACCTGAAGCATTTGAAATTTACTTTCATCCACACACAAAATATCAACAATCTAGGCATTCATCAGAGAATTCAACAACAAAGATCAGAGATTTAACAATTTTGTCAGAAGCTTCCTTGAAAAATCCAATATTTGAGAGTTAGAGAAGCATGTTAACTTTCCAATCCTCAAGAGAATTCTGCTCCATTCCTTAATTAAGTTATCAGAAAGCAACGTGGCCTGTAGTAGCTTATTTTCTGAAAAAGTATCCTCCCTTTGACCTTAATAATATGTCCTTAGTTTTTAATGTATTTCATATGTATATTTAATAATATATTAATATATTGGAAGCATCCATTTGAAGAACATTTCTGTATTTTGGTAAAACTATTTTCCCGGATGTTACTCATTGTCTTTTATATAAAGATCCACATGATAAATTCTTTTTAGAATTTTGTGCCAGGAGGTGTTTTTCTCTCTAAATCAATATCTAGACTTTCTCTTCATCAATACTTTGTAACTATGATCCAATATTCTTCAGTCTCTTTTTTATTTTGTTTAATAGAAACCTCAAGGTTAACTTAAACTTTTATTGTGGTTATTGACTAATTTCAGGTATCTAGTTTATATTCTCTTTTCTTCCTTCTGATTGATTTCAAATTATCTTTTTTTATTGTTAAGCTTTGGTTTAATGTCATAAATTGCATCAATCTTCTTTGAAATAGATGAGATATAAGTATAGTGACCATATATCCTGGATTTTCTAGGGACATTTTGATTTCAGGTGGCTTTATTCTTTTACTTAAAGATGATTAATTAAAATCTAACAATATACTTCCACATTCTTAGATTTGTAAAATTTTTCATGAAAATAAATTCACTGACCATTGAAAATTTGAAAGACCCTGGGCCCCAATTTGAGGTCGAGAGAATATTGTCACACAGCTTTATATCACAACCCAACCTCATTCCAGTACTCCAAACCCATATTTCCATTGACCATCAGATATCTTCACCTGGTTGTCCCTCACATACCTCAAACTCAGCATATCTTTTCTGCCAAACCTAGCGCTTTTTGCTATGTTTTCATACCTTGGTTAGTGACAAATTATTCTAAGCAATTTCTCTCACTGGCCTCACCCCATTCAAATCAATCATCAGTTTTATTGTTTGATCTTTGAAATGCCTAATTTATTACCTCTTCTCTGTTTCTTCCTTCACTCTTCTAGTTCGTCATTTCTCCTTGACCCTTTCCTATTGCTTCCCAGCTGCCCTTACCCACTTTCCAATCTGATCTCTACCCCATCATCTGAGGTTTTTTTTCTAAAACTGAATTTATAAAATTTCAATAGTTCCTCCATTATCTATAGAATAAAGTTCAACTTACATAACAATGACATATAGTTGTCTCCTACCCCAATTCTACCATTTATCCCTCTAACACAAGTGTTTGCAGCATTCACCCTTCATCTATCTCCACTTCCTTGCCCTACCCCGATCACAACTCTTTTCAAGGACCACCTTCCTCCAGTAGGTTTGGGAGAAATTAAAGGTGAGTCAGTGAATACCAGAGCCTGCTTTTCTGCTACTGCCAGCAACTACCTGCTGCTCTTAGATGTGGTTCAAACCTTCACCTGCTTCCCTAAAGATCATGAAGTTCTGGAATGACCATCCCCCTCAAGTGCTAGTGCCTCCACCACGTGGGCTGCAGTGGAGGGGTAATGCCAAGTGGCCTGCCCTTCTCTTCTATACTCCATCCTTAAAATCCCCATGGCTCCACCAGTAAGAGGCTGTTATATACGGCTGACTTGCATGAAAGGTTTGAAGACATTGAGAGAGAACATACAGAATAATTAGGAATAGGGAACAGCTTAATATTAAATATGTAACATCACTGATCTTCAAACTCTTCAGACATCTTTGCAAACCGGAATTTTTCAACAAGTAGACTTTTCCTTCTGAAGCTTCTAACCACTTTCTTGGGCCCTCTCCCTCTGCTCTTTTCTCCCTCTGTCCTTCTCTTTCCTCCCTCGCCACCTATGCCCAACCCTCAAGTTCCTCATTATTATTATATAGACTAGTTTTACCTTCCATTCACTCTCCCCTAGGAGGAGGAAGTTCAATCTGTGAGTAAACAGCTACAAAGTGGGCCCACTGTTATAAAATGGGAATATTCCTTTTTTAAAACGAATATGTTTTAGCATAGTGAGAAAATAAATTAGTAATTTTTCTACTAAACTGTTTTCCTATTGCAATTGGATAGAAGTCAACAATAAAAACAACTTCTCAGAATAATTATAGGTCTCTTAGCAAATTAGAATATTTTTTATTGTTAAATAGATAATATTTCTTTTTCCTCTGACGTATATTCTGACACAAAACTTAAACTCATAAAAGCCTCAAAAGAAGAGGAAGGAAAACTGATCAAGTACAGTTCAGCACAAATAATGCCATCTAGCTACCAAATAAATTATTCATGGCAGCTATTTATATGATGTAATTCCTCTACTTACCTGACAATATGCTGACAAATTCTTCTATATTTTCCTCAGTCGACTTATTGAAGTCTGACAAGAAAGCTAAGAGAACAGTGGACTCTCTCTCTCTTCTTAGAAAATATTTAGATTATGTTTGTTATTCTAAGATGTAGACAAAAAATATTAAATTATTATATTTACAGGAAGGAGAGTCTCGTCTATGTGGCTCCTTTAAAGGATGAGAATATAATGTAATTAGGGGACAACAAACTGGGTCATCCAACTCTGCTGTATTATTTCATGAGCCACTGAATCATAGGCCTGGCAGAGACCTTGAGAGTCCCCTTCCTACTCTCAGCAAGAAGACATTCCTAACGCCAGACGACATTCCTAACGCCAGACGACCACTGATGCCATTTTTATGGCCCACTGAGAAGGTCCCAGATTTTGCCTTATTAACTCACTCCAGTGTAATAATCCTGGGTATCAGAATAGTCTTCCTGATGGATAACTAAATTCTTCATGTTGCTTTCTTATCTTCTTAGATTAGCCCAGGGAAGTCGAGATAATTAATTCATAATTTGTTATTTTCTCCAATTAAAAATTATTTTATTTTGTTTTCTGGTTTCAAAAGTTTTTCACAGTCTTTTGAATGGGCTCAAATCCTTCTTCCACAACTTACTAGCTGTGTGACCTTGGGGAAATTTTTGAACCACACTGTGCCTCAGTTTCATCATCAATAAAGTTGAGGTAACAATGGTACCTACCTCATAGAGTTCTTATGAGGATAAAATTAAATGAGTTAATATTTGTAAATCCCTTGAATCACTGTTAGCATATAGTAAGTTTTACAAAAATGTTCATTAAAAAGTTAAAAGAACATTTATAAAATAAAAAGGAAAGAAAAATTTAGAAAGTACAACAAAAGGAACAAATTACTAATAACCCCACTCTAGAGATAACTGTACATTTTAATGTTTCCTTCTTATCTTATGTATATATAAATCACATATATGGCACATAATTGGAATGATGCTATCTTTGAGAACAGGTCTGTATCATAAACTTCTTCACTTAATGAGCTTTTCTCATTATGAGCATTTCTCCATATCCTTAAAAATCTTTGAAAATTATGTTTAGTGGTTTTACAGCAATCCATTTTATGGACCTATCTCATTTCAGCAACCCCCTTATTGTTGAGCTATGAGATTGTTTGCAGCATTTCACTCTTTTAGATAATACAGTAAATAAACTTTTATCCGTCTATTTGAATATCTCTATTTCATGTTTCCTTAAAGTGGGATACTGGGACAAAGGATATTTTGAAGATTCCAGATACATAGCATTAATTTGTGTTCCGGAAAGAAATGTATTAATTATGCTCCCAGGAGGTAATGTATGAGATAGCATCTTTCATGGCAACAGTAAATATTACTTTTAAAAAGGAAAAAATATTCCCAATTTGATGATACAAATTATATCAGTTTAATATTTTAATTTGAATGTTTTGACTCCTGGTAAGAGTGAATGATTCTGCATATCAACTATTAAGAACTAGTGACTTTTTATTAAGTAATGCCTTAGCCTTTGACTCTGCAAGTGGAATTCATTGTTCTTCTATATTTTCCCTTGCGTTGTGGTTTCTAACTTTAATCCACTTCGTGACTCTTCTCTAGAGGGTTTTTCCTTCCTTGGGTTCTTTTCTTATCCTGGAAATCAGGATAAGAGGCTTCTTTAGTATTGGGGCCAAACTACTTGTTTTTGGCATAATGGGAGAATTCATCATGTTCTTATTTATGCAAGTCGCGAACAATCATCAAGTGGCTGGTATAAATTAGTATTGATCTAGGTACTACAGAGATAAGAGAGGGTCCTTGCCCTCCCAGTGTTTAAAGTCTAATTGGAAAGAAAAACTTAATGCCTGAAATAATTAGTGATCAATATAAGGCAGTTTACACTGAGTGAATTGTGAAATACAGATCCTAAGTGCTATGGTCATTTAAAGAAGAGAGATCAATGATGATGTGAGTAATCACCAGTGAGGTTGGCCTTGGCAGAGGGAAGAACAGGCAGTTCAGGTGAAAAGAACTACAGAAGTAAATGGCAGCCTAGTATAGATACAAAGAGCATGGATTTTTGTGTCAGACCTGGGTGGGAAGTCTCAGCTCCACCACTTACTAGCTTTAACCTTAAGAAAGTGTTAACCAGTTAACCAGTTAACCTCTGGGTTGAATGTGAAGACCTCAAGCTGTCTCTTTTTCTGTGCTGACTAAATATTGATAACCAGAGTGATCTTGGAAGCCACGTGTGGAAGATGACAGAGCTTCCATCAGCCTAGGTTCCTGAATAACTGTGGAGCAAAACAGCCCCCCTAACCTAAGCTGATAGAGGATTTGACATCTTCAATGTGGCTTCAGAGTTCTCCTTGAGAAGTGTATTAGTCAGTGTTCTCCAGAGAAATAGAACCAATAGGAGATAGAAAGATAAATAGAAATAGATATAGATATTTAAAAACAGACTTGTTATGAGGGATTGGCTCATGCAATTATAGAGGCTGAAAAGTCTTACAATCTGCCGACTGCAAACTATACCATTAGAAAAGCTAATGGTATAGTTCCAGTCCAAACCCAAAGGTCTGAGAACCAGGGAAGCCCATGGTATAAGTCTCAGTCCAAGTCTGACGACCCCAGAACCAGGAATGCCAATGTCAGAGGGCAGGAGAAGATGGACATCCCAGCTTAAGGAGAGAGCAAATTTGCCCCTCCTTTACCTTTTTGTTCTATTCAGGTCCTCAACGGACTGGATGCTGCCCTCCCACATTGGTGAGGGCGATCTTCTTTATTCAGTCTCCCCATTCAAAAGCTAATCTCTTCTAGAAACATCCTTACAGACACATCCAGAAATAATGTTTTACCAACTATCTGGGCATCACTTAGTCCAATCAAGTTGACGCATAAAATTAACCATCAGCTTCATCCAGTCAACAGGTTGGGGAGAGAAGCGAATAAAAGTATGCAGGTTTCTTAACTACTCCAGCCAGGGAGTGACACACATCACTTTGCTCACACTCCATTGGTGCAAATTAGTGATTTGGCTCCACCTAAATGAAGGGGGAGCTGGGAAGTGTAGTCCCTAATCGGGCTACTGCTCTCTAGCGACAACTCCATACAAAGGAAATGTGGCATGATTTGTGGTGGGTCTGCCATGGTCTGTCCTTTCTCCTTACATACAGAGCATACTCAACTCCCAAGGAGGATGACTCAAAGATCCATCCAGATATTGCCTCCAGTTCCAAGCCCAAGACCTCCAGGAGGAGCACAGTCTTCTTCATATGTCTGGATGTCTTTCTGGAATCTAGAAAACTATCAACTAACAAGACAAGTTATACCTCACCTATGATATAAAATGACGGAACGGGGCCATGATAACCACAAGACATCCTGGATCCACAGAAATGCTGAAACTCTGTCAGGCAGTCCTTATTCAGCCCTTCTGTCCCAGGAGTGGGTAAATTCCTTGACTAGGCTCTGTGCTGTTTTCTGGAGGAAACTCACTTGTACATTCTTCCCCAAGACCCCTGTTCAAGTGTCTAGGAATTTCTTCCTGGTCTTTTATTCTTCATCACCACAACTAAACTGGATAGTCGGGAGTATGCCCTCCTTGGGGCCTATACAAATTTTCAGGCCTGCTTCCTACTAGTAACAGTCAAAGGCTTCTTTGGCAACGAAATGCCTTCAGAAACTTAGGCTTCTGTGCTACTTCCTCCCATCAGTTTCACGTGCAATAACCATACTCGAAATTTTCGTGCTTCCAGCCTGATTTCTTTCTTTGTTTCTTGATCCCTGGCTTCTCTTTCTCAGCTTAATGATGGCTCTTTTGAGATTGTCCAAAACAGCTCTGCCCTTAATATGATCTTTGATATAAGGCTGTGTCGTTAACAAACCTTTGTCTCTCAGAGTCTCTCTTAGCTTCATCTATTACTGTTTGGGTCGAGCAACAGTCTCTTCCAATCCCCTTTCATTCTGTTTGCAACCGGGGAATTCTTTCCTGAGCTCATCATTCGTATAAGGTATGATTTAAGGCAGGTCCTGGCTTTGCCCTTTTCCTTCTCTGGTGCCCCTGTTTCCCTGCTATGGATCCATTTAGCAGCAGGGGGCATTGCTGAGTATGCCATTTAAGCATCAAGGGAAAATGAATTCAACTTTTAGCAATTGTCCTTATTGTCATCTGTATTCCAGAGCAGTTAATTGTGCTAATTTGGTAGAATGCAGGCAAGGTTAAATAAAATTCAGAGATAAATTTGATATAAGCACACGAACTCTCCGGTCTGGATAAATGGCAGTGAAGGAGAACAGCCTTTTGCCAGAGTGCTCACTGAATAGAATTTTTGAAGTTTTAACACTATGAATGTAAAGAAAAAAAAAACAAAGATTTCAACCAAGTAAAAGGGTTTTGTTGGACTTTTTCTATGATGAAACTCTTCTATTCAAAAGATAACTGAGTTTTCTGTCACATAGCATGCTGATGATTGGAGCTCTGGTCTGGAGGATTCGAGGTCTGGAGGATTGTGATACAAGATATTAGCACATCGTACCTCACAATTAAACAAAAGACAGTTTTCCGGGTTGATTTTTCTGTCTCATGAAGGAAAATAAAATTTTCTTTCTTGGACATATCTGTGATGGTGGAAATAAGAGACCTCCAAATTAAGTTTCCACATAGATGATGATGTTGATGATGAAGGAGGAGGAGAAGAGATGGGAGAAAGAAGAGGAGGAGGAGGTGGTGGAAAAGGAGATTATTTTTGATCATCACGATGGCCCAATTCAGTTATTTGTCAGCCAGTACTTAACATGAACATAGCTCCCAAGTGCTTCTAAAACCCAGGTTCTGCTGTTACAAAGCAGCCCACTTAAGATAATAGTGGATCTAATGATGGAATATCAGACACGATTCTCTCTCAGCCTTGTCTCATTTATCTCATTTAAGTTTAATCAGAGTCCTGCAAAGCAAACAGTATTATCCCTATTTTACAGATGAAGAAACTGTGGCTCAGATGACTTGACAAGAGTAGAGGAGCAGGCAGCCATTCAAACCTTCCCTGGTTCTGAAGCCTTTCTTATACCATGTGTTGTGAAGATTAAGCAAGACACTGTACATGAAAGCAGAATGCCTGGCACATGGTAAGCACTCAAACATGACTTTCTCTCCATCTTTGGATTCCTTACTGGAGACTACATAAATCCTATGAGAACTATCGTGCACGTAGGAAGAATAACTGTATTTTCTTTTCAGCTCCAAGGAGAAGTGTCAGCACAGGCCTATCTGAACCTCAGTGGGTGCAGTGAGTAGAATAGCTGCAAGTTTTGATGGGTTTAATTTGGTTTTATGTTTTGAGAAACAGCTATAATATCTAAAAGCAAGATATTGGTATGATTTCCTTATAGCAAGAGTTTCTTATTTCTCAAATCCCATGACTGTCATTTTATTTTGTAAAATGATAAATACAAAATAAAACAGCTAGTATAAATTGATTTTCTTTGCAAGAAGAGTAATATTCCTTCTAACCTGGAATAAATGAGTTTTTAGTGAAGCAGTCCTAGATTTCAGTCCTCTCTCCACTGCTTATTAGCTGTGTAACTGTGGCTGTCATCTAATATTCTTGAGTTTCAGATTTTCATTTTTAAAATGCAGATAAGGGGGAGGTGACCATCACAGAAAAATAAATAAATAAAGTAATACTTGTCTGGCAGGAATGTTGTGAGAATTAAATGACTAAGGTATAAATTGAACAATACATGGTAAGGACTCAAGAACGTAATTCCTCTTGCCCATGAGCTGAAAGCACTGGTATTGGCTTTAAAATTTAATGTCCTAATTTTTACTATAAAATAATACAACAGAAATCATATAGGTAATCTTAAGGTAAATTGTGATCATTTCCCTATTTAAGTGTTTTTAATAAATAAGTATTAAATCGTGCTTTCTCTGGAGCATTTTTAGAATAATTTTTTTTGCCCTCAATATAAAAGTATCAAAAATAAATTGATCAAGTGGTCATTAGAGAATGTAAGAATTTTTATGTTCATTGACACATAATGGGCTTTAATAATACGAAGACCTTAGAAATTATGGCGGTTATTAGTGTCACCTGCCAGACAGTGCTAACTCCCCCATTTTGGGGCACATGTTGGAAGTGCATTTCCTGGCGTGAGTGAAACTTTGTAACTAGTCCTGGCTAACAAGTTTTGAGGATGTGCAGGGCCAGTTCCAACCCTTTCAGACTCTTTTTCCCTTGACAACCAGCACAATTTGAACATCAGACTGGGTCCCTGAGAGCCTCCCTGCTGACCTCTAAGGGTCATATCAAGAGACTGGAATTGTAGCAGCATGGTATAGCTCATTCTGAATGACTGGAGGTGGTTAACCAAAAAAATAGTCTTCTAGCAAAAATATATATATGAAAAAAAACCCCACTAGATTTTCCTCCTTTATAGTAGATAAGAATCTTGATCCAATTTTTGTTTTAAATAAGTGGAGCCTCACTTCAAATTGCCCCTTTAGAATTCTCAACCTTGACAGCACTTATACATAAGATGGATAAAATTCCGCTTAATAATATAAATTATGATGCATCCCTCAAATGAAAATGGAGATCAAAATTAGATTAAGAGAAGTTTAAGAGCAGGGACATAAGCTGATTTGGTATTTGTTTCTCACCTAAAAGCTTTCTAGATTTTTAGATAAGTGTTTTTAAAAATATCTATTCCTGTATTTTTTTTTCCCACATCGCGCAATTCACACTCTAAGTTCAATACTGAGTAATTTAGAGAAACTCAAATAGCTTTGACTATTTCATATAAGGTAAAAAAATTAAGGCATAGTTTACATTATTCAATGATATGGTAGCAAGAAGAATATTATACATGAATCGGGGGTAAATATTACTTTTAATTTTGGGGTGCAGATAATTTCAAATATAATTTAAAAAGACCAAATCAGCATCACAGTTTTAGTTAACTTAAATAAAATTTAACAAATACAATAAAACATCTTAATAAATAGTTTTATTTTAAAATGATATGACACACTTGCTATTAACATATAAGGGATCAAATGTCCTAAGAAAAGCCCATAACTTTAATAACTGCCCTTTTAGAATATCAAAAAACACATAATCAACATCAAATTATTTGTCTTGTTTGGCAAGAAAAGTAATATTAAAAGCACAATGAGAAGCACAAAGTAAAACCTCTCAATATACTATATAGTCATAACCCATCTTTGCTTTCTCGTACATTTGTTCGGAGCCTGGCTAGGAAGCACGAAGATAGCAGTGGGAAAATAAGAATGGCTGCTTCTGAAAAACAAGAGAGTTACTAAAACTTGGAGCAAAGGAAAATACTGTCTGCTGCCCATATTTCTCTGAAATAAAATAATGATTCATGGTAAAATAATTTCTAAATATGCCACACTCTTATGAGCCTGAAATTGAGAGGTTAAAAAAATAAATCAAATGTTTGTGGGATTGCTGAACAACCAATACAGATCTATATAATTATGGCATCTCCTCTGAGGTTGATTCCAAATTCTTCATTCATGACCTATGAAAGACTTCCCTTGTCCTTGAAGTCAACGTTAAGGCATGCCAAGTTTCCTATAAGAAAATTATTCTAACAATAACTTTGGGTATTACGGTTCTATAATTATAAAATATTCTCCTAATACGTACATAGACTTGAGTGTACATACACTTGCACACTAACAAACATAAACCACAGGTACACTCTTAAGTTTAAGCCACAGATTTTTGCAATCAATTTTAAGTATTTAAAATAACACCTTACTTTTTACAGTGTCAGTGCGCGAGTCAGGTAAATTATTTCCCAGCCCATAAAAGTTGGAAGGAGAGAATATTATAGAATGCTACGAACCATAAAATGATATGGCTTAAATCAGCTGAAAGACAATGATATGTTAATTCTCTCTTATGAACTCTTTTATACTGATAAAAGCCAGTGAGACTTCATTATAATTCTTTTCATTCTAGTCATTCTTTGTGCCCAATTCTGGGAAAGGTTAAACTCCATTTCAGAGAACTGTAAGGATCTGTCTTATTCCTTTGTGACAGTGGAATCTAGCTGGTGGTATTAAACCTTACTGAACAGGTGAACCATGGATAAAGGTTGTGAATCTCTTTTGTCAGACCACATTTTTGTAGTAGCAGTAATTGCTGCGATGGAATCTGACCTTCAGATTGAAAAACTTTTTCCTAATAGATAAATAGAAATTTTTTCTTTAACTTTAGATGATTAATCCAGGTAAGGTTCTGCATGTGCCTGTCATCGCACATGTGAAAGATGAAGGCTGAAATGTTCAAATGCTCTTGCCTAGAATTTTTGCCTGTCACAAAGAACTGAAAAAACATAGAACCCCTTGGGTTCAGATCCTTAATTCCTGGTATTTAACTGGCATGGTGCTCACTCACACACTTATCCTTCCCTGCCAGGGGCAAAGGGAAGGCACAAACGAATTTGGCAGGGCAGTCTGTTTGTCATAATTTGCACCTTGAAGGACATGTGCCAGCACTGGTCCAACTGGGTCCTAAAACAAATAAGCATGAGGGATGGACTCGTACTTTAAGCAGACAGCAAAGCATGTGATATTGATATCAAGGCAAGTATCTAGGTAGCATAGAATCAAGCAGCAGAGCAGTCACGGGGGTAAAAGCACCCAGAGCCACCAAGAACTGCACGGTTCCAAGCAGTTCTGTACTCCTCTAAACTATAAATCGGCTATGAAACGGGGAGCCTGGAGAAAATTTTTTTCTTATGAGAGGGCCAGTACATCATATTACATGGTCTGCTTAGGAGCTCCAAATGGCTGGGAAGGACACACAGCATTGCAAAGAAAATGCTTCAGCTCTGCCACAAACAGTTTAAGGTGCCCTAACAAGGAACAGTTTATTAAAAACTGTCCATTAGCAGTGTATATTCCAGCAGCAGTGGAGAAAGGCAGCTTTCTTTCTGATACTTACCCCTTTGGGCCATACAGCTGAACAATGAGCTGCCTTCTCTTATGATTAGGAAGGCGACTCTGAGTTTAGTTTTCTAAAACCTAGTAAATAAAGACCTAAACTATGGCCTCTGAAAAAAGAGTTTTGCTTCTCCAGGTCTAGCAGTAAGAACTCTCATAGATAACAACCAGCCCCAGGTTAAAGAGAGAGATGTAAGGTCACAAATCTCCATGAAGAATCCAAGACCAACACCATAGCTATCGTCTGTTCAATGTCTGTAACATTTATCACCTGACCTTGCCAAAGTAATTCTCAATAAATATATTTAGAGCCACAACCCCTCTCTGTCAGATTGGAAACAAAGGGTCTAAAGTTCAGGGGTTTTTGTTGTCTGTGCTACCATGATCTTAAATTCAACTAATTTTCATCTTGAATTCGGGCACTGACAGGATGGGGACTAGGGCTGCACAACAGAATACCAGGGAAAAGTTGGTTAAGGCAGTTATCTGAATTACATCAACATAGCGCTAAAGGACATTTCCAGAGGATTTTCTGAATTGCTTCTTTTTGGTGTAATGGTGGGCCTTAAAAGAGATGTGCCCTATATATGAGCAGATTTAAATAATGTTGTTGAAAGTAAGCATTTACTTACTATATTTCAATTTTAAAATTTTAAGGAAGGAAAAGAAGAAATATATTCTGATTTGTTAGGTCTTTTTTCCCCCTGAATATTTTATACTTTCTTTTCCTAATTGGGATAAGTAGATACATATATATTGGAAGATGTATATATATATATCTGTATAGATGTGTATATATATCCTTTAGATCACATCAGAACTATATATAATTTGGTACCACTGCAAGATTCATTAAACGCTTCTGAATGAACATCTTTGGCTTTTTCTCCTTTATCATCAGTTTAACAGAATTGAAAAAATTTCCTAACACTTGATTCTCAAATTTGTCTGCCTTTATAAGCTGAAAATGGGGCCGCACATTAATTCAGTTTAGCCTGCAATGTGGCAATTAATCCTGTTTCACCAATAAACGAAAACAAAACTCAACTGATCTCCCTCAGCTAATCCTTCTATGTATAAGCATGTATTTTTTAAAACAACACATAGCTTAGGCCTATTCAGTCTGCCAAGAAGATCATTTCCCTATTGCCTCAACATCATCCAAAGTGGGTCCTCAAGCCAGCAAGAACCTGACAATTGATAAACCTTCAGAATATGAAATTTGTACCGCTGGTAAGCTGGCCTCAACACAAACCATGACAGAGAATCACAGTAAAACAAAAAGTTTGCTCAAAAAGCACAAAGAACCAGCAAGAGAAAACAAAAATCATGTTTATATTGTCCCAATTATTTCCGAATCAATAATAGTCTGTGGTAAGGTAATTAAGTTACATCTAGCTTCCTCTGATGCCCATATAATTTCTTTTTTACTTACTAATTCTTTCACATACCTGTCCTCTCTATTTTTAGTATCCTCTGATCCTCCTTTCTGCATTTCATCTTAACCCTTAGTAACACAGTGTACCTAACTTATCAAATCGATCTCTGACACCAGCAAGACCTCACTCACATAAATATCCTGACTCACACACTCCGCCAGCCAGTCACCCACGTATTCCACAGTCCTCAATAACAACGAAAACTTCAGACGTTAGAATTAGGCTTTAGAATCTACAAAGAAATCACCTTCTTACTTCCCCATCCCTGCCCTCCCACCCCAATTTCCAGCTCTGGTCCTCTTGAAGAATGACCCCACTAATCCTGGTAACACAGAAATGGAAGTTAAAACCACTCTTGCAGTGGGAGGTTGGAAACACCTCAAGGAGTAGTTGCAAAATGCAAGATATTTCTGATATTCCCCCCCCACCTTCCTGAACCATAACTGTATGGAGACAGTGTGTTAGTGAGGATGCTGGGTGTGTGTTTTGCAAAGTTGTGACTACTTTGCTCATCATGCCTCTCATCAAGCAAGTTTGAACTTCATGAGGCAAGATCTCCCAGTTACTAAGGGCCTGGATATAATGTGCGCAGAATGATGCCTAGACCATCGTTAGGGGGAGCTGAGTCCTGGTGAGGAGTGCAGTGCCCACTGAATCAGTGAGCTTAACCTTTCTCTGTTTTCTCATTTTAATTTTTTGGCTGTGGGCTTCAGGACTGCTGCCATCCTGGGGCAATGGCTTGTTGCTTGGCCTAGAGCAAGTGACACCTGCTTGTGGGCACAGTCCCCAAGAGTCTAGCTGCAATTGCACTGGAGGTTTTCTCCAAACAACAACAACAAAGTGTCACCTGGGAACGAGCCTGAGCCAGTCATGACTCAGACCTGCCTAGACGTTTAAGTGTCTGGAATTATATTAAAAATGTCTTACACTTTGCCTCTCTGGTGTGAGAACCAAGAAAGACTTCAAGAGCATAAGTAACCATATGATGGCTAAACCACAAACAGAAAATGAAATTTATATCAGCAACTAATTTTACTTCATCTAGAAAATGGGCATGCGACACTGGCTAATATCTGGCATCGCCATTCCAGGTTAAATTCAGACTGGTCTTATAATGATTTACATAATTTTCTTTTACTAGAAAGTTTATTCTAATGACTTAGTTACCACTTCTGAGTGCAGGAATAATTTTAACTATAACAAATGTATTTATACATTTTTTTCCCTTAATAGTCAACATCCTCAAGCTTCAAAATGTTTAAACTCAAAACCCTTAGCCAAATTACAGGAAGAAAAAATTTAGCAAGAAAATGAATAAGCACTTTTGAGAATTAAATATAAGCCTTATTATGTGATTAGTGCTTCAGTTCTTTTTCAAAAAATAGGTTACTAATTGATCCTATTGTGTGTTGGACCTCCTAGTATCCAAAGAATATCCCATATGGTGTAAAAGAAACCATTTGTACACTGGGTCATTAGATCTATTTTGCTATAAAGTAGAAGCTGAGGGCCAATACAGATTAATTAGTCTCAGCTCTTTAGAAGGACAAGCGTCACTGGTTGTGTCTTAATGCATCTTATGGCTTTTTTTCTAAATAAAAAGTAGAGAGAGAACAAAAACACTCACTGGCTGTTAGTTTGGGAAATAAACTTTTCTTCCCAGGCAAATAAACTGCACTATTAATTTTAAGAAATATGTTGGATTTTTTTTCATACAAAATGCCAAGGCAGACTCTCAAGGAGTTCACAACCAGAATTAACTCTGTACAGCGAGAGCATCTTCCTCTACCAAGGATAGTTCCAGGGTGTTTTCATTAGCACTGGTTTTCATCCTGAAGTTGAAAGAACCATAGAGTTTTGCAGACTCTTTGGAAGAGGCAAACCTGTTGCGACGATAGAGCTCCCCCTTCCACATAGACATCATTAGCAAACAAGACAGAACGACCCCCCCCAGTGTGAGCAGGCAGAGTCCAGCAATCACACAGCGGTCCAGGTGAGCCCCTAGCCTCGCGCTCTCCTTCTCCAGGCGTTCCATCTCCCGGGCGGCCACAGTGTTGGGATCCACAGTCACTTCCCGTGGGACAATGTAAGAGATGATCACCAGCAAGATGCCAGTGACTAAGAACAAGATGGCGCTGATGAAACCATAGTCTACTGACTTCCCCGAAGATGTGGCTTCTGAACTTGTATCATCTTCATCTTCGGATATTAAGGATATGGCAGCCTCATGGGACCACTCATTTGGATTTCCCCAGCCAAGGTCTCCAGAGTGATTATTCCCTTTTGCTGAAGGGGAGCTCCGGTTCCTCTGCTCCAAGTTGACATTCTCGTCCACGTAAGTAAAAGAAGTTTCTAATTCCTGGCTGCAGCAGTTGCATACTTTCCGTTCTGCTGCTATCTGGTTGTTCCCTGAGTTGTTGAGAGGTCCTGGTGGCAAGGAGTCTGGCTGAATGACACTGTCTTGCAGAGGGGAGGAGGGGGATGCTAGAGAAGAACTAAGCTTAGACCTTTCCATCTGGGCTGATCTTGGTGTCGAGGTACAGTGTCTCTGCCAGCAGAGAGCAGCTCTGGTGGCAGCGGCATCTGCCTGGTCACCAGGAGGCCCTCCTGAACTCCAGTCCGCAGCATCACACAGGGCTGCCTGGCTGCTCTCCTTAGCAAGATAGTGGAGCTCCATCGGAGCTAGTCAGACATCCCCCAGCAGCTTCTGGAAATTCTGCCAATAGCAACACAGTTAGATGAGAACCTCACAGGAGCTAAGGCTGCTCTACCAGGAGTACTGCTCCTGAGGCCCGCATCTCCTCTGCAGCCACACTTGTTGACACTTCAGCCCTGGTTCCTCCTAAAAGGGGTAAAAGAAAGGAGAGGATACCTAGTGGCAGGAAAGTGTGAAAGGGCAAATTCTGATTTATCACAGGGATTAACACTGGGAAACTTAGGTCAGGGGAGAAAAGGAGACTGGAGGAAGTGGCAGTGTCTCTGAAGAAAGCATTGCCGTCACCAAGCCAAATTTATCCAAGGACTCACACATTTCTGTGACAGGATCCCTCAAATGAGAAGGCAAGTTTCCTGTATAGAGACACAAATGAGAAAGGTAGGACCTTTTTTAGCAGAGCTGCTGATTTTCTGGAGAACCTGGGGAAGCACAGACTTCTCAACAATTCGGGTATAATTATAAGTGTTTACATTCTCTTTAGTTCAAAACACATTCTAATACAGATTAGCTTTAGAGCATCACCATGGGTGAACAAATATGTCCCTATCAGCGGGGCTCTACTGGAGTAGGGGCTCAGAATTTTGACTGGGTAGCTCTGAAGTGGGTGAAAGATGGCCGGCTCACTCAGCCACGGCTCCTAACCTTACACCTCATAAATCCAGTGACCCCAGTCACAGCCCTGCATTTACAAGAGCCTATGTTTGTGCCTTGTGCTTCCATTCCCAGCCATGCCCGTGCTGCTACATGAGGGCAGCCTGTTCTGGACCGGGAAGTATGTAGACAACACGTCTCACCGTGTAATCCCTGAAAATACGCAGTCCTCCACACACACAGCTGCCTGCCCCAGTACAGGTCCGCTACTCCCTGGGTCTGAGTGGGTCTGAGTTCCTCTCCCTCTGCACGCTTTGTTAACAAACGTGCACAGGAAATTGACCACCATAAGTTTTTACAAACCCAGTCTAGAAGTAAAGTGACAATAAAAGACAAATTATAAACCTACAAGGTCACAGTTCTGTTGGGGCAAATAGGTGAGAAGCTATTTGCAAAGTTACCTCTGGAACTCTGTATGCCCGACGTGCCCTCACTCCCACCCTTCTGGGATAGAACTTTGGGTTGAGCAGAAAAAAATGTGCCCATCTTTCCCTGCCATCTTTCTGAGGCATAAAAATTCACTTTCCACCATTAGCAAGTACAGCAGTTTCAAGCAACGGCCCCTTTTATTTTGCTTCCAAGTCCAGGGCAAGAACTGATTTAACCCATGGCTTGGGAACTCATTATGCTTCAAAATCCACAGCTCCAACAGCTGGTAACCCACACAGAAGCAACCACAGGTAAGGCGCACCTAAGGTCTACCTGGCAACTCACTTAAAATATGGGAAGGGGAATCCACATGTTTTCTGCTCTACATTAGAGTTTGTTTTAAAAACAAAAAACACTTCTATTATCGAAGTTTCTCTGCAGCTAAAACAGGAAGAAAAAAAAAAAAAACACCAAGTGCCGGAAAACCACAACTGAACCAGAGCTTTCCTTTAGCAAGTGGACAGACCTCTACTGCAGGGATCCCTCAGTGAACGAAGCGATGGTAACGGGTTTGATCAACTACTGAAATGAGAAATCATCTGGCAGATTCCTCAGACATTAGGCGCTCTAACCTTTGGCACAATTAACTCATCATACTGGACTACTTTGGATAAAACCGGCAGAGTCCCTTATGGGACTTCTAATTTATAACAAAGAGGGAGAGAAATCTCCACTTAATTCCCTTCTCCTGCTTTTCTCTCTCTTTAAAGAAATGAGCGACTCTGCTTGTTCCATAGGAGATACACTAGCTGCACAGTAGATTTCCTTTGCAGCTCCGTAATCCGGGGCTTCCATCCTCAGTGGAGAATGGATAATCCCCGGGGACTACCTAAAGGCTCTTTCCTTCCGTCCCCTGCTTCTCTTCTCTCTGGTTTGTTTAAGAGCGCGGTTAATGAAATTGCACCTCAAAGCGAGGAGACTGCACTTTCCCTCGTCAGTCTGCCATCAATTAAGAGCATTAATATTTGCATTGGAACTAAGTGTCACGGGCGAGGCTGGTCTAGGGGAGGCGACCTCGGGATCCGTCCTGCGCGTGCTGTGCTGGGAGGGCGCGCCGCAAACACCGGGCAGCGGGGCCCCCCGCGCGATCAATCAATCCATTCCGGGTGAACTCCGCGCCCCCCGCCCCCCAAGGCAACGCGGAGTCGGGCTGCGTTCGCCGAATACCCCGAGGCAAGGCAGACACCTTGGGCAGGGAGTGGGGACGCGCTCCCCTGCTCCGCAAGGCTCCCGGGGTCTCTCCCTCGCCCAAGCGCCTCCTCTCCGTCCCACTCTCCGCCACTTACCTCCTGCCTTGGCCACCCAGTGCGGCTGGAGCACTGCGCGCTCGTCCCTGCGCGGCTTCTCGGGAAAGTCCCCCGGTCACCAGCCGCGGCACTTGCAGGCTCTGCGCGCCGCTCGGCTCCGCGGGGTGGGCAGCGCCGGCTGTGCCGGCTGGGCGGGGCGGGGCGGGCCACTCCCGCTTGCTGAGCATCCCGGGAGATGTAGTCCAGGGGCGGCCTCTCTGCCTCTCTCCTGTTTATGTTCTCTCTGACGCCTCCTCGCTTTTGCCCTTCCTGAAGACGAGTTCCTGCTACACCTCCATACTCTTGCCTGGCGCTTTAGAAGAAAGCGCTGGCTCCTAAACTCAGAGTTGAGTGCCCCAGCCTCAGATGTGGCCACAAGATTATGGGGGAAGGAGTGTATGCTTAGTTCCAATTGTGTGCCAGGTAATATGCATATTTTATCTTATTTAATAGTTGGAACAAATCTTCCAAGTAGATTTTATTAATGCTCATTTTACAGATGAGGAAAGAGGCTCAGAGGAATTAAATGCCTCATCCAAGGTTACAAAGACAATAAATAGTAGCTAATAAATTGTACTGTATCCAGGAATTTGCTTCCAAAGTCATTGCCTTCCCCACAAAATGAGGAGAAATGTGACTATTGAGGATAAGGGTTATCCTGTTCCCCTATGCAGCCCCTGTGCCTAACAGTGTCTGGTATCTGTTGAATTATGAATAATAATGACCCAAAATAACAATTAACATAAATAGCACTTATTATTGCCAGGATCTCTTCTAATCATTTTAGATACATTAACTTATTTCATGGTCACAATTAATTTTTAAAGTTCTGTAAAAATTCTTATTTTTACAGAAGAGGAAACTGAGTTAAAAAGAAGCTGAGTAGTTTGTCCAAAGTCATACAGCTAGTACCCAGCAGAGGTGGGGCATGAACCCCCAGATGTTCTAAGCATTATGCAAATTGCATGAATGGAAGAAAGACCAGAAGACAAGAAGAGAAAGGGTTAGGAATAAAATAAACCTGGAAGTTGAAGCTGAGTTATGACTCCCAGGATAGGACAAAGTAACTTCTTTGGGTCACCATCCTCTTTGTAACCATAGTGGACTACGCAGCCAACAGCCAAGGGGAATGCGTGGTTTGTGGATCATCTCCAAGGTTTCAGCATCTCCTTTGGGGTGATTGTAGGGTTATTGATTGTTTCCATCTAAAAGGGACAAAAGAAGCGTTCTAACATTTATAACATTTTGCTGCTTGTGAGTAGCTCACATGAATTCTGTGATTGCTTGCTTTCAAGTGATACATTCATCTCCAACGATTTGGTTGGTTTCCCTTTATATTGATAGAATCCATAGTCTCATAGTTCCAGCGATTTCACAATCCAGCCCCTTTAAAATCTTTTTTCTCCATGACTCTTTTTCTAGCCAGGTAGGCCCATTTGTTGATAAATATGACATATGTGTTATGGTTTCTTCTCCTTTGCTCATTTCACTGTTCTCCAGTGAGAGTATCCTTCCTCCATTCCCCTATTCCCTCCATCCTTCAAGGACTATCTCAGCAAGCCACATTTGCAGGGGTGCATTCTGTTCTTTGTACTGTATATTTAAAAGGAAACACAAAAATGCCACAGGGCGTCTAGAAGAGAGCAACTAAGAAGTTGAAGAAACTTGAACTCACATTGAATAAGAAGACACTGAAGGAACTTGGGATATTTAGCCAGAGGAGGAGACTGAGAGAAAACAAAAACTAGCTTTAAAAAACTTGAAGTTTGTAAAACAGAGGAGGAATTCTATATCATGATTAAAAAGGGTGAAAACAGAACCAATGACAATAATAGTCTTTATTCATCCTAATGTGTTATCACCTTGATTCTTACATCAACTCTGTAAGGGAGCCAGTATTATTGTGCCCATTTTACGATGTAGAAATTACGGATTGAAAAGGTATAGTCTCTTTCTCAAGGTATGAGAACTAATAACTGGCAGAGCCAAGATTCTAACTTGGGTCTGTCTGATACCAGAACCCGGATCTTTTTGCCACTACGCTCTACTGAGCAATGTTTCACAATCATTTTCACAGCAGAGCATACATAAGAGGTGATAATATTTATCGCACTGTGATAAACACAAGAGGTTTCTCATGGCCGTAGTCCTGGTGCTGTGGCTACGTCAGGCCCTACAGGACAGCTAGGAGGGCCAAGTTAAAAATAAGCCAGCACATCTGCAATACACTGCAGCACCTGAGGATGACGGACACAGGGACAGGGAAGCTCTGGATGGCACCATCAGATTTTATAAGGAGGCTGATTTGGGGCTGAGTATAAGGAAGAACGTTCTAAGAACTTGAAATAGGATGTCTCATGAAAGTGAATTCTGTATTACGGGAGAGGATAAAAAAAGAAGAGCCATTCATTAGTGATGTCGTAGAAGGGATTCATCTAGTTGGATTAGAGGACCTCTATGGTTTCCCTGCTGAAATGATTCTAAGGTACATCTCTTTCATGAAGCCCTTTTCCCTCAAGCCAACCATCAAAGATTCTGCTTGCTATGAGCTTTGCTAGGACTTGTCAGCACTATTTTTTGTATTTCTCAGCCACTTCCTTGTGACATTTCTTGTATGTCTAGGTAACTACTGCATATTGTTTAACTTCTCACTTAGGTGCCAAAAGCTCTACTGGCAATTAATTGTAAGCTCCTTAAGGTCAGTATCCATATACTAAACATCTTATTACCTCCTGCAGGAAGTGCAATATTTCTGCTGAATAGTGAAGGAAAATGACAAGACTAAACTGAGAGTGGAGATGATCATCTATCCTCGTTATTCTCTCTCCTTTCCTATTTTTATATGTAGTATACTTCACTGTCTACGTATTCTTGAGCATTAAAAAAAATCAACTCTGCGCCAATGTACTACAAAATCTCCTTCAAAATTCTGCAGAAAAAGAATAAATGTGGACTGGCTGAGCTCCTGGAAAGAAAAGCTCTGCAAAAAATACCACTTGCTGGAATAGCTTCACCTCTCTCTTCTGTAAGTCCATGGCTAAAACTTTCCTCAAAATCTGACCCAAGAACATTTTTCAAGAGCCTTTCTTGTTCAACATCCCCAACTTCTTATTACTCTTCTAATTGGCATCCTAGTGGCAAAATACACTTCCTTTTATTCTATTATTTTGTATCTATAGAAGTATTTCATGTGTATCTCACGTACATTTTATACTGCTTTCTGTATTTTCTCTCTTAGATAAAATTTAAGCTCCTTAAGAATCAACATATTCTTTCTATAACTTTGAAGCTACACACCGGCATGAAACAACAAAACACATGGGCCACAGTGGTTTCTCAAAAGATGCTTACAAAATGATTGACACTAGTAAAATGATGATATTAAAGTCTAAGTAATGATTTTTATATTCCATAATTTTTAATATTTCTTGTTTACTTATACTCTGTGAGGTATGAGAGAGCAATCATGATTACACTAAGTTAAACAGTGTAAAAATAGATTCTGAGAAGTAAATTTACCATGCGAATCATGGGAGTAGTAGTAGTACAGGGACTTTTAACAATCCGTCTCTTACAATGATGACTGAGGATGCTTTCCAGTTTTCTCTCATCAGCAATAGTAATAAGGACTGATAGTAAATAAATATCCTTAGTGGATTTAGAGTTACCAGGAGAGGCTAGATTGTAGGGAGATAAGAAAGACACTCTTAGAATTGGTTGGATAGAGGCTCAGTCATTTAATGGGAATAGTACAAGGACTATGACTTTGTGCCACAAGCTGGCACTTCTAAATGATAGGAGAAAAGAATAAAAATGACCAAAATTTAGAGTAATGAAGATCTCATTTACTAACAAAATTCTAGCAACAAAAAAAGTCATATTAAATTTAAAAGTTTCCTTTAAACAAGAATGCTTATATGGGCGAGACAGGCATGTTATTTAAATAAATGAAGTGGCTAGACACAGATAATAGGGGAGAGGGAAGACTGTAGCCAAATTGAGATCAAGTGCTTTTCCTAAAGAGGGCAATATTCCCTCACTGCTTTACCTGATTTTTGTTTTGAGTGAATTCAGATATCAATAAAAGTCAGATATCCCAGTTTTTATTCAAAAATTCAAAATCATTTAAATTTTTAAAATTTTAAATATGTGTGGGTCAAAGAGAACATAACTATAGGAAACATTGGTTTCCGGTAATAGCAGACTGGGTGATTCAGACCCACTCACTGCTGAGGATAATTATAAAATCTGGACAAAGTGTATAAAAATCACGTGCTTGAAGAAATGCAAATTTAACAAGATAGAGAAAAATTACTAGGCTAGAATACAGAGAAGAAGAAAGGCTCAGAGAGGCTAGTCAGGATCTTGGAGCTTCCTTTTACTGGGGTATGTTAGATGATTCCAGCGAAAACAGTTGAGAGGCTAAGAAGCTAAGGAGAGTGGGGATTGGGGTCCTGAGCCCACCAAGGGAAAGAGTCATGGTGGATCTGCTCCATTCCTTAAACTTTGGGTTGGAATCCTGAAAGGCTGCATCCAAGCAGTGCGAACCAGAAGTTACATAGACCCTCGCAGGGAGTGTGCCTCAATTTGTAAGATGTCAATCCCTAAACTTTAACCCAGGTGATTTCAGAGTACTAGGACACTAGGCACTTGGCAGAAGAAGCATTCTCTGAGAAAAAATACAGCATCATCTCAAACAAATTCTACGAACAATTTTGCAAATTCACTGACTCACAATAAAAAATAACCATGAAAAAAACCAATTTCTAAAGGTCACATACTGTATAATTCCATATATATATAACATTTTCAGAATGACAAAATTATAGAGATGGAGAACAGATTAGTGGTTGCCATGGGTTAGGGATGGTGGGGGTTGGAGGGTGTGACTATAAGTATAAGGGGTAGCATGAGGGAGATCTTTGTGGTGATGGAATAGTTCTGAATCTTAATTGTGGTGGTGGTGGTTACATGAATCTACACATGTGGTAAACTGGTGATTTTCTGCTTTGATATTACATATAATTACATAAAATTACATAAAAACTATTGGGGGATGTTGAGTGAAGATGTCTTTCTGTGATATCTTTGCAACTTTCCAAAAATCTATAATTATTTTAAAATAAAAAGTAAAACAAACAAAAAAAACAAGCACAGCAGAATAGATCCCATGCATGAAAACAAACAGAAACATAAAATAATAGAAAAAGATCAATGGGAGGTTTCAGATATTGGAGAATTTTTAATAACTATACTTACAGTGCTCGGTGAAATAAGACACAATTTAGAATTTTTGTCAGAGAGCTGAAAATGAACAATGAAAAATACCCTAATCAAAATTAAGAATTCAATGGATAGATTAAGAGATTAGACCCAGTGAAGAGAGAATTAATGAATTGGAGATAGATCAGAATACAATATCTCAAAGCACACAGTGACAAAATGATGAAAAATACGAAAGTGAAGGTAAAAGACATCGAGGATAAACAGTCGAGTTTCAATCAGAGATTCTTGTGCCCAAGGAGTACAGTGTTTTCTCTTTCCTTTTGGGAAGGGAGGAGAAGGCTCCTGTATAGAAGCAGACAAAATCAGTTTTTCTCTGTTTCTCACCTGTGATACAGACTTTGAAATTTGTATGTGTAGGACATTTGACTTGGCTTTCATTGCATTGTCTCAGTGGTAAAAATTGGGATGTTAGAAATCATATGGCCATTATTTGCCTTTTAAGTGAATAATGGCAATTTGTCTCTGATCCAAATACCATCTGCACGTTCAGGATAAAATTAATAAATTTTAAAATTCTATGAATATTAAAAAAAACCCAACAGTAAGGATGAGGAAAAGAAGCTAGCCACTAAAAAATACTAATGTGTAATTCCATTTATATTAAGTTAGTAAAAGAGGCAAAACTATATCAGAATGTTTTGGGGTATTGGTGAAACAATGAAGAAAAGCAAGACCGTGTTTACCATAAGTGTCAAGATAGAGGCTACCTCTGCAAGGGAGGGAGGGAAGAGTGATTTGGAGAAGGCAAAAGGAGAGGCATCTGGGACGCCAGCAGTGCTCAATTTCTTGACTCAGATGTGCTCACAGGGGCACGTCTTTGAGCTATATTACTGGAGATGACTCTCTTTATTTCATGCACTGTTCTGTATGTAATAGTTCTGTAATAAAAAGATCAATATACTTTTGGAGGGGATTCAGGTTTCAAGCGCCTGATTTGAATCTCTGCTTTAAGAGTTTATGTCATAATCTAAGGATTTTGTTCTCCCATCTTAAGAAGAACTTGGAGATGGTTTCCTCTAGCTTGATTTCCCTTCCCATATTGTTATGCATGGAGAGTGGGACGGTATACAATCGTACAGTATACCTGATACCATACTACCATGGTCTTCTTTACTATTTATTCAAGAAATGTTTCAGCTCGCTTCAACTCTCTCGCTATCCTTTATCACATCCCTCTGTAGAGACATGATCCAGTTTTATGGGCCCATCATTGCATTGAAGTTCCTTGTTAAAGTCATTAATAACGTTCAAAAATTCAGCCACTCAATCAACAAGTATTAATTGAATGTCAAAAGGTTCTATGCTAAATGCCAGATGTACAACAGTGAACGGAATGGATATATCCCAACTTGCAGGGAATTTAAAATCTGGCGGGGGATGGCCAATTTAACAGGCAAATATAATGCCATCTCAGTGTTGTGATAAAGGAATAAATGATACAATGTGGATCATTTTATCATTCCTGATACAATCAGGAAGAGTACCTAATGCAGAATTGGCAAGTCAAAGTAGATTCCTAGATGATATAATATCTAAGTTAAACAAGTATAGAAAGAAATTAGCTCTTTAAAGAATGAGGGGACCAGCCCCCAGTGGCCTTGCAGTTAAGTTCAGCACACTCTGCTTTGGTGGCCCAGATTTGGTTCCCGGGGGGGGGGACCCTACACCACTCGTCTGTCGGTGGCCATGCTGTGGTGGCAACTCACATACAAAAAGAGGAAGTTTGGCAACAGATGTTAGCTCAGGGTGAATTTTCCTTAGTGAAAAGAAAAAAAAAAAAAAAGAATGAGGTAGTGTGATGAACAGTGGTGACAATTAAGAAGTGAATTACTGGAACTGAAAAAAGTTTATTATGTATACACTACAAAGTGTGAGGGGAAGAATGTCAAGTAATGATATTGGATTTGTCAGTAGAAGACAAATCATCTTTGGACTTGTAATTGAGGATAAGTTGTGTGGACTTAATTCTAAAAACAACAAAATGCCAATGATGGTTTTTAAGCAGGATAATAATAAGATCATATTTGAATTTTAAAAAGATCATTCTGGGGAATATATTGAAGATGAGCTAGCCTAGTGTAGTCAAATAGCTTATAATAATCACCCAAGCAAGAGATTTAAATATATAGATAGGTTACAAGAAAAAGATAGATCATGCAAACATCAATCAGAAGGAAGCTGAAATGGCTATATTAAAGTGGGCTTCAGGACAAGGAGTTTACCAAAGATAAAGAGAAATAATGATACAAGGGTCAATTTATCAAGAAGACACAACAGTCTGAACTATAAGTGCACTCCCTGCATCTCTTTGGGGCCACATTTCTAGTTCTGGTCGATGGAACATGTGTGGAAATGAAGTGTGTTAACTTCTGGGATGAGGTAGTTAAGGCTCTGATGTTTCTGCCCATTTACTCTTCATGCCATCTGCTATCTGTTTGATGCTAAAATGACCTTGAAGCCATAATATGGAAGCAGCCTGGGTCACTGAGTCACAGGTTAGAGAGCCACCTGATCCATATCAGACTTAGATGTGAGCATAAAACAAACTTCTATTGTGGCAGTGAGGTTTTGATCTTATTTGGCACGATAATTAGCCTTCTCACCTTAATTGCAGCAGTCCAAAAAGGAGCTCAGAAAGTGGACAGAGCTATATGATTATCTATCTATGTAGATAGTGGTTTACGCAATTACTATATTTTGCTTTCCTTTAATATTAAAGGGAGTAAAGGTTTTATGTTAGATTTTAATATCATAACTATTATTATTGCTATTCTTTTGAGTGATATTATTCCAATACTTAAACTAAGTTATCTTGCTACTTAAATTTTCCTCTCCCATCCTCACTTTCTCCTTTCCAATAAAATAAACATGGCTAAAAAGCATAACAACACTTTTCAAACTTTTGAACATAGAGGAATAACTAAATTGAATTCCTATAAATGCATAAACGTATGTCTCTAGAGTAGTATTTTCCCCAATATGTTATATATATATTAGTTTCATGGGATATAACTAAATATAACTAAATATTCCTGGAGGAAAAGATCCCACTCTTTAAAAATTCAGCAGGTCTCATTTTTATAGTACTTCTGAGACCCTTTAATTTGCTAAGGTATAGGATTTGAGATTCTAAGGGCAAAACATGTTTTTAGAGTTTTCTCAACCTTATAGGATTATGAATCTTTTCTTTTTCACAAAGCATCTTGTAGAACTAGTGTTGTATAAAATAAGCTTTGGGATACACTGCTATAAAGGAATGATATTTTTCACAGTCATATCAGATAATAATATTTCATATATTGATTTAAAATTTTCAAGGCCCTTTATGGTTCAACTCTGTTAGGCTACTATTGGACACCCTACATTAACAAGTGTCTTAGGTGGAGTCTGTACTTCATTAATTTTTTTGTCATTAAACTTTATGGTATATGATTTGACTTCAGTATTTCACCATTATTGTTAGAATCAGTATTAGTTTTCTGATTCTGTGCTTGGTGCTTCTTCCTTATCTCTCCTTCCTTAGTATAGGCTCTCATCATCTCTTATCTGGACTACTGCAATTATCTTGCAGGTAGTACCTTGCTGATAAGTAATTTTGAGCCTCTAATTCATACCTAACACTGCCAATGGATTGATCTTTGTGCAAGAAAAATCTGATCATGGCAATCCCCTTCTTAAAATCCTATACCTAATTTCCATTGCCTAAATTTGTCTTGTTTAGCACTGAGTGGTTCCTTTCAAATGAAGAATCTTATCTTTCTTCAGTTCTAAGAAATTCTCAATTATCATGCATTAAATATTGCTTCCCTTTTGTTACCACCAAGACGCTAAGCTCTCCAGCTAGAACTTCTCTTAGATGCTGCAACTTCTAGATCTATGCTCCTTATCTTTAACCTTTATTTCTTTATACCTGTCTTTTTATCCCCTTGTTTTGCATTCTGAAGGGATTCTTCGGTTCAATCTTCTATATGTAGTACAGTGGTTTAGTAAGTGTGCTTTAGAGTTGACTGTCTTGGGTCAAATCCAGTGTTTATCATTTACTACTCGTGTGACTTTGAGTAAGTTTTATAAAAGTCCTGTTTTTCAATTTCCTTATCTGTAAAATAAGGATCATAATAATACTGCTTATTTGACTATTGTGAGGAAGAATTAAATAAAATGTATGCAAAGCACAATGAACAGTGCTTGACATATAAGAGATCTAATACGTTAGTATATTATTATTTTTAGCTATTAATTTGCTTTTCAGCTATTTTCCTTATACTGTTCAGTCCATCTATTAATTTTTAAAATTTCAACAATTATGTTTTTCACTTCCTAGCCATTTAATTATTTTCTTTTTCATAACCATCTGTGCTATTTCTTATTTTATAAATGTGATGTCCTACCTTAACTCTCCATGGATGTTAATTATATATATTTTCAAATTTATAACCTATATCAATTTTGATTGCTCTTTTAACTATCTCTTGGGTGTAAGGTCTTCAATTTGGTCTCTCTTTCAGGGGATATCTTTCCTCAGATATTTGGCCATTTTTTATTGTGCTCAGCTTCATAGCGGAGATTTTGTGTTGATTTGCTGCTCCGTCTGTTTTTGGTAGCTTCCTTGTACTGGCTTCATATTTCTTCAATCACATCTTATCTGCTTTTCATATTTTAGAAATTTCTCCTGATTTCTGCCCTGCTGACAGTCCTATACATTTTTGAGAGAAGCTTACTTCAGAGAAAGTTCTTCATGACTTGGACTTTACCTAACTCTTCTTCCTCATCTCCCAGCATACACTCCAGCTTCATAAACTATATGCAATTCACTGAATATTCCCAGCTGTACCCACAGTATTCCTTTTCCAAAGCTGCCTCCTCTGCTTAGACTAGCTGGTTGTGAGTTTCATTCCCCCAACTTGTCAGTACAGGTCAACTCTGCTAGAGCATGATTTTCTCTATAAACTTCTTTAACAACCCTTCCCCACCCTGAGTAGAATTGGCGACTACTTTCTTTGTACATCAGCCTAATCTAGTCCTTGTACTCCTATCAGAGCACTAGTAATATGTTATTATCTTTATTTGTCTATATGTGTGAAAGGGGAGAACATTAGTCATAATTTAACCCTTGATCTCCAACCTTCACTTCCCTTCTAAAGAGGGCAAATGTCAAGGAATGTCTTTCAATTTGCTGAGCTGGGTGATATATAAAAGTACAAACTGGGAAGCTGAGAAAGATTTAAATAGTACTATATAAGGAAAGAGGTAGGGGGAGGCAGAGTGGGAAGGAGGCTGAAATCAGACACAGAGAGGCTGGAAGAGAGGGACTTTGGAGGAGGAGGGAGAAAAAAACACAGTGAAAGGAGGTTAGGGAAGATTCTGTGTGAGTAGGATGGGAAGAGGAAAAAGAAAAAGGATGGCTAAAAACGTTTCTGTGCAAAATGGATTTTTGGGTCCCCAAATTCTTGAGCCTGATATATTTCAAGTGTTAGGTGTTTTGTTTGTTTGTTTTGGTTTTCTTTGATTTGAGTTTTTTGTTTTTGTAATTTAGAAAGCTAAAACTTTGCATTCAAATACATTTTGTAAAATCCCCAGTGGGATCTGGTGTAACACCCTGTGGTCAAACATTAATATCTTTTTCAGCAAAAAATATGGATAGTCACACTAGATTGGATAACGAAAGAGTGTAAGTAGCCTTACATAAGTTCACATTTGGTTTTGCTGCCAAAAGAGTTTACTACAACCTGCTAAAAATCCCTTTGGTTTTAAGAGTTTATTGGATTTCAGAATCATGACTAAGCAAGTGCAGCCCTATATAACCCTTGCTTTCACCTCCCCACCAGATCCTCCTGGTCTTGACTGGGCTCGTTCATATGTCTGTGATCAAATGCTGGGTCACTGATTGGTCTGGATTGGGCTGAGCTGGGACAACTGCTTGTCTCTCTTCTATGTGGTCTCCCACCCCCCGGTTGACTAGACGAGGGTAGTTCACAGTGGCAGCAGGGTTCCAAGAGAATGAGTGGAAGCACACAAAGCCTCTGGAGGGCTAAGCTCAACACCTGCGCAGAATCATTTCTAAGGCATTATTCTGTTAAATCAAATCACCAGCCTAGCCCAGATTCAAGGAATAGGAGGTCCTTGATGCAAGGACCTAGAAATCACATTGCTAGAGATGTAGAACAATCAGGACCACTTTTGTAGTCAAGCTACCATCATAACAAAATGCTGAATCCACACAGAAAGTGGGAATGGGTGGAGAACTGATGCTATCTACACCCAGTCATGTATTCACTGGTTGCCTCACTAGTATCAGTTTTCCACCCTTCTCTTCTGTAACAGTGCTTGAATTTCCCTCTAGGTAACCTTCTTCCTCTTTTGTGTTGTAGCTTTGTGGTTTGGGGGCTATTGACTCCACCCTCTGCTCAAGGGCACAAATCAGTAAGTCTAATCACATTCCCTCACGCTACAGCAATCTGTTTAGGGAAAGGAAGGAACCAGTCTCAAGCCAAATCAAACATGGGACTCCCTTAGCCACAACTGGCTCAGAAAAAATCCAGTCAAGGTAAAAGGCAAAATTTTGGTCGATGATTGAGGATGGAGGAAGCATGTAGTCCCCGTTTCTGCTTAGAACCTCAAGGTAAGTTAGCCTGAGGACAAAGCTGAAGCACAGGGGAAGGGAAGAGGCTAAAGAATCACAAAAAAGGGCCAGCCCCGTGGCTTAGCGGTTAAGTGCTCGCGCTCCACTGCTGGCGGCCTGGGTTCAGATCCTGGGCGTGCACCGACGCACTGCTTCTCCGGCCATGCTGAGGCCACGTCCCACATACAGCAACTAGAAGGATGTGCAGCTATGACATACAACTCTCTGCTGGGGTTTTGGGGGAAAAAATAAATAAATAAATAAAATTATAACAACAAAAAAAAAAGAATCACAAAAAAAAACAGAATGACAATCAAGGTTAAACCATGCTGAATTTCCTCTTGCCTTTGAGCTTTTTAACTACTTGAGTCAACTAATTGCCAACTTGAGTTGGGTTTTCTTTTTGATTGATTGATCGATTGATTGATTTTTGTGAGGAAGATCAGCCCTGAGCTAACATCCATGCCAATCCTCTTCTTTTTTTGCTGAGGAAGACTGGCCCTGGGCTAACATGCGTGCCCATCTTCTTCCACTTTATATGGGACGCCGCCACAGGGTGGCCTGACAAGTGGTGCATCAGTGCACACTCGGGATCTGAACCTGGGCCGCCAGGAGCGGAGCGCACGCACTTAACCGCTATGCCACAGGGCCAGCCTCTTGAGTTGGGTTTTCTAATACCTATGAAATCATCGAAATGTGATATATTTTCATACATTTTTCTATCTCATTAGACTCCTTGAGGTAGGTACCAGGTTTAACTTATTTCCGACTCCCCGGTTTGAGCATGGTGCCTGTCTCAGCATAGGTCTACAATAAGTGTTTGGTTAAGGATCCTATATAATCTGAAGCCTGCTGTAACATAGTTCTCCAGTATGAATAAAGTAGAAGCAATATCTATAAATAAGAAAACCAAAGGCAGTAAGTAGACTCCAACTCATAGGGCTCAGTTCATATTTATAAATGAATGTCTAAATCAAGTGATAAATGAAGAACTTAAACCTGAAATTTATCATGCCATATAGTTCTGATATAGAATGTATAATAATAGCTACAAATAAATGCTTTTGTCTTTTAACAACAAAAAAAAAATTGAACACCAAAAAAAAAAAAAAAATTACCCTAACCAAAAAGAAGGAAATGTTGCAGAAAGGACAATCCAATCATTTTTTATGGAAAGGTAGTTTCAGAATAAGAATAAGAAAAGGAAAATAATAGAAGAATTGAAGAACAAACTCATAGTGAAATGTCATCAACATGGCACTTCCACAGACAGCATTCTTATTTTGTAAAATGTATAAGCAAGCTAAGCCTAATTCCCTAAATTCTTATTAACATTTTGATTTCAGTGTTCCTAGGAAAAGAGAATTTGTTTATCTGGCAAAGGTTGTGGCAAAAATTAACTAGAACGGATGCTTCGCTAAAATGAGAACCAAATAGCAATGTGCAGTGTTAGTGCTGTGAAACAGAGCCAGAGCTCTTATGTGTAAGAAGTCTGTCTTTCTTTGATCTTAATGGGAATTAGAATGTAATGTATGTCTCAGCCTGCAAGATAAAACCTATCCTTCTAAAAGTCAAGACAAAGTAACTTTAAGCAGCAATAGAAATGAAGCCTAAATGTTGGGGAAAAACACTATAATGAACTGTGAAATATATAATGAAAGAGTCTGTCACTGTGCAGAATCAATGTCACTGTCATATCTGCTAAGCTATGACATCCATCTATCAAAAATACTGTAGAAATAATTAAGTAGATCATTACAGTATTACTCTATCTTCCCCTCACTGTGGGGGCAGACTAAATAACTCATTACCACATTATCTTAACCCACCAGAGCCCTCATTTCTATTTTTATGCATCTATTAAAGTCATACATATTCCTTATAGTCATCTCAGAGGAGAATATTGCATGCATTTCTTTAAGATTTATGATTAGGATAATAAAACAGAAGCTGTCTTCGAATAATACCAAATAACATGAAATTGAAATTTCAAGTACAAGGCAACTTAATTTGTCCACCCTTTGCCTAGCTATAGTCGATGATTTTTTTTTTTTAATTTTTTGTTTATTGCAGTAACATTGGTTTATAACATTGTAAAAATTTCAGGTGTACATCATTGTACTTCTATTTCTGCATAGATTACATCATGTTCACCACCAAAATACTAATTACAACCCATCACCACACACATGTGCCGAATTATCCCTTTCACCCTCCTCCCTCTCCCCTTTCCCTCTGGTAACCACCAATCCAATCTCTGTCCCTATGTGTTTGTTTATTGTTGTTATTATCTACTATTTAATGAAGGAAATCATGCGGTATTTGACCTTCTCCCTCTGACTTATTTCACTTTGCATTATACCCTCAATGTCCATCCATGATGTCACAAATGGCTGGATTTCATCGTTTCTTATGGCTGAGTAGTATTCCATTGTGTATATATACCACAGCTTCTTTATCCATTCGTCCCTTGATGGGCACTTAGGTTGCTTCCAAGTCTTGGCTATTGTGAATAACGCTGCAATGAACACATGGGTGCATGTACCTTTACAGATTGGTGTTTTCAAGTTCTTTGGATAAATACCCAGCAGTGGGATGGCTGGATCATATGGTAGTTCTATCCTTGATTTTTTGAGGAATCTCCATACTGTTTTCCATAGTGGCTGCACCAGTTTGCACTCCCACCAGCAGTGCATGAGAGTTCCCTTCTCTCCACATCCTCTCCAACACATGTTGTTTCCTGTCTTGTTAATTATAGCCATTCTGACGGGCGTCAGGTGATATCTCATTGTAGTTTTGATTTGCATTTCCCTGATAGTTAATGATTTTGAACATCTTTTCATGTGTCTGTTGGCCATCTGTATATCTTCTTTGGAGAAATGTCTGTTCAGGTCTTTTGCCCATTTTTTAATTGGGTTGGTAGTTTTTTTGTTGGTAAGATGCATGAGTTCTTTATATATTTTGGAGATTAAGCCCTTATCAGAAGTATGGGTTGCAAATATCTTCTCCCAATTGTTAGGTTGTCTTTTCGTTTTGTTGATGGTTTCCTTTGCTGTGCAGAAGCTTTTTAGTTTGATGTAGTCCCATTTGTTTATTTTTTCTATTGTTTCTCTTGCCGGGTCAGACGTGATGTTTGAGAAGATGTTGCTAAGACTGATGTCGAAGAGCGTACTGCCTGTGTTTTCTTCTAGAAGTTTCACAGTTTCAGGTCTTACATTCAAGTCTTTAATCCATTTGGAGTTAATTTTTGTGTATGGTGTAAGGTAAGGGTCTACTTTCATTTTTTTGCATATGGCTATCCAGTTTTCCCAACACCATTTGTTGAAGAGACTTTCTTTTCCCCATTGTATGTTCTTGGCTCCTTTGTCAAAGATTAGCTGTCCATAGATGTGTGGGTTTATTTCCGGGCTTTCAATTCTATTCCATTGATCTGTGTGTCTGTTTTTGTGCCAGTACCATGCTGTTTTGGTTACTATAGCTTTGTAGTACATTTTGAAATCAGGGAGTGTGATACCTCCAGCTTTGTTCTTTTTTCTCAGGATTCCTTTAGCTATTCGGGGTCTTTTGCTGTTCCATATAAATTTTAGGATTCTTTGTTCTATTTCTGTGAAAAATGCTGTTGGAACTTTGATAGGGATTGAATTGAATCTATAGATGGCTTTAGGAAGTATGGACATCTTAACTATGTTAATTCTTCCAATCCAAGAGCACGGAATATCTTTCCATTTCTTTGTGTCTTCTTCAATTTCTTTCAGCAATGTTTTATAGTTTTCAGTGTACAGATCTTTCACCTCTTTGGTTAAGTTTATTCCTAGGTATTTTATTCTTTTTGTTGCAATTGTAAATGGGATGGTATTCTTAATTTCTCTTTCTGCTACTTCATTGTTAGTGTACAGAAATGCAACTGATTTTTGTATGTTGATTTTGTATCCTGCAACTTTACCATATTCGTTTATTACTTCTAAAAGATTTCTGGTGGATTCTTTAGGGTTTTCTATATATAAAATCATGTCATCTGCAAATAGTGACAGTTTCACTTCTTCCTTTCCAATTTGGATCCCTTTTATTTCTTTCTCTTGCCTGATTGCTCTGGCTAGGACTTCCAGTACTATGTTAAATAGGAGTGGTGACAGTGGGCATCCTTGTCTGGTTCCTGTTCTTAGAGGGATGGCTTTCAGTTTTTCACCATTGAGGATGATATTAGCTGTGGGTTTCTCATATATGATCTTTATTATGTTGAGGTACTTTCCTTCTATACCCATTTTATTCAGAGTTTTTATCATAAATGGATGCTGTATCTTGTCAAATGCTTTCTCTGCATCTATTGAGATGATCATGTGATTTTTATTCTTCATTTTATTAATGTGGTGTATTACGTTGATTGATTTGCGAATGTTAAACCATCCCTGCATCCCTGGAATAAATCCCACTTGATCATGGTGTATAATCTTTTTAACGTATCGTTGTATGCGATTTGCTAGTATTTTATTGAGGATTTTTGCATCGATGTTCATCAGTGATATTGGCCTGTAATTTTCTTTTTTTGTGTTGTCCTTGTCTGGTTTTGGTATCAGGGTAATGTCAGCTTCGTAGAATGAGTTAGGGAGCTTCCCCCCCTCCTCAATTTTTTGGAAGAGTTTGAGAAGGATAGGTATTAAGTCTTCTTTGAATGTTTGGTAGAATTCACCAGGGAAGCCGTCTGGTCCTGGACTTTTATTTTTCGGGAGGTTTGTGATTACTGTTTCGATCTCCTTACTGGTGATTGGTCTATTCAAATTCTCTACTTCTTCTTGATCCAGTTTTGGAAGGTTGTATGATTCTAAGAATTTATCCATTTCTTCCAGATTGTCGAATTGGTTGGCATATAGCTTTTCATAGTATTCTCTTATAATCTTTTGTATTTCTGAGGTGTCTGTTGTAACCTCTCCTCTTTCATTTCTGATTTTACTTATTTGTGCCTTCTCTCTTTTTTTCTTGGTGAGTCTAGCTAAAGGTTTGTCAATTTTGTTGATCTTTTCAAAGAACCAGCTCTTGGTTTTATTAATTTTTTCTATGGTTTTTTTGGTCTCTATTTCATTTATTTCTGCTCTGATTTTTATTATTTCCCTTCTTCTACTGATTTTGGGCTTTGTTTGTTCTTCTTTTTCCAGTTCCTTCAGGTGCATTGTTAGATTGTTTATTTGAGATTTTTCTTGTTTGTTGAGATAGGTCTGTATCGCTATAAACTTTCCTCTTAGAACTGCTTTTGCTGTATCCCATAAATTCTGGCATGTCGTATTTTCATTTTCATTTGTATCCAGGTATTTTTTGATTTCTTCTTTGATTTCTTCGTTAACCCAGTCGTTGTTCAGTAGCATTTTGTTTAATCTCCACGTATTTGTGGCTTTTCTGATTTTCTTCCTATAGTTGATTTCTAGTTTCATACCGTTGTGGTCAGAAAAGATGCTTGGTATTATTTCAATCTTCTTAAATTTATGGAGACTTGTTTTGTGGCCTAATATGTGATCAATCCTGGAGAATGTTCCATGTGCCTTTGAAAAGAACGTGTATTCTTCGGTTTTTGGATGGAATGCTCTGTATATATCTACTAGGTCCATCTGTTGTAGTGTGTCATTTAAGGCCAATGTTTCCTTGTTGATCTTCTGTTTGGATGATCTATCCGCTGGTGTAAGTGGAGTGTTCAAGTCCCCTACTATTATTGTGTTACTGTCTATTTCTGTTTTTATGTCTGTTAATAATTGCTTTATATATTTAGGTGCACCTACATTGGGTGCGTAGATATTTACAAGTGTTATATCCTCTTGTTGGATTGTTCCCTTGATCATTATGTAATGCGCTTCTTTGTCTCTTTTTACAGTTTTTGTTTTAAAGTCTATTTTGTCTGATATGAGTACTGCTACCCCAGCTTTCTTTTCATTGCCATTTGCGTGGAGTATCTTTTTCCATCCCTTCACTTTCAGTTTGTGAGTGTCTTTAGGTCTGAAGTGTGTCTCTTGTATGCAGCATATATATGGGTCTTGTTTTTTTATCCAGTCAGCCACCCTATGCCTTTTAATTGGAGCATTTAGTCCATTGACGTTTAAAGTAGCTATTGATAAGTATGTACTTACTGCCATTTTTTAACTTTTTTTTTTTTCTCAGTGTTTTAGTAGTCCTTCTCTGTTCCTTTCTTCTTCTATACAGAATTGATGGTCACTTTAGTTTGACCTCTGTCTGAAAGCTCTACTCTTTAACTCCCCTCCTCCCTCATGTTTTTGATATCATATCTAACCTCTTTGTTGTGCATTTGTATCCATTACGTTCTAATCATGGAAATAGATAATTTTTCCTATTTGTGGTCTTTTCTTTTCCCCTTAAATCAGTCCCTTTAACATTTCTTGTAGCACTGGTTTCTTGGTGACAAACTCCTTTAATTTTTGCTTATCTGGGAAAATTTTGATCTCTCCTTCCATTTTGAATGATAACCTTGCTGGGTAGAGTATTCTTGGCTGAATGTTTTTTCCTTTTAGCACTTTAAATATATCGTGCCATTCTCTTCTAGCCTGTAAGGTTTCTGCAGAGAAGTCAGCTGATAGCCTTATGGGGTTTCCTTTGTACGTAACTTGACATTCTCTTGTGGCTTTTAGGATCTCTCTTTATCTTTAATTCTGGACATTTTGATAATGATGTGTCTTGGTGTGGGCCTCTTTGGGTTTCTCTTGTTTGGGGCTCTCTGTGCTTCCTGTACCTGGATGTCTGTTTCCTTCCTTAGGTTAGGGAAGTTTTCATCTATTATTACTTGAAATAGATTCTCTGACCCCTTGTCTCGCTCTTCTCCTTCCGGGACACCTATAACACGGATGTTGGTGCACTTGATGTTGTCCCAGAGGTCCCTTAGACTGTCCTCAGTCTTTTTAATTCTTTTCTCTTTTACCTGTTCACCTCGGGTAATTTCTTCTAGTCTTTCGTCCAGCTCACAGATCCGTTCTTCTGTATCCTCTACTCTGCTTTTGAGTCCCTCTAATGAATTTTTCATTTCCAGTATTGTATTCCTCATTTCTGATTGGTTCTTTTTTATATCTTCCATTTCTTTGTTGACATTCTCACTGAGTTCATCTATTCTTCTCCCCAGATCAGTGAGCATCCTTAACACTCTTAGTTTGAACTCTCTGTCGGGTAGGTTGCTCATTTCTGTTTCACTTAGTTCCTTTTCTGGGGTTTTGTCCTGTTCCCTTACTTGGAATGTGTTCTTTTGCCTCTTCATTTTGCCTCTTTCCCTGTGCTTGTGTCTACATATTAGGTAGGTCAGCTACGTCTCCTGCTCTTGGATAGGTGACCTTATGTAAGTGATGGCTTAGGAGGCTTCCAGTGTGCCTCCTTCAGTTCTCAATGTTCCAGGGGTGACCCCTATGTGGGCTACGTGTGTCCTTCTGTTGTGGCCTGTTTGCTCTCCCTGTAGGTGCCCAGGGAGGCTGAGTTATGCTCCTGGCCAGCTGTTGTAATGCTCAGCTTTGCCTAGCTATAGTCGATGATTTTTTTTTTTTTATGTTATAGTCTGCACATCACATTTATTGCTTTACACGTTTAGTGAAATTTATTGAGTGTACCCTCTGGTCATGCACTATGCTAGATGCTGGGATGTCACAGACCGAGGGACATGTGATTAATATCTCTACTTGCAAGTTTTTCCCATGTAGTACAGGCTAGCTTGTAGAAGGAACATTTGCTTTATCTTACCTGTCTTCCTAAAAATGCCAGAGATGTCCCAGTGTTTTAGTCCACAAGCATTTGTTCCCGTGTATTAAATGTCTTGCAGCCCATTTACCTACTCACAAGATGCCTTAAACATCTCCAGAGCTTAACCCAATCACTGAATTGAATCACTTTAAATACCTGGCATTCTACTAAGTAGCATGTATGTGCTCATGATCTTCCATACACTGAGAAATTCCTCTTCCTCTGTCTTCTCTCAACAGCAGTGAAGATCCAGGTTCTCTTGAGGGAAAGAAGTTCCCATCTTTCTACCTTAAACTACCTTAAAATCATCAGAAATTCAAGCATTCATTTGATTCTCAAGCTAAACCAAAAGGGAAATGGTTGGTACATTTTATCATAGAAATTATAATGAAGTAGAAGACTCCGAAGTCGTTCTCCTTCCATCTAGCTATGAATTAATAGTGAAAGACACTGTTACAGGCCTTTTATCCTCATAAATATTTTAAATCTCATGACCAGATGTGCTTGCTGTTTCTCTTTTAATTGAGCTGTGAGGATCCAATCCCTGAAGTGGGTTAGCACTTCTGACAATCTTAAGGGGTTTTCCTGCTATCTCAGCTACCCCCTAAGAAGCTGACTCTCAATTGTTTGATTATTGAGGCGAGGGATAAGTTGATTTCCAATTAAGGCATATTTTCAGATGTTTGTGTAAATGTGGATAATATCATTTTAAAAAGAATCTTATTTTCAGGAGATAAGATGATTTATATTTGGAAATGCATGATCCAGAAATGTGTGAATGTCATAGTCAAGTACTTCAGACCCTGAATCTGTTCTTTCTCGTTATTAAAAAAAAATCGAATATGAATTTGTACTGCTCTCTCTTGAATAACTTAGATGTTGAGGAGCTTTGGCCTTGCTTCAGCACTCCCATAATCCTCTGCACGTATCTCTGCAATCACATTTACCACACCATCTGTCAGTCTCAGTTCCCATCTCTCCCACCAAAATGTGAGCTCCTGTAGAGCAGGAAAAATGGTTTATTCATCTCAGTATTCCCAGTGCCTAGCAGAGTGTGGAACCAAAAAGTCAGAGCATATTTGGTAAGAAAGGAAGAATGTGTGATTCAGGGAGAGGAGAAGGGAAGATAGAAGGAAGGAAATATAGAGGAGAAGAATATAGCAATCAATATGTGGAAAAATAGGGGGCCGGCCCCGTGACGTAGTGGTTAAGTGCACGCACTCCGCTGCTGGTGGCCTGGGTTCGGATCCCGGGCGCACACCGATGCACTGCTTGTCAGGCCATGCTGTGGCAGTGTCCCACATAAAGTGGAGGAAGATGGGCACGGATGTTAGCTCAGGACCAGTCTTCCTCAGCAAAAAGAGGAGGATTGGCATGGATGTTAGCTCAGGGCTGATCTTCCTCAAAAAAAAAAAAATGTGGAAAAATATTTTAATAATGTGGTAGGATTTGGTTAGAAACTCTCTATTGTAACATCTATTTGGCAAAATGCTCATGTTTGCTAAAAGCTTAATATAGCAGATTTGTCAAAGAGAAAAAACACCCTGAAGTAGAAAACAGCTTCAAAGATGTTAACAGAGTGGGGCTAAAAGCACTCTTTAAGAGCACCAGGGCTTTGGGTGGCCTGGGGGCGTAGTGGTTAAGTTTGCGTGCTCTGCTTTGGCAGCATGGGGTTTACAGGCCTGGATCCTGGGCACAGACCTACGCACCACTCATCAAGCCATGCTGTGGCAGTGTCCCACATACAAAATAGAGTAAGATGGGCACAGATGTTAGCTCAGGGCCAATCTTCCTCATCAAAAAAAAAAAGCACAGGGGCTCAAAAAGCCTATTTTACTATGAAGTCTCAAAAATAACAATATGAGCTTGGGCTATAACAACTTGACCTCAACATTTATACTTCTTGTGGCTGTTTAAGACAAATAGTCACAAGTTTTTTGACTTGACCAAGAGGTGGGATCTATATCCTCTCTCCTTGCACCTGTGTGGGGCTGTGTCTCGTTACTAACCAGTAGAATGCAGTAGAAGTGACATTGAGTGACTTTCAAAGCTGGGTCAGAAATGACTATGCAGCTTCCTTCTTGTTAAGTGAAACACTTGAAGCCCTGAGCCTCCAGGTAAGAAGTCTGACTACTCTGAAACCCATATACGGGAAGGCTGTGTGGAAGTACTCAATGAACATCCCAGCTGATCTCCCAGCGAACAGCTTCCATTAACTGTCTCCCCTGTGAGTGAGCCATCTGGGACATTCAGCCCCATGGAGCCTTCATATAAATGCGGCCCAGACATTATTTGACTGCAACTGCATGAGAAACCCCAAGCAAGAAATGTCCAGCTGAGGCCTTCTGAATTTCTGACCACAAAATTGTGAGCAAGATAAAATAGTTGTTTTTATCTGCTAACTTTTTGGAGTAACTTGTTACATAGCAATATTAGCCAGAACACTTTAATTATGGACCCTCTAATCAAGACCTACTTAAAGCAGTTGGGAGGTCAGGTAAGACTATGTTTAATAACATTTCTCAGATATAAAAAGCAAGTTTAAAAGGATTTTGCTTTAAAATTTTTGAAGGAGCTGAATCTAAATAGTTCCTACTAGTGAAGAAGAATAGGTAAATAAAGGAAAATATTGGCTAAATTTACATTATTTAAAAAGTTTGAAATAGTTAAGTACAGTCATGTGCTGCATAATGATGCTTCAGTCAACAATGGACCGCATATACAACAGTGGTCCCGTAAGATTAGTACCATATGGCCTAGGTGTGTAATAGGCTATACCATCTAGGTTTGTTTAAGTACACTTTATGGTTCACGCAAAGAGGAAATTGCCTAACAACGCATTTCTCAGAATATATCCCCATCACTAAGTGATGCATGACTGCTTTTGTCACAGAGTTTATTGATTTAGAAAGCAAACTTGGATAAATTTTTGGTTATCCCCACTAAAGTACACATCTCATCTTTAAACATTTGTAAGATTCATAATAACACTTATAGTTGAGATATGTATGATGGATAAACAAGGGGGAAAAAAAACAGGAAGAACTCACAGAACAAAAAGCCAGGTAATATTTTAGACAAAATTCAGTAAAAATGCTATTTCATCCATCAAGCAGAGTAACATAAAACAGGGATCCCTGGAGATAGTCATTAAGGCATAATTCTTGGACAAATATTTTAAAAGATGTCACAGATGGTCAGAAAGAAAGAAAAAGTTAACCCTCAAAAAGATAACCTGATGAATTTTTTTAACCTCCGAAAAGTCTTCAAGTAGTCCTAAGAATGGCTGAGGCTTTTTCTTTTTTTATTGTATAGCAGTTTAATGTGGAGTCTGTGGTAATCAACAGATATTGAAAAAACCTCCCCTTGGCAATCCTGGATCTTAAATGTCTATTGAAGTTTGAAGTAGCTCACAATATGGCAAAGTCTAGAAATGAATGTAGCGTGGATCTTTCCTTCTGGGAAGAACATTAATTCTGAGAATGAAAGTTCAGGACATTTAGCTTATGTGAATTGGCGGAAAGCTAATGTTCTCTGGGGAAATTTTAGTTTGTTGGCAATAATTATAATTGTCATAGCTCAGATTTTATTCATATCGTGTGATAAGAAATGACATTGCAAAGATATTTAAAACACTCTCAGGCTTTCAACTTACTTCGGTCTTTCCTGCTATCTATTTCTCACATTTCTTTGGGCTTTCCTCTTAACACTTTTCAATTTTGTTCACTGATTTTTTTGAAAATATTTTATTTTTATCAAAGTATTATATGCAAAGAAATATTTGCAAAAATTTTAATGTAAATAGTATGATGTTCACTTGATTCTCTTGTCCTACTCTTTAGGGACAACTGTTTTAACTCATTTAGCTTGTTGGCTATATGTTTATCTTCATAATTTAAAAAACATATGCATATACTGCATTTTCTTTCTTCATCAACAAAAATATTCTATTATGGTATATGAAGATTTAACTCACAATTCCTCCTCTCCCCTCTTACCCTTGACATTGGCTCAATATATTTCAATCTTTAGTTAAAAGAATATTCAAATGTGGGCCGGCCCTGTGGCTTGGTGGTTAAGTGCGCACGCTGCGATGCTGGTGGCCTGGGTTCGGATCCCGGGTGCGCATCAAGGCACCACTTCTCCGTTCATCCTGAGGCCGAGTCCCACGTACAGCAACTAGAAGGATGTGCAGCTACGACATACAACTATCCACTGGGGCTTTGGGGGGAAAAAAATAAAATCTTTAAAAAAAAAAAAAAAGAATATTCAGTGTTTTCACTATCATGACTACATAAATATTGTTCATGCTGAACCAGGTTAAATACTATGATGCTTTTGATTTCTTATACAATTTATTTCTCCTATAGTTACTGAAGTCCTAAAATTTTGTTTGTTTTTCACTTAATTTTCTTTGAAGATCTAAGTCTCCTACACTTTCTAATAGCTCTTTAAAATGCCTCTCAGTACAATTTTCTGGACAGTCAAACATGTCAGATGAGTTATTAGTTCCAGGTATTTTTCCCAGAAACAGCTTTCCTGTTCTGACCTGAACAGTTTGCTCTCCAGACCAGACAAGCATGTCTTATTTTTTCCCAGAATTGTTGCTTACTTTCATCTTGGAATTGCCTTTGCTTCTACCCTTTGTTGATTCCCCCTCCCCCAACCCCATATCTCTTGCATATTATTTTAGTTTACAGTCAACTATAAGTGAAACAAAAACAAAAACAAAAAAAACTTTCCCTCAAATTGCTTAAGTAATGGAAGTTTATTTCTTTCACGAAGGAAGAATATAGTAGTGGATAGGGGCTGGGCTGGTGCTGTGCCTTCACAAGTATCAAGTACCCAGGCTCCTATTTTGTTCCTCTGTCATACTTACCATGTTGCCTCATGGTCTAATAGAGTTGCCCAGTCTCCAGCCATCATGGCTTCCTTCCAATCAGTACCAAGGAGGAAGGGTGAAAAAGGTACACCTCCTCTTTTAAAAACATTTTTCTTACATTCTCTTAGCCAAAACATAGTCCCTTGCCTATATCAACTTGCAAGGAAATAATTCTTTTGGGAAATGAATTCTTTTATCTGAGCTGCAATATTCGCATCTAAAATTTGGAATTGTATTATCAAGCAGAAAATGGATATTGTGAGGGAACTACCGCATCTGCCATAATCAGCCTCGTTGGAACGGAGGGGGAGGAATCAAGAATGGGCTGAGGGACAAGTCACACTGTAAAGTAGGCTGTGTGACATCTTCAGCCAACCCCAGGGGAAGCTCAGGAGCTAAAATAGCTCATCAGAGTTGTCCCTTGGGGTCGTAATAGCTGGACCTTTATATCCCTGCCTGTGTCAGTCATTAGCTGAGGGTCCCTCTGGGAAGCATATGATCTTGGGTGAAGCAGTTCTCTTTAGCTAAAGCAATCTCTGAAGAGACTGACACTGTCTTTGACAGCCCTACCTACCTACGTTTTTATGCTACCAGGATAAAAAATACTTCTCTAAAGGAGAATCTGGAGGGCTCAGCTCCACTGTTATCACCAACCACATAAGACTAATTTCTTCAAAATATTTTTAAAAGTCTCTTTAGCTAAGGTAAAAATGGATAGGAATACTTATGTGCAAGTTTAAAACAGGATCATTGAGTGAATACAAAGTAATACTACTGAGGACCATCTCAGAGTATCCCTAAGCTCTTTGAGTATTGTAGAAAATGTAAGACAAGATCTTAATTGATATCTTGTGAGTAAGTATATTAAGAATCTATGCTTTCAATACCCTTACTTAGAACATATCCCCTGTTCTGAAAACTGGAGCTTCCTCCCTGGGAGCCAAGAGACAAGTTTAATTCTAATTTTAGTATCTTCCTAACAAAAGGCCCATGTTCCCATTCTCGGCAAACCCTTTCCTGATGTGCTGTTTATGCAGTGCCCCTTTGACTCCTTTATATTCCTGCATATACACAGCCATACACAATAGTTTATATGAAGTGTCTATGCCACATGCTCTCATGAGGCCTGCCCAGTTACCCAAGGCCTTCATATCATCTGAAGACATTTCAGGGCCGTCATCCTAATATCATCATCCTCTTGTCCCCATTTCACTAACTCTGTGTCTTGTTTCTATTTGCTGCACTTTTTGATTGTTGTTGCCCAAATTCTCCTATGATTTCTTTTTCCTCAAAAATTACAGAAAATATCAACTGATTAAAGAAAATAAACTTTAAATACTTATAGTTCCCAACTCTCTCACTTTCTAAGTTGTGTGGGTCCTAAGGAAGATATTCTTGGTTGTTCAGAGGATTGGTAGATGATGATATAAACAATAATGGTGAGTGAAGAATAAATGTGCCTCTTCTGGCCACTTTCTTGTCTTTATAATTTTTCCTCCAGAGGAGTCATTCTAATGGGCTTTTCCAGTTTTGCAAATATAAGGGTTCTGTGTACTCATTGTCCTAGGGGAATGATATTATAAGACATCTGTGGGCTTGAGAAAGGATATTCCTCTGAGTAACAGCCCTGGCTATGTGGTTCCGGTTGCTAGGGAAGAGGTAAATAAACATGCATAAGGACCAACGACCCTTTTCTTTCAAAGTGCAAGCATTGCTCTGACAGAGGGAGGTGGTCTCATTAATGTTTTATGGCTGGAAAAGAAATGAAGGCCTTGAAAGAAAACTCACAAGGGAAGGAGAAGTCTGGACTCATGACCCAGGTTCAATATCTAGACTTAGGTGTTGATGGCAAGGGCTGTGTTCAGTTCAATGTTCTAGTGGTTGAACTGTCATCTTGGAACCCAGATAATGGACACCACTGTGACCTGTTCAGAACTGAGAGCAATTAGAGAATCACTGAAGCTTAGGACTCTGCAGGACCAGTGTTACCTCCATCATTGTGGTAGAGACAGAAGCAATATACGCAGAAAGCTCTGCTCTACTGGCAAACCAATCTGATTTTTACGTTTTCTATGCCTAGTGTTTGAAAGCAGAATGGACTCTTTTGCAGTGATTAAAGCACAAGTGTTCTTAAAAAATTTAGGGATAGAATATGGCCTCAAGAAGGAGATTCTTAGCTTCCTGCTTATTTGACTATATGGAGACTAGATTAATTTAAAAATAAAATAAATGTGACTATTATGGACTGAATGTTTGTTTTCCCCCATCATTCATATGTTGTAGCCCTAATTCTCAGTGTGGCTATATTTGGAAATGGAGCTTTTTAGAGATAATTAAGGTTAAATGAGGTCATAAGGGTTGGGCTTTGATCTGAGAGGATTAATGTCCTTATAAGAGACACCAGAGGGATCTCTCTCTCTCTCTACCATGTGGGAACATAGCAAGAAGGTAGCCAGTAAGTCAGGAAGGGAGCTCTCACGAGGAAGTGAATTGGCCAGAATCTTGATCTTGAATTTCTAGCCTTCACAACTGTGAGAAAGTCCTGTTGTTTAAGCTACCCACTCAATAATACTTTGTTATGGCAGCCTGAGACGACTAATACAGAGACCGCATTTGTACTCTAAGCTAATGAAATAGGACATAATGGTCACACCAAAATAATGAAGAACTTTTTTCTTGGTTAGAGGTATAGGGTGAATTCGAGCAGGAGCAACTGTATACAATACCACGAGTAAAACCGGGAAGTTATGTAAATGCTCCCTGACACCCACATGGAAGCCAAAGAGAAGTAGGAATTTAAAGAAAAATTCTGAGTCCTGGTGACCTTGTTACTCAAAGTCAGCTTAATATTGGATACAGTAGGCCATCTGTTACCTTGGGCTAACTAATATGGCATTTTAAAAGGCCAGCCAGAAAAAGGTAGATTTTTCTTTGTGGTCTGAATATTGCCCATATGAAGTCCTAGAGTTATTTTTAAGAATCTACATCTCTCTGTGATGACATTCACACATGAGAATTTTTGTAAATGTCTTTTTTTTCTTTATTTTTAAAGGAATGGAAAGTGGAATAAAAATAATCTATTGAAATCAATGGTCTCTAGTTCAATTCTGAGATGATTAAATAACTTAAGCACATTACCTATGACCATATAAGGTGATATAATACCTCTGCTGTGGGAAACCATATATAAAATTCTATTACATTACAATGTTTCTTTTTTCTTTATAAACTAAGATGGACTCTGTCTTTCTTTACTAGTTAAAAAGGGCACTGTTGGTGACAAGGTGGTTGCACAGAGTGACAGGATCAATGCAGTGGTTCACTGATGTCTGAGCGATATTATTTCTAATTCTCTACCTCTTACCTTAGTGACAGTCTGAAAGAATACAAACATCATGAAAAGATTTACTGAGCTTAGGACACAGGCAATTTATTATTCATTTCCAGCATTGAGAGAAGGCAGTTTTGATTCAAGCCTGATTTCTCAGTCATTTGGAAATTTTAAGCACTGGAATGTATCTTTTGAGGGAGATTTTGAAAATTAGGCTTTTTGAAGAGCAAGAAAAGCAGTAATTCATTCCTCTGGATAAGTTGTAACCTGCTCGGTTCTCTCTGCTTGTAGCAAGGTCACAGGTTCTAGGTCAGCGAGGTATGGCTTTGATTCTGGGCTCCACCATAGCTATATGGCTTTGAGTATGCTTCTTTTCCTTATCTGTAAAGTAAGATAGGATGATAGTGAAGATTAAATGAGAAGATACATAGAAAAAGTTTAGCACAGGGCCTGGAACACAGCAGCCTTTCAATAAATCGTAGCTTCTGTTGTTGTAAAGATCCTGCTGATGCTGCCGATGGTGATGAGTCTGCTAAGGCAAGAGGAGAAAGAGCTTCCTTCCTGTTTTTGTCATATTCACTCATAATTGATTCTGCAAATATTCATGAAGCATCTACCATGTGTATGACTCTGGGCTAGACACCTGGTGTAAAGAAATAAACAAAATAGATGTGACTCCTGTGTTCATTGTGCTTACAGACTAGTCATGAGGCAGATATTAAACAGAGAATCAGAAACATAAATATAGAAATGCAAATAAAGATAAGCTTTCTAAAGGAAAATTCCCTGTGCTATGGGAGAATATGAACAGGGAATGAAGACTGAGGCGTGAAGAAGGGCTTCTTTGAGGAAACATGGCTGAGACCTGAAGAAATAGAATGTGATAACAGGCAAATAGCTTGGTGACGAGCACTCCAGGTGGAGGGATGTCACGTGCAAAGGCCCTCGGGTAGGCAAGAAATACGTGCGCCTGAAGAACTACAAGAAGACCAAGAGGCTGAAATTTCATTGGGGGTGGGGAGAAATGGTATGATGTGAAGAGGGAGAACTAGACAGGGGCTATGTTGCATTGCTAAAGACTAGAGATTTTCCTAAATGCAATGAAAACTCATTTTGAATAGAAGAGTGACGTGATCTAGTTTACATGTTGTAAAAAACACTTTGACCGCTTTGTGGATAATAGTAGAGAGATGCAGGGGTAGAACAGGATGATGACCAGCTAAAAGCTGTTCTATTATTCCAGAGAGGGTATAATAGCAGTTTAAGGAAAGATCATGGCAGTGGAGAAGGAGACGAATGAATATTTTATATATAAATAGGCTGGCATATTATATTATCATTATCATAATTATTGTAAATTTAATATGCAGCTGAAAATGTATGTATATACATATTTGAAGATGTATCTATACATCTTCAGCTGCATATTATATTTACAATAATTATGATGATGATAATATAATATGCCAGGCAATTTATTAAGCTCTTTCAGATGCATTATGCCACTTAATGCTTAGAACCTCTTTAAAAAATAGATATTACTTTATTAATCCTCCTGTTTTTAAATCGATAAAACTTTTAACAGAAAAGTTAAAATAACTTTCTCAAGACCACACAGGTAGAAAGTAGTCTTGTTGGGATCTGACCTTCTATCTGTCTTGATTCTAAAACCCTCAGCCTTAAGCATTACCCTAGTCTGTCCTTGCCACCTGATGTAGAGAATATGTCTAGATTCCATCCCTCTGTGCTGGTACCAAGGATTCCTTTCAGCTTCCGAACCCTCAGGCTTTGGAGTGACTGCGGGACACTGGCAGCGCCAGAAGCATTTGTCTGAGGCACCTGCAGGCAATTTTAAATCTGCTCCAACCTCAGTACCACCAGTGGCTCTAGGAGCTCTCCTCCAGAGTGCTCTAGTGTTTCAGAAAAGTGGCTTCGATAGAAAGTGAGAAGCTTTACCCTGGTACATTAGAAAAGTGGAATGGTAATTGCTTATACTGTGTGATGCTGCAGATAATCAAGCAGAGGAATTGGAATAAGTGGTTTGAAAGGAATGTGGAAGATCACCAGACCAGGAGTGTTTTAATGAGAGGAGCAGGGTACAAAGTCTGAGCGGTATCAGGTGGTGAGCCAAGATTCAGAGCAGATTGCTAAGAGGGTATGCGTTTTGTGGGGGGAAAGGGAGAGGAGAATAGACTAATAAATAAATAAAATATAAAGATCTTGACGTAATTGCAGAGAGGAAACATGGAAAAACGTCAGATATTAGAGAGTGGAAAGTACAGCAATAATTGATACCACTGTTACAAGGTTACTACATGCAATTAATTAATTAATTAAAGCTCATTTAATTCACTCTCACCATAATGCTTATTTACTGAAGTTCAAAGATATCAAGAAAACTGCCTTGCATTACACAGCTAATAAATGGTGGAGTCAGGATATTACATCTGTCTGCCTCCCATGTTGAACTTGAATACTATATTCTCCTGACACAAAGGGGAGGAGAGGGGCATGGATTTTGAATGAATCCTCTCTATGGTCCTTGTCTGTAATCCTAAAGGGGAAGAAAGCCCATAAAAGAGAGTACAGAAGAAGAGAGGAAAATACATTACCTGTATAGGCTTTAGAATGACCTCTCTGTAGCAGACAACTACTCTGGCTGAGAGATTAAAGTGAAGGCTGCAAAGCTTGACAAACAGCGCAGGCAAATCCTCAAAGGCTGTATCTTTAGTGACAGAATGAGGTTTCTTGGGAGTTATTGCAGATACCAGACAAACGATAGTGCATTCTGAATCATGCAAGGGGAATAATAAGAGTGATGAGATTTCTGTTCTTGCTGTCCCCTTTAGTTTGACATATTCTGTGGGGGGTGGGAGGGGATTTACACTAGAGCTTAGAAATATTAAAGTGTGCATGATGCCATCAGTCAGAATTTAACTGATTGCCATTTGGTCACGGGAGCCTATTTCTAGTGAGAGAATATATTATCCGGGACAGAGGGACTTTTAGATCAAAGGCCAATGCTGTTTAAGGAGGAAGATAGTGGGCTCCTGAGGTCTGTGACTTGCAATAGTCGCATAGTTAGTCGCTGGTTACAATGACAGCTGCCGTTTATTAAGCACTTCTTATGCTGGGCACTGTTCTAAGAGCCTCCCATACTTTAATATCATGTCATTCACTTCTCATAAAACCCCATATACTAGGTGCTATAATCACAATAAGTCCCATTTTACAGATAAAACAGAAGCAGAGAAAGGTTAGGAAATTTGTTTAAGATTGTACTGCTACTAGGTGTCACAGGTGGGATTTGAGCCTAGGAGATTTGTCTGTCTTTCTTGTAAGTCCCACATCTGTTTTTCTACTTTTTCTTGGTGTCTGTTTGGTTTGGGGTATATACATCTCACTTGCTCTAACATTCTAGGATTCCTAAAGGGAGTATGTAGATTAGATCTTTTTTTGAGACCCTCCTCACTTTGCCTATATTAAAAAATCATTTTTAAGCAGCATTAAAAATTGGCTCCAAAAAAACTTCTTTACTATGGAGCATTCTACAAAAGTCTTGTTCTCTCATATATGTAAAACAGAACCCTAGATAGAAACTTAGGGATTGAAGTACTTATTGCAGAATTTAATACACAAAAACACGTATTAAACTTTGTTTGAAGAGAGTAGGTGGGAATTGCCATACTTGAACATGTCTAATTCTGTAAAAGTTTTTAACTTTTCCTTTTAAAAGCTTTAGGCTTAACTTTCCCTCTATGAGTGGGTATGCTGGGGATTGGCTTGATTAAAAGTGTCTAAATGGACTGAGACTTAAAAGAGAGCCCCATCCCTCAAAGCCGTTGCCAATGATGACATGAGAAGATGAGACAGAGCCAAAGGTTAAGAGGGACATTCATTCCACTAAGCCAGAGAAGGAAGGCCAAATGTGCCACTTTGGCTCTGCACTTTAGCCAGAGACCAAAAACTAGAATGGAAAGCTGGAGTCTAGAGTCACCATGATTAGGAAGAAACCAGAGTCAAGGTAAGGAAGAATTATTTGGACCGGTTGGTGTTGTCACCAGTGCTGTTACATGGAGGCTGCTGCTCAGAGTTGCTTGGGAGAGCTGACTCTATTTAAAGGCAACAATGGGTCAAGTTGAATGTGTCTGGCTCCATGTTGAAAATAAATAAATACAAGTGGAAGAAGAACATGGAGTAGAATGACAATACACTTTCCTTTAGTCAACTGTGACAGTTTTTCCTTCAAAAATCCACTTTCGTCACTGTACAATTTCTTGCTGTCTCTTCTCTCATCACAGTCACTCTCAGTCAAGTCATCTGAATCTTCCTCCCCTACACCACACATGGCAGAAATGAAATATCTGTCTTTCTACTCTCAGAGGCATTTCTATAGCACCCTGTAGAGCCAAGTGGGAGACAAGCTTTTCTAATTTCAGCCAAAAATATATTAAATCAAATGGGAGTCAAAAGAGGGTAGTTACTGTATTGGTTAAGAGCAAAGAATTGAGATCAGACAACCTGGGCTCCACCTATGCTCTACAACTTACTTGCTACATGCTCTGCTGCTCTGACTGTGTGCCCGTGGGCAAGGTTATCTGATCTGGAAAGTTATACTCATTCCAACTTCATAAAATTGATTGGATAATTGAGTTAGAGAATACAAGTGAGGTTTGAGCCTAGTAGGCACTTAATAGATGGTGGCTCTTATTTTTATTGATATTATTGTTATCATTAAAAATGGTCAACACTTGCAGGATTCAAATGGTAGGAGAGAAAGAACTTATTTAAAGCACCTCGAGTCCCTTCTGGCACACAGCAAGCATCATTAAATGAGCATTATCAATATATTATCATGATCAATAGATTATTATTGTTCTGAAATGCCGATATTTATAGGACAGCCTAAGAAGCAGCTTAGGATCTATTTAATAAGGTTGCTTTCATCCTCACTGCACTGAAATTGTCTCTCACTCTTACATTTAACTACATTTCAAGCACAGACATTGACTATCTCTACCTTGATACAGGGCTATTTTCTAATTTAATGTGTTTGGTCCCTTAGTGGAGTAAAACAGAGAAAAAACATAATGTACAATGCTTGATTTAAGTATCATGCAACTCTGTTAATATTATTTCATCCCCCTCCTTTGGGATGTGAGGACTGGGTACTGCATTCCTCCAGCCTCTGTTAAGGGGCATCTGGCTGATTTGAATTATGCACTATGCTTTGACAATGGAAAATATGAAGCTCATCTATCTCAGTGAGCTTAGAGAAACAGATTGATAAGCTTCAGGATTAGAACGGGGCAGTGGGAATATAAAGAAGAATGAATTTATGAGAAATAGTTTGGGAAATATAAAAATTATTATATTATAAAAATAGAACCAAGACTTTTATTAATCTAAATTTGAAAAATTCCAAATAGATGATTCAACCAATTTTCCCATTCAGTCATTTATTCATTCAACAGATATTTATTCAGTGAGTGCTTACTGTGTCCTCGGTGCCTGAAATTTACCTCATCTTAATCTGCAGCAATGGATCATAGAATAGGGCTGAACAACAACAACAAAAGTCTAATGAAGTGAACAGTTTTACAATTGCCTCGGGTTATACTCCATAAGTGATATTTTTATTTAGCAAGTTTATTTCTTCTTGCCTTGTACCCCAATCCCTGCCTCCTTGCCCCATTCAACTTCTGCCCAAGATGATCAGTGGAGATTGGAGGGCAGGGGTAGAGAGGCCAAGGTGTTTCTACTCCCATCTTGCTTACCACTCTTCTTGCTCTCACCTGGCTGCAGGAGCACTATTTTCTCTTCTTGATCCTTCAGGCTTAGAGGTGGTAATGCCTTCCGCTTTTCGATAGTACATGAGTGCCTCTCCACCCTCAGCTAGTTTCCTTATCTCTGTCCACTCCTTTGTAGACCTTTCATTACGTTTTCTTACATTTCATTACATTTACTTCGAAATCCCATCTGTTTGAGCCTTCTCTTTCCTGCCTGGACTTTGATTGATAGATAAATAACTGCACCTATATAGCTGAGATAAGAATTTATTTGTTACCAACAATAAACAAAAAAAATCATCTAAAATAGTTTTAATATTTCAAAATAGATACCACTTTACCACTGAGTATCATGAGGTGAAACTACTTAGCTATTGTTGTAATTCACGTTAATATACACATATCTAGGTGTGTTTATAGGGCATTGGCCATCAGTGACTTCCACACAATTTGTCTGCTCACTTTTATTGCCCTGAGATTTTTAATTAACCCACTCATTGCTTTGTATAGGTGAGCCCTACATGCCAAAATGTGTCCAGGCGAGTACATCAAGATTTTTCCATAAGAGATTGAGTTACTCCTACTCCTTGCCTCACAATTTCTCTTGATTGTAGAGAATAGTGACAATAAACCAGAAAGGAAACACCATGTTTTACAGTTTAGCAGGAAAATCAAAAGGAACAGACAGGCAATCTGCTGCTCCTCTCCCATATGGGTGACAACAATGCAATTGGAAGAATAAGTACTAATTAGCTAAATGAAAAGCTCAAACTGTGATTGTTGAAGAGTTTAATTTTAGGGCAAACTGAGATGCTTTCTCAAATCCTTGAGAGGTAGAAACAGAGAGAAACTCGAAATGTCTCGCCTACAAAATCTCGTCAATAAAACCCTGTATATCACAGAGGGAAGTTATTTAGAGGAAATTCTAAGAAAGATTCTGGTTGAGGACTGAGTAATTTGATTATTTACACATATCTTACTCTGAAAATCAAAGTAAAAATATTGTTCTGAAAATTATTCTTTAGTTATATTCATTAAGAGCAGGTTATCAAAGTATATATTAGAATTAGGTTTGTTGAGTAAATTATTTATTGAAAACTCTATAAAACCCACCGTACAAATATATTGTTATGAGTTGAACAGTGGGAGAGCTTATTTCTGCCTGGGTCAAATGGCCATATTGAAAACCAGTGGAAGAGTATCTACAGAATATTTATTGACATATTCTGAATATTTATTCTCTCTCTGCCAGATTAGTAAACACAGTTAGAAGAAAAACAATTATGTTTTCTCTTAGGATCATCATTTCTAATCTAATAATTTGTAGCCCATTCCTTTTCTGGAATTAGGTAAGTAAATCTCACACATGGTTCCCAGAATATTCTTTCAAGACATTCACATCACCTCCGGTCTCTTGATTTACTTTCATTCTTTGTTGTAACTCAAAGACTACCAGAAGAGAATAAATAATCTAATTTGCAGTTTTTCTTGGTACCCTATGTTATAATTTGATTATGTCAGGAGACAAACTCAATTGAGACTATGTACTATCGCAAACAACTCACTTATCTTGGGATTCAATTCTCTTTTCGTCAGCATTAGATCCAGCTTTTTGTGATCTGAGGCTCTTTCTTACGGGCATTGAAAACACAATCAAGACAAAGAAAAACAAAAACAAAATCAGAGTTGGATAATTGAACGTTCCCTTTATCCTGTTGATTTTTATTCTCCTTGATTGTCTGCTTTGGGCTTCAATTAACTCCTATGAATACAAGAGACCTGACTTTTAGAAAATGAAATTTCAGCCTCCTTTCTTATTCTGCCTTCAAACAAAGTAATTTTGATAGGGACAATACTGGGCCAACCACATTTATCTTGGTAATTCCCAAATACCAGCTTTTGAGATAGTTTGTTCTTATACCAAAAACGTGTTACACCTGATATCAAGCTTACTGACTAGGCTGGCTGGTGTTTTTTAACACAGGCAATCCCTGATGCTAATGTGTGCACAGATCTGAACCAAATATAGTTTGTTAGTTGACATCACGATATTAGGAGATCCGCATGATAGAACTGGCAGTAATTCTGAAAAGGTTTATTACATTGAAAATCTCGTTTGAAAAAACTGCTTCCTACCGCTATTATAACAGGGATAACTACATTAATAAGAGATGGAAATTCTTGGTTACACTTTTGTATGATTATAATCTTCAAGTGCTAAATAGGCTTCTGGTTAAGCCTAAGTGGAATTTTACTTGCATTTCTGATTAAGGAAGAAGTACACTTGATTATTTAATGATGAACACTTTTTTTTTCTCTTTCCCTAAAGAAGATATTTTGGATTCAGGTGAGAGTCATCATTTTCCACTTCACTTTACTCTGAACTTCAATATTGTACCTGATCTGGTAAAGCATATAACTGAAACAGTGAAAGCAAAATGAGACTCTAGAATTTCATAGTGACCTTAGGAAGTTAAAAAAGGCCCAATATTCTGCTCATGATTCTTCTGAAATTTTTCCCTCTAAATACTTATCAATATATACAACCTACAGAATAGCCCAATATAGGCAACCAAGGGCTCAAAGGAGTAACAGAAAGAAAAGAAAAAAAATACTAGTAAGTCTGTGAAATTAGACCTAAGAAATAATCTCAGATAAAATTAGAATTAATATCTTATTATTTAATACATGAATTCACTAGAAGTCAAAAGAAAATTTGTCTCCAATATAAAAATCAACACAAAATTAAGATTAGGCAATAGGGTTACCCCTGTATGACTTCTGTGAAAAAAACCGTAAAAGCACAAATCCCTTTTGATGACCACATAGGATATTTACCCAAATTTATTCTTCAATTCATAGATGGTTATGTTTTGTACATTAGGCACTAAGTAACTCTACTTATTTTTCAAGATAAAATCAGTTACCTAAAAGTTTAAAGGACCCACTAGTAGATTTATTATGTTAGGAATAGTTTGAAATTTATCCTTAGTGGTAGATGGAAATCCTTACTCTTTTTTTGTGAGGAAGATCAGCCCTGAGCTAACATCCATGCTAATCCTCTTTTTTGCTGAGGAAGACCAGCTCTGAGCTAACATCTATTGCCAATCCTCCTCCTTTTTTTCCCCAAAGCCCCAATAGATAGTTGTATGTCATAGTTGCACATCCTCCTAGTTGCCTTACTCTTTATCTTAATTAATACATTGAGCATAGTTCTATACAGACAGGTATGATGTCTACTCCATCTTTAATATATACTCAAGTTATAAATCTCTTAATCTACTCACCTTAACTCTAAAATTTAATACCATCTCCCAATACAACCTATGTTTGATTCTAGCAAAGACAAAATGAGTTGGTTTTATATATTGCCCCATTTTTTTAAATTAGGATATGAGGCCTGACGTTTAAGTAATTTTCTCAATGTCTTAACAAATTTTAAGACTTACTTTTAATTGTAATATTCCATGGAGGCTAACTTCTTAGACTGTAAGCTTCATACAGGCAGAAGCTGTGTATGTTTGGTTCACTGGTAAATACACAGTACTAGCACTGTGCCTGTAGCTTGTAGGTATTTGTTGATTGTACATGTTAGTCACAGCTATCATGGAAGGACCCCTGTTTCATTTTCACCAAGAAAATAGCGTAGGATAACAAAAAAATTTTTTGCCATATTCAATGACCTTTTCCAGCTCTTTGATTTCACAGAATAATAGAATTTTTTACCCTGAGAAAGCTTCAGATTATACACTTAGTTCCCTCATCACTGAATGTTTCCCCTCTTATTTCCTACATATTTTGGTGTAGCTAATGGTTTTAGAGTTACACATCATCAGCTAGCAGGAGGAAAATCAAAGAAACTACCTTCATCAATGTCGATGACGTGAACTAGACATCTTTAACTAGTTATTGTCCCAAACCAGCTTAACGTTAATATAGTAACCACCAAGCAAGCACTTTCAATTGGTCAGAGTGTCTTGAAACACAACCAACCTTTCATACACACAATTTCTCAATTTTTACTATCTGCCTAGCACCTGAACTATTTGGTTAAGGTGTTTATTAAATGGCCTCATTTTTAATTTCAAATATAAACTTTCTATTACTATTTATTTGGAAACTCGTATCATAGATTATAAAGAGAAAGCAATCATAAAATTAATATTCTGAAAACAAAACACTGTTATCAAATTTTAGCTACCTTCTGCTCTGGGCACTCTGGATAGGAATCCAGAGTCAAGTACTAACTATCTGGGTGGTATAAGACAAGTTCCTTAACTGATCTTTTCACAAGTTACCTCATTTATAAAATGAAGATAACAATCATTCCTATCTCAGAGGATTTTAGTGAAAATTAAATGAGATAAAGGTGTCAGTTCTCCTCTAACTCATCTACCGATTCTACGTTTTTCTAGTCAAAATTTCTGCAGATTTTTTCTTTTGAGAAAATTGACAGCCTGATTTTAAAGTTTATATGAAATGCAAGGTAATTTATATGCCAAGGCAATTTTGAAGAAGCAGAACAAATTTGGAAGCTTTCCACTGATTATTATAGAGCTCTATTAGTCAAGACATTGGTGCACTGGAGAGTGATAGACAAACTGATCGATGGGACAAAGTACAGTGCCTGAAACAGACCTACGTAGATTCAGTGACCTGAAGTACAATGAAGATGGCAGTACAGTGAAGTGGGAAAGGGATGATTTTCTTATTAAATAGTGCTGCATCAGTTGTATATCTATGTGGAAAAATATGTATTGTGACCCCTACCTCCCACTATACAAAGAAAAATCAATTCCAGGTGAGTTGAAGAAGTAAATATAAAAGAGAAAACAAAGCTTATAGAAGGCCATCTTCATGACCTTGGCATAAGCAAAGATTTCTTAGGCAGAAAACAAAAAGCACTAACCATAATTTAAAAAAATTAAAATGGAATTATATTAAAATTAATAATTTTTGTCCATCAAAACACTGATAATAGTATCTAAAAGCAACCATGGATAGGAAGAAATATTTATAATTTTTTATGTGCCAAAGAACTTGAATCTGTAATGTATTAAAAAAAAACTCCTACAAATCAATAATCTCTTGCATATTTGACAAACCAATAGAAAACTGTACAAAAAGGCTTGAACTTTTCTCAAAACAGAATGTCCAAATGGCCAATAAACATGAAAAGATGTTGAACTTCATAAGCCATCAGGGAAACAAGAATTAAAATACCCACTATGGAAGATGATATATTTGTAATATAAATGCATGATGAAAGACTAGTATCCAGAATATATAAAATGTTCCTAAAAATCAAATCAATAAGACAGACCATCCAATAGAAAAATGGGCAAAAGATTTAAACAGGCCTTTCACAAAGGAGGAAATCCAAAAAGCAGATAACTTGCAAATGTGTTCAAATTCTTCAATCACCAGAGATAGATCAGTTAAAAACCACAATGAGATATCACTACCTAATGACTACTTTGCATAAAGCCTAACAATAGCAAGTGTAGACAAGAATTTGGGACAACATCTACTCTTGTAAACTGCCAGTAGAAGTTTAAATTATTGCAACCACTTCTGAAAACATTTACGCGTTAGCTCTTAAAGGTGAAGGTATGTGAACCCTATGACTATCTCCAGGTATGTATCATAAACCCATCCACATGTACAAAGAATGCATATGAATTCTTATAGCAGCATTGTTTAGGATGGGTAACAACTCGCAGCAACCCAAATGTCCTTTTATAGTAGAATGGATAATTTCTAGTATATTCACACAATGAGGTACCATAAAGCAGTGAAAATGAATGGACTACACTACATGCAACTTGTAAGAACCTCACCGAGAAGCATAAAAGAATAGATCAGCATGATTTTCTTCAAAAACAAAAAACTAACATGTTTACAAAGATGTGGTAGAGCTATTAAGAAAAACAAGGAAATTGTTACAGAACTATCATCACAAAAGTCAGAATAGCAATTACCTCTTGGATGTAGAAATTTGAGATCAGAAGGGACAGACAGGGTCTTCTAGGAGTTGAAGGCAATGTTTTCTTTCTTAACCTGAATGCTGCTGAATAATGTTCATTTTGTAGTTATTTATTAAACTGTTTACCTTTTCTATAAATATGTTAATTTTACACTTTTTAAACGTTTAAAAAAGAAAGAGAGAAAAGCTATCCATTCTGCTGGTATGGATCATAGCAAAGACACTGATCACTGGGCAATCCCTTTCTTCAGTACGGCTACATTCCTAGGAGCCAAGCCTAGCGTATGCTGTATGTTTCTCCAGCTCTTCTGGAATGGCTAAAATGAAAAAGCTGAAAAGTACCCAGTATTGAAGAGGAAATGGAATGCTCATAAACTCTGGGTGCAAAGGTAAATTGATATAACCACTTTGGAAAACTCTTCTAATGAAGCTGATTATATACATATCTATGACTCGACAATTCCACTCCTAAGCATATACACAATAGAAATGTGCTCATGTATTTATCAAAACACATGTACTAGAATATTCATAGCAGCACTATTCTTAATAGCTCCAAATTGGAAACTGTACAAATGGACAACAATGGAGTGAATGATAATGGAATGGATAAATAAATGGTGTTATAGTTATATAATGGACTACTATTCAGCAATGAAAATGAATAATCTATAATTACACATAACAATATGGATGAATCTTGTAAACATAATGTTGAGCAAAAGAAGTACACACAGATGTGTCTATTTATATAGTGCCTTAATAGGCAAAATTAATGTGTGCTGTTAGAAGTCAGGCGATAATTATCCTTGAGCATGTAGAAATTGGAAGGGGTCACAGAGGGGTGCTTGTAATATTCTGCTTCTTGATCTGAGTGCTGGTTAAAAGCGTGGGTCAGTTTTTTAAAAATCATCACGGTAAACATGATTTATGGACTTTTCTGTATAGACCCATTAAACTTCTCTAAAATGTTTTTAAAATGAGATCACATATGTGAAGTTCTTAGAAGTGTACCTGGCATGTAGTAAACTCTAAAAATCATTGGCTATTATTATTGTGTTGTTATTGTTGTTCTTGCCTACAAAAAGCAATAAGCCTAGGTCCTGCTCTTCATGTATTAAAGAAGGAAATTAGGAAATGTTAGAAAGACATGACAACAAGCACCAAACTGAGGCTATATCACTAACATAATTAGAAGAATTGAAAAATGCATAACTTTCTTCTGAAATGAGTCAATGTGTTGTAGTGCTGAGTCCATGGGCTACCTGTGGTACACATCCATCAATGTGGGAAACAGTTCAATTGACCAAATAATTTAGCTACTTTGAAGAGACTGTTGACATCTTACTTTCCCCGACATGCTCATCACAATGAGCTCCCCTCCTAACCAGTTGTTCTTTTATTTTCCCCAAGATTTATTTATGTCCACTTGATCTTAAAATTGGCCAAATAATGTTGACTTCTAGAATCTTCAATTCAATGGTTACCTGAGTACTTGAAGAGTTGCAAATTTCAATTTTAGCTCACTCTATGGCTTAATCCTATGTAGAAAGAGAATAACATTTTATCTGAAGAATATAAGGCATTCTCCTACATTTTCAGAGAAAATAGTTCTGCTGTCTGCATGCTTGGTATTTAGACAATAGAGTGTCCTTTTAAATCAACAATAGAAAATATCATTATCAATATCATATCAAAGAATATGATAAAGACATAGAATCATATCTGCTCCTTAACATTTATGGCAATATGGCTCTTCACCTAGAAACCAAAGAATTAGCTAGATCGAAAAGAGAGCTATGAAAAAATTCAATATGGCAGAGATTAGTACTAGTTTAGGACCCTATCCTCTATAAATGCATGACTTTCCATTTGTTTAGCAACTTTTCTCAAACACTGATAGTTGCACAGGAGATGACCTCAACTACTTTGGGTTTAGTTTCAGTAATAATACAAATCAGTCTTTTTAAATAGCTTTCCAAGCTAAAAATGATGCATTTTTATGGACTCAGAAACTGAAGTTATCACACACAAATCACTGTGTATCAATTCTAAAGTGGATGAAGTGGAAATCTCTGGTCAATGAGTATTTACCTAATGGCTTTCAATTATCGAGATCAATCAATGTATTATTTTCCCTCTTCTTGGTTTCTGTGTTGTTAGAAAGTCACTGAAATCTAGTGGTTAGGAGAAAGCAAAAAACAAAGGATTTGGGGCTTGTAGCTCTGCTTTGAAGTGAGGCATTTCCAAACAGTTCCAGTCATTCTAGGACCTTCCTTCTTTGCTGCTCTGGACCAGACCCTTTGATAAATGCCAGGCGATACATAAAAATGAGCAAGACTAGATTACGGTATAAAGCCTCAGATATAACTGGGTTTGAAACCAAGCCTTTCAATGTAAGAGCAATATGCAACTTCTTAACCTCTCTAAACACCAGTTTCCTCAACTACGTAATGGGGATAATAGTGGAACCTATTTCATAAGAATGTTGTAAAGATCAAACGATATGTGTAAATGCTTTTCATAGTGTTTGGCATAGTATATGCTTATTAAATAATATCTATTATTATTTTCTCTGAAAATGAATACTCTGTCAAGAACTTAAGGTGAGGTACTGGCCTTATTCTCATGTATGTGTATATGTACTCGTGTGCTTGTGTCTGTATGTTTTGTTTTTCACCTGAAGGTAAAGATGTGAGAGGGAAATCTCACCAATTTACTCATTTGAGCTGGGTATTGCCACAGCAATGAATGTTCACAGGTGTAACCTGACAGCATGATATAGCTGCCGTTTTTGACTTGCAGCAGCATGGAATGGATGTGAGCATTTATTAACACTCTAGGAGGCACATTTTGACTGATGGTGGAAGGAATCTGGTCCTTTCTCTCACTGAAATAGACATTCTGAGGCATATTCTCTATTCTGAGGCTTATTCAGGACACCTCAGAAGGTCTTGGCTGGATCGAGCTTCAGTTGCCCACTCCAGCGATCAACGTGGCATATTACCAAGGAACTGGCTCTCTCTCCCTTTCTGTTTCACTCTATCTGGTTCCTCATTCCTGTTCTCTCTTCTCATTTCCCTAATAAACTATCTGCATGAAAGCCCTTGTCTCAGTTTCTGCTTTCAAGAGGATTTTGGGCTAACACAAAAGCATAAATAGAAAAAAAATTAAAAGTTGGAAAAAAGAAAGGGTGTGAATAAGAGGAAAAAGGTATAGATATTTACCTTACATTAAAATGTATCCAAAATAGGATTTGAGATAGTTTATGATAATGGAATAGCTGTAATAAACCAAAAACCATTAATACAATCAAAAAGGCAAAACTGCATTGTAAATGAGAAGACATATACATCAAGTCTCCAAGTTTGGATAAAATTGCAGCAATTGAATGAAATATTTATATCTAGGTTTTCTAGCAGCCAGGGCAAAAGTGGAAACATGTAGCTCTTAGTGCTTAGTGGTCGGGAGCAAACCAATTAGTCAGTAGATGTAAATGTGTTCCAGATGCTGGACTCCAGGAGAAATTGTATCAACATCTTTTTTTTATAGATGGGACATTGAATAATGTAATGAATGGTGTTCTTAATAGCAGAGTTATAATAAAAATTACAGAGGTATTCCACACTTCATATATCAGTTCTTCATCAATGCCAAAGATATAATATCTAAAATCCTAGAACTTTTCTAAAAAAGTAGTCCTGGGTTATTTAAAATGCACAAAAATGTGCTCAAATGCCAGCTGACTGGAGCAAGAAAGAAATAACCATTACTTGAAAAATAATTCAGAGATCAACACCCAAACTATATAGTAGAACCAGGATATAATCCCAGTAACGGTAAATTTTGAGCAAAACTGCATCCTGATGAACTTTGAGCAAGATAAGATAGTTCAATACTACACTCTCAGATAACTAAATAAATTAACATGTTAAACAATATTTCTTAATCATGCAAATATAAGATTTCCTAGCTCAAAGTTTTCCAAACTACATTCTTTGGAGAATGGGCTCCTCAGATATGCCAGGGGTCTGCCCACACAGCTCCTCACCTCCACTTTGGCTACCCCAGTTATATTTTTTACTGCTTTATGTAGTGATATGACTTGTAAGGTTTCACTTGAAAAAAAGAATTCTGCTTCTCAAAATTGTCAGATTTTGGGTACAGTCACTGTACTCCCTCATTTTACCAATAATAATTGTAGAATTCCATGATATAAAGAGACTTCACCAAGAAGATGGCTGTTTTGGTAGTACAGCCAGATGCCAATGTCCTTTCTATTCAAGTGTGGCTCTTTTTCTCCACAAAATTTACAGAAACAGCTCCTGTTTGAAAATGTTTATAGTGTTTTTAAGTTTTAGAGCTAATAAAAGGGTGAAACTTCCAAGTTTAGGTCCAGTTTTTATGTGAGACTATTAGTTGTTTTAGAGAATAGAAATACTTGGCTATTTTGGTAAATTTGATAAGCCATCAAGTTTGAAAAGAAAAAAATGGTGTAAAACAGAAAGTAAAAGAGAGAGAGAGCGATGAGGAGGAAGGGAGGAAAGGAAAGGAAGAAGAAAGGAAGGAAGCAAGAGAGAGGGAAATGAAAAAAAAAGAAAAGAGAAAGCTAACTGTTTTGATCAATATGGCTATATTTGGGGCTGATGGCCTCAAATCTATTTTTTACATCGTTAAAATATGAAACTTACTTTACCTAACACTATATAAAAAATAAACATTTGATGACAACTTCTTTGAAATGGGCTCTGACTCTTTTACTTTTAAATTCTATGTACCTTTTCCTATGTGTGTAATGGCAAACTGAACTGCAAGTTGTCCTAAAAGAAAAAATATGAAAAGCTAATATAAACTCAAAGAAATACCCTAGATTGGACATTCTCAACAAAGAGAATGTATCTAGAGCAAAAGTAAAAAAAGAAAGTTGAAATAAAATTATCCAAGAATTTCAAGGACACTTGTTATATATTTATGAATTAAGATGTCCAGTTCCTTTGAATAGGAGAGAGGTGTTAACTTGCTCTGCAAATCAAATAACCTAATTTGTGCTTATTATAATGCGTTTTATGTTACATTGATGTAATTTCTTTACTTGTTCATCTCTCCTCTAAAGCTGCAGGTTCCTTAAGGGCAAAGATTTTACCTCTTACTAATCTATTTTTGACACCTAATAACTCTCATAGGCACATGGTAGATGTGCTATTAATGTTTATTTAGTGAATGAATGCATGAATGAATAAATATGAATGACTCTACATACTGAGCTTCTGGGTTACTTGTACTTTCTGTTTTTTCTCTAAAAGTCTGCATTGTTTAGCATATTCTCACTTCAAAGTAACTAGTGGCAAAAGTAGAACTATAAATCCAGAGTTCTTCCTCACTGCTCTTCACAGCATGTTAGCGACTTCCAAACACTATTGAAAACCAAGTTCACATTTATTCTAAATCATCTCTAATGACACAGAAGGGTAGAATTCTAGCTCAGATGAGTATATTGGTGATTTCTCTTACACATCTTCACCTTTAGTTGAAAAAAAAAACATACAGATAAAAGCACACAAGTACACATATACCTTTTTAAGTTCTTGACAGATCACTCACTTTTAAAGGAAAGTTATAATAGATATTATTTAATAAGCATATACTATGCCAAACACTATGAAAAGCATTTATACATATTGCTTGAACACAACATTCTTATGAAATAGCTTCCACTATTATCCCCATTACGTAGTTGAGGAAACTGGTGTTTAGAGAGGTTAAGTTGCATATTGCTCTTACATTCAAAGGCTTGGTTTCAAACCCAGTTGTATTTGATGCATTATACCGGAATCTAGTCTTGCTCATTTTTATGTATCGCCTGGCGTTTATCAAAGGGTCTGGTCCAGAGCAGCAAAGAAGGAAGGTCCTAGAATGACTGGAACTGTTTGGAAATGCCTCACTTCAAAGCAGAGCTACAAGCCCCAATCCTTTGTTTTTTGCTTTCTCCTAACTACTAGATTTCAGTGACTTTCTAACATATAGAAAAGAATATTTGTGTGCATTTTTAAAGTCCCCAATTGACATTTTAACCAAAGCCTGGATAAACTGGTGGTCTTCTTCCCACATATGCAGACTTTATATAACAGCCTTCTTCTTTTTAGTAGGTAATTCAGTTTAGGTTCATTTGAAACAGAGTCATCTCTTTTGTTCGTTTACAAATTTAAAAGATCAGTGAAGTGTGAGAGCTAAATGGATATAAAAATACAAGAACATATGCAGAGGGTGTTGAAAAGAGTCAGACAATACAGTGTTTCTCAGCATGAGGGCTGCTCTGTCGCATTACTACTTGGGACATCTGTGCCTGCACCAAGCTGTCTCACAGAAAGGCTGCAAGCCAAACCATCGCACAGACCTCGTCCTCCACACAGAGTCGTGGCAATCCTGCTATTCAGAAGCACCTGCCCACAAATACAATTTGCTCACTGATGCTGCAAGGGGCATCAGAATTATGCACTGTCTCCATCTAATAACACCTTTGCATTCTCTCCACAGCAGGGGCCCTACACGGCTCTTTTAATCTTCTTACCCTCTGTAGGAAATAAAAACTATGATTTCTCTTCCCCTCACAAATTAAATTGTATTACCAGGTAGCAATGGAGCAGTGCCAGCTGAATAAAATTGATGACAAAAGCAGGTAGAAGAATTCCAATGTCCTCAGCTGTGTTCAAGGGAGAGCGATTTTATTTCAAAAGCAATAACTCAATGAGGCATGAGCCCCAGTGCCATGCAAGCGCCCTGGTGTTGCTCACCAAATCTAAAGCCAGGAGTGGCACAGAGCAGACATCCCTTGCTAACAGCCGACTTATCTTAGTTGTGTCCATCAGCAACCAAGCCTTGCTTCCCTTGTCCCCTTGCGAATCTGTACAGTCACTCTCCTCCTGCATCCTTAGATTTGCACCTATAGTTTAATAAATAACTGCCTAAAATCGAGTGTTGCATTTACCTATTTAAATATTCCCAAGCACAGCCAGTAGGGCTGGCTTTCAGGTTACTAAATTCCAGCACATCAGGCAGATACATAAATGACGTATAAACGAGGCATGTTGTGAGAAACGTTTTCAAACTGCAGGAATCCTGCTGCTTGTTTCTGACAAGATGTAATAAAAGGTTGAATAATATCTTTGGGATTCATAAATTATGTGGTATGTATGTTGCTTACAGTCTTTCAATTCCCCATGACTAATGCACGTATTGCCAGCGTCATCACCACCATCTTAATTTACAGTAGGCACTAAGATAGCTTTTCCCAAAGCGCATTCCTTGGAAGACTAATACTGCATAATAGGGTTCCATGGAGACACCCAACGGAGAAATATTCCTGCAAATCTGTAGGAACAAGATATTCCCTGTTGCATTTTTCAAAATTATTTGATTAGGAATCCCTCTTTCACAAAACATTTTGAAGGATAAATACCCCATTAGAATTGCCATTTGAGGGAAGAATGGACACAAATAGTAGCGTAGATTATCACCACCCAAATGTTCATGACGGGGTATGGGGGAGAAAGAAGCACAACTTTTTCCCTGTCTGAGCATCACCTTTCCTCCATGCTGGTTAAGACCCTGTACATTGATCTTCATCACAGTTTCATTATATCATATATCAGGCATGTAGAAAAAATAGCTAAGGCTATATCTATGTTATCCACTCTTGTATTTCCAGTGTTAGGCACATAGTTGGTGCCCAGTAGGTAAATGATTGTTGAATGAATGAATGAATGGATGGATAGCTGAAAGAATGAATGAATCTGAATACGCTTCTTCATGAGTGTGGATACCTATAATAATGCACTGTCTATTTTTCAAAAGTAAGTAGGCAGAATTAAAACAGATGTTTCTAAGCCACCACACTGGCTCTGCTTTCCTCCCTATAACTTGTAAATAATGAAATCACATGTGCGTTTCAAAATGTCAGCCTCTGTTGCTGGCTGTGTTGTTGCCTTGGCAACATAGACTGTGACATTATAAGCTATGGTCTCTGCCATGGCTGCTATTTGAGAGTTACCCTGCAGAGTTCCACAAAGAGATATCATGACTATGGATCCCTAACCGCCCCCTGGTCTGAACCTTGATTGTGTGTGCCTCTGAGAATGAGGTTTACCTTATGCTAATTCCCCTTGTTATTCAGGGCCTAGTATTACAGCTGCTAAATAATCATTTTATCCTCCTCCTTCACTTGCTTCAATTATGGTCACAGTAGATGGCATATTGTTTAGAAAATATCCTCAAGAGCACTGATGATCAGACTTTGACATTTTACAGACTAGAGGAACTCAAACATCAGAGAAACGAATATGTGCTTGCCCACTGTTATTATTGCTATGTAAAGAGAAAAAAAATAGTCACACATTTTCCTAGTTTTATTAAAGAATGGACATTTTGTCCCCCAAAAGTAGGAATGACAATTTTAAAATAAGAGACGTTCTTTAATTTGAAGAGCCCTATAAAATATCAATCGTGTTGTCTTTATTTTATTAGATAGTTGAACATTTCATCATGGACATACATTGTTCCATAAACACATATTTGAAAACCTCTTCTCAAGGGGACAGTAGGAAAATAAAAATGAGTATAAAATACAAGATTTATTCTAAAGGCCAATGGTCTATACAGCCTAAACTTCTATCCTGTCAATGGCACAAAGGAACTCAGAGCAAAACTTAGCTCGCCATGCCAATCTCCAGAGTGTATGTGTTGAACCTCACAGGCATTAACCTTCTCCACCCTCCTCCAGCTGCCACTCTCTGCACTCTCCCTCTTAGCATGCAGCCTCTCTTCCTCTCTCTTGAGAAAATTGAGGTCATAAGTCTCCTAATTCCATATATACAAATTATTGAAATCCCCACCCATCTTCTCCAGCTTAGGCCTTCTATTATGTCCACTTGTCTGAATTTTCAGACTCTACCCCTTCACTGCACCTTTGCTTTAGCCTGCATCTTCTCCTTGCTCACTCATCCCTGGTAGAGTACCAAATCTTATTTGTTTTGATCCATATTAACTGTGCATATAATTACTGAGGCCCCAAAGAAGAAATCAATTCCATTGCATTTCTCACTGCAGTTCTCATGGATCTTTAAGGCCTGGGACTCTTCTCATTCCCTCTCTCATGGTGTAAGCAAATCAGGCAAGGTCTACCTCTGGTAGGCCCACCCAGGTATGCACCCTCACTGTGCCAGCTCCTCATTTACCACAGATAGAGTAAATCAGGCCAGACCAGTGCTTGTGGACCAGTGTTGTATGTGGAGGAGGTCAGAGACCCACTGTCTTTTCCAATCCAGCCGTGTCCAGTGAGCCCTGAATAAAGCTTCACTGTGATCTCCATCTTGCTGCCTGCTCTTTGTGTATGTACGGCACTGGCTAGCATCTTGGAGAGTCAGAGTTAAGTGGTAGGATTAGGACACCAGGCTCACTCCAAACTCCTAACAGTTTATACCCCTCAACTCCACCTCCTTATATATCACCCCCTGCAATCTGGTTTCCCCACCCACAGGACACCCTAACCAGTCTGGCAAAATTCACCAGTGTCTTTCTAATTGTCAAATTCAGTAACATATGTCAATCTTGAAATGTTTTTTACATCTTTAAAATCTTGAATGTTTTAAAAGTAAAATATAAAGTTTTTTACATCTTGAAATCTTGAAGTACTTTAGCTCTTATTTTATTCTTCCTTGTTCTGATACTTCCGACCATTTTCTCTTTGAAATTTGACACTGAGTCTTGTCTTCCTTAGAAAACACTCTTTCTTAAGTTTACTTTTACTTCTCTAACCACTTCTTCCCAGATTCCTTCACTAAATCCCTTAAAGGTTAACATTCTTTTAGGTTCTGATCTTGACTCTCCTCTAACTCTGTTTCTCTTCTACTGTTACTTTTACCACTAGGTTGACTTTCAAATCTACATATCCCTCTTAGGTCTGTTCCTTGACTCCAGTTCCATACATCTTTCTGCCTGTTCAAAATCTCCATCTAGATAAATGATAAACATCCCAAACTCTACATATTAAAATTAAATCAATTGTTCCATCATGAAAGCATGAGGAGCTCCACTGATATGCTCCCAAATGAAACTGGTAAAAGTTATTCTTAAAAAGAAACCATTTAAAGCCTCTGGACTCCTGGTATATATCCAAAAGAAATTAAAACATACATCCACATACATACTTGTACACAAATGTTTGTAGCCGTTCATATTGTTATTCATATTATCCAAAAGGGGGAAACAACCCAATTGTCCATAGGTGAATAAATGGATAAACAAAATGTGGTATATCTATACAATGGACTATTATTCAAGCATAAAAAGGAATGAAGTACCAATATACACTACAACATGGATGAACCTTGAAAACATTATAAGTGAAAGAAGCTACTCATAAAAGACCGTACACTATATGACTCCATTCATATGAAACTCTAGAGTCTATAGAGACAGAAAGTAGATTAGTTGTTGCTTAGCACCATAGAGGGAGGAAGAAGATATGGGGGATGATAGCTAAAGGATATGGGCTTTTAATTTTTGACAAAAATATCATAAAATTGACTGTAGTAATGGTTGCACACATCTTTGAATATACTAAAAACAGTTGAATTGTACACTTTAAATGGGTGAATTATATGGTATGTGAATTATATTTCAATAAAGCTGTTTTAAAAAATGAATCAATGATTTCCACTTGAGTCTGTTTATGCTTCTGTCTTTCCCCAAGACATCCTCTTAACCACTCAAGGCAGGAAGTTATTCTAGACTTCTCCCTTTACCTTTCCCCCAGTGTCCAATTCTTTATCAAGTCCTATCTAGTCTACTCCCTGACCAGTTCCATTCTCCCCATTCCACTGTCATCTCCTTAAATAAGGGTGTCATATGTATGATTTCTCTTGATATACATCCCTGTCTTAAAAGTTAAGTATGAAGGGAATAGTATTGGAATTGGGGGGTGGGGGGAGGATTAATTGAGGGATGCAATTACTTGTCTTCCAGTAAATTCTTTTTTTTTCTTTTGCTGTTTTACTTGAAATATTTTGTAACATGATAATAACGGCAGGGTCCTACTCCCACCTCTACACCTTTTCTCTGCTTTTGATCTCTCTCTCTCTTTGTATTTATGTTGTTTTTTTTTTCATATTGATGCATTTTAAGCCAAATGGGGGAACCATAGAGATCATCTAGCCCAACTTGGTACTTTTGATCATATACCAGGGGATCATTTTATTTCCTCCTTTTCATTTACTCACTTCCAAGCAACCAAAAATTCTTATTTATTTTACTTCATTAATAGTGCAAGAATTAGCAAAATATGTATTTCTCTACACACATACATGTATAATTATTTGGAGTTACTATATATAATAGTTTTAATTACTTGCAGAAATTATAAATCATAAGACAGGGAAATCTTGGGAATAAATAAAGTAATTTGGGGAATTTGACTTATAATTAATTTTTGGTAAAGGAGAATATTGTGAAGGTAAAGAATTTTACTAATATACGGTAATATTGCCTATGGAAAAGGAATTGTGTTTGATGATCAGACCTAATGACAATGATTCATACATTAACTGTTAAAAGACAGCTATTTTATAATGAGTATTATTGTCGACTTGTTTGGAAAGAATGTACAATGTTCAGTAGGTTGGAAAAGATAATTTGGCAAAACAGAGAGTAGCTCCAGAAAGTTCAAAATCATTAAGTACTCATTAAACAGTTTTAGGAAGAATACTGGATTCACCACATCTGAGGAACTGGGTCTTCAGTTTTGCAAATATAGTAACTAGATTTTTTTTTTCATTACCCAAACATTATATGCCACAAGAAAGACAGCTCATTCTAAATTGACAGGATTGTTCCTGTCTGCAAATATGTGCACCCTCACTGTCAATAAGCCATGTGGATAGGCAGGGTAAAATCAAAGTTTTGCCTGTTCAGTATAGAAACAGAAAAAAGGGATTTAGTGATCTTAAAAAGTCTCTCAGAGGTAAGATAACATGTTGCACTCCTTCCCACTATAGGGACAACTTGTCGAGGAGACACAGTGCCTCAGTTCATCAACCAAAGCTCTTTCCCTACATGGAGAATGGGTTTTGCTTCTTTTCAAGACTCTGTCTTCCCTATGTGGCAATATATAGCATCTATTCATATATAAAACAGCACGCAATTGAACTGATGTTGCCTCAACCTGAAAATAACAACTGATTGTGATTACTCTAGCATCATGTGTCCTGTGTCTGATTAGATTGCAGCTTGCTTTGGTTACAAAGCCAGACGTGTGGGTCTGGTACCAAGAGACTTTAGTATTATCTATTTCCTCAACCCTTAACATGTCAAATCTCTTCCATTGTGCATATGCTTTACTGGTTAAACTTTCAGAGGACACATTTTTCTCTCAGTTTTGAAGGTGTTTCACTTTAGAGCCATTAATATTCCTTTACTGTTTTTCTCTCTTTATGCAAGAAAATGCACTTTACTATATATTCCAATATATAAGAAGCATAGTTTGACCTGCACTCTTATCAAAACCTTAACACATTATTTTTCATAAAATAGGAAACTAATTTGTTTTATTTAATAACTGTAGTTATGTATTTGCAAAGAAGATTTATATTTAAATCTATATTTAATTAATAGCCATCTCCATTAAAAAAAAACATTTTGTTAAGGGCTTACCCAAGAATCTAATATCTCTGTATGATTTTTAATCATCTGTTCGTCCTTATCCATAATAGAACATTCTCAGTCTAAGGAAGCTATAACACCAATTGTCAGATCAATCAGTTATACCCAGGATGAACAATTCAGGCAATGAAAGCAATTGGCCAAACACTGCATGATTGAAATGGGTGGCTATTACAAGAGAAAGTACTCTCTAGTCCCTGCCCCCTCAAAAAAATTTTTTAGGCTAATATTGCAGGAGACAAGAAAGCTAGAGAAAACAAATCAATGTTTTGCCAAGAAGTGACTGAATGTAACCAAAGGCAGCAAATGGACAAGATTGGAAGCAAAAAATACATTCAATCCAGTTAGAATTGATTTATCTTCAAAATAGAATCAGCAGCTAAAAGATAGAGACGCCACTTTTGTTATATTCCTCTGGCACTTAGGCAAGCCTGTATAACCCAGGATGCCTAGTTCAACAATACAAATGGAAAGAATTTGCTATTTGGTAACAAAAGATCTGTGGCCATGATCAGTATTGTGAGAAAGGCAAAGAGTATAAATTGATCCACTGTGTGTGCGCATGTGTGTGTGTATGTGTGTGTGTGTGTTTTACAGTAAGACATTGGCCTCAGATCTCTGTGTGGGATTTCTGGCCCTGGCGTGTGTCTTGAGATCTCCTGTTGTCCTTTTAGCCTAACACCCAGACCAGAGTTTCCCAAACTTGGTGTCCCGTGGAATACTATTTAGCAAGAAAAAACATGAATAATAATGTTCTGTGCTCAAATAAGCTTGGGAAACTATTAAGCAAAGGTAAGGAGGCTTACTTGAGATTTTCCAAGGGCATTAAGGTGCTGTTGTACATTGTAAATACTCACAACTGATATGTTATGCTCTCCTTTATTTTAGACACCTTTAACTTGGGAATTTTCATTACTATGTAAGTAAAACATTCAGTGGAACACAGCTGGGAACATCTGACTTAGAGTAAACTGTGGGCTCTTAGAGCTTTTACCCAAATCTCACCCCCTGTCTTAGCCTTTGATATTGTGCCACTCAGGAGGCCAGAGGCACAGCATAACCAAATTCAGTTGCCCACCCTGAGGCTTTCCAGGCCTACCAGGAAGAGACAATCCCTGACCTATCTTACCATATGATGCATGGTAGGAAACCCTTCATAAGTGGAGCCAAGAGATCACGATCCCCAAATGAGAAAAGGGCTCTTCATATTGAATTTCTACCCCCCAAGTGTTGTGATGCTTGACCTTGACCCATACTCCCATCCCCCACCCCCAATCCTCCACACCTCTACTGGGAGAGAGTATAGTCTGGTCTTTTTTACATCCCCTGTTAGTCATAAGACTGTTACTACAAATGTACTCCTTCAAAAATACTGGATTACAGCTATCCTTATGGTACTATTATAACCACAGTACAATGTAACCTTTGCAATTTACAGAGAGCTTTTAATGATACTTTATTTAATTAATATTTTCTTTTAAAAAGGGATCCAAAACTAAGGCGTGGAGAGGAGCTCAGGAAATGAGTGTAGTCTAGCTGGAACACAGAAGAATGTCCCACTGGCATCAGGAATCATCTAAGGCCTCACTTACAAAGAGCGCCTGCTGGCATGAGATGTTCAAACTTCCTACAGATTGGCAGAAAAAATAATTATTGTGACTCTGCTGTGCAAGATGTGCATGGAAGCAAGGGTTCTGGTCACAGAGAACTTCGTTTTCAATAAAGTCTCCTAAAGAGATAAAAGAGGGCAGCAACTGAACACTAAATTTTATTGTTTATTCAGCTTGGTGAGTCACAAGAAATGCTTCTTTCTGGATTACTTTTTCTTGGAAAATAATAAGACCCTCAATGTGAAGCAGACTGGAAGAGTAGGAAGTACACTCATTATGGAATCAAACAGACCAAGGGTTGGATACTAGTTCTGCCACTTCCCAGCAGATTACCTTGAATAAGGTTATTTATCTTTCTCAGCTTCAGCTTGCTCCTCTATAACATGAGGATTAAAATATCTAACTCAAATGATTAATATGTGAATATTACCTTATAATGTTTCTGGCTCATAATCGGTATTCTATAAATTAGATGTCTTCCAGGCTAAAATGAAAACAAAGCAAATAAGCAAATACCAAAAGCAGAATAGCACTAACAAGAACTATCAATCTAGTGTCTATGACGGTTGTTGCTCTACAGTAAAAGTCTTTTACCTAATTTGATCATGGGTCATATCATAACTCTCATCTGATGAAGTGTAGCATTTTTATGGTTTGAAATGAGCTATGTCTCTGACAGTCAGATCTAGCATTGGCAAGAGTAGAACTAATCACTGCAGTTGGCGGACAGGAGCCTTACTCAGGCCACCTTTAGGGAGCTTTTGTAAGACAAAGGATTCACCAACTGGGTAGTAAAGTTTGGATTTATTTTAGGTTTTATTTTAAAGCCAGTCTTGAAAACAAAGTCCTTTACTATTTGGCAAATAAGAAGAAACTGATGAGATGATATTGTAAAATATGATTGAAATGATACAATCAAACATCCAGTAGCTAGTTTAAATGCTAGTGTTAATTGTTCTTTGAAAACCTCCACTTGCAAGTTTAGGACAGAATCCACCCTAAGCTTGTTCTGGCCTAGACTGCACTTTTAGTGTGGCTCAACAGTCATTAACGTGGCACACCCAACACTCAACTTTTATGAAACATAATAGTGGAGACCTACATATTAAAAATGAAATACAACCAGGCTGCCCCAAAGCAGGTGTATTTCCATGGAGGTACTTGAAGAGAATTGGAATGTGGGTTACGGAGATCCTATGTCAAATAAGCATTTGTTAGAAAACATATTAGCCAGAAAGTATAACATTAGAGTAAATGCCGGGGTACTCTGCTATATCAGTCGGAGTTTGGGTAAAAGCATTGAACCGCTGTCAGTATCGCTGGAATAAGGACAATAATAGAGGAATTGAAGTTTACACAAATGTGGAGGGAGCTAGGGAGGTGATGGTTTGGCATACGGGAGGACTGGGAAACAGTCACTGATGACTTCAGCCTGAAGCACTGGAGTAGGTGGAGATCTAGAGCTCACACAGGAGTCTGAGAAACCACTGCTTCTGGTCACCGTGACCCAGAAGAGGGCAGCACAGAGATATCTGTAGAAAGCCACCATGCCTCACTGACATGCTATTTGAGAATATGGCTTCCTCTTCATTTTTGTCTTCCAAGTCTCATCGTTCCTCTCGTTAGCGTCTCTAAGCTAAAATCACGCAGGAAAAGGGATTGGGGAAAAGTAGTTCCCAGCCTTGGAAGGGAGTGGGGATGGTGCTGAGTTGGTAAGAGACAACCTAGCTGACCTGGTTACGTTTTGTGCTGAGATGTCCTGGTTCTCCCTGGGGGCGGTGAGAGTTGCACAGAATGTTTGGAAAGATGTCAGTGCTTTGGTATCAATTTTAGCATTCTTCCCATGAGAACTTTCTACAAGAACTATGATAAAAAAATAGAAGCAAAATGAGTTAGTCAAAAGACTAAATCTAGAAAAAAGAGAAATCAGGCATTTATTGAGTACTTTTTGTGTGACAGGCATTGGGTGATTTACAGCTATTATTTCATTTACTCTGACAGTATAGATTGTTGCTTTATTTTTTAATTTTCCAGATAAGGCAACCTCATTCTAAAGATAAAATAAATGTCTCCTGAATCATTTAACTGGTAGATGATGAAGTAGATGGAACCTAGGTTTGGGTCTAAACACAGTGCTATTTCTACCACACCATAACACATCCCATGAAGAGGATAAAAAATGTTGACATTGCTTTCAGCAAAACACAAATATTTTTGATGCTAATAAAAACCTACATTGGCATTTATTTAACCCTCAATGCATATTTTGTGGCCTACCTGCATCAGAAACTAGGAGAATTTACATTTTAAACTAGTTCTGGTGGGTGATTCTTATTTACTCTATAGTTTGATAATCACTGAATTAGATATTTCCTCAATCATCTGGGTGAACACAGAATTAGTTAGGAGAAAGAGCCAATTTTGCTGCAACTGATATAGTAGGATATATTAAAATACAGAATTATGCAAAGTTTCTGTAAAATACAGAATGAGAGGCAGTTCAAATTCCTACCCTCTTTGTCAACATCGTTGCTTTACATAATTGCTTTCCTAGAATTCAATAACATGTTCTGGCTATTTTCAAATAAAAGGAATCTCAAGCAAAAAAGCATAAATGTTTACTTCTTTCTAGGAAACATCAGTACAGTTATCTAAGGGTATAACATTTTCAAATATGTATTAAAGTTGTCCATGATTATTTTCATGCCCAGCTAATTGTCACATGTTTAGCAAATAGCCACATAGTGTAGTCAAGTAGGAAGGCACTTGAATTCATTTTGATTTCCTACACAATGGCCTAGTACACTCAGCCCTCCAGTGACCCAGGAGACGCTCCAGTATTTCATAGTACTTGCAGTCATCACTCAGGAACTCAGTACATCCTGTGCCTCTGGTCTCAATTTCTAAGTAGAATGTAATGATCTTAATTGGAGAGATATCTCTTTTTGATGGGGAGATCTTTGCCAGATTGCAGTTTATGTTCTAAATGAATGCAAGAACACACGGAAAATTATATTAGGGTAACAACCATAAAACTTCAAATGTATCACCTAGAGGATTTGAACAAGGAGGAAATTCCTAATCATGCTGTTCTCTGTGGAGCTAAGCAATTGTGCTACAGATTTTCTTGTTTGGAAACCAACACATTTTAAAAACCAGTTCTTAGGCCCAGGATGTCTGCACAAAATGAAAACAAAATATTTAGACACGATAACCTAAGGGGAATATCGGTAATTTTTAGCCAATTAACTAAGCTTTATAATTGAGAAACATAGTGGATATGATTTATTTCAGGGCTTCATGAAGCAAATACAAACTAAAAGAAATTCTTATAATTATAGACCTTTCAAATTGGAAAAAAATTGATTTATCAATGCTGTTAATATTCCTCTTCCCAGAAGCCGCATCCCTGACTCATCTGTTCCCAGTTGCCTGATTCCTTCCTGCAGGATAAGTTTCTACTGCCTGGAGACTATGAAAAACCAGAACCGTGTTCCAGAACTACCTTACTGAGAAAGTCTTCTTAGGGGTGATTTGCTTTATGCTCATTGTGACCCTGTTTTCTCAGTTCCTACAGGATCTTTCTTTTTGATCATTTAATCTGGATTTCAGAGTGTGCACATCTGCTGCCTTTTTGTCTTTTGTTTTGCTGCACCCACCTCACCTGCCTCTTGATATTCTTGATCTTTCCTGCCACTCTTCCGCATGCCCCAGATGCAGACACCGGGCAGTCTGTTCTACCTGGAGGCCCCGTGGTTTCTCTAACCCATTCAATCACCTTCCCTATTGCGGTCACATGGAAGTTTACACTTGGTTCTAATAGACATTGGACTCACAATTCACTAAAGAATCAACTGAGAAAGACTGGTTAACCAGTCTTACCCCAAACCTCTATTTCCCGATGTAATGTGGGAGTTTTCATGTCTTTCTCCTAAGGTGGCTTTGAGAATTAGATGCAATGACACATGGAAAGCATCCAGTGCTCATACATGTATGGCACCTCTCCTTTAGAGAGAACTAGGCACTGAAGCTAATTTTTTTCCATTTTGTTGCTCCTATAGTGCTTTGACACGTAAATTTTTTAAAATTTTCTGTTTCATGTAATATTTCATCTGCTCTTCCCAAAATAAATACGGCATTAAAGAAATTTTTAAAATCTCCAGTGTAAGAATTCTATGCTGTCTTCATTTGAAAGCCTCATTGCCTAGCACCAGGCTGGGCATGATAGTAGGTGTATAATAAATAATTACTGAAGTGAATTAAAGTGAATGGGGAGCTGGAAGGGTTTCAATGGTAGTTGCCAGGCTGCTTGTTACATGTTATTCCTGACAGAATGTCTTCCGTGAATTAATGATTCAGAACACCAGGTGGTCAGCCACAAGCTTCCTAAAAAGGGAAAGGAGCGGGAGGAGAGGAGGCTTTTAGCATGAAAGCTTTACGGATCACCACAGTGCATTCAAAATCCGCCTTTCTCACTTCCCAAACTAGGCAGCTGGTGTCATAGCTCCATTCCAACTGTTAGGGATGGTGGCTGCGATGTTCTGGGTTGTGAGGCAGAATGTTACTGGACTCCATCTCACTCCCACACTGCTTCCAGGTTCTAAAGATCCCCAAAATTTTTTTACACTTAGATTAACCTTGATAGGTAGAATATTTGTACAGCTCCAGTTTTTTCAAAATCAAAGTTAATGAAAAGCTACGAATGATTTTAAAACTCCCTAGGAATCAAACTTGGCAAGAATACAGCCAGTTGAAAGAAAAATTTTACTGGTATCAAGAGTCTCTTTTATTTTATAGCCATACTCATTCAGAGTCCTGAGAGTCATATAAGGGCTGAGAGACCAGTTTGGCTTAAGAATTTTGGAAAACTTTATTGAACTCATGCCTGCCCTGATAATAACAAAGTCATGGCTCTCTCAAGCCTAGCTTCAAAGAATACATTTTTTGACCAAGGCTTATTTAAACATGTACATGTGCACACAAACACAAACACTTTTCTCATTGAGATAATGAATATTATTCTTACATATAAGCATCCCCTCTCATCATCATAGCAACCCATGGCCCAAGAAAATGAGCTTAAAGGGACTGCTAGTGCAACTTTTCACCCCAATTTAACTAATTTGACCTTGTAGATCTCCAGCTTTTGGAGAGCTCTTGGTATCCTATGATGTATAGCATCTGTCCATAAACATGAACATATTTTCAAATAGATTATACTCTACTCGACATCTCAACTTATATCCTCTTCTATGTCTATCAGAAGTAGATGAAACAAACGTAATGATTACACAAACTCTACACATTAACCTGATAAAGAGAGAAGATAAAATGCTACCATGTTATAGGATAAGAGAATGCACAGATTATCACTAGTCAGTCCTATTTAATAAATAAGAAATTATAGATGGAGTACAATGGGGAAAAATGCACTGACCTTATATTTGAACACAGACCCCGACCACCTAAGTGGAAGGTCCAAAGAGTTCCCCAATTCTGATATAATCATCCATTCAGTGGAAATTATCCCTGCAGCTGTGTCAGGATTTCTGCAAGTTCCTTTGTATATCTCTGTTCTGTACTGATACTGTGGTGGCATATCTTGGTAAGTGCTCTTAATGGAATGTAAGGAATAAGGTGACTCTAGTCTAAAACCTTGGTACTTGTATTTCTTGAGTGGTATTTTTACTACAAGTCTGTTTGCAATATTGATATTTCATTTTAATTCAACGGTGAGGACACCAGATAACAGCAAGGTATAATCAAGTTGGTCTTTTCCCAGAAAGTTGATGAGGATGTAGAGCAACTGGAACTCTCAAACACTGATAGTAAAAATACAAAATGGTACAGCCACTTAGGAAACAGTTTTGTAAATTTTTATGTGGTTAAATACACACTTGCCACACAACAAGAAATCATACTCCTATGTATTTACCCAGGAGGAATAAAAACATACTGTATTTTGATACAAAGACCAATGATCATAGTCCAGTGATCATAGCAACATTATTTATAATGGTAAAAAGTTAGTAATTTATATAATGGTAAAAAAATAGTTAGAAACAATACTAATATCCATTAACTGGTGAATCAATAAACAAATTGTGGCACATCCATATGATGGAATACTACCCAGGAATAAAAACAAACTGCTGATATGTGCAATAAGCTTAGATAAATCTCAAAAGCATTAAGCAAAGGAATGAAACCACACACAAAAGACTATATGCTGTATGATTCCATTTATATGAAGTTTAGAAAAGGCACAAACTACGGTGACAGAAAGCAGATCACTGGTTTATCCAGCAGACAGGATAGTGGAAAAGAGATTGACTTTAAGGAGGCACAAGGGCAGTTTTGAGGATGATGGAAATGCTCTACGATCATGATTGTAAGTGGCGGCTATATGACTATAAATATTTGTGAGAACTCATCAAATTGAGCACTTAAAATCAGTCAATTTGTTATTTATACATTATACCTTAATAAAGCCGATTTTAAAAATATATATGAAGTAGTGATTTGCAAGAAAAGGCCTGGGTTTCAAAAGTTCCATTATTGTTAAGTCTTTAAGACAGACCTCATCTTCTTATTATGTGGCACAGGGAGGATTGCTCGGGAAGTTCTTCCCAAATTCTGTCTCAATTCAGAATCTCTGACTAAAATTACAAATGGATCCGGTGTGGGTGGTAAGTATCTATATAATCCTGGGAATATGTAGAAATAAGCATAGAGATAAGGAAAAAGTATACCAAATCCATGTTACTAATAATTTTCTGTTAGGTTTCTGAAGAAAATTTTGAGATCATTATTGTCATTTTGTTATTTGTTACCTATGGCATGTGAAATATTTAAGAGGCTATGTTGCATTAGAGAATCTGGAAAGAATTAAAAGAATTTTGTTGTTATTAGACTTGTGATTTATTTTAAAATGAGTAAAAAGGTTGAATATTATTAGATTTTTTATTTTAATTTTTTATTTTAACTTAAAAAAATACATATCAATTATAAAATATAACCCAGGTCTTTGGGTACAGTCTTTAAATTTCTTTGACTAAAAATATTCTTACAATTTGGCAATATGCATTAAAGAGGGTATCAATATCAGTCTATGAGCTTAGGGTTCAAGATACATACATTTACTTTTTATTGTTCAGTGTAGCTCTATGCCAAGTCATCATTCTGATAAAGTGGCAGGATGCCCCTCCGTCTTCTTCCTCCCCATTGCCAAAAGTCATTTCAGTCCTCCCAAGGCTTCAGGCAATTAAACACCGAAGCCAGCAATCCATTTTTCCCTCTGTTTTCAGATGCAAACACATTATTTCTCTGGGTACCATAGCCAAGTTGTTTGAATGAGGTGTATAGCAGTTATGCAAGGAGGGCAAATAAATGGATTATGAGTTAAAGAATCGATCTACATTTTAAAAATATTATCCTGCTATAGCACCAAAAGCTATAAAATTTTGCTTGCTCTTGTTATTTAGTCATTCCACTTCTAGAAAGCACTTTACAGGAATTAGTTGTGAATGGAGACTATGTCTTAGCTGAAGGCTGTCCGTTGCAGATTATCCTTGATGATGAAAACTGTTAGCAATCTAAATGTCCAACAAAGGATACTTACTTAAATAACTATAGTATAATCTCTCAATGGAACATTATTTGATCATAAAAAATAATGTAAAAAATATTACAGGACATGGAAAGATATTCAGGATCTCAGATATTCGACTACTAAGCCGGAAAAAATCAGGTCACGCATAATTATATATTGAAATATGTATATATTTCATATATACATATTTCATATATACATATATATGTGTGTGTGTGAATGTGTATATATATATTGAGCCCAAGTCTGGAATATATATATTTTTAGAGATATGTATCTCCAGTTTAGATTCTCTCCTAAACTCCAGATCTATGTATCCAGTTGTCAAGTAGATATTTCTACTACGAAATATCACAGCCCCTCAAAATCAGCATGTCCAAAACTGAGCACATCTTGTTTCTCTCCAAACCTGTTCCTTTGTGGAGTTCCTTATCTCAGTTAATGGCACCACTATCCACCCAGGTATCCAAGCCAGACATCTGGGCGTCCTTGAGTCCTCCATCTGCCTCCCATATTCATGTCAACAAATATTTATTCAGCACCTGCTATATGCCAGAAACTTGCCAGGCCCTGGGTACTCCATACGGATGGAAAATAGAAATGGTACCTGCATTCATGGAGCTTCTTGTCTAGTGGGAAAAGACATTAATTATGTCATTATGAATAAATAAAATCATTACATATTTTGATAGCTCTATGAACGAATAAAATGGGTGCTCTAACGGAATAATAATGGGAGCCATTTTAAATAGGAAATTCCTCTCTGAGAAGGTAACACTAAGCTGAGACCTGAAGTTTTCACTCACGAGAAAGGCAGTGTGCGTGGAGGAATTATTGATAAAAGAAAGAGAAACAAAAGGCCTCCGGGAAGAAATACAGAATGAAATTGATTTTACCTTCCAAATATTTATTGAATCTGTCCTCTTCTCTCCATCCTCACAGCCTCGACTACTTTCTAGACCACCATTATCTCTTTGCTTGAGTTATTCAGACATCTCTAAAGCGGCATCTCTGTCCCTCTGGATTTCTCCTCATCCCATCTATCCTCCACATTGTGGCCAAAATGATTCTTTTGAAACAAATCGGATCATGTCACTCTTGTGCTTAAAATCCTTCAAGAGTGTACCTTCACTCTTGGAACTAAGACCAAACGCTACCCTGGGTTTATAAGGCTCTGCAAGATCTCACTCCAGCACTCTTCACTAGCCCAACGTTTTTCCACTAACCACCCTCCATATTATACTCCAACCATATTGAACTTTTTTTTATTTATTCACACACACTATTCTCTTTCACCTTACAGCCTTTGCCAATGCTATACCCTCTGCCTGAAACCATCTACCCACCTCCCTTTTATCTGCTTAAATCTTTTACATCCTTGAGGTCTTACCTAAGACATATTTCATTGGGGAAGCCTTCCTTGAACCCCCAAATTTGAGTAGGTGCCCTTCTTAGGCGGTCTTATAACACACTCCTCTTCCTTTTTCACTTACTGCCCTTTATTGTAATCTCCTGTTTATTGTATGGATCTCTAGACTATAAATTTCACAGGGCAGGAACTTTCCCTTCCCTGCTATATCTTGACGATCTAGAATAGGTCCTAACATACAGTGAGTGCTCAATACAATCATATTGAACTAATGAATATATGAATGAATAAATAAATGAATGAATGAACCAAAAATGTTTATGATTGGGTGATGAAAATATGGATGGCTTTTTCTTCTTTTTGAAATTCTTTATATTCTAAATTTTCTACAGAGAATTCCTATTACTGTTCTACTAAGGAAAGAATACGTGCTTTAGATGGCCCATCAATTCCTAATGTGGAGATGGCTAAGACTTCCCATGCTTTCCCTGGTCTTTCGGCTGAGTTGAGTCTAGGAACAGACTCAAAATTCAAACTCTTGAGAATGGGCAGGATCTGGTACAGGGTGTTGCATCACCTGTGTCAGTGCTGAAATGGATGAGGCTGAGATGGCAGAGTCCAAGAGGAGAGGAGTAGCCTTTAGGGAGAGGCCTTGTGCAAAGCCAGAGCAGGCCATCCAACTGAGCCATTCTCCCACAGGCACTGGGCAGATACACTGTATCCAGTTGTCAGGCAAACAGACCAATTCCTGGAAATCCATGGAAGGGAATGTGATATGAAGGGATAAGTGGGAGAAGAAACCCAGCAAACATTTCTGAAGCAAAGAAAAGATCACAGCAATTTCCTTTTTATGGGGAATTTACATCCTCAGCGTGGATGGAGAGTAAACTTTTAAGGCTATTGACAGCAAGAGGATCATTTTACGGCTCAAAGACCACTGGAGTGATTGTCATGAGACCAGTATGTAGGCTACTTTCTTTTTGTTTGAGCTCCCAAGAGAGAAATTTATCTTCTAGGTCTTGGTTTCCTCCTTTTTAAAATTAAAGGATGAACCTAGCCGATCTCTTTAGGGTTTTTTTTCTTTCAATTAAGACATTCTGTGTTCTCTCATTCTGGGCTGAATGCCCAAGACATTCAACAAAATAAATTTATTTTGAAGAGATATAGGAGGGAAGTGATTCACTTGTATTTATTTCAGAAGCACAGAGTGAATTTTCTGACTTTCAGATAATACCTTGACACATGCTTGATAGTTTCTGAGTAAACTTGCTTTATATGTGATGAAACATACTAAATTTAAATTGACTCTAGTTTAATCTAAAAGCCATAGGCATCTGACACATTCCCACCCAAAGAAAATATTAGAAAGATTTCATTTACTGTTAATGCTTGGTGATAAAATACTTGAAAATCAAACACAAGTCATTTATTTTATGAGTCATTTTTAACAACTTCGGAAAAAATTCATTTAGTGGCTCTGTGTCAGTGCTATGAAAAGAGGAAAAGTAATGTAGAAAATACTGAAATTCTCTCTATAAAGCATTAGAGAAAACCAGATCTAAAAGAATATTCTGGATGTATTTTACCTTAGCTCTTTACTCCCAAAGTCCATTTGTCCCTGAAACAATCCCATTATGAGGTTCCCTAACCCTATCTTACTTGGGGGCAGGGGAGAGAGGTTAGGTCTTTAGTTCCACCTTAAGACCATCTTGCTGTAAGACTTGCTTTGATGTTGATGATCTAGAGACACATCCTCTAACACCTGACATCTTAAAATCTGCTTTAACCTTGATTTATAATATTCAAGGCTTCCTCACTGGAATTTCCCTGACTGATAGCCCTATCCTGGATATTCTTTCTTAACTGTAATTTTCAGGATCCTTAGAGTCACAAAGACAAATTATGTACAGATTACCTTCAGTGGTGATGGTTTATGGTAGGAATTTTCCGTATAGGGTCGCACAGACAACAGAGTTACATTGCATCCGGGGTGTGCATGACTGAGATGTACCACAGCCATCGTGAGTCCCAGAACAATAACTCAGCATTGTTTAGGAAAACAACTACTCTTTTTTCTCCTCCTCCTATTTCTATTAACTTTACACTAACAAGAAGAGATGATATGATTATACCAGGTTGTTACCAACTAACTTATGTCTCAGAGGCACCCGATCTGTCTAATATTCAGACAGGAAGATACCTTCAGATCATGTACCAAAATCTGGCCAAATCAGCTAGAGCCTGGGTACTAAGGTTGGTTTCATTTGACCTACAGGCACAGTCATATCATGTGAACCAAAAGAGAGTTTGGGATCTCATACTTCAAAATGGAGCAATGTAAATGAGCAGGTACTTTGAGACTTTATAAACTTACTAATTGATTAGATTGCAGATGAATAGGAAGCACGGTTCATAAAGAAAGGAACCATGAAGACATTAAGGATCCCTGCACACTCATCCATCTGCTACAGGAGCCACTTGTAGCAGATGTAGATCCTCAGGGGATGTGAAAATCTTGCATGCTGACTCCACTCTGATATATTTAGAACGACTATCTGTAAGATCAGGTCAATTATATCTGCTTTGCAAAGAGGTCTAACTAAGGATAAGCAATTATGAAAATATGCCCGTATGTTTTAGAGTATGATTCACTCTATAAGAAATTATAGGAAATTGATATAATCCCATTTAAATCTAAACTATAAGCAAAAAATATGCATTTCACTCTTTGCCAATGAAGTATGAAAGCCTTTTAACCAGAAGCATATCCATGCCTTCCTAAATATATTCTCCAAAAAGTGAAATGCCAACTCCACAAAGTTGAGCCTGGCTTTCCACCAAAACCACCCGTTCCAACAATAAATCTATCATGTGAGTTGAGGTGGAAGTGTTGGAGAAATAGTGAGAGAAGATTTTTAATGATCTGTATATCATCTTCTATTTATATATTTAAATTTATTTTTTGTCTTGTAATATGTTTCCTATTTACTAAGAATTTTTTGTCTTCTTTTCTACTTTTTGTTGGATTTGTCAAGGTTTATTTTCCCTCCTCTTGCCTTAAAACCATATGAGAAATTATCCATGTTATTTCTATTATTTTAGGGGTGATCTGTAAATTTTTAACCTATAAACTTCGCTTAACTATGTCTTAATTTTGTCTACACTTCTACCTTCCTCCTTTAAAAAAGGACTTTGAAATGCTGTAAACATGATTACTCCTTTCTGTCTTAAACAATATTATTGTCTATTATCTTTGTTTTTAAATTGAAAAATATCACTTATTTTTTATGCTATTTAGATTTACACATATCTTTCTCAATTTCTTTACTTATCCTTGCTTTTTGCATCCAACTCCTTCATTCTTGGCTCATTCTTTCTTCCTGAAATGTATATTCCTTCGTGTTTCTTTCAGTAAGTGCATGTGAGTAGTAAAATCTCTCAATCATAGTATATCTGAAAATATCTTTAGTTTACACTCATTCTGAAATAAGAGTTCAGCATCTCATAGACTTCTACATTAATAACTATTTTGGTTCAGCAGTTTAAAAACATTCCGTTATCTTCACACTTTTATGTTGCTGATGTGAAATCTGTTGTGAAGTCTAATCATTGTTCTTTTTTTCCTCTAGTTTTCCTCAAGTTCTTTAGGTTAAATCCTCTCTGTCTACACTATAGTGTGTCTACATCTACATACAGTTTTATTGTTATATCTAGGGAGACAAGAGGTCTGTCTGAATAAAATATAATATTGGGGGTTAATTTTCTTTAATTGACAAGGATTACATCAACATCCTCCTCAATGTTTTCACTAGGTCTATATTTAACCTCTTCCCTTCATTGCTTTACAGTGTGGGGTCTACACTAAGCTAGGGTAACCATTTAAAATATAAATCTGATTATGTCACTTTCCTGCTTACAACATTAAAGACTTTCCTGTCTTCCTAGAATAAAGACCAATATCCTAAACAAGATCTAAAAGACCCTAAATGATCTCTCCAGAATTATCCTGGACTTTTTCCCCTTTGCTCTCTGATATTCCATACGATTGGCATCCTTTTAGTTCTTCACCGCTTTGGCCTAGTTAACTTCTAGTCATTCTTGAGATCTCATTTCAATATTACTCCTAAAATGAAGTCTTCTCTGACCCCTTGGAACATATCAGATCTTTCTAAGACATACTCTCATAAGTGTCTGCACTTTGTTTCAAAGGGGGATAGGACAATAAATATATGACTGTCTGATTGTCTATCTTGTCCGTTTGAGGGCAGGAATGTTTTTCTATTCTGCTTAACAGTGTTATCGTAGCACACAGCATAATTCCTGTTACTTAGTGGTTTTTTAAAAGGCTAATAATGAAGCAATACTTTTTTAACTACCGGTAAATTCTTATTTATTTCTCCTACGTGCATGGAAGGTATCTATCGTCTATTAACCTAAGAAATTGTTTATTAAGACTTAGCAGACCCGATATATCATTTCTACCAACCTTTAAGCCCTGCTAAATTTGCAAATTGTATTACGTGGAACTATGTTTTTAATGTAGCTAATCATCACTTCTCATCCTAAAAACGAGTGAAGGTCAACAACATGATATTTTGCTTTGGAAAATGCTTCCCAAAGGAGATCACTGATGCCTTTTCCTTTTTTATGTATAATTTATTAATGTTTTACTTTGTTTTTGCCGAGAAGTCATATAATTAAAAATTAATTATACACATATACATGAAAGTAAATATGCTTCAGAAAGAAAAAGAGAAACTACTACGGGGAGCATAAGCTCAGCTAAGCAGGAAGCCGCCATCTGGAGAAATGATTTTCACACTCTGATGACTAAAGTGGCCTTATATCACCAAGTGTGACATGCCTCCTTCACTTCTTTTCTAATTAAATGCAATTTTCTTTGAAGGAGCTTTTTATTAAAGATATAAGTGTAGTGATATAATCCCAGTAAAAAACAACCTGACAGATGGACAAAGAGTGGAAGGTAGTTTTAATACCACCCTTACAAAATAAAGCGTGACCAGCCAAAGACTTGGGTCATCACTAGCCCTTATTTAAATGCTGATTTTTTCCTTAGGTGACACTTGTATCAAAATTATAATTTGAAATCTCTAGCCCATATATTTAAAGAAAGAAAGAAAAGAATAGCAATCTTCAGTTTTCCACTGAACAAATGTTAGTGATTCCCCACCTTCACCTACCCCCCCACAACCCGCCCAACGCTACACACATGACAAATAAAATGGCTTTCTTTTTTTCTTCTTCTCCTCCTCCTCTGCCTCCTCTCCCTCCTCCTCCTCCTCCTCCTCGTTCTGTGAGCCTTGCTGGTGGCATCACCAGCAACTTGGGCTAGCTCTTGTCAAATCAGCACAATAAATATCCCACAGCAGTTATAATACAGTAACTAAGTCAAGTTTGTCCATGGTAACAACTTCAAGAGACATATAACATTGGATATGTGTCTGTGTGCATGTAAGACATATGTGCTGAATATACACACACTGTATGTACATATACACATACATATATGTACATGCACATACACACATGTATGCACACACATGTGTATATGTGTGAGGTGTATACTGTACACATATATGCAACCTATATACGTATACATATGTGCATATATGACATTTGCCTCCAAGTGTCCTTTTTTTTTTTTTTTTTTATTTTTGTGTGTGTGTGAGGAAGATCGGCACTGAGCTAACATCTGCCAATCCTCCTCTTTTTTTGCTGAGGAAGACTGGCCCTGGGCTAACATCCATGCCCATCTTCCTCCACTTTATATGGGACGCCGCCACAGCATGGCTCGACAAGCAGTGCGTCGTCGGTGCGCGCCCGGGATCCGAACTGGCGAACCCCGGGCAGCCACAGCAGAGCACACACACTTAACCACTTGCGCCACCAGGCCGGCCCCTGTCCTTTTTTTAATAATATGTTTGTTTGTGTCAGTTAGGATATGCATTCAGCTGCTACATCAGAAATTCAAAACAACAGTGGCATACACATGGTAGAAGTTCATTTTTCTCTTGTGTAAAAGAAGTCCAGAGGTAGGTGGTCTGGGGCTTACATGGCAGCTCCAGAGTCACCAGGGCCCTATATTTCATCTTTCTGCTCTGGCAATCTTAGCATGTGTTTCCATTTTCAGTTCTCCTCATTGACTTAGATTTCTGCTTGAGTTCCAGCAATCTCATCCGAGCTCCAGACTAGAAGCAGTTGAAAGAGGGAGGGCAATGTGAGCTTCTGGTAAGCCTCACCCCATGACTTTCATTTAATTTCCGTCTATGCAAGGAGGCTGGGAAATGTAGTTTATGTGCAGGACACTTTCCCCAGAGTTCTATAAGGAAGGAGAAAATGACTAGTGGGTGGGCATCTAGCAGTCTTTGCCACATGTGCATGTGCTCAGCTCTTCTCTAGAACTGAGGAGGGCATGTGTTTATATGCTAGCTGAACCAACTTGATTCCGTTATTGGTCTAGAAGGCAGGTTTACTGAAGGCCCATTAAATTATTTTTTTTTACCCTGAACCAGAGTACCATATATTTTATTCATTAAGTGTGGTCTCTGTTTTAAATACATTTTCTTGGCTAACTAAATCATATTTTAAATATGTGAGGAAAACTAAAAAATAAAACATATGAGAGATTCTTTTGAAAAATCCAATTCATATGCTAAATTTATTTTTAATATAAATCTTTTTTATTTTATTTTTTTCTTCATTTCAGTAAAAGTAAGGAACATCAGCTCAGCTACACCAAATCAATAGGTCATATTAATTAAATCGTTTAAAAGTCACTTTCTGCAGCTGTAACATGTGGTTAATGATACTTAACTTATGGGGTTAATATGAGGATTTTGAGCTCATATCTACAACATGTGCAGCCCAGTAAGGGGCTAATGCCAGAAACTTAGCAAATATCTATTTCACATTTCCCACATATACCCCAATAAATAAAACAAATAAAATAAAATAGGAAAAATATTAATATAATATTAAAATTCTGATTCAATATTTAGAATTTGCCAGTCTGAAAAAAGGAGACTTTCCACATCTTTGCCATGATAAAAAGCTATGTTCACATTTCTCTCCTTTTCACCAATGAATATCTATCTCCATTGACAAACAGAGTCATGACAGACCATTAGTACCAAGATAATCACTTAGATAACTGAATAAGATATAAAATACTATGTAAAATATAGGGTATAATATCAAAATGAAAATCAATAGTTCTTCTACCACCAACATAATGTACTAGAAGATGTATTAGAAGAAGATATCAACTAAAGCTATAAAAACTTTGTAATCAATTGATCGAGAAATTTGCAATACCTTTATGGGAAAAACTATAAGACTTTACTGAAGGTCAATTAAGAGGTACTAATAGAAATGATACCTGTTCAAGGATAGGTGGCATGAATATTCTAGTGATGTCAGTTCACTCTCAGATTAATATATAATCATAATTAAAATTCTGCCAGGATTTTTTATGGACCATGGCAAGTTAATTCTAAAATTTACATGGAATATTAAATATACAACAACAGCCATACCAACTTATAAAAAAGAGTTCAAAGAGACTTAAATTGCCCCACCTGTTCAGAAAATATTCTAAAGCTTTGGTAATTAAAAACACAGTATAATATGGGAATAGGTGAATAGTTCAATGGAGCAGACAAGAAAGTCCAGAAACAGAACCATGGTTCTCCTCTTGCAATTTTGGCTAATTCTGACCCCAAGAAAACATAGTAATCCCCTTTGTGCCTTAATTCATTTTATAGGAAACTAAGAGTGGGGGTATTCTCCTCGCCCTCACTGAAGTGACTCTGGCATCTTTCTGCTCTCAAGTATACCACCTCCCCCCAAGAGAGGAAATATGCCTTTATCCCATACTCTCCAAACCTTTCTACTCTCTCTCTCTACTGAAGCTGCCTTCATGTCCTCCTGTTGCAAGAGTAAAGAAGCAATTCTGCTCCATCATTTACTTCTTAAGTCAATTTGAGTAAGTTATTTAACTTCTCTATGAGTCTGATTCCTCTGCTGTTAAGTGAGGTTAATAATAGGACCTCTCCCTATAAGATTATTTTTAGGATTAAATGAGTTCCAGCCCTTACATTTAATAGCATCACTTGTGGAATGTAATCATACAGCTATGCTATTTGTTTCTCCCACTATCCCATTATTTCCATTCTCTGGGTCTAGTTTCCCTCTGTCTCTGGATGTAAACTGGAACAGGCACCACGATTTTTCTAGTAACTTTTAGATAACAGAAACAGTCTCTAACCATAAAATACTGTCTCAGGTTAAGGTTCAACATGTTCAGTCCGTGTGATAGTCAAAACTTCCATCTTGCTTTAAAGTTAAAATATGTCCCCCTCTTCCCTTTCGGTATTTCTATGGTAGGAAGGAAGGCTGTGGTTGAGGAAGTAAGAGTTTGGTCAGTTTTTTATTACTCTCATCAATTGACCTTCTACTTTGATCCTGCCTTGCAAATAGCAATGAGGAAAAGAGAAAACGTGCAAGGAGCAGAGAAGTTCCTATGTGGACAGCACTGTCATGGCAGTTCAGTGTCAGCGCATGCTGGACTTGGCAGACATTTAAAGCTGAATCTTTCTCTTGTTGGTACTTATGTGTGCTCTCTGGAGAATATCCTTGCTGGCAATCTCCTAAAAGAGTTCCCCTTGATGAGGACAAAAGCATCCCTATTTTTGCTGGTTGCTTACTCTTTTTTTCAGCCCAGAGACATTGCTTGCTTCTTTCTGTGAGGTCTGTTTTTCCTGATAGGAACTAAGCTAATGACTTCAGAACAGCTCTCTCTTACATGTGACCCATATCGGGTCCTTGAGAAACACATATTTCTTACCCCAGCAAATTCTGGGAGTCTCATCTGGTCCCAAAGCAACCATCTCTTTTCTATACATTGTCAAAGCAGCTAGACAGCATTGCCACTGGGTTTTCCGGGTGTGACTCAGACTCCTGTCCAGTATGGTCTCTGCATTGTATGTGGCACATATTGAGCCTCTCAAACTCATTTTCTTGGGCTGCATTTGACAGTGTCTTTCAGCCCTCTTCCTTAGGACTCAATATGTATTCTCCGAAGAAACTTCTCTATTCCAATTTCTACCTCTTGATACTTTTATACCATTGATTCGAGTGAAGGGATGAGTCATGTAACTTGTTTCTTGATACCTATTTATAAATTTTGCATTTGGTCCAGCACCTCCTTTGCCTTGTGGTACCTTTTGTCTTATGGTGTCTCAGCCAAATTTCCATTTAAAAACAAACAAATATTAGCTATTATTATTGCCCAAGGAAAGGGAGTATAAGTCCCTATAAGACACTGAGGATATTGGTCAAAGGAAATTTTAGTTCTATCTGTTATCTTTTTTAGAGGAATCATTAAGTCATACATTGTGTGTAAGATTAAAAATATTTTTTAAAGTATCCTTTTCATGGATAATAAGTTTTTCCAGTATTATTTATTAAGTAGGTCCTCTCTTTCTCAGAGTCTGCAATGCTACCTCTGCATATATCAAGTTTCCACAGACGTTGGTCTCTTCCTAAGCTCTCTATTCTACTACTTTAGTCAATTTGCTTATTTCTTTGCCAATATTGCACTCTCCTAGTTATCACAGCTTATCACAAACTCATTATCTAATAGAGAAAATCCCTCTCCACTATAGCCCTTTTCCTCAAGAGGGCCTTGGCATTTCTTGGACTTTTATCCTTCATAAAAATTTTAGAACCATAATGAATGATTTGAGGATCATCTCTCACTCTCAACCCCCAAAGTCTAGGATACAAGAAGAAAGACGTTTGCTGTAATTAAACATATGGATCCAACCTGTTCTCTCTTGAGGTGACTACCTCCCTCTTTATTCCCAGATAATTGATGGCAATGTTAGCTAATCACAGACTTTCTCATGGGAGACACTGAGCATAGGTTTCTCTCTAATCTGTAATAGAGATTAGTATTAAGTAGCATACATGTAAGAATGTCTCATGACTTAATGCAAGATAGATATAAAGGCTAGAGAAGGTCCCATGTTCTGTTTCATTCCCCTTGTTATATTATACATGAATTACCATATGGAAATAGAATGGCCTATATCTTACTGTATCATGCTCTTTCAGCAACAGTTTAGCAAGCCCATATCTTCACAAATGAAGAAAACGTTGTAATGTGTCAAAAGGCCAACAAAGCTCCTAATCCATTTTTAAAGAATTTGGCAATGGTTCTTGATACACTCTATCTCTCGCTTTTCTCATTTAAAATCATAGTCATATTTCCAGGTCAACATATGAAGATTCAACTCATATATTTGCATAATACTCACTACTGGGAATACTGCAATGAACAAAATAGAAAAGATCTGTGAATAGAATTTTGCATATCTTATTCTCTGTGTGGCATTACCAGAATGTCTCCTGCTTTCCCTAGGTGAAGCTGATTGCCACTTCCTTTTTGCCATCATCTTTTCTCTGAATTTAGCTCTACCCTGGTACATTTGTCTTAACACAATTACTTATTTCCATCCCTCAACGATCATTTTATTCGTTACCTCTCTGAAGCTTCCTCCTTTCTTCGTCTTCCATTGAGCTTTGAACATTAATTTCTTCATTGTGCCATACTTTTTTCCAAGTCTTTTTCTACAGCTTGTTGGGTTTATAGGGGCTTTCCTCAGGAGAATGTAAATTTAATCATTCTTCTTTGCATCCCCAGTTTCCGGCCTAATGCGAGGGACATTGAAACCCATAAGTAAGGGTTAGATGAATGAGTTCTCTCAAGTTTTCACCAATCACCTCCCTGGAGAGGACTCTACAATATTTTAAGTAGTTATTTAGATATTTCTATCTGGGTGTCATTTCATCTGCAAATATCCAATATTTTGAAAACTGAATTCATCATCTTTTCTCACCACTGCTCTTGCCTCTTCCAGATCCCTTTTCTGACTTCTTACAATGTTTAAACATCATTGTTTTGAGTCAATCCTGTTTGACTCTGTTTTCTCTCATCTTATATCTTGTCAGTCATCAAGTTCTGGGGAGATTTTTCCTAATATTTTCTACAACCATCCTTTCCTTTCTTTTCTCAAATTAACAGCCAAATTGAAGGTATGCATCTTCTCACACCTAGCCTATTGCTATAGACATTTAACATGACGCCTCATCGACACTCAAAGGATACTTATTAATAGGTGACCATATGTCCACGTGTGAACAGTAAATTATATATTCACCATAATTTTTGAAAGGATGGTAAGTTGTCATGAAGGAGTGCATGAAGAGATCCGTGGTCCACACACTTCTGTTGTCACATCTGTCAAGAGCTGGAGAACTAAAGCAAGTTGGATTCACTGGTGATGTTTTTGCCACCAGGCCGGTCTTAGAGGGAATTATAAAAGTTTATTGACAGGGGCATCGTTAGTACAGCTGGATATTGTAGTAATCCTTCAGACCTCATTTATTTACCCATATACCCTTTTTTCTTTTTTCTTTTTTTTTTTTGCTGCGGAAGATTCTCCCTGAGCTGACATCTGTTGCCGGTCTTTCTTTTCTTTTTTTTATGTGAGCTGCCACCACAGCATGGCCACTCACAGAGGAGTAGTGTGTTTCCATTCCCAGGAACCTAACCCAGGCTGCCAAAGTGGACCACGCCGAACTTTAACCACTAGGCCATTGGGGCTGGCCCCCATTTATCTTTTTTAAGAGCCTCCCCCATCCTCTCCATGCCCGCTGAGCCATCCTTCTTCTAACATACCTCCCTTTAGTTATTACTATCCTGGAGTATTGTTCAAAACTCAAGACTTCCCATTCTTCCACTGAATCCCATCCTCTTAGGTTAGTGATCTTATAAGGCAATAGCTAATCAGATTCACTCATCCATTAATTCTATAAATATTTAATGAGCACTTACTATTTCCGGGATTGTTTTAGGCACTGAAAATAAAAACTAGCCCTTACAAAGACACAGCTGGCTACTTTGCTAAGTACTCCCCCTGACCACGTCAATATGTCAGATCCTTAGAAAGGCAGTATATCATGGTTACGAGCATGATCAGAAGACATTGTCTAAGTTCAGATCTTAGCTACACCCCTCTCAGTTTGTGAGGTAGTACAATTCTTAAACTCTCTGTGTTCAGTCACATCATCCATAATAATAATAGTACTTTCCTCAGATTGTGTAGTAAGCATTATATGAGAAAATGCCTCAAACTCTTAAAATAATCCTGGCACACATTAAGCATTCAAGAAATATTGGCTATTAAGAGGAGGCCCTCAATGCTCTGGGCATTTCAGGTCTTGAGACTCATCAGGGTGGAGATAAGGAAGTCTCACCAATGTGTGCTATGCCGTTACAACTTCTTCTCTGCCTATGCATTATGTGAGGTTGATTGATATTGATTATTTGATTGATAGGTTGATGGCTTTGGGAAGTGAGTGGGTTTTAGTCATTAATTGATACAGAAGTTAAGCACAGCTGACTTTTGAAGTCAGACACCAGGTTCAAATCTCTCTTTGCCACTTATGTGCCATATGATCTTGTAAGAAATGGGATTAATGATGCTATGATCATCCTTCATTTAATCAATGTTTACTGGGCACTTACTGCATGTCAGACGCTATTCTGGGCCCTGGGGATACAGCAGTGAACCCGAGAGATGTGATCTTGGCACTAGTGGTGCCTACGGTTTGGTGAGGAGAGGAGGAGAAAACATGTAAACAAATAGACAAAGAGGTCATTTTAGCCACCTCCTGGGGTGACTGTGAAGATTTGTAAGTTCTCCAGGAATGGAAGTTGCCAGGATGAGAGGAGCTCATAGTCTATTGTGGGAACTAACCACACAATAGATATTTGTCGTACTATACAGAAAAGCAATGATAACAGTAAGCAGCACTACTATGGGGACTGGGAGAAAGTGAGATCCAGAGAGTGGTAGATTCTGAGCCATTGGTGGGAGTAGTGGAATGGTGATTGGCTCAGGGAGGAACAGCGGTAAGCTTCTTGAGACCAGCTTTGCCCTCCAAGGCCATCCATTCTGTCATTTAGGCCAAATGCTGCTCCTTGAGTTATTTTCCCAGTCAGTTTGTTTCATCACATTAGACATCTCCTAAAATATTTCATTTTCCTAGGTCTCTCTTTCCCAAATGCCTAGTGCAATATTTTTCCAGATGCTCTTTTCAACCTCTCAGAAATGGTTATTAGATTTGAGAGCCCAACCCCAAAGAGCTGGGAACTACTCATCTGCAAAATTTCCTTTTAGTTCTTGTAGTCTCAACAGGGTAAATCTTTTTTTAGGTATGCTGTCTCCTCTTCCACATCTTTCTCTGTACCTCTTCCATTTCCTGGTATCAAATTCACCTTTGGGAAATTCTACCTGGCGGGAAATTATAGCAATTCCCGACTTAAACACTTTTGGCAAAAGTCCAGCTTACTAGTGATTGACTGATCACTCTGGCCTCCAAGCTGGACAATGCAGAGCCACCTCAAAGAGCTCTTCCAGGAACCCTGGTGGATGTAAACAAAATGAGATCATTGAAAAGAGTGTGCTGCAAACACCAAAACTCATATCTGGACTTTTAAAAATGCACCATTAAGTTTTGTTCAAAGCCTCTAGGCCCCTATAAAAATCTAAAATGATTTACAGGAAAATCTTTTTTAAAAGCCTAGGAAATCTATATGGACAAACACTTGTGACTTTAAGGATCTTCTTTCTTCTTTAGGATGGATTGCAGCATAAAAGTCTATTTTGTAGAGAATTGTAACAATTTGTAATTTGACAAATATCAAACAGCAAAAAAAGGATTTCTTCCGGATATAGATGCCACAGAAACTTCTCTCATTTTGGCCCTCTCACGTTGATTTCAAGGCCTGCATGAATTTGTGGGATGGTTTTTCACTTTTTAACTCCACCCCCACCATCAGATGTTAAATTGAGCACTGCAGCCAAAGAGGAAGATAAAATTTAGACTGGAATATCTCTAGCTTGAGAAAAAGTTAGTAGTCCATATGATTGCTTGCATTTTCCATGTGACTGCAGGTATGAAAATTGTGCAGAGTGCTCCTTGAAGTTGAAATTATTGTAGACATCTGGGCTGGAAAAATGATGCCAGCTAACTCTCATTTGGTTGAGTTTTGCGATCATGTGCTCATGACATTGATGAGAGAAACAGGTAGATTTAAAGGGCTTCTCTCTGTTGTCTTCTCTTCTCTCTGCCCTCACTTGCCCTGAGAAACCCACCTACACTCCTGGCTGATGACTCCCAAATCTACAACATCTGTATCACTTGACAGATCTGTCTCTTGAGCTCCAGGCCACAACCATAACTGCTGCCATAGATCCCTGAAACTCACCACATCCAAAACTTAAATTCGTCATTTGCCTTACCAAATCATACCCAGCCCCTCATGTCTCGGATTAATGCTCTACCATTCAGACAGTTGCACAAAACTGAAATCTCTCATTGCTTCCCAGGAATTCTTGAATATATGACAATCTCCATATTCCAACACTCATACAAATGGACAATAGCAGAGGAGTAAGATTGTAGTAGAGAAGATCTAAATAACAATTTTAAGAAGTCCTTTAATTGGAGCAATACTGTCATGATTCTCTGCAGGATTTTGATAGTTTGGTAAAGAGTGTGAATAATCTAGTATAACCTATCACAATCGAAAAATCCACCCCAAGCATTTTGTCCATTTTTGGGAATTGAGGGATGCATTTTTTTTATTTTTTTTACTATTAACTAAATTCCAGATTTATTTGAATTTCACCAGTTTTCCCATTAATGTCCTCTTTCTGTTCCAGGATCCAATCCAGGTTACCGTATTACATTTGGGATGTCATGTCTCTGTAATCTCTTCTGTTCTGTGACCTTTCTCAACCTTTCCTTGTCTTTCACAACCTCAACGGTTTTGAGGGACACTGATCAGGCATCTGTATGATGTCCCTCAATTTAGGTTTATCTGATATTTTCTCATGATTACACTGGGGCTTTTGGCTTTTGGAAAGAATGCCACAGAGGTGAAATACCTTTCTCATGTAACATGAGGGGATACCTGATATCCACATGACATTGCTGTTAATGTTCACCTTCATCAATTGGTTAAGGTGGTGTCCGCCAGGATTCTACACTGGAAGGTTACCATTTTCCCTTCCCATACTCTTTCATGAAAGCATTTTTATCTTAAAAAGACTCAGGTTTTCTAACAAACTTTATTTATTTACTTTTCTCTTTTATAATTCTCTAACACATAGTACCTTCTTCCAGGAAAAAGGGAAAAACCAACTTATTTAAATTTCTTCCTGGAATCTAACATAATCTAAAGTATCTTTTCAACAAATATTTTTAAAATATTAAAATATAACTCAACCCAGTACTGACTGTTTCATATAGAACATTTACATCAATATCATGACTCATAGCTGTAATGCATTTGAACTACACTTGTCATTGACTGACTAGCTTTCCTAGAACTTATAAAATCTCACTTTTATGGACGGTTTTTATGACACTGATCAATCAAGAAAGCACTCAGAAGTAGCCCCCTTTTTATACAGAAAAGCATGTGTAATGTATTTATGTGAAGTTTTTGAAAAGTTCTAGCAAAAAGAAATATATATGATGAATTCTGATTTACTTCAGTCAGAGGAAAATATTAATATAAAAGCACAATTTCATTTAAAATTATATATAACCCCCAAAACTTCCTCCTGTCAGTGAAAAATACATATGCAATGAAACAATGACTGTAACATATTTTCTAAAGTTAAAGTGTTCATATCTATTCCCTTCTCCCTAACAGTCGTCTAGCTCAAGGTTTGTTAACCATGTTCACCCGAGCTATATCTGTGTACTACCCGGACCTCTAAAGCTGAATAGAATCTTTGCAGACAAGGCTCACACGTGACAGAAACAAGGTAAAATAATTGGAACGTTAAATTTATACTCATAATATTAGACTTGTGGCTGACCTTACATTTTGATAAGCTCCTCAGGAAAACGTAGAACCATGTCTTCTTGTATCTGTAGAATATTTGTGTAATTGCTACAACAGCAAATGATTAATTTTTGAAACCTAGAATACATGTTAAGAATGTGAAAGAGACACTGGCTTACAAGTAAGTGGTATTTACTGCTGGAATTCAGGCATGTCTGGTGACAGACTTTCAAGAGCTTGTTTCATTCAAAGTTAGTTGTTGGGGTGCAGGGCAGCACTTTGGTTATGAGACAGAGGAATGCATTAAAAAGGGGAAGGACATCCTTCAAGCTTTTGTGGGTAATAAAGCATAGCTTCTATTGGATTTGTAGTTGAAGAACAGGGAATCCGTTAGCACTAAGAAGGCTTCAAGGCATTAGCTGTAGTTATGGAGGCATTGATAGTGCCCAGGTGTGGGAGGGTCAGCCAGCAGCCGAGATGGCCTGTATATGCTGCTTTGGAATAAGTGCTCAACTGTGGCTAGAAGTGATCTCAGCTGTACAGTTGGTAGAGGCTAAAGAAAGTGGATGGACCCAGGTTCATCTAATTCTAAAGTCAGTTTTTCCTAATCGCCATGCTATAATGCTGGTTAGCTTGCTCAAAAGGGATCATACAAACCACTTAGCTCACTGTCAAGGATCTGAAAAGTGATTACACTTTCCTAAACACACATGCCAACACCAGCAACAAAACTGGAAATAAATGTCTACAGTACAGACATGAAAAACTTAATAATCACCCACTAGTATCTCTAACCATAATCTCTAGTTCTTAGTTAAATGGCAACAAAAGAAATAATGCACCTCACAATATGCATTTCTTTTGAGTTTTTTTTCCCTCCTGATAGGGCAATTAGGCTTCCAAAATGTTAAGAGCAGTACATAAAGTGGCCACAGGGTGTCAGGAGCTACATACTGTTCTTATAAAGGAATCAGAGTTTCAGTCTGGAGAAGAAACAGAAATAATATTTTTAAATGACTTGCCATCCTAATTTTCTCCAACTTTGATGCTTTGCCTAGTCAACATTTTAATACAATTCCCAACAATTTGGCTCAAGATGTTCATAATTAGAGCTGTTCTGAGTTTACTAACGTTAAGATTTATTATCTATGCTACACATTAATTGAAATTTTGTGTTGATCTGTTTGTGGAGTCTAGCTGTGATAAGGAACCACTCTAGAGATACTTGAGCATATGTCCTCCTGTACACCATGACAGGGTCAGTCTAGAAAGAGTAGGGCATAGTAGAAAGAGAAGGAGCTTTAGAGTCAAGCAACCCTAGCCTAATAGCCCAGCCAATTTTCACCTTCAAGAAAAATAACTTGAATTGAATTTTCTAGGATTTTTCTTCAGTCTTAAATCCTATTCAATGAGGAATCAAAATGTATCAATATCTGATGCTAATTTCATTGCGTTATTATTTCAGGTTTCAAAATTACTTTGAAATGTTAGGAATAAATTAATTGAATCATCTTTCATGCCCTATCATCAAGGCAATATAATACATTACTATTAGAGGTTATTGAGAGATTTTTGACCCTTTTTTCCTCTTGTATGTCATACCATCAAACTTATATATCTCAGTCTTTTTAAAATTTTACTTTGTCCTCAAATTTTTAAGGCTTTTATTTTTTCACTATCCGAGAAATTGAGAAAGATTTCCCAAAATGGAAAAAAAGAAATATATGTCATATTGGAAATTCTGAAGATAGAGAAATAAGGGAGCGTATGTAAGTACAGTGTATAAGTCCTGACAATTGTTTGTTTTGTAATACAAGTGACTGATTTAAGCTTTGATTGCCAAGGCATTCACTTCCAAGAGGCATCGTCTTCAATGATGGCTGTCTTGAATAAACATGTTGGTGTCTAGTTACACCACTAGACAGAGTCAGGCCGCCTCCCCACACTGAGGCTCCTTTGTTTTAGAGATCTTGGTTGATTTCAATAACTAACCATTTGGGCCACTTGTTTTTTCTCTCCCCAAGCTTTGAATTCCTGTTCTTATATTTTAAATTCACCGGTAAAAAGCCTGTGAAACTCTAGGCGCCCACCCTCAAGCCCAATAAAAGCAGAACCCCAGGCTCATGCACTCTCTCTTCCCACAACCTCGCTGTGTGGCCCCAGGTGTGCTGTGTAATTTCCAGGTCTCATAAGTAATAAACCTTTATTTTTTCAAAGTTTCCTTATGGTTATTGCTGAAGGGTGTCTTGCAATCATAATAAGAACCACAAGGGCTCGTCCAGCCACAAGATTGGTTATTGACAGTCTGAGACCAACACAAAACAGTAAGTTAGGCTTTCACCACTGTCACTTCACTCTGAAAGACAAGGATATACAGCCTCAGGCAGCAAAATTGTAAACTGGGAGAGAACCCAAGAGGCCTTGCAGGAAGAATTCTGTGTGCGGACTCAAAGCCAATTAAACTGGTGTTTCTTCCCTGATGGTCTGCCTAATGTCCTAGAATATGAATATGGGAGGATTTGCAGGGACTGGAATTTATAGAATGACTCATGTAACAGCTCATTAAGATGGATTATGCTAAGCATGCCCTTTGATTTCTGACTGGGAGAATCACCTCAATGTTCTGTCCACCAGGCAGCTGTGTAAAGAGGCTTGAAGGCAAAGAAACATCTAAGTAAATTTCTTGAGGAGTTGTATGGTTCAAGGGAACAATCCAAATTCTTGTTGTTTGTAAATATAATCAGGACTAAGGAAAATAGGAAGCAGTATCCAGTGATGGAAAAAAAAAAATCTGTGTGTGGGAGTGCAGAAATACCTAATGAAACTTACGATCTTGAGAGGTAGGGGTTAACTTCACAAGATGGCAATATTTTGGCAAGAAAAGTAGTCAGGCTTCACAATCCTGATCTGGACACATTTCAGGGCCAACTCAGGGATTTGGGTAGGAGACCGCAGTAGAAACAGGAAATGTGATATGGTCATAATAAGTGGCTGGGTGTTTCACAGGCCCCAGGGTAAGTGATATAAATACCAAGATGGTAGAGATTGAAGACAGTCTCAGTATTTCTTAGGTTGTGATAACAATGACCACCTAGTGGCTCTAGACCCCCAGACTTTTTTTTTCCTGCATCCCAGAAGGTACAGATTTGGAAGAAAAGGAGTTTAAACTAGGGTTATCGGATTTAGTTATTGCCCAGCTAAATTTGAATTTCAGATAAACAATGAATTTTTTTTAGTATAAGTGTGTCTCAATATTGTGTGGGATATACTTATAATGAAACATTCGTTGTTGTTTATCTGAAAGTCAAATTTAGCTAGGTGTATTGTATTTTATCTGACAACCATACCTAAGTACTTAGATTAATGTGTTTGTTTGTTTGTAAGGAATGACTATGGTGGGTTCTGTCTGGCTCTACCCAGCATCTCCTCTAGAGTACCTAAGAGGAGGTATACCCATTTCCAACAAAAGAAGATAGAGGAGATGTTCTGGGTCAATAGAAAAAGTGTATGGGCAAAACATACTATTAAATATTAAAAGCCTCTTTTATGGGCTTTGACGACAATGTGGAGGCAAAGTGTCATAAGACAAAGATAAAAATTTAGAGGACTTCTCTCACTGCTTACGACTAACAGAGAGAATGTCAGAACTACCAAAGGAGTTTAGTAATAGAATTACAAGGATTGGCTGCTGTCACTAATTTAATGAAGAATGGGGAAATAGAAGAGAAGTTTGGAATGATTCACAGGTTTCTGGTTTGGTTGGACAAATGGTATCATGAACAAGAAGAGAAAGGGAACTATTGAATACTTGAGGGAAATATTGAATTCCAATTGTGAAATGCTGATTTTGAGATGCCTTTGGTAGATATGTCTGCCATGCAGTTGAATATATGCATTTGGAACCTAAAAGAGAATCTGCATTAGAAATATGATTGGTAGGTGAAGCCATAGAAGTGGAAATAATCATGGAGGTAGGATGTACAGATAATGAATAGCACAGGGCCAATAATGGAGCCTTGGGGAACACATACATTTAAGGGGAAGATGAAAGAAAAAGAACATACAAAGTAAACTAGTAGGAAAATGTAGAAAGAAAACTAGGAGAAGTGGTGTCGCGGGGGAAAGAGGTGAGAGCTTTACAAAGGAAGTGTTCAAGAGTGCCAAATGCTGATGAGGTCAAGTAAGACGTAGTGTAAAAAAGGTCACTGAATTTGACAAACGGGGTGCCACTGGGGATGTGTTGCAAAGTATATTTACTGAAGCAGTGGGAGCCAAAGCCAGGTTACTGTGAATTGGCAAGTCACAGATGTAAGGAAGTGGAAATAGTGAATGCAGATCAATCTGTCACGGAGGTTGGCTGTGGATTAGAGGAAGCGTGGCAACATTTAAAGGGGTCATAGGATTGAAGGAGGGCTCCCTGCTCCTTTTTAAGGGGAACATGGGATTGAGGCCTTTTTTTTTTTTTGCTGGGAAAGATTCGCTCTGAGCTAACATCTGTTACCCATCCTCCTCTCTCTCTCTCTCTTTTTTCTTTCCTCCCCAAAGCCCCAGTACATAGTTATATATTCTAGTTGTAAGTCCTTCTAGTTCTTCTATGTGAGCTGCCACCATACCATGGCTACTGACTGACGAGTGGTGTGGTTCTGTGCCCAGGAACTGAACCTGGGCCACCAAAGCAGAGCATGCCGAACTTGAACCACTAGGCCATCAGGAATGGTTCGAGGCCTTTTTCTTAAAATGATGGAAACTTGATCATATTTATGAGTTGGTGAAGTTGAGAGTGAAACTGCAGAAGAGAGAATAGACAACTGAGAATGGTCCAAGTCCTGAAAATAAAAGGGGTGAGAAATAAAGGGACAGATGGAGGTTTGAGTCTTAAAGTAGAGGTAGCATGTTTTCTATGTTGTTTCCCGTACTGTGACTGAAAAGAAGCAGATGAAAGTCAGTGTATTATATAGGTAAAGGGGAGGTAGGAAGAGACAAATAACTTGGAGAAACAAATCAGGTTGTCCTTTCAGACTTAATCATAAATGAACATATCTACTAGGGTAGAAATACTCAGTCATGTTAGCAAGTTTCAGTGAAGTCTAAAGAAAGAAGATGTCAACCAGAAGGACTCAAATCAGACAGCATAGCAACTATAAAAAAGGGTGAGAGATGCAGAAACTGGCCATGCCCATTCATAAATCAAGGGAGGGGTTCTCAGTCAGATCTACCTGGAAGGTGTATAACTAGTGAAATGTAACATATAAGATCCTAGTGCCTTTAAGCAATCAAATATTTTAGCTAACTTCTCTTGTTCTTATTTTATTCTTACTATGAACCTTTTATGAACACTGCTTGCAGATGTTTATCCCACCATCAATTAACATTCTCATTTCAAATGAGTCAATTGGCATTCTGATTTTGATAATTTAGTCTCTTATGAATTAGTGTGAGTCAATTCCCTAAGCTAAATTAACAACAAAATGATCAGATCTAAATTTTCGACTTGCATATCTGATAGCTAGATGCGGGATTCTGGTGAATATAGTCATCACGTGAGGCTTTCTAGCAACAGTTGGTCCAGCTTTCCTGGAGACATCTCAGTTTAGACGCATATTTTTCATTTCTCCAATTCTGATTGGAAAAGGACTTTTAAGTCTCCAGTATATATATCTCTAGCTCCTGTGTCTTGCCTTAGCTGAGGGAGGTAGTGTAAAGCAGTGACTCTATATGAGCTCTGAAACCAGACCAACTGAATTAGAATCCAGTCTCTTCTACTTGAACTGTGTAACCTCAGGCAAGTAACTACTTGTTACCTCAATTTCCGTATCTTAAAAAATGGATATAATGCAAATATCTACCTGCTAATATTTTATTTTGTTTTATTTTTGAAGATTGAGTTAATATATGTAAAGCTCTTCATACAAGTTTTGGCACATAGTAAGTACTTAAATAATATTAACTATTAGTATTAGCTCCAAACTTGCCATTCCCACAGACATCTTAAACTGTGTCCCAAACTACAGTTATTATCTTCTTTCAATTTTTTTCTTTTCTTAACAAATATTTATTGAGTATCCTTTTTATGCTGAACATTACAGTGCTAGATGTAAGGAAACAAGGATGAATAACACAGAAAAAGGCCCATCCCCAGAGAATTTACTATCTGGTAAGGAAAGAGGGTGATGAGGAAACAGTTAATCACAACACAGTACAATATAGTGCCTGTGTTTTAATGCCATAATGAGCAACTCAGTCATCCATACAAGAAAACCACATTTTTGTTACCTCTGTCCTCTCCCTCATCCCCTATATTCAAATAACCAAATTGTTTTAATTGTGAATGTGGAAGAATGCAACTTAGCATTTTGTTTAGATTTTACTCCCTTAAAGGTATTCTTTATTTACCTGCAGTGTCTTCAGGCACCCAAGATCTTTTCATCTTTCTGTTCTGTGATCCTGTGTGTGTAGACCTTTTCCCGTATACTTTATTGCCTCATGGTCACAAGATGGGTGTTGTAGCTTCAGGCCATATGTCCACAGTCCAGTCAAAAAGAAGGGGGAAGGGAAAAGGGATGGGCTTTTCTAAGTGGGCTTTGTCTTTGTGAACAGAAAGAGAAGCCTTCCAGAGGGACTCCATCTACATCTCATTGGCCAGAATACCACCATATGGCTGCCCATAGTTGTGTCAACCTACAAAAACAGAAACCAGTTTAAGAGGCAAAGCATTTATTTGGGATCAAAGAATTGCAATTTGGGGAGCACAGATTCAGGTAGAAACTCAAATAGTGTCCTGATTACAGGAGAGGGGCTTAGGGTTTTTATAGGAAAAAGGATGAGATGAGCTGTATTAAAGAAGAGTTTACTGGTGCTAGATAAGGTAAGGCTAGGTTTGTACTTCATAGATTGGCCTGAGGTTCAATCATCAGGCAAAAGGCTCTTGTACTTCACTGATTAGTTAGTGATCCAGTCATCAGCAAAGTCCGTTTCATCAGTCCTTACAGACAAGATATTCTTGTCCTTACTGACTTCTTGGTATGTTGGTGGTTTGGTCCAGTTTGGAAGATAAAGAAAACAAGATGTGCAAGGTAATCCCCCTGAAATGGCTGCTTCGGCTCTATTTTAATATGGCTCCACTCATGTCATCTTTCATAGTTGCAAAGGAGACTGATATATTAACCATGTAATTAATAGTCATGTTGCTGCCTTAAACAAACAAAGCTTCTATTAGGAAGAGAAAAGTGTGGAAAAAATGTCATGGGGTTACTAGCAGTGCTTATCACAAAAAAAATAAGAATTAAAAAGAGTATTTGTGGTTTAATCCTAAAGGAACTTTTCTCAACCTGGTCTTTAATTTCAGCACTTCTATGTTCACTGTAACCTAAATACTCTATAATTTTCCTTTGTCTATCATTACTGAGAATGTAATGCCTAGCTCGACATTTTCCCTCACATTTTGTAACAAAAGTCAATTTAAGAACTAAAAGCCTAAATTTTTTTTATTTCTACTTTCACATTGTACTACCTTTTCTGGTACCATTTTGCTTAAATGCACCCTAGTGCATTGTAAACCTTTCTGTATTTCTTGGTGGTACAGATTAAGTAGATTTTAAAAACTGTTAGAAGATCATTATTTTAAGTATTGTCTTGATACCTTGAACAATTAAAATTGTTGGGTTTGATTACCTGGATGGTATTTTCAGTATTCTTTGTCTATGAGAGCACTTTGTGTAGCCTTTATTGGCTAGAAAAAAATTAAAATCATGTAAATTTGTAAAACTGATAGTGAACCTCTTAATCTCAAGTTAGTGTGCCCAATGCACAGTAAGCCAATCACTGAGACACTGGTGCTTGGAGGTAGAGAAAGGTTTATTCAAATTGGCCAAAACAAGAAGGCAGAAGGATAGGTTGTCTCAAATCTGCCTTAACGAAAGAAGAAAGCAGAGACTTTTTATAGAGCTAAGGGGCTGGAGGAGTAGAGTTTCAGAGAAACAAAGGGGAAGTCTGTGTTCCTTTCACTCCAGATAAGCCCTTGGCAACCAGACTTCTGGGCATCAGTGGCAACTGGGGGCTGGTTATCCGGTGGTCATAAAGGCATTCCTTTTCTTCTGCAAAACAAGCTCATAAATCCTTGTGACCCTTGAGTCACACCTCAGGTTAAACAAGAAAACACCAGATTAACAAGATTAACTTCTTTTCAATTGTGTCTATGTTGGGAACAAGGTCGAAAGGTATCATGTTCTTATTGAATATTTACAATAACCCTCAGGTACCCAGCTTCAAAACTATCATTCTAATAATCATCATTTCTATTGGAATTTGATCTAAGATGTTGGCTATATTTTTAAACCAAATTGTAGAGGGTATCAGTAATTTTTTTTTGAAGAAGGAAGTTTGGTTAATACCTTTTTCAATAGAGCTAGAGTGGTTTCTTTCCAGAGTTTTCCAGTTGTCACACATGTCATCCCCTTAAAAATAATGGCTGAAGGGGCTGCCTCTTTGAAAATGAATTTAAGCACAGATCCAGCATGTTGGGACATTTAAATGTTTAGCACAATGGTGAGCCATTGGGATAATAACAGTAATAAGAAAAAAGCTCTCTATATTGAAAATGTCCAACCTTACTCATCTGTTGTAGCCACATCATTTGTTATGAATTCCTACAGCTTTTTGTCTTAGAAGTTAAAGCCAATTATCATCTCAAATTATCCAAGAGGAATAATGTTGTGAAAGAGGGACAACCAAGGTGATTGTTGGCTAACAGCACAGCTTCAGTGACTATGAATTGGGAAGCTTCTTTTTGAACCAAAGAGCAGTTACTCTTCTCTTAAGTTTTTTGTTTGGTTTGTTTTGGCAAAGGAGAGGTTACCACTGCAAGCAGTCTGACTTTTAAAGTTGTAACCTTCTAACAGAGTAAGATTGATCAGCACTCTGCAGAGCTAATTGTGGGGCTGTCAAAAACACTCACAAGTAAGAATGCCCATAGCAGCATTATTCATAAGAGCCCAATGGGAACTAACCCTAATGCCCACCAATGACAAAAAGCATAAACAAACTGTAGATTATTTGTAAAATGCATACTATACAGCAATGAAAATAAACTACAGCTACATGCAAATATATGGATGACTCTCATAAACATTATGTTGAAGCAAGGAAGACAGACTTAAAGAAATGCTTGTTATTATGATTCCCTATATATAAAGTTAAGAAAGGGATATTACAAGTTAAAACAGTGAGGACTTGGGGGATGTCAGTGTCAGGGATCAGAATTGGCCACCCTGAAATGTGTCTCTTTGGCTTGATTATTTTTAAGGACAAAAGACTCAGAAAAAAACTTTGACCTTCCCCCTAACTGTCTAAAAGAATTTAAGACAAGAGGCCTGTCCCAGGATAAGCCTTCAGCATAGATAACTCTGGGTATGGTAGCCTGGGAGGATCCTTGTTAAGCCCATTTTTATCAAAGTTCTCTCTCGGGTCACATTGTCTATAGATGGCCCAGCAAATATTTGTTTACCAAACATTTGCTTTTCCGTCTCCATGTAAATTGCTTTCCTCTCCTTTGAAGTCCCAAACTACTACCCCCAACAGCCTCCTTTGTCTTTAGCTGAAGATGGTATTTAAGGTGTTGGTTTCATCCATTTTTGCAAATACTCAGATTTCCTGGGTTTCTCCCGTGTATACATGTTATTAAAATTTGTTTGATTTTCTCATGTCAATTTAATTCTTAGACCAGCCAGAAGGACCTAGAGGGTAAAGGAATAGTTCTTCCTCCTCTACATTGGCAATGTTCTGTTTTGGTTTGTTTTTCCTATTATCTTAATCCAGATGCTGATTATATAGGTGTTTCTACTTTGTGAAAATTCATAGAGTTGCACACATGATTTATACGTTTTTCTCTATGTATGTTATACTTCAATATTCTTTAATGGCAAAACCATCATCTATAGCATTAGGAATGAGGGTGGTGGTCATCTTTGTGTAAGAGAGAGAGGATTGTGATTGGGATAGGGCACCAGTGGGTTTTGGGAGAAGCTGATGATAATCTACTTCTTGACCTAGGAGGTGATGAAATGGTGAGTTCACTTTGTGAACACTTTGTGTGCATTCATAATTTGCACACTTTTCTATATGTAAGTTATACTAAAGCTAAAATACTAAAAACAAAATGAAACACTGAAACTGCTTGCTGTTATATTGTCACACTGTCCGGATAAATGACTCCGTATAATAGGACATATGAATCCAGGCCTAGAACCTGACATTGCAGCGGTAGTGGGAGTAGCTATCATCCCTTCTGTTGTCCTTTCCTGTGAAATGGAAGGGACATCTTTCTCCGATGAACTTTGTTGAGGATTCAGTATTCAGGCTATAAACCATGGCATAGCTTATTTGGTTAGAACCTCTCCTATGTGTGCATGGAATGCTTTTGCTTACTTCCTTAATGTTTTGTCATAATTTATCAAATTAATTACTAATATATCTTTGATTTATAAGTAGGAAACACTGGATTTTAGCAGAAAGTCTCAGATATTTTTGGAACTAGAGTGCCATATTTCTTTGGATGTTTTTTCTCCTACTTAGGAAAATTATAACAAAATATCTGGGCATTTGAGTCTAGTTTGTTTTTCAGAAATATTAAGCTGTTTAATATTTTTTAAAATCCCTTAATCCCTTAAGTAATGTCCTACTTCCCTCTGCTAATTCTCACTGATATGGGCAGTCAAATTTATAAAATTTGTAAAGTTTCATAGACTTTGTTTCAAAGGGCATGCCTACCTGTGTCATTTTGAAACCGAGCATGAAGAGGTTAAAAAAATCTTCCCTGGGCTAGAAGAAGAGAGCAAAAACTTGGAGATAAGCTTCGCTAACTGCAGCTGTGCATATTCAGCATCATCAACGGTTGTTTAAAACTAACCAGGTCTGGGGGCCGGCCCGTGGCTTAGTAGTTAAGTGCTCGAGCTCCGCCACTGGCTGCCCGGGTTCAGATCCCCGGCGCGCACCGACACACCGCTTCTCCGGCCATGTTGAGGCCGTGTCCCACATACAGCAACCAGAAGGATGTGCAACTATGACATACAACTATCTACTGGGGCTTTGGGGAAATAAAAGGAGGATTGACAATAGATGTTAGCTTAGGGCCGGTCTTCCTCAGGAAAAAGAGAGGAAGATTGGCATGGATATTAGCTCAGGGCTGATCTTCCTCACAAAAAAAAAAAAGGGGGGCCGGCCCGGTGGCGCAGCAGTTAAGTGCACGTGCTCTGCTGCTGCGGCCTGGGGTTCGCAGGTTCGGATCTGGGCACAGACCGACGCACTGTTTGTCAAGCCATGCTGTGTGGTCATGCCATACAAAGTAGAGGAAGGTGGGCATGGATGTTAGCCCAGGGCCAATCTTCCTTGGCAAAAAGAGGAGGATTGGCATTGGATGTTAGCTCAGGGCTGATCTTCCTCACCAAAAAAAAAAAACAAAACGAAAACTAACCAGGTCTTTCTGTCCCTCCTTAGTATATGAGTGAGCTGTCTTTCCCAGGAAATCAAGGTCCAGACATCAAGATTCAGCCTCACAAGGACAAACACAGGCTGAAGACGAAAACTAACCAGAAAAGTCCAGACAGTCAAGGGAAAGAAATTCAGTCTTCAAGGTCAAATGCAAGGTGGTGGGAAGGTGCCAGCCAGCACGTCCACGTGCTCCCCCTCCCTTACCTAAAACCCCAACACATGATCTCCCTCACAACCTTTAAAACCACATGCCTCCCATCTTCCGGGGAGACAGGACAAATTTGAGAGCTCTCCTCTCTCGGCTGGCATCACCCGAAATAAAAACTCTTTCCTTGCCATAAGCCTGGCTCTCTAGTTTTATTTGGCCCCTCTTGTGTGGCAGGTAAAGAACCTGGGTATGTATCCAGTGACAATTTGGAAAAGGATATTTTAAATTTGGGGAAGAACTTCTTTGAAATCCTTATTAATAGTAGCGTACTATGTCAGCACTGATAGGCTTGTATCCATCAGAAAAATAAAACACCCTAATAAATATATTCTGTTTTCATCTGAGTACACTCAAGCTAAAGATAATATTGGCTACTTGAAGAGAATAAGAAATTCTGCCATTTCATTTGTTGAATATCATGATAGATTTATGTCTTCTATAGACTTACCTTGCTCTCAGTAGCTGTAATATTTACTCTTTTTCTGGTAACCAAATTGTCACAACTTGGCTAGTAAGAATCCATTTAATCTGATTCTACTGTCTATATAACAGAGTCCCAGAAATTTAGACAACATCCTTATTTTCTTAACAACCAGATATTCAAGAACCATCTTGAATTTTTTATGTCTCAAAATATTGAATCATCTACTCTCTGTAGAGTCCTGGTTTTAGTGGAAAATAATATTAGAGATGAAAGTCTGGGTATCAGGAATTCAGAGCCTGCCAATAAGTACTGTACTTATTACAGTAAAACAGTTTTTAGGCCACACTAATAAAAGAGCTAGAAAAATATTTGAAAATCCTGTATCCAAGGAACTCTCATGCATTGCAAATTGGATTGTTCATGGAGGAGAACGGGTACTATCTATCAACATTACAAATATATATAGTTTTGGACCAGCAATCCCACTTTGGGGAATTATCATACAGATATATTTGCACAAGTATAAAATATTTTTTGTAATAAGAAAAATTTGAAGACACCCAAGTGTCTTATCAAAAGAGGATTGGTATATTCATAGAATAGACTATTTTACAATTGTTAAAAAAAAAAAAGTGGTGACATCCTTGGCACAGCTGCAGGGGGGAGGCCACTGTGGGGAAAAGAGCAGCTGGGGAGTTGGGAGAGGAGAGCCAGAGACATAACACTGAGGTGGAGCTTCCAAAGTAATGGAGAGGAAGGTTCCAGTTACAGAGCTGAGAAGCAATTGGCTCAAGAAAAAGCTGCAGACCTCCCAACAAAGCTTATAAAGATCTCCAAGTTTGGGCTTGCATAGTCAGACAACAAAGAATCCATCAAACTTGAATCAAGCAAGCCTAAAGACATTGTTCCAACTCTTGTTCCAAAAGCCCTTTCAGTAGCAGCAGCTATTAATGAAGATGAAGATGGTGAACCAGAGGAAATACCTCCAAAAACAAAGATGAGGATAGAGAATGTTGGAAGGGGTACACCAACATCAGCAAGACTGAACTCCCTCAATAAGGGAAAACATGGGTTTTCTGATAACCATAAGCTATGGGAACAAAATATAAAACCTTATCTTGGGATGTTCATGACCAATACAATGAAATGATGTGTTCTGAAATTGGAGGGTCAGGTGGGTATAAAATTAAAAGGAACAGTTTCCTTTTTAAAAAAAATGTATAAAGACTATCTGGAAAGTATAAGACTATCTTTGGAGCCAGAGCCAGGCTTTTTTGTTTGCTTTTGTTTTTTAAGAATGAGTAGTACACTAATAAATGAGAGGTTGAAATAAGAGGTAATTTCTTTTTTATACAAATTTCAAGACATTGCTAATTTTGTAATTTCATGAGATTAGTTTCCAAAAGTTACAAATAAAGAAATCAGAAATAGTATCTTTTTAAAGAATTGCATATTTTTTAGATGCAACTATTAGCACATTAAGAGAAAAGCAAAAGTTATTGTCCATTTAAACTGCAAGTAATTTCTTTCTTAGTCCCTCATTACCTAAACTGGCTCCAAGGAACAGCCTTATAGAGAGGGAATATTGTGTTGGGGGGAAAATATTACTGGACTAATGACAAAGAACACTTAGACAAAATTAAAATACAGCTCTTTTTCCTTAGGAGCATTTGTTTTGTTTCAAGTCATAAACTGGGCATTGCATTGCTATCAGTGGATACAGACACTTCTCTCTTTAAAAATAACCATTTTTTGAAACTTTATGTAAACTGTTGAGTATTTGAAATAGCCCTTCACCTTAATGGGTCTTGTCTACCTTTGTTGGTCTTTAAAGAACAACCATTTGTCATCAAAGTAAACCAGTATTTTGAATATGCTTCTCTTGATTTTTGTTATTAACTAGTTCCTGTAAGCATTTCAAAAACAAGAATGAGGAAGTTCTCTTCGTGCTGATATAAAAAATCTCCAAGATATATTGTCCAACGAAAACAAACAAACAAGGTGCACAATAGAACACTTATGCAAAATCATATGTAAGACAAGGGTGAAAACTTAACCATATTTGCTTACATTTGCAAAGGGAATCTCTGGAAAGATTGACAAGAAACTAAAAAAATAGTGTTTATTTGTTGGGGTCAGAGTTTGGAACAGGGTGATGAGGAGTATTATCAAGACTTTTCATTATATGCCATTTTCTTTAATTTTTTAAAAATGTGTTTTGAACCAGGTGTATTACCTATTCAAAAATTAAATACATTACAAATAAAATATGTACACACACTAAAAAATAACTAAATAAAATGTAAAAACTAAAAGATATGCATATGTATTGATCTTCTTAACATTTCTCTGCAACATAACCACTTAATTTTTTTAACCACTCAAAGTATAATTGTGCTCTCTTTTCTTTTATAATTTAATGAGGCATATAATTTTCCATCTAAATGAAAACTGGATGGAAACTAATATTATTACTTATTTATTTTCTATACTAGCAGAAAACAATCCAATATAACAATACTTAAAATAAATTATGGAATGAATAATATTAATATTATAGTTTATTTTGGCAACCATCTTTTGAATACGTTCCATGAATATTGCACTATCAAATTACTTTAGTCTTGAATCAACAGTAGTAATTCCTCATTCTGTTGAAGTTATGTCAAATTTCCCATTAAATATTGTGTTCCAATATTTTAGGTTCATTTTTATTTTAAAACTGCTATTGTTCCTATAATTGAAAGTTTCTACTTGATAGCAGCTTTCGCCTGCTGGCCATTACATACAGAGTTGTGGAAGCTAGTTCTACCCCTCCAAATATTTATATCCCAAGTCAATATTAAAGTATCTTTTAGCCACTGGGGCAAACAATTCCAATGATCACCAATGATTTTTTTTTTCTTCCTCTTTCTGGAAAAAAAAGCCAAATAACCTTTTTTAACCTTTCTTGCTGTGAAGTATAACCATTTGACTGAATTCTGGCCAATAAAATGAGAAGACAATGATGCTGCAACTTCTAGATCTGGTTCATAAAAACTTCCCACCTACAACGTTCATTCTTTTTCCTACCCATGGACCAAGTGAAGAGGATTTCCTGAACTTAGAAGAAGGGGATGAACAAAATGGATAAAGACTAGATCCCTGAGTATTTATTATTTATGGCATTAAGCTATGGACAATTTGTAATTGTTATAGCAATTAGTCTACCTGACTAATAGAGACAACCTTCTGGTACATCTGAAATTATTTCAAGGGATTGTTAAATATATAAGGCTTATGTTTACAAATTAATGCAATTTTGTCTTCAAATAGACATAAAAGTAGAAATTCAGGAGATTTTATTGTAATCTATATTTTAAATCAGCATTTAAAGTGAATTTTAAAATTTGAGGTATGATTAAAATTAGAAAAATGTTATAGGTCAAAGAGAACATAGTATGTTTGATTAAAGACTCAATTTTGCATGTACGATTAGAATTTAACTTCAGTAAAAATCTTGTCCTGTAAGCATAGGTTTTAATTTATCTTTTATTTCTTTTCTGAGTAATTAGCATTTTTCTCTACCTCATATTTATTTTCTCACTAACTCTACTGTATGATACTATATATTGACATAACAAACAAAATGTTTAATTAAATATATCTGACCATTTCCAAATCTTAATTTTAACATGATTTAATCTTACTCTATGTGTTAATTATCTTATTATTTAAGTTTTGGCTTTAGGATGAGTATATAGATAAGGATACAAAATGGAGCTCATATGCAAATTGTATAGTAAACTGCTCTTTTGCTTTTATTACCCTTATTAACATTATCTAGTGTTTAACAAATATTAGGTCTCTAAAAAGAAGTATCCTCTGAGGGACATAAAGGAAGAGGAACATCAGTAAAAATTAGAATATTACAATATTTGTTAGAAAAGTCTGCATTTAATAAATTAAAAAATAATATAAAATACACATTTTAATGATTTTATGTAAAATTCTCTTTTAACTCTTCATTTTTATGAACTAACCCTGTATGTGTGTGTGCATGTGTGTGTGTGTGTGTGTATGTATGTGTGTGTGTGTGTGTGTGTGTATTTACTACTTCCATTGAAGGCTTTCCATTATAAATTTAAAATGTTACCAGATTGAAAAATATTTTTATCAAATGATTTATTTCAAAGAGTGCTGAATATAGATGATATAATAAAATAAAAATTACTTTTAAGTTGGAAATTTCTGTACTTTATTATTGTAATTTGAAAATTTTACATTACCTTTTAAATTATTTTTTTGGTAAACATTGAATCTCTAAACATAATTAAAACCTCTGTGTTAAAACATCAATTTCCACAAAAATCAACATATGGGAAACAGAGGATACTTTAGTCTCCCAGATGAGAGGAGAGGGAGAAAGGGATGGAAAATATATTTAAAGAAATAATGGCTGAAAAGTCCCCAAACTTGATACAATGTATCCAAGAAGCTCAACACATTCCAAATAGGATAAACTCAAGGAGATCCACACTGAGATACATTATAAACAAACTGTCAAAAGCCAAAGACAATCTTGAAAGCAGCGAGAAGGAATGACTTTTCACATACAAGGGATCCTCAATAAGATAAATAGCTGAATTTTCATCAGAGACCATGGAGGTTAGAAGGCAGTGGGATAATATACTTAAAGTACTGAAAGAAAAATAAAACTATCTACCAAGAGTTATATATCCAACAAAGTATCCTTAATAAAAGAAAGAGAAATAAAAACATTCCCAGGTAAACAAAAGCTGAGAGAGTTCATCACTAGTAGACCTGCCCTACAAGAAATGATCAAGGGAGTGCCTCAGGTTGAAATGAAACAACAGTGGGTGGTAACTCAAAGCCATAAGAAGAAATAAAGAATACCAGTAAGAGGGATAAATATGAAAGCCAATATTACTGTATTTTTTTGGTTTGTAACTCGTCTTTCTGTTTCCTAAATGATTTAAAAAACAAATGCTTAAAGCAATAACTATAAATCCATGTTAATGGGCACACAATGTATACAGAGTTACTTTGTGACAACATCAACATACAGGACTGGGTACAGCGCTACATAGGAGCAGAGTTTTTGAAGCTATTATAGCTAAGTTGTTAATTTAAACTAGACTGTTATAAGTTTAAGATGTTAATTGAAATCTCCACAGTAATCACTAAGAAAATAATTAAAATATATACAGAAAAGGAAATGAAGAGGGATTCAAAATGGTACACTACAAAATATCAATTAAACACAAAAGAAGGCAGTAATGGAGGAATTACAGAACAAAAAAATATGACATATAGAAAACAAACAGCAAAATTTGACAGACGTAAGTCGTTTGTTATCAGTAATTACTTTAAATGTAAACTGATTAAAGTCATCATTTAAAAGGCAGAGATTGGCAGAATGTACAAAAATCATGATCCAACTCTATGTTGTATATGAGAGACTCACTTTAGATTCAAAAACACAAATAGGTTGAGAGTAAAGGATGGAAAAAGATATCCCATGCAAATAACAGAGAGCAAATCTATTTGACATGCAAATCAAAAGAGAGCTGAGGTGTCTATACAGATATCAGAACAAATAGACTTTAAGTAAAAAATTGCAACAAGAGACAATGAGGGACATTATATATTGATAAAAGAGTCAATCCTCCAAGAAGATATAAAAATTATAAATATACATGCACCTAAAAACAGAGCTGCAAAATTTGACAAAAAAGGGAGAAATAAAAAGTTCTACAGTAAGAATTGGCTACTTCAACTCTTCACTTTCAAAAATGGATAGAACAACTAGATCAAATATCAATAAGGAAATCAAGGATTTGAACAAGACAATAAACCAACTAGATCTAACAAACATATACAAAACTAGCCACCCACTAATAGATGAATACGCGTCTCCTCAAGTGTAACATTCTCCAGGATGGATCATATGTTAGGCCACAAAACCAGTCTCAAAGAATTCAAAAATAATGAAATTATACAAAGTATTTTCTCAGACCACAGTGGAATGAAATAAGAAATCAATAACAGAAGGAAAACTGGAAAATTCACAAATAGGTGGAAATTAAACACCACACTCTTAGGAGACCAAAAAGTCAAAGAAGAAATGACAAAAGAAATTAGAAAATACTTAGAGATAAATGAAAATGAAAATAAAACATACCAAAATTTATGGAATGCAACAAAAACAGTGCTCAGAAGGAAATTTATAGCTGTAAATGCATACATTGGAAAAGAAAGATTTCCAATCAAAACCTAACTTTATGTCTTAAGGAACTAGAAAAAAGATATATTTGGGGGATAAAGCACATGGAAGGTAAAATACCCACTAGGGTGCAGATCCACTTCCAAACATCAGTGGTTTACATAGATTCTTTGGCAAGATGTTTGGCCTAATATTTCCTCTCAGTGAGCTGTACTTAGGTATTTAGATTCTTTAGTATAGGTTTTTAGAATTTACAAATATTTTTTAGCTGACCTCAACAGAAGGAAACTGATCTCAATGTAACTCTTTTTTAAATTTTCATAGCTTGGAAGTGAAGAAACAATGAATCAAAATCAAACAGATGGCTAATTAACTTCTGTTTCCATGGGGAATGAAGTGAAAAGACTGCTTTGCAGAAAACAGCCCACTTAATAAACCAGCCCTCTGAGTGCACTATTGTGCTTTACAGTTAATGCTAATATTTTATATGATCCGTCAAGATATTCTGTATGATATTACTTCAAAATATCTCCAGAAACCAATTGCTTCTCACCACCTTTACTGCTACCAAGCCACTATCGTCTCTTACCTGGATTGCTGTAATAGCCTCCCGTTCTCCTATTCTCTGCTCCCATTCTTTTCTCTCCCATAGTCTCTTCTCAACACAAGTGTGAGAAGAGTGAGTCTAAATATAAGCCAGATGATGTCACTTATCAAACTCTGTAATGGTTCCCATTTCACTCACAGACTAAAAGCTAAAGTGCTAACAATGACTAACTTGGTTTGGGCTCTCTAAAAGCAGAGCCTGAGATGAGGATTCTTGTAAAAGTGATATAGGCAAGGTGTAATCCCAGATGCAACCTGTAAGGGAGAGTGTGACGCAGGATAGAGAAGGGGAAAGAGCTGAGGACGGATGTAATCTCAGAGAAAGTGTGCTTTGGCCTGATCCACAGCAACGAGTCTCTGCTGCACGAATGGATCACAGAGCTATTCCCACTTGGGGCGAAGAGACCAGCTTTTTAAACACTCGTATCTGTCAACACATTGCACATTGGCTGGGTGCAAGTGGGCAACTTCCCAGGTCATGTGGCTTCTGTCTGCTGAGCACTCATAACAGTTGGGGAGCAGTGCATGTTCCTGATAAGGGGGACCTGGGCAGGCCTTCTTCTACTACAGGGACCTATAGGGCCTCACGGGTTGTGGCACCCAGTACCTCTCTGGCCTCATCATCTGTCACTGTCCATCTCTCCCACTCCACTCCAGCCACACCAGCTCCAGCGCTGGCTCTCAACTCACAGCTATGTTTGTAGCAGCTTACTCCCTCACCTCCTTCAAGTCAATGCTCGAATGTCTCCTCAATGAGGTCAATCCTGACCCTCTTTAAAAACCCGTGCCTCCACAACCATCTCCCTTATTCTGCACTGTAATTATTTTTTCATAGTTCTTACTACCTTCTAACAAGTATATGTTTTAATTGTTTTATATTTATGGTTTTATATTATTTGTGTAACAGTTATCGTTTATAGTTTATGGTCTGCCTCCTTCCCAAAGCACATACACACTGCAGTATAAACTCCACAAAAGCAGCAATCTTTTACTGCTTTGCCTCACTGGCATATTTCAGGGCCCCAGAGAAGTGCCACAGTGCCTGGCACCCTGCAGGTGCTCAATCCATATTTTTTATATAAATAAATAAAATTCCAGAAAAACTGATAGGATTTTATAGCACTACAATTTCTACTTTTCTCTATAGGAAAAGCACTTTCCAACCAAATATATGACTTTCAGTCTAAGCCAACTAGCTGCTTAGGAGACAATATACAAAATTAAATTCTTGGCTCATAAAGGAATGTTCTAGAATGGTATGTAATTGAATAAGGTAGATTATATCAAACTGACTCATAATTTTCTGACATGACAACAATTTGACTATCTTCAGAAAGAAAGAACGATTTGAAATTATGAATAGTCTTTCAGCTTTCACTTATGATTCAGAGGCTAATTTTCAAAATGAGATAAATTCTGTCTTTTATTCTTGAGTTATTGAAAGTGTGCTTGCATTTTACAAATATTTTTAATGAATATGTCTTGCAAATCATGTTGAAAAGTGATGTTCTTAAAGTCAGATTAAAACTGAAATTTCACTCAAACAAAAAGCCTTGCATTCCTTCATTCAATAGATATTTACTGCATATAATATAAATGGCACTGCTCTAGGTCACTGTGGATTCAGTAGAACAAGACAGATTAAGATCCTTAAAGTCATGGAGCTTACATTCTAACAAGAGAGACAAACAATATCTCAAATAATAGGCAAGCATGAAAAATATCAGACAGTGGTCCATGCTAGGGAGAGATGTGATAGTTACCAAGTGGTTAGACTGGATGTTAAAGAAGGACTTTTTCCTGGAATGTTATTTAACCTTAAGTCATAAAAATTAGAAAGAGTCAGCCAGGATAAAAGCATTCCATGAGAAGGAAGAGAGAACATAAAGGATCTTAAAAAATTATTCTAGAAGGGGGAAGTCAAGATGGTGGCGTAGGCAGACTCTGAACTCACCTCCTCCCGTGGACACAGCCTATTTACAACTACTCGTGGAAAAATTACCCCTGAGACAGAACTGAAAACTGGATGAGAGGAACTCCTGCAACAACGGACAACCCTAACTGAGGTGGAAGAGGCAGAGACTCCCTTCTGGAGAGGAAAAACGCCGCCTTCACAAGCCGCCAGCTTCACGGCCGCCGGGAGCAGCTCACAGGTCCGCAGCCTCCCTGGAGGAGCGGGGTCCTGAGCCGGGGAGCGCCCCCGCTGTGGGCATTTTGTGGAACCAGCACAGTCGAGACCAGCAGCAGAATATCTGACTGTGCCTGCTACTAAAACATTGGGGAGCACCCCCAGAAAAGCTAGTTCACAAAGAAACTAAAACCAGCTCTTAAAGGGCCCGCATGCAAACTCACCCGTTTCAGAAAGCATCCTAAAATCACCAGAAAGAAAGGTGCACAGTGCTTTGGTGACAAGAGACTCACCTGATAGGCCCTGAGTGCATCTCGGTGAGAGGTGAGACCTCTCTGGTGACTGGGACACTGGCGGCGGCCATTGTTGTGGCCCGGTGTGGGCGTGCTGACACAGACGCCATTGGAGTTCTCCCTGAGGCCTGCTAGCCCAGGGTCTGCCCCACCTGCTAGAGCACCGATTTAATCCAGCTCAGCCAGGGCAGGCAGCCCACCCCAGAGACTGGCCCCACCCAACAACAAGCCCTCAGGCAACTTGTGGGCCTGCATAGATTGGTGACTGGATTCTCTGCAGCCTGGCAACTGAGCCAACTTGAGCGGGGCAGGGTGTGCACAAGGAGCGGATGGAGAGTGTGGGGCGGTGGTGGAGTGTGTGGGGCTCCCACCGTGGAGAGACTGGGTCTGCTTGGGGAGGTCGGGGCGCACACACAGGGCAGGACTGTGTTGACTGTGTGTGGACCTGTGGGTGACAGGGCTTGTCAGCTGCAGAAGACTTGTGCTTCTCAAAGACCCACATAGGGGGTTTGCCCCACCTTCCAAAGCCTGAAACAATTGGGTGCTCCTGTGCCTGAGGCCATCCCCACCCAGCTGCAATCCTCAGAGAGCTGACAAGAGACCTAATAGGCTAGAGGCTTACAGCAAATGTAAGGCCCTGAGCCTAACAACCTGCCACGCTGGGGGCCTACTCACTTAAAAGAAATACTGCAACACAAATGTGGTATTAGAACTTGCAGGCAACAGTGCTGGGGCTCCCCACACCTGATAAAGAGACTGAAGGGCCCACAACAACTACAAGCAGCTGAGCATTACAACAGCTGGCCGGGAGCATAACTCGGCCTCCCTGGGTGCCTACAGGGAGAGCAAACAGGCCACGACAGAAGGACACACGTAGCCCACATAGGGGTCACCCCTGGAATATTGAGAACTGAGGGAAGCACACTGGAAGCCTCCTAAGGCATCACTTACATAAGGTCACCTATCCAAGAGCAGGAGACGTAGCTGACCTACCTAATACATAGACACAAGCACAGGGAAAGAGGCAAAATGAGGAGGCAAAGGAATACATTCCAAGTAAGGGAACAGGACAAAACCCCAGAAAAGGAACTAAGTGAAACAGAAATGAGCAACCTACCTGACAGAGAGTTCAAACTAAGAGTGTTAAGGGTGCTCACTGATCTGGGGAGAAGAATAGATGAACTCAGTGAGAATGTCAACAAAGAAATGGAAGATATAAAAAAGAACCAATCAGAAATGAAGAATACAATACTGGAAATGAAAAATTCATTAGAGGGACTCAAAAGCAGAGTGGAGGATACAGAAGAACAGATCTGTGAGCTGGACGAAAGACTAGAAGAAATTACCCAAGGTGGACAGGTAAAAGAGAAAAGAATTAAAAAGAGTGAGGACAGTCTAAGGGACCTCTGGGACAACATCAAGCACACTAACATCCGTGTTATAGGTGTCTCGGAAGGAGTAGAGTGAGACAAGGGGGCAGAGAATCTATTTCAAGAAATAATAGATGAAAACTTCCCTAACCTAAGGAAGGAAACAGACATCCAGGTACAGGAAGCACAGAGAGCCCCAAACAAGATAAACCCAAAGAGGCCCACACCAAGACACATCATAATCAAAATGTCCAGAATTAAAGATAAAGAGAGGATCCTAAAAGCCGCAAGAGAATGTCAAGTGACATACAAAGGAAACCCCATAAGGCTATCAGCTGACTTCTCAGAGAAACCTTACACGCTAGAAGAGAATGGCACGATGTATTTAAAGTGCTAAAAGGAAAAAACTTACAGCCAAGAATACTCTACCCAGCAAGGTTATCATTCAAAATGGAAGGAGAGATCAAAAATTTCGTAGACAAGCAAAATTTAAAGGAGTTTGTCACCAAGAAACCAGTGCTACAAGAAATGTTAAAGGGACTGATTTAAGGGGAAAAGAGAAGACCACAAATAGGAAAAATTATCTATTTCCATGATAAGAATGTAATGGATACAAATGCACAAAAAAGAGGTTAGATATGATATCAAAAACATAAAAGGAGGGAGGAGGGGAGTTAAAGAGTACAGCTTTCAGACAGAGGTCAAACTAAAGTGACCATCAATTCTGTATAGAAGAAGAAAGGAACAGAGAAGGACTACTAAAACACTGAGAAAAAAAAAAGTTAAAAAATGGCAGTAAGTACATACTTATCAATAGCTACTTTAAACGTCAATGGACTAAATGCTCCAATTAAAAGCTGGATAAAAAAACAAGACCCATATATATGCTGCATACAAGAGACACACTTCAGACCTAAAGACACTCACAAACTGAAAGTGAAGGGATGGAAAAAGATACTCCACGCAAATGGCAATGAAAAGAAAGCTGGGGTAGCAGTACTCATATCAGACAAAATAGACTTTAAAACAAAAACTGTAAAAAGAGACAAAGAAGGGCATTACATAATGATCAAGGGAACAATCCAACAAGAGGCTATAACACTTGCAAATATCTATGCACCCAATGTAGGTGCACCTAAATATATAAAGCAATTATTAACAGACATAAAAACAGAAATAGACAGTAACACAATAATAGTAGGGGACTTTAACACTCCACTTACACCAATGGATAGTTCATCCAAACAGAAGATCAATAAGGAAACATTGGCCTTAAACAACACACTAGAACAGATGGACCTAGTAGATATATACAGAGCATTCCATCCAAAAACCGAAGAATACACGTTCTTTTCAAATGCACATGGAACATTCTCCAGGACTGATCACATATTAGGCCACAAAACAAGTCTCCATAAATTTAAGAAGATTGAAATAATACCAAGCATCTTTTCTGACCACAACGGTATGAAGCTAGAAATCAACTATAGGAAGAAAATCAGAAAAGCCACAAATACGTGGAGATTAAACAAAATGCTATTGAACAACAACTGGGTTAATGAAGAAATCAAAGAAGAAATCAAAAAATACCTGGATGCAAATGCAAATGAAAATACGACATGCCAGAATTTATGGGATACAGCAAAAGCGGTTCTAAGAGGGAAGTTTATAGCGATACAGGCCTATCTCAACAAACAAGAAAAATCTCAAATAAACAATCTAACAAATGCACCTAAAGGAACTGGAAAAAGAAGAACAAACACAGCCCAAAATCAGTAGAAGAAGGGAAATAATAAAAATCAGAGTAGAAATAAATGAAATAGAGACCAAAAAAACCATAGAAAAAATTAATAAAACCAAGAGCTGGTTCTTTGAAAAGATCAACAAAATTGACAAACCTTTAGCTAGACTCACCAAGAAAAAAAGAGAGAAGGCACAAATAAGTAAAATCAGAAATGAAAGAGGAGACGTTACAAAAGACACCTCAGAAATACAAAAGATTATAAGAGAATGCTATGAAAAGCTATATGCCAACCAATTCGACAATCTGGAAGAAATGGATAAATTCTTAGAATCACACAACCTTCCAAAACTGGATCAAGAAGAAGTAGAGAATTTCAATAGACCAATCACCAGTAAGGAGATTGAAACAGTAATCAAAAACCTCCCCAAACATAAAAGTCCAGGACCAGAAGGCTTCCGTGGTGAATTCTACCAAACATTCAAGGAAGACTTAGTACCTATCCTTCTCAAACTCTTCCAAAAAATTGAGGAGGGGGGGAAGCTCCCTAACTCATTCTACGATGCTGACATTACCCTGATACCAAAACCAACAAGGACAACAAAAAAAGAAAATTACAGGCCAATATCACTGATGAACATCGATGCGAAAATCCTCAACAAAATACTAGCAAATCGCATACAACAATACGTTAAAAAGATTATACACCATGATCAAGTGGGATTTATTCCAGATATGCAGGGATGGTTTAACATTCACAAATCAATCAACGTAATACACCACATTAATAAAATGAAGAATAAAAATCACATGATCATCTCAATAGATGCAGAGAAAGCATTTGACAAGATACAGCATCCATTTATGGTGATAACTCTGAATAAAATGGGTATAGAAGAAAAGTACCTCAACATAATAAAGACCATATATGAGAAACCCACAGCTAATATCATCCTCAATGGTGAAAAACTGAAAGCTATCCCTCTAAGAATAGGAACCAGACAAGGATGCCCACTGTCACCACTCCTATTTAACGTAGTACTGGAAGTCCTAGCCAGAGCAATCAGGCAAGAGAAAGAAATAAAAGGGATCCAAATTGGAAAGGAAGAATTTAAACTGTCACTATTTGCAGATGACATGATTTTACATATAGAAAACCCTAAAGAATCCACCAGAAAACTTTTAGAAGTAATAAACGAATATGGTAAAGTTGCAGCATACAAAATCAACATACAAAAATCAGTTGCATTTCTGTACACTAACAACGAAGTAGCAGAAAGAGAAATTAAGAATACCATCCCATTTACAACTGCAACAAAAAGAATAAAATACCTAGGAATAAACTTAACCAAAGAGGTGAAAGATCTGTACACCGAAAACTATAAAACATTGCTGAAAGAAATTGAAAAAGACACAAAGAAATGGAAAGATATTCCGTGCACTTGGATTGGAAGAATTAACATAGTTAAGATGTCCATACTTCCTAAAGCAATCTATAGATTCAATGCAATCCCTATCAAAGTTCCAACAACATTTTTCACAGAAATAGAACAAAGAATCCTAAAATTTATATGGAACCACAAAAGACCCCGAATAGCTAAAGGAATCCTGAGAAAAAAGAACAAAGCTGGAGGTATCACACTCCCCGATTTCAAAATATACTACAAAGCTATAGTAACCAAAACAGCATGGTACTGGCACAAAAACAGACACACAGATCAATGGAATAGAATCGAAAGCCCAGAAATAAACCCACACATCTATGGACAGCTAATCTTTGACAAAGGAGCCAAGAACATACAATGGGGAAAAGAAAGTCTCTTCAACAAATGGTGTTGGGAAAACTGGACAGCCACATGCAAAAAAATGAAAGTAGACCCTTACCTTACACCATACACAAAAATTAACTCCAAATGGATTAAAGACTTGAATGTAAGACCTGAAACTGTGAAACTTCCAAAAGAAAACATAGGCAGTACGCTCTTCGACATCAGTCTTAGCAACATCTTTTCAAACACCATGTCTGACCAGGCAAGAGAAACAAAAGAAAAAATAAACAAATGGGACTACATCAAACTAAAAAGCTTCTGTACAGCAAAGGAAACCATCAACAAAACGAAAAGACAACCTAACAATTGGGAGAAGATATTTGCAAACCATACATCTGATAAGGGCTTAATCTCCAAAATATATAAAGAACTCATGCATCTCAACAACAAAAAAAACTACCAACCCAATTAAAAAATGGGCAAAAGACCTGAACAGACATTTCTCCAAAGAAGATATACAGATGGCCAACAGACACATGAAAAGATGTTCAAAATCACTAACTATCAGGGAAATGCAAATCAAAACTACAATGAGATATCACCTCATGCCCGTCGGAATGGCTATAATTAGCAAGACAGGAAACAACATGTGTTGGAGAGGATGTGGAGAGAAGGGAACTCTCATACACTGCTGGTGGGAGTGCAAACTGGTGCAGCCACTATGGAAAACAGTATGGAGATTCCTCAAAAAATCAAGCATAGAACTACCATATGATCCAGCTATTCCACTGCTGGGTATTTATCCAAAGAACTTGAAAACACCGATTTGTAAAGGTACATGCACCCCTGTGTTCATTGCAGCGTTATTCACAATAGCCAAGACTTGGAAGCAACCTAAGCGCCCATCAAGGGACGAATGGATAAAGAAGCTGTGGTATATATACACAATGGAATACTACTCAGCCATAAGAAACGATGAAATCCAGCCATTTGTGACAACATGGATGGACATTGAGGGTATAATGCAAAGTGAAATAAGTCAGAGGGAGAGGGTCAAATACCGTATGATTTCCTTCACTAAGTAGTAGATAATAACAACAATAAACAAACACATAGGGACAGAGATTGGATTGGTGGTTACCAGAGGGGAAGGGGGAAGGGAGGAGGGTGAAAGGGATAATTCAGTACATGTGTGTGGTGATGGGTTGTAATCAGTATTTTGGTGGTGAACATGATGTAATCTATGCAGAAATAGAAGTACAATGATGTACACCTGAAATTTTTACAATGTTATAAACCAATGTTACTGCAATAAAAAAAAATTATTCTAAAACTACAGCAACGACAATAACAAAAAGGTCAGTGTTTCTAGAAAATGGAGGAAAAGGAGATGATAGTATTAGGTAAGAACAGAAGTGTAAAGAGGGACTACCTATAATTTTAAGAGTTTTGCTGTAAAGGAAAGTCAAGAAAAGAGTTGGTTGCTGGAGGAGAACTGGTCAGCTTTCCATACCCGCTGTACGATGTTGTCTGTAAGTGAATATGACAATACTTCCTTCAATGGATTGTTGTGAAGGTTAATACAACAGCACACGCGAAGTACCCATCACAGTGTCAGCTTGGAGTTGGCGTTCAATACATGTCAGGTGCTTTTTATTTTTCCCTATTTACCCATTCTTACTGATTGAACTTCTTCTGATTTGCCTCTGATTTGTTTTTTTTTCTTTTTGTTTTTGATATTTCTCCTCAGCTTAGATAATACTCTTCAGATGAGGATTTATTCAAGTGAAGTAGGAGTTCAGGGGCTTTACTATGTTTGCCTATTTCATCTCTCTACCTAAAAATAAATTTCCATTAACTACACATACAGCCATTGTATATTTAATTGCATTCTGTATTTGGTTGATGTACAGAATTATATGATTTGCTTGTTATTAGAATTCAACATAATGACTCTTACTATAACCACACTTCTTAAAGTATCTAACATTGAATTTCATTTTCGTTAATCTTTACAAATAGGGAGAATAATTACATTGCAATTGCACAATTGTTAAAAGATATCATTAAATGCATTTACACATTTTCGGTTTACATTAAATTATACATTAAACTTACTAGTTTAAAAAGATACTTGTCTTTTCAGCTAGACATATTTTTCCTTCTAAGAAAGGCTTACAAAATAGATGGCACAAAGACAGCTTGTTATCTTGAAAAGATTATACATGTTGTGCCCAGAACAAATATTGTCTTTCTAGAATTTTATTTTAAAGGGGAGCATTTATTTAACACAACTGATTTGCAAAAGTGTTTCATTAGCTTTCTGGTTCCGAAATGAATTACATTCTTTCTTTGATATCAGATTCTAAAAATACCTCCCTTTTACAACCAGAAATATATGCCAGGAATATAGCAAAACTCACTTTATCAATTTAAAAATATACTTTATATAGCAAGTAAGAGACTCTTTAAAAATTGATTTGAAAATATAGATCAAAATACAAAAGAATAAAACAATATTTATTATCAAGTGTTCAAAAAAAATCCATTTTCCTTGAAAAAAGAACTCCAGAACCCCACTCTAATTCTACCTGGTTTGTCTTGCTCTACAATTTTAGGAGACAACCTTGGCTTATTTATGTACCTCACTGTAGCTATGCACACATTCAGGGCAGATGTAGAAACAAAAAAAGGAAGACGACTCCTCAACAGATAGTTGTATAATGATATCTCTCTTGTGCACACTTAATCGAGATGCATATGTATGCACATGCACGCACCACACACTCCAACACAATTTTCCCAGGTTAGAAAAATTAAATATGCCACCCTTCCCTTTTCTGACCTTTTTCCACTTCCTTCCAGTTTCCACATTTTCTTCATTTTCCCCTTATTCTGTTATTTATCATTTTATTGTCATCTTCAAGATCCCCCCCTCCTATGACCCCCAGGAAGATGCTTTGTAAGAAGGCATCTTCAGATCCATCTTTCTCCAAGAAGACTTGAGGATTCCCTTGCTCTATTCATTCATTGATTTGGCAGGTCTGGGTACATTCTCAATGTCAGATACCGGAGAAGCAAAGATGAACAAACTTAGATTAGCCTCAACCGGCTCTAGTCAAACTAATTATGTATCCACATTGGTCATGTTTTATATATACTCTGTCTCACTTACTTTTCATAAAAGCAAAGGTATTATTTCCCCCATTTGAGGGATAAGGAAACCACTTCACAGAAGTGAAACAATTTTCCCAATGTCACCCAGCTAGTAAGTTGAAGAGCTGAATTAACCAAGTTTCTAACCCCAAAACCAAAGGTCTTTCTGCTGCACTGCTGATTGCCCTGATCAACTGACCTATCCCAATGAGCCCTGATGGCACAGTGTGGCTCCTTGGGTGACAGGTCATTAGGTCTGTGTCCTAACACACCCCACTTTATCCACGGCGTATAGGGGTTGTCGAAATTCTTCCTTCCATCAGAGACAGAAAACAGCACTAATTTCCTCGATGACCAAATCTTAGGTGCAGATCTTTTCCTCATACCTTCTGCTTCCTCCTGCTATTCAGAAGTTTTACCCATTTGACTTTTTGTCATCCCCTCCTACCCCACTCATCACAGAGCAAAGATGATCCTCATGCACTTTTCGTAAGGTGAGGAAAGTTCAACAGTGATTCTTTATAAATGTAACACAATATCAACTTCTAGTTCTAATTTTAGATTCTCAAAATTTTGTTTTATTACAGAGATAAAGAAAAGTAAACAAGAGATAAACTTGCAAACAGAGACATACGTTGGTCTCCAGTGATTTTTAAGGAGGAGACATCCTTTGTTTTTATTAAATTTAGTCCTTTCTTATGCTTATTAGGAGTAGTGGGTAGAAATATAGATCTTCTTTATGAAATCTCCCCATCTGACACCCTACAGAAACCTCTAAAAGAATCCCCAGAGTCTCTACTGTATGAGTGGACTCCTTCAGGCCCCTAGCAACTGCCCTCGATATGACATGTTTTGCTATCACTTTTGAGTTACTTTGGAAACCTCAGTTTTCAAGAAAGTTTGGTTTGGTTTGGTTTTAATCAGAAGCAACCATTGTGCTTCCTGACAGCCTGCTAAGTACTTTGGCTGAAGTCCATTTTTATCTTTTATTTGTTACCTAGATCTTAATAGGTATGCAACTTGGCATATGAGCAGAAGTTTGGAAAGAAAATGAAAGACAGCCCAGCCGAAGAGTCTCATGATATATTCTTTATTGTTAACTTGATGCTTATGGCTAGAAATATATAAAGACTTATTGTAAAAGTTAAAAAGAAGCTGAAAATACAGAAACATATAAAGAGAAAAGAAAGAGTCCCTTTATATCATATCACTGACACAACCTACTTCAAAACTTGTGTAAATGTCCTTTTAGACCTCTCTGTATTTCATTGAAATGGGAGAAAATGAACAGAAGTGATAAAAGTCATTAAAACACGTTGTCTAGTGGTACATATCTGCCTTGGCAAGGTAAGGCTATAATTAGAAATTCCTGTCCTAGCTTCTATTTAGACAAAAACTAGAAGTCTGATTTAATTAAACTAATGAGCACGCTAGGGGAATGCCAAGTTTGCCTAGATTTGGAGATGCTAGCAGAAGGAAGACAGTTATTTATTCCATGCCTAAGAATTCTTGACTCTGATTCCTCACCTAATTCTCAAATGTTGTATCTCAAAATGCCAGCTTGGATTGCTTTGCTCTCCAAAACCCTCAGCGTGAATGAGTTTATCAATCTCCATGGCTTCCCATGTATAAGATGACCCTCAAGGAAACATACTAACTGTAAACTTACTAACTGTAGTGGAAGAGAATGAAAAATATACGATAAACATACTACAAAGTGAAAGTCAGCGAGTACTATAAGAGAGGTAAAACAAAGGTAATTGTATGTTCCAAGGACGGAGAGAACACATTCAGTATTTTCTAAGAGACTAGAGAAAGAGTATAGGGATCGTTGATACAAGAAGTGCCTTTGTTGCTAGGCCTTGAAACATGAGCAGGATTGAGCCACGTGGTAATGGAGGAAAGTATTCTAGGTAGAGAATTAAACAAGAGAAAGATATAAAGGGGAAAAAACTGCAAAGAACGTTCAGGGAAATTTTTTTTCTTTTCCTGGAACATAGGTCACATTTAAGAAACTGTTAAGTGGGGCCGGCCTGGTGGTGCAAGCGAGTAAGTGTGTGTGCTCTGCTTCAGTGGCCCCGGATTTGCAGGTTCAGATCCCGGGAGTGCACCAACGCACTGCTTGTTAAGCCATGTTGTGGCGGCGTCTCATATAAAGTAGAGGAAGGTGGGCACGGATGTTACCTCAGGGCCAATCTTCCTCAAGAAAAAAAGGGGAGGATTGGCACTGGATGTTAGCTCAGGGCTAGTCCTCCTCACACACACACAAAAAAATAGAAACTATTAAGAGATAAGAATAGAAGTATAGAGATAATATTGTAAAGTGTCTTGAATTCCAAACTAAAAAATCTCTATTTTTGTTTGGTAGGAAAAATATAGAGCCTTAGAATATTCCTAAAGAAGGTGTAACAAGATCAGGACCATACTTTCGGAAATTTAAACAGCAACATCTTCAAGGAGTCTGAATAGGAATATCAGGAGGGTTGTATTCTAGGAATGTAGCCCTAGGATTTGGAAACTATTGGTTAAATATGAAGGTGTAGGTTATGGAATGGGAAAATCTAAGCTTTTAAGACTTTGTAACTGAACAGTTGATAGTATGCTAATACTAGAATTGAAAAAGTGATGGGGAACCCACTTTCTTGGGTACAATGAAAGATTCTGAGTTATATTGAGCGTATGATGCCCACAAACATTTCAAATAGAGATATATAATATTTCAAATCATCAATATAGCTAATTCCTCTGGAAAAAATGAGATCTCTGAAGCAGGGAATGCATAAACAGAAAAAGACAATAAGGGCAGAATCTTGAACAAAACAGATGACAGATTAAGCTTCATCAAGTCTGTAGAACTACCCAATCCAGTTCAGGAGCCATTAGTCAAGGTGGCTTTTGAACACTTAAAATGTGACTAGTCCAATATAAAATACAAATTAAGTTTCCAAGAGTTAGTATGAAAAGAAAATGGCTCTAAGGGGAAGGAGTTTGTCTCCCCTCCAGTGTTACATAGCATGTAAAGAAACTATCCATAGCTGAATAGACTTCAAAAAAGAAAAAGACAAAACTTTTTAACCACCCGTATTTGTTTACCTGGATGGTAAAATGTTGGTGAAGGGGAGATAATCCTATCTAAAGATAAGGGATAAATCAGCTTTCAACATTTTCCCTTGTTCTGAGAGTCATTCCTCTCCGCAAAAATCACCTACAACACACATATAATTGGAGTTCAATAAATATTTGTTAAGTGGATGAATGAATGAACATCACTGAATAATTCGGGTTCCTGGCATAAAATAGATGCCACACTCAGAGAACTGAAGAGAGTTTGATAAAAGAACTATTTATAAAGATGTGGGTGGGGTAAAAAATCAAACAAACAAGAATGACAATATTGGGACGCTAGTGCCACTCACAGGGCTGAAGAGGAAAGGAAAAGCAGTTACTCACATTTGGAACATACATAGTGGATTCCCGTGTGGGAGCTGTGACCCACGTTGGAAAGATGCAGCTGAGTAAAGATGACCTGAAAGGTAGGAGCCAGTGGAATAATGACCCTGATCTCTCTCTCTACCACACTGTTGATCTTCTGCCAGTGCCTCACATTGGCTGAAACTAACCTGAAACCAGATGGCAAGGGAGCCTTCTTGATGCAGGCCAACCTCCAAGGGTCGGGCGGAGAGTGGATCTGGAGGACCAATTACAAATTATCCAGCACAAATTCTTAGAGCTTTCATTATTATTATTTTCAATCAACCTAGAGATACTTTTCTTTTTCCCGAGGAATGCTCATAATCTGGTCCTCATCATCATTCAAATGGTGAAAAAAAAATTTTTTTTAAGCACCTAGACAGTGTCCTAGGCACTGGGAATACAACCATAAGCAAAAAAGACTAGGTTCCCATCCTGAGTGAGCAGACAGTTTAGTGGGGGAAGAGAAACATCCCAGAGCTCCATAGATCTCCTTGTGTAGAGAGAACCATAGAGTTTTGAATCAAACCAGAACATTGTTTGGTGACTAACCTATTTTTACTGAGCCTCAGCCTCATCTATTAAAAGAAAATTGTGACACATTTCTTAGAGTTCATGGGTAATTTAAAGACCCATGTATGCAGCACACAATATAGTTACCGGCACACAGGAACTAATTACAACTTTAGAAATGGCAGGATGTACCTAGACCTTATAAAGATCTCACCAAAAGGTTTATATTTCCTCCCATCCCTTCTTCTAATGCAGCTCCTGCCCGTGTCCTCCCCACTTTAGTTCTCTGCTTGCAAAGGACTGTATTAGAGTTCTCCAGAGAAACAGAGCCAATGAGATATACATAGAAAGAAATGTATTATAGGAATGGGAGTCCCATAATTATGGAGGCTGAGAAGTCCCACGATCTGCTCTCTGTAAGCTAGAGGCCCAGGGAAGCTGATGGTGTAGTTTTAGTTTAAACCTGAAGGCCTGAGAACCAGGGGAGCCAATGGTGTAAGTCCAAGTCCGAAGACCCGAGAACCAGGAGCACCAATGTTGGAGAGCAGGAGAAAATGGATGTCCCAGCTTAAGCAGAGAACAAATTCACCTTTCCTCTGCCTTTTTTTTCTATTCAGGCCCTCAATGGATTGGATGATGCCCACCCACATTGGTGTGAGGATAGTCTTCTTTATTCAGTTTACCAATTCATATGCTAATCTCTTGTGGAAACACCATTACAGACACACCCAGAAATAATGTTTTACCAGCTATCTGGGCATCCCTTAGCCCAGTCAAGTTGACATATAAAATTAACCATCATAGACTGCAAAGCACTCAACAAAAACACATTTGGCATTTGTAAAAGACCATAGCTGCAGCTCTCTCTTCCCTTCAAAGCACACAATTTCTTTTCCATTTTACCTAACATGGGAGCAGGTGGTGGGTAGTGAGGGTAGCTTCTTGTTTCCAGGGGACCCGGGAAGTGGAGATTTCCTGTTCTGAGGGTTTGGGTTGTTCCAAGTCACTGCATAATCTGCACAGGGAGGGCCTGGATTGTGTCCATGTGGAGTGTGGTCATGGAGGCAGCTGGCTCTTCCTCCGTTCACTGGACACAGCTCCCACTGGATTCTGAAATTTTCTACTTTTGGGTTGCTTATTAAATGAACTGCACGCAGAATCACAGCCTAAGGCGTTCTGAGTAATAAGCAAATAATCTTTTTTATATTTTATTAGTGGTGTGTGACCTTGTTTATGAGACTTCATGCTAAACGCCTCAAGAAAATGTTAGTTGAAGAATCAGTACAACTATGGTAGAAAAGGAAAAACTTCAAATTGTGAGGCAGAAAAAGAAAAAAAAAGAAACAACCTCAGCAACAACACATAATAAAAGTTATTTTAATGACTCGAACACCAGGTTGTTGTTTTTTTTAACTCACTGGAGAATAAGCAGAAGCTTTATTTTATTATAATAATTATAAAATAGAAATTTTCCTACACTAATATTTTTGTAAAGAAACTTAAGTCTGCTTTATATACCTTCTTTAAAATACTTTCTTAGGTGTTAGGGCCATTTATAAGATGCCAGGCCTGCAATTCTCTTGGTTTTTATTTTTCATATGGTTTTCATATAAATGGTCTTCCATTTATACACAGAGGGCTCCTCCCCACTAAATTTAACCCTAAGAAAATTTCTGACAAAAGAAACCAGATTTTCCAAAAAATTTCAGAAATGCCTGTTAGGAATTACCTACTGATTTGCAATACCCAGCAAACCCGATTCCTGCACATCTCTTTTGCATTAAAGCATGCCGGCCTCCTCTGTATAAAGTGGGTTTTGTATTTTTACCTCCTCTAGGCCTCTATGAAACGGATGACAAGTATAGCAGGTGTTTGCACTAGTTGTGAACTGATGGCTAACAAGGCTCAGGCTAATTTTGCTGAATATCTAGAAGCGGGCCAGCACACCTAAAGAAAATAAAATTGCAGCTTTCATCATTTGGCAACATTCTTCATTTATTTGTTAATTCACCATTCATTCATTCAACGCTAATGTTTTTCAGTTAACCTGTGCAAAGTAGTAAGTTAGATACAGTGAAAGGAAGAGTTCTATGGCGCGGTACCTGTTTTTAAGAAGCTCATGTTTCTGCTTAGGTGACTGTGCATGACCAAACCTTCAATTGGGTGATAGTTCAAGAGCTATTACAGAGATCCTACTGTTTCTAAATTTTTTTAAAAGGTTTGTATATGTGGTAATGTCACCCACAATGTGCAGTCAACCTCAGAGATTGAGAAAATGAGGCTCAAAATTGTCAAGTTTATTAAGTATCCTTGAATATCAGCACATCCATCTTCCCTTGCAAATCATTTCTAAAATTGTTTGCATTACATATGCAGAAAAGAATGATCAGGAAACTATCTACAGTCACAAATACTTTTTTTCTTATTCACATGTATTGCGTAGTGTGACCCTACCATATGTTATTGCGTTATATTGTCAATATTTTATTTTGCTCTGAGACTATGGGCATGTGAATTAGGTATTCTTTTTCATTTCCTCCATATCTAATATTCAATATCTTTTACACAAATAACACCGTATAACCTTTCCCTTGTTAGAAATGTGTGAGAACAGACTGCTTCGTTCTCTTATGCTATAGTGTTGACTGTTCAACAGCAATGCTATTTTTATAGAGGACAGCAAACATGGGGGTAATTTAGCAGGATATTTTCCTCTTATTAATCTCACAGGGGACCATTCAAGGTCTCTGTCCATACTGCAGCCAGACTGACATCTGTAAAAGGCAAAATTCACCTTGCTACTTCCCTGCTTAGTATCAGTCAATAGTGTCCAATTGCCATTGGGGTAAAAACTAAATTCTTGAATACGGTCACAAGGCCCAGCAGGATCTGGCCCCTTCCTACCTCTCCAACTTCAGGTTCCTCTCTCTGCCTCCTTCTCCAAAGTCCAGCCACTCTGACCTTCTTCTATGCTTTTTGCTTCCAGATTCTGGAGCTGAACTGCCCGGGTTTCAGTCCTCAGTTGGCCACTTACTGGCTCTGTGATCTTAGACAGGTACTTAATACACCTGTGCCTCAGTTTCTTCATCTGTAAAATGGATGTAATAATAGTACCCACTTGACAGTTTTGTTATTATGAGGATCAAATAATCCATGTGAAAGTGGCAGATTGTACCTGGCACACAGATAGGGCTATGGGAGGATTTCTATTATTTGCTCTTCTTGCCTTCGTGCCTTACTACATGCTTTTGTTTCTGTTTGTAATACTTCCTCCCAATCCTTTACTTTAGCTAAAGAACATTTACTCTTTAGATATCTGCTTAAATGTTCTGTGTCTGGAAAACATTTTCTTCCTCTCAGATCATGACTCCCTGTCATATATTCTCTTAGCACCGAGTATGTCTTTAGTAGCGCTTACCACAACTAGGATTAAAAATTAATTGTCAATTCTTTTAATTCTTTTGCTTGAGTGCACCTCTGCTGCTCTCTGAGGGGAGAAACCCAGTCTGTCTTGCTTACCACTTTGTCACCCTTCTGCTTTCTCACCCCCAACATACGCACAACTCTCAATATAGCGTAATAGACTGATTGATTTCACTTGTTTGCTCTGGTTTTTTTCCTGTCTTCCTTTCAGGATGGATAGTAGCAAGGAACGAACAACGTGGCTAGCAGGCAGCATCCAGGGCACTCAGGAAACATCTGTGCTCTGAAATGCGCTGTGCTCTACACCATCATGCAAGGAAAAATGAGATAGTTTGGAGAGATGGAGAACAATAAACCGGGAACAAGTTAGAAGGTCAGAAAGGATGTGAACAGCACATTTCTCATAAAAGAATGAATAATTATCCCACGGTGTTCCTGAAATTGGGGCATGGCGAGCCAATCATAAATGGCAAGGTGCAAATTGGACACTCCTACCAAGACCTCTCATATCAACCATAGCTTTGCCTCTGGACCACAGCAAAAACAATAGTCTGATTGTCGAAGTATCCCAGAACCTCTTTCATAGTTTTCCCACGTCTCTTAAAAGAACTCCAGAGCATTAGTCTTTCATCAAGAACATTTTCGATTAGTCTATTTCCTTGTGCTCACTTCCTGAACGGTCTCTTTATTTGTTTTATCTTTCTCTCACTTTCTTCCTCAAGGCTAAAATCAATTCTGGTGAACTCCACAAAATATATGGTAGGCTACATGCTCACTCTCTCTATAAAAAACAATGCATGCGTCTGAAAATAGCTTTCTGTTATTTCCATATATATTTATTTTTTTATTTCCTTTCCAATGTTTAACAGACAAACCCTGAATGACTTATTTCCCTTTCTCATGCTTCAACCTTTCTTCACTATCCAGGTTAGCCAGAAGATGTCAGCCTTACAACTGAAATGGATGCTTTTTCCCGCTCCTCAATAGCCTAAAAATAAGTCAACTTAAGATACAAAGGCAAAGAACTTTGAAATCCTCTAAAACTCCAAACAATAGGCATACAATTCCATGCACTAAGATATTCTTTATGGTACTTAAAGACATCTTGTCTATTTGGGGTTTACAGAGATGTAACTGGTAGGCAGTTACTATTCACAGCCTTTTCTAAATAGGTGAAACCAAACCGGTGTTGAGACTAGGGAATCACAGAACTGTGGAGTTAGAAGGGCCTTAAAGTTCCTTAGCTTAACCCTCTACCCTCTCCACGTGAATTTCTTTTATACAAGAGTGGAATGTGATTTCTTAGTACAAACTCATTCCCCTATTCATATATTCATTTATTCATCAATTTTTTATTTTATTTTTTATTGATGTTTTAATAGTTTTTAACATTGTGAAATTTTGGGTTGTACATTTTTGTTTGTCCCTCACCATATATATGTCTCCCTTCACCCCTTGTGACCAACCCCCACCCCCATTGCCTCTGGTAACCACAATACAGTTTTCTCTGTCCATGTGTTGTTTTCTATTCCACATATGAGTGCGATCATACAGTGTTTGTCTTTCTCTTTCTGGTTTACTTCACTTAACATAATACCCTCCAGGCCCATCCATGTTGTTGCAAATGGGACGATTTTGTCTGTTTTTATGGTTGAGCAGTATTCCATTGTATGTATATACCACATTTTCTTGATCTAATCGTCAGTCGACGATTGTCCCAATCGTCAGGGACGACGTCAGTCGACGTCAGTCCCCAGTCGAGGGACACTTAGGTTGCTTCCACTTCTTGGCTATAGTGAATAAAGCTGCAATGAACATAGGGGTGCATAAGCCTCTTTGGATTGTTAATTTCAGGTTCCTTGGATAGATTCCCAGTAGTGGGATAGCTGGATCATAGGGTATTTCTATTTTTAATTTTTTGAGGAATCTCCATACCGTTTTCCATAGAGGCTGCACCAGTTTGCATTCCCACCAGCTGTGTATGAGGGTTCCTGTTTCTCCACATCCTCTCCAACATTTGTTGTTTTTTGTCTTGGTGATTATAGCCATTCTAACGGGTGTGAGGTGATATCTTAGTGTTGTTTTGATTTGCATTTCCCTGATGATTAGTGATGTTGAACATATTTTCATGTGCCTATTGGCCATCTGTATATCTTCTTTGGAGAAGTGTCCGTTTCCTCTGCCCATTTTTTGATCAGGTTATTTGTTTTCTTGTTGTTCAGTTGTGTGAGTTCTTTATATATTATGGAGATCAACCCCTTGTCAGATATTCATCAGTTTTTTTATTGAACATGTTCTATGTGCTTGGCACATAGATAATTGCTAAGGATCCAAAAGTAAAAAAGGTGAAATAGACACAATCCTTGTCCACTGTTATGGGTTGAATTGTGCTCCCTCTCCAAAAAAAGAGAAAAAAGATATATTGAAGTCCTAGTATCTCAGAATGTGAGATATTATTTGGAAATAGAGTCATTGCAGATGTAACTAGTTAAGAAGAGGTTCTGCTGGAGTAAGGCAGGCCCTTAATTGATCACGACCAGTGTCCTTATAAGAGAGAGACACACAGGGAAAAGATCATCATGTCATGGCAAAGGAAGAGATTGGAGTGATGCATCTCCAAGCCAAGGAATGCCAATGATTTCTGGCAAACACCAGAAGCTAGAAGTGACAAGGAAAGATTCTTCCCTCTAGCTTTCAGGGAGAGCATGGCCCTGCTGACATCTTAATTTTAGACTTCTAGCCTCCAGAACTGTGAGATAATAAATTTCTGCTCTTTTAAGCTACCTGGTCTATGACAATTTGTTGTAACAACCCTAGGAAACTAATACACCCACAAAAAGATTACACAATACAAACAGGTAAATCTAATACAGCATGATAAATGCTGTTATAATTGAAGTACGGGGTGTGATGGGAAAATTTGAGAGAAATGCCTACCAGAGGAGATCAGAGGAAGGATTTCTGGAGGTAGTCCTCCATTCCAAAAACCAACAAACAAAAAAGATGTCAGAGAAATGCCCAAGTAAATTATTGTGAAGCAATTGGGCCATTTTATAAATGGAGAATAGTACCTAGTTCTCTCACCTGCCTACAGTCCTTCTTGGCCCAGCTTAAATTGTTAACAATCAAATTGTTAATAATCAAATTATTAGATGTGAATCTCAACTCAGATGTTTTGAGACTGATTGTACCGGACTTTATTTGTAATCATTTTTATTCTCCTATAATATGTCACTAAGAGAAAAATAAACCTCTTTCATACCTTTAGTGACTGGAGCAACCAATTTGCGCTAGAACACTCACAATTCCACTGAGCCTTGATCTTAACTCCCTCCCCTCTTCCTTCCAAACCTTGCCCTCTGCCCTTGCCCCTGCCCCATCAGTACTCTGGGTTCCTTCTGTTCTCTCTGCTTTTGCTCTGTATCTGATTTGACTGAATTTCTGCTGATTGACCTCCATTATTTTCTCATTGCACATGCATTTTCTAGAACCTCTCATGCGCCCACCAGAGTTTTGTTTACCCTATTCTTGCTCCAAGATTACCATCTTCCCTCTAAGCCTCTGTATTAGTCATTAGTGTTTCTCAGTTGCTGTCTGCAACCTGGAGGCCCAGGAAAGGTGGTGGTGAAATTCAGTCTGAGATCAAAGGCCTGAGAACAAGGGAAGCCAATGGTGTAAATCCCAGTCAGAGAGCAGAAGAAGATAAAATGAGTTGTTCCAGCTTGAGCAGTGAGGCGGGAAAAAAAAAAGGGGTGAAATCTTCCTTTCTTCACGTTTTGTTCTATTCAGGCCTTCAAAGTGTTGAATGTTGCCCATGAACATGGGGGAGGGCAATTGACTGAGTTCACCAGTTCAAATGCTAATCTCCTCAAGAAACACTCACACAGGCACACCCAGAACAGTGTTTAATCTAGGTACCCCATGGCCAGTCAAGTGGACATATAAAATTAACCATTACAGCCTCTAAGTCTTTCTGAGGCTTCTCATCATACATGTCACTCCAACTGTCCTTGTTAAATTCTTCAGGAGGCTGAGCTGAGGGAGGTTCCCAGTGTAGGGTTGCCCACTGTGGGATTACCCAATGCACCTCTCAGAGCCCTTCTCTTCAGCACCTCTCTCAGGCATTGAGGGAGGAAATGAGTCCACCAGCTCGCCCTTGGAGTGGGCCACTTGATTCTTTAGGTCATTAATTTCAATGGTTATTATGGTGGCCTCTATTGCCCCCAATTGGAGAAATCTTGACCCAAATGTGATTTGGGTTGGGGAGATGATCTAAGTACATAATATCTTCTTTTGCAGAGCTTTTCATATCACTCAGTGATCTGCACGGAAATTGGGAAGGTGCAAACCACACATGGCTTCCTAGGCATTGTATCAATGTGGCCCATACTGAACTATACACATGCTGCTTCTCCTTTCCCCCATCCCAGAAATGGAAAGCTACTGATAATGGATTATAATTAGATAATGATCTAATTATAACACTGAAAAAAGAGAATAATGGTTAGGTAAGTGATGAGGGAACTTAAAGTGATATTATATATCCACTTGTAAAAAAATTAAAAAGACTTTGTAGCAACCTAGAAAATATTTTTGATATACAACTAAGAGAAAAAAGTAGAATACAAAATTCATAAACAGTTAAGATTTTAAAAAAGTGAAATATTTTGCTCCCACAGATGATGTAAACCATAACTTTCACTTAAAAAAAAAACCACAGGGAAATTGCTTATAATCCCATCATCTTAAAAAACCAAATATTTTCCCTTTTTCTTTGTCATTTTTGGCTCATCACACACTAACCAGATTCTCTCTTGCTTCTTTGCCTTTGGACATGTTATTCCATCCCCTTGGAATACCTTTTATCATATTCTCTAAATAGAAAATTAATTCATTCAATCATTTGCCATATATTTATTAAGGGCCCTATCATATACACTAGGAAGATAGTAATACAATCTCTAAGGAAGTGTCTGCTCCTTCAAGGTACTCTAATTAAGACAAACTTCAAGCGGAATTCCCTTTGTGATGCCTTCTTATCTTACCCTCAGATCAATTGGGCGTTTTCTCCTCTGTATATACTACTATAGGAGTATTTATCAAATTAAATTGTAATGATTATTTATTGTATTTCTCTTTAACTAGACTCTGAGCATATTGAAAACAAAGACTGTCCTATTTCTTGTTCTAAGCTCAGGGTCTAAACATGTACCCAGTTTATAATAGAGAGGAAGTGATAGAGAAAAGGAAGAGAAAAATGGAGAGGCAGGAAGAGGATAAGGAGAATGGGAAAGATTAGTGCTGGGAGAAAATAAATGAGTTTGATATATGCAGATGTGGTTTGACTATAGTGCAGGGAACAGCAGCTTCAAACTATCAAAAAAGCAATTCTGCTGGCTTGCTAGGGGATGATATCCATGCCCTTGGTTTCATTAACTTTGAGCTTGTTAAACTGAACAGTCAACCCTATTATCCTACATTGTAAATTATATTTATTTTATGATCCATAGTTAGCCAGCACAATACAACTAGTGGAGTATCATTATGGGAATTTAATTACCTCTCATGATTAGTTAGATAGATGTTTTGAAGATAATGTTTGCCTCTTAGAATAATAAAACTAAAAATGTTTTTTCTTATTACTTTGGAGCAAATAGAAAGTATGGTTTGTTTCTTTTTGTTTGTTTGTTTAAGATTTATCCACAGACTTGGGTTTTAATAATTATTGATTTATCAGGATTACATGTGCAAGAAGATACATATGCATAGTCTCTCTCGCTGTCTCTCTTTCCTTTTCCACCCCCTGCACTCACCCCTCTCTCACACACACACCCTAGCTCAGTGCCAGAGAGAAAGCAACTTGACTTGCCTTGTCAGCCTTCCCAGGAAATCCATAATAAGGATTCAAAATCCCTTTCATAGGATAATTTATAGATCACTAAATGTTTTCTCATAAATTTACTCTAGAGGAAGGAAGGTTTAAATTGTTTATTCCTTTCTTGAAAGCAAGATTGTTTTGTCCTTGCCTATGATGATGATATGATTTTAGTAATAAATACAGTCTTTTGAGACTCTTCCTCACTAAATATTAAATATTTAAAGATCCCTATGATTTTACAGTCTTTGCACTTGTGTGGAGTCAACTATTCATTTATTTGTTTGTCCATTCATTGAATTCTTTATAAAGCAAACACTTGTTGGATGCCTATGTACATGACTGGGACTAAGATAGGTCCCAGAGATACAAATACTAACAAAATAAGATCACTTGTTCTTAAGGATCTCATAGTTTATTTATTTGTTTATTTATTTATTTTTGGTGAGGAAGATTGGCCCTGCACTAATATCTGCTGCCCATCTTCCTCTTTTTGCCCAAGGAAGATTGTCGCTGAGCTAACATCTTTGCCAATCTTCCTCCATTTTATATGTGGCATGCTGCCACAGCATGGCTGGATGACCTGTGTGTAGGTCCACACCCACGTACCCTGAGCCAAAGCAGAGTGTGTGAACTTAATCACTACACCACCAGGCCAGCCCCAAGGATCTCACAATTTAGAAGAAAAGAAAAAATAAGTAAAGTCAACTGATAATTATAATAGAGAAGTATATACAACATGGTACAGAAAAGAGAAGAATGGAGGGTCTGCTACTGCCTGTAAGGATCAGGGAGGGCATTAGTAAAGCTTTTCTGTTAAATCTAGACCTTAAAAATTTATTGTGAGTTTCAGCAGGTAGATCATGAATCACCTACCTTAAGAGAGTTAAAAGAACAAAGTTCACTTCATGTGTGAGATTAGTGTAATGACAAATGTGAAAAGTGGGCTCAGATTGCCAGAAAAGACACCAGACATGAAAAAATAAACAAGATTTACTCGTCTAGATGATACAGAAAGAAATCAGTGCAATAAGGGAGTATAAAAGGAAAAACAGGTAAAGGAATATGCTTGCAGATCCTACATTTAGAATAGTTGTAGATGACCATATGTAAGAAAGGATCAATCAGACTCTGAACTAGTTTTCTGCAAACCCATACTTATATATGTGTAGTTGGAGTGGCCCAGGGTGCAGCCTGACCTGGAAAAATGCTAGAGACCACCATTCCAGGGCCTGATGCAGTTATTCAAGTTTAAAGTAACACTATGCACATAATGAATGCCAGTGTCCCATATATAGAACACTGATGCTGGAATAAGCTCCTCATCCATCATTCTCAGTCTCACCATTCGAGACATCTTCAGACAAGTGCATTCATGAATTCATTACCGTAGAACTAGAAGAGCATCAGTTACCCAGACGTCTTTGAGATTCATGCTAAAAGGTACTTAGACATTCTTGGCAACTATCCTATAGTGTATTAATTAGATTTGCGGGGGGAGGAGAGCTAGCAAAGGAAATACTCTAGATCTGGCTGAAGCAAAAAGTGGAGGGGGTATTAAAAGAGTGCAGAGAAATCGGACAGAACACAAAGGCAGACATGTTGCTCAGCCTCATGATAAGACGAGAAGCACCAGGAGATCCCGTCATTTCTTATCTTTGCCCCCTCTCTTGATCTTTTTCATTCTTCATTCTCAGTCCAGAAACCAACTTTTTCTTCCTCCCAATCCACTTGACATATCTTGTTTTCAAGACATTTGCCAGATTGAAGCTATAATCTCTCATGATCCTTTAAAAATTCCTGGAAACAGATAAATTTGTTCTGGGTAAATTCAGATGTCTAAACCTGGCATGAGCTACTACTAATGTGGATTAGGATGTACAGTTTTTAAAAAAGGAGATTGAATGTAGAGATGTCATGACCCCTTCATTTTCCCCCAAATTTTCCATGCTCTCTTAAACATATAGAATAAATATGAAAAAGGAAATTCAAAAATGATAGTTTTATTTTTCATTAAAAAGAAATTTTCTGTTTGTTGAATCAGAAAAGTGAAATGATTTGGAAAGCAACCACAGCTTGAACAAATTTAGTGTCAATTTTACTACAGAACTTGGGAACAAATCAAACTCAAAACTGAAAATTTTTTAAATGTACGTTTAAAACCACAATCCATGTGAGAAAATGTGATTGAACAAGATGATGCCGACTGCTATGATACTGCATATTGCTACAAATATTGGTATCCTTAATCATGTATTCATTCATTCGCTTATTTTTTTCCAGGTCCGTTGAGGTATAATTGACAAATAAAATGTGTATATTTAAAGTACACAATGTTGTGATTTAATATATGTTGATTAGATCATATGGTTTTTATCCTTCATTCTGTTATTGTGTTGTATCACATGTATTTATTTGTGTATGTTAAACCATCCTTGAGTGCATGGGATTATGATCCTTTTAGTGTGTTGTTGAATTTGGTTTTCTAGTATTTTGTTGAGGGTTTTTGCATCTATGTTAACCAGGGGTATTGACCTATAATTTTCTTTTCTTGTAGTGCCCTTGTCTGGCTTTGGTGTCAAAGTAATCCTTTGGTCAAAGTAATCCTAGGTGTCAAGTAATGAGTTTGGAAGTGTTTCCTCCTCTTCAATTTTTTGGAAGAGTTTGAGAAGGATTAGAGTTAATCCTTCTTTAAATGTGTGGTAGAATTCACCAGTGAGGTCATCTAGTCCTGGGCTTTCTTTGTTGGGAGATTTTTGATTACTTATTCCATCTCCTTACTTGCTATAGGTCCAGTCAGATTTTTGATATCTGCATTATTCAGTCTTGGTACGTATGTTTCCAGGAATTTATCTACTTCTTCCAGGTTATCCAATTTATTGGCATATAAGTGTTCATAGTATTCTCTTATGATCCTTTGTATTTCTGCATTATCAGTTGTAATGTCTCCATTTTTATTTCTGATTTTATTTACTTGAGTCTTCTCTCTTTTTTTAGTTAGTTTAGCTAAGGTTTATCAATCTTGTTTATCTTTTCAAGAAACTAACTTTTAGTTTCATTGATCTTTTCTCTTGTTTTTCTAGTCTCTATTTCATTTATCTGTGCTCTGATCTTTGTTATTGCCTTCCTTCTGCTGACTTTGGGCTTAGTTGGTTCTTCTTTTTCTAGTTCCTTGAGGTGTAAAGTTAGGTTGTTTATTTGAGATCTTTCTTTTTCCTTTGTTTTTGCTGAGGAAGATTCTCCCTGAGCTAGCATCCGTTGCCAATCTTCCTCTTTTTGTATGTGAGCCACCACCACAGGATGGCCACTAGCAGATGAGTGGTGTAGGTCTATGCCTGGGAACCGAACCAGGGCTGCCAAAGCAGAGCGTGCCAAACTTAACGACTATGCCACCAGGGCTAGCCCTCTTTTTTCTTAATGTAGGCATTTGTTGCTATAAACTTCCCTCTTAGAACTGTTTTCGTTGCATCCCATAAGTTTTAATATGTTGTGTTTCCATTTTCATTTGTCTCAAGATATTTTTTGATTTCCTTTTTGATTTCTTCCTTGATCCATTGGTTGTCCAAGAGTGTGTTGTTTAATTGCCAGGTATTTGCGAATTCTTCAGCTTTTCTCTGATTTCTGGTTTCATGCCATTGTGCTCAGAAAAGATACTTAATATGATTTTAATTTTCTTAAATTTGTTAAGACTTGCTTTGTGATGTAACATGAACTATGATCTATTCTGGAGAATGTTCTGTGTGAAGAATTCTTGAGAAGAATGCGTAGTTTGCTGCTGTTGGATAGGATGTTCTGCATATATCTGTTAGGTCCATTTGATCTAATGTGTAGTTCAAATCCAATATTTTCTTATGATTTTCTGTCTAGATGATGTATCCATTGTTGAAAGTGGGACATTGAAGTCCTCTACTATTATTGCATTGTTGTCTATTTCTGTCATCAAATCTGTTAATATTTGCTTAGTATATTTAGATGTTCCACTGTTGGGTGCATATATGTTTACAATCATTATGTTCACTTGATGAATTGACCCCTTTATAATGGCCTTCTTTGTCTCTTGTTACAGTCTTTGGCTTAAAGTTTATTTTGTCTGATATAAGTATAGCTACTCCTGCTATCTCTTGGTTTCCACTTGCATGGAATATTTTTTTCCATCCCTTCACTTTTAGCCTATGCGTGTACTTAAAGCTGAAGTGAGTCTCTTGTAGGCAACATATAGTTGGGTCTTGTCTTTTTTTTTTAACCTACTCAGTCACTCTATGTCTTTTGATTGGAGAATTTAGTTCATTACACTTAAAGTAATTATTGATAGGTATGGATTTATTATGGCCATCTTGTTAACTGTTTGCTGGCTATTGTGTATTTCCTTTGTTCCTTTCTTCCTCTGGTGCTATCTTCCTTTGTAATTTGATGATTTTCCACAGTAGTATGCTTTGATTCCTTTCTCTCTATCTTTTTTGTATCACCTATAGGTTTTTGTGGTTACCACGAGGCTTACATATAATATCTTGTAGCTATAACAGTATATTTTAAGCTGAAAATAACTTCAATTGCATACAAATTGTACCCTTTTACTGTCCCTTCATACATTTTATGGTTTTGATGTCACAATTTACATATTTTTATATTGTGTATCCATTAACAAATTATTGTAGCTATAGTTATTTTTAATACTTTTGTCTTTTAACCTTTATACTGGAGTTAAGTGATTTATACACCATTACAATATTAAAGTATTCTGCATTTGACTATATACTTTACAGTGAGTTTTATACTTTCATGTGTTTTTATATTACAAATTAGTGTCCTTGCATTTCAGCTTGAAGAACTCCCTTTGTCATTTCTTGTAAGGCAGGTCTAGCCGTGATGAACTCCCTTAGCTTTTACTTGTCTTGGAATGTATTTCTTTCTCCTCGATTTATGAAGGACAACTCTTCTTGATAAAGTATTCTTGGTTGGCAGTTTTTTTCTCTCAGCACTTTGAATATATCATCCCACTGCTTCCTGCCCTGCAAAGTTTCTGTTGAGAAATTCACTGATAACCTTATGGGAGTTCTCTTGTAAGAGATGAGTTTCTCTTCTCTTTCTGCTTTTAAAATGTTTTCTTTGTATTTAATTTTTACAGATTTATTATAATGTGTCTTGGTGAAGTCATCTTTGGTTGAAGCTGTATGCAGACTTATGAATTTCATGTACCTGGTTGTCCATATCTTTCCCCAGATTTGGGAAATTTTCAGACATTATTTCTTTAAATAAGCCTTCTTCCCCTTTGTTTCTCTCTTCTCCTTCTGGAACTCCCATAATGTGAATCATTGTTCCACTTGATGGTGTCCCATAATTTATGTAGGCTTTCTTCACTTTTTAATTTTTTTTCTTTTTTCTTCTCTGACTTGATAAATCCAAATGACCTATTTTCGAGCTCACAGATTCTTTCTTCTGCCTAATCAAGTCTAATATTAATGTCCTCTACTGCATTTTTTATTTAATTCATTGTATTCTTCAGTTCCAGAATTTCTATTTGGTTCTTTCTTAAGAATCTCTCTGCTGAACTTCTCATTTTGTTCGTGTATCCTTTCCTGATTTTGTTGACTTGTCTGTTTGTGTTCTCTTGTAGCTCACGGAGCTTCCTTAAATAAATTATTTTTAATTTTTTGTCAGACAATTCATAGATCTCCATTTCTTTGGGGTCAGTTACTGCAAAATTGTGTTCGTTTGGTAGTATTGTGTTTCTTTAGTTTTTCATATTTCTTGTATCCTTGTGTTGATGTCTGTGCATTTGATGGAGCAGTCACCTCTTTCAGACTTTATAGAGTGGCTTTGGTGAGGGAAGACCTTCATCTGTGGTTGAGTGCAAAGGTGCTGGCTGGGTGGCGTATGGTAGTTCTGGCTCTGGGGCGGTGCTCAATGGTGTAATCTCCATGTAACTCCATCAGCTGAGGTCAGAGTCAGTGAACATTGCAGGAGTCCTCAGCAGCCAAGGCTGTGGGTGTCCACTGTGGCAGTGAGGTCTTCAGTGATGAACGCTGCTGGGAACCTCTTGATTATTTTTCTCCCACAGGGAGATGTCATAGCCAAGGGGATCCCTCTTGGAATCAGATCTAACTTGCCAGCACCCTCACAATGGTGGGTACCTATGAATCATCCACGGAGCTGGAGTCTGAAATGGAGGTGCTCAAAGAGCAACAGAGGCTCTGGGATCCATGTCACTAGCTAACCCACAGTGATAGTGGCTTTAGTGACTGAGATGCGGGCACTTGCAGACCAGACATGTAGCCAGGGTCAAGAGCACAGGCAGGCACCTGCCATATGGCTAATACTGATAGCCATCATCCTTTTTCTATGTTCCTAGCCATCCCCATATGTCTCTGCTCAGCCAATACCCTCAGCAATCTTTTCTGTGTCATTATTCTTCATTTTAGTCTCTACTTCGTTGCTGTACGTTCTTAGTTGGACTCTTGAGCCCTCCCAGGGCCATTTTCGTTCTTAGATAGCTGTCAAATTGTTTTTGTGGGGAGACAAAGGCTGATATCTCCTACTCTGCCATCTTGTTAATGTCACTCCTCTCACTCACTTATTTTTATCTATTGAGAGTCTATTATTGCATGTCATACCCTCTGCTAGGTGCTAGAAATACAATGAGGAACAAGTTAAAAACCTTGGTCTTACGTGGAGATGAAAGGAAATATAATTTGCCAGATAATTTTTCTCTGAAAGCATTCAGGTTTTTCTATTTATCCTTGGTATTATTTTTAATTTTAGCCATTCAAGTGACTGGTAGTGGTATTTCATTGTAGTTTATTTGGCATTTCCCTGATGACTAATGACGTTGAACACCTTTTCACGAGCTCTTTGGTCATTAGTATATCTTCTTTTGTGAATTGCCTGTTATGTTCTCATTATTGACTTGTAAAGGTTTTTGAAGTGTTCTGATACAGGTTTATTTGGTCAGATATATTGCAAATATGTTTTCCTCTTTATGGCTGGCAGTTTCATTTTATTAAAAGTATCTTTTGAAAATTAGAAATTTTTAAGTTTTATACAGTCCAGTTTACCAATTTTTGATGGTTTGTCAATTTTATGCCCCATGTATGAAATATTTACCTACTTTTGACACAATTATTTTCTCCAATGTTTTCTTCCAGAACTTTTATAATTTTAGCTTTTGTGTTTAGGTCTGTGATTAATTTAGAGTTAATTTTTATGAGTGGTGTGAAGTTTATTTTTTCCTTATGTATATCCATAGGTTCCAGGATCATTTGTTAAAAACTCTATCCTATCTCTATTAAATTCGCTTATGAGCTCTATCAAAAATAGCTTGACTATATTTTGAGTGTATATCTGGATTCTGGATTCTATTTTTTTGATTTATATGTGCATCCATTATTTCTTAAAGAAATTTTGTCTGCAATTAAAAACCTTCCCACAAGGAAATCTCCTATCCCAAATGACTTTCACTGATGAATTCTTCCAAGCACTTAATGATGAAATAATATTAATTTTATACAAATTATTTCAGAAAATAGAAAAAGAGGATACACTTCTCACCTAATTTTGTGAGGCTAGCATAACATTGATACCAAAATCTAACAAAACATTACAAGAATGGGAAATTAGAGACAAATAATTCTCATGAGTATTGTTAAAACAAAACATTAGCATTTATCATGACTAAGTGGGATTTATTCCAGAATTGTAATATTGGATTCATATTTTTAAAAAATCAATGTTCTATTTCACATTAGCTGATTTAAAGAGAAAATATGATCATAACAATAGATGCAGAAAATATACTTCATAGAATTCAATATTGAATCACGATAAAAATCCTCAGAAAAATGGGAGCAGACAGGAAATCCTTATTCTGACAAAGTTTATCTCTAAGAAATCTACAACTAACATAATACTTAATGATGAAATGTTGAACAATTTTGATCTGAATATGGGAAAAGACAATAGTGTCTAATATAACACTTCCACTCAACTTCGTACTGAAGGTTTTAGTCAGTGCAAGCAAAAGAAATAAAGACAAGAGAAAAACATGTTAAGATTGGAAAATAAGAAATTACTGTAATTATTTTTCAGGATCGCTGTATACAAAGTCAATATTAAAGAATCCTTTTTTTTTAATACCTAGCAGTAAATGAGTGGAAAAGTAAAATTCTAAATTGCCATTTACAATAGCACCAAATAATATTAAATATCTAAGAATGCATCTAATTAAAGACTTCTACACTGAAAACTATATAATATTTCTGTGAGAAATATAAAAAGATACAAATAAATGGAGTGGTATACTATGCTCATGGATTGGAATATTCAATAGGTTTTAAGATGTCTACTTGTTCCAAATTGACCTAGAGTCATTGCTACTTTGATCATAATCCAAACTGGGTTTTTTTGTGAAAATTAACAAATTCTAAAATGCATAAGGAAATGTGAGACTCAAAAGTAGCCAAGATAATCTCAAAGAAGAAGAAAATTTGTATTTTCTCTGTATTATAATGAGGCTATTTTAAGCTAAAGTAATTTATTCAATGAGGTTGATACAAGGATTAATTAAGTCCAATTGGTGCAAGAATAGACAAAGAGACTAATGGAAGAGAATAGTATCCTGAAACAAAATTTCCACATGCTTTGTTACTTGACTTAAAACAAAGGCTCCATTACCAATCATAGGAGAAAGGGCAGTCTTTTCAAAAAATTAAGCTGAGTCCACTGGATATTTATATAGAAAATAAGAAACTTGACCCCTCCCTGACACCACACACAAAAATTAATTCAAAATTGGTTATAGGTCATAAGGTAAAAGGTAAAAGAATCAACATTCTTGAAAAAACATAGGAGAATATCTTCATAACATTGGAATAGGCAAATGTTTTTTTTAATGGGACATAAAAATCACTACAAAAGAAAAAAGTTTTCATTCATTGAATCATATCACTTAATATACTAAAGAGGAAAGATTGGCAGCAGAAATTTATAACACATATATTTGTCAAAAGACGTGTATTCAGGGTATATAAATAATGCATACAAAACAATGTGAAAAGGAAAGATGCACAACTTTTTTTAAATAGGCAAAAGACTTGAACAGATACTGTACAAAAGAAGATATTAAAATCACTGGTAAAGCCAGACAAAGAAACTACAAGAAAAGAAAACTACAAGTAAATATCCTTTACGCATATTGATGAAAAATCCTCAACAAAATAGCAAACCAAATTCAACAGCATACTAAAAGGATTATACACCATGACCAAGTGGAATTTATTCCTGTGATACATGATAGTTCAACATACGAAAATTGATCAATATAATACACCACAATAACAAAATGAAGAAAAAAACAATAATCTCAGTTGACTGTAGAAAAAGCATTTCACAAAATTCAACACCCTTTCATAATAAAAAAACACTCAACAAACTACGGATAGAAGAAAACAAAATTCAACATAATAAAGTCATGTATGGAAAACTCTCAGTAAACATCCTACTCAGTGGTGAAAGACTGAAAGCTTTTCCTCTGAGATCACGAATAAGACAAGGATGCCTGCTTCCACCACTTCTATTTAACATACTATTGGAAGTTCTAGCCAGAGCAATTAGGCAAGAAAAGAAAATAAATGGTATCCAAATTGGAAAGGAAGAAATTAAATTATCTGTTTGCAGATGATGGGATAATACGTGTAGAAAATGCTAAAGATTCCACAAAAACTTGTTTGAACAATTTTTGAATAGATGAATTCAGAAAAGGAGCAGGATACAAAGTCAACGCACAAAAATCAGTTACATATCTATATACTAACAATGAACAACGTGAAAAGAAAATTAAGAAAACAGTGCCATTTTCAATATCATTGAAAAGAATAAAATTCTTAGGAATTAACCAAGGAGGTGAAAGACTTGCATAATTAAAACCACAAAACATTACTGAAAGAAACTAAAGAAGACATAAATAAGTGGAAACACATCCCATGTTCATGATTTGGAAAACTTAAGATGTCAATACTACCCAAAGTGATCTATAGGTTCAATGCAATCCCTATCAAAATCCCAATGATGTTGTTTGCAAAAATAAAAAAACTCATCCTAAAATTCATATGAAATCTCAAGGGACCCCAGATAGCCAAAGAACTCTTAAGAAAGAACAAAGCTAGAGGCATCCTATTTCCTGATTTCAAAACTATTGCAAATCCACATAATAGAAACAGTTTGGTATTGGCATAAAGACAAATATATAGACCAATGGAATAGAATAGAGAGCCCAGAAATAAATCCTTGCATATACCATCAAATGATTTTTGAAAAGAATGCCAAGACCATTTACTGGGGAAAGGACAGTCTTCTCAACAAATGGTACTGGGAAAACTGGATATCCACATGCAAAAGAATGAAGTTGGACCATCATCTAACAGTATATACAAAAATTAACTCAAAATGGACAAAAGACCTAAATGTAAGGCCTAAAACTCTTAGAAGAAAACATAGAGCAAAAACTTCAGAATATTGGATTTGCCAATGATTTCTTCAAAATGACTCCAAAGGCACAGGGAACAAAATAAAAAATAGATAAATTGGACTTAATGAAAATTTAAAAATTTTGTGCATTAAAATACTCTATCAACAGAGTAAAAAGGCAATCCACAGAATGGGAGAAAATATTTGCAAATATATCTGATAAGGAATTAATATCTATAACATAGAGAGAACTAAAACTCAGTAACAACAAAAAACAAACAACCCAATTAAAAAATGGGCAAAGGACTTGAATAGCCATTTCTCCAAAAAAAAATACAAAAATAGCTAATAAGCGCATGAAAAGATACTCAACATCACTAATCATTAGGGAAATTCAGACCAAAACTACAATGAGATACCACCTCACACCTGTCAGGATGGCTACTCTCAAAAAAGAAAATAACAAGTATTGGCAAGGAAGTAAAGAAATGGGAACCCTTGTGCACTGTTGGTGGGAATGTAAAATGATACAGCCACTGTGGAAAACAGTGTGGCAGTTCCTCAAAAAATTAAAAAATAGAATTACCATATGATCCAGAAGTTTCACTTCTGGGTGTATACTCAAAAGAATTGAAAGCAGGGTCTCAAAAAGATATATTTGTACACCCATGTTCCTAGCTGCGTTATTCATAATAGCTGAAGTGTGAAAGCAACCTAAGTGTCCACGAGGGATGAGTGGATAAACAAAATGTGATGTGTGTGTGTGTATATATATATATACATTGTGTATATACATATACACAATGAACTATTAGTCAGCCTTAAAAGGAAGGACATTCTTACATATGCTTATATATCTTTGAGAATATTACATTAAGTGAAATAAGCCAGTCACAAAACGACAAATGCTGTATGATTCCTCTTGTTTTTTTCCCTTTTCTTTTTTACTGAGATATAATTGACATGTAACATTGTGTAAGTTTAACGTGTACAGCATGTTGATTTGAATCATTTATATATTGCAATATGATTACCACTATAGCGTTAGCTAACACCTCTATCACATCATGTAATTATCACTTCTTTTTTGTAGTGAGAACAATTAAGATCTAGTCTCTTAGCAACAATGAATTTTATAATACAGTATTGTTGACTATGATCACTGTGCTGTGCGTTAGTGTTGGCTCAGAACCTCAGGTGAAACTGGCCCCTGCACACAGAGGGCAAGGAGAGACTGAAGAGAGAGGCAGACCACTCCAGATTGGTAGGTGGAAGGTTTAATAAGCAAGGGAACTTATATACAAGGCTTGTCTCGGGCGGCTGCAAGATGAGTAGATCTCCGCGCCCACCCACCAGAATCTTAAAAGTTTATATAGGGGCCTTAATTGGGTTCAGTCAAATATTCAGTCCAGATGGTCTCAACAACACCTTACTCTCTCAAGGCTACATCCTTGAAATGCTGCTAGTATGGAAACAGTAAGAGGAACATGCATTCCAAGGAGAGGAGCCTTCTATTGTTCGGGTCCAACTCGAGGGTCAACCCACAGTCACATCCTCTCAGTGACCTCCAACAATTAAATCTCCAGGACCTTTTTAATCTATTAGTTGCAAGTTTGTACCCTGCCCCCTCAGCCCCCAGCCCCTGGTAACCATCATTCTACTCCCTGTTTTTACTAGTTTGGCTTATTTAGATTCCACATATAAGTGATACCACGTGGTACTTGTCTTTCTCTGTCTGATTTATCTCACTTAGCATAATGCCCTCAGGGTCCATCCATGTTGTCACAAATGGCAGGATTCCTTTCATATGAAGTACTTTGAGTTGTCAAAATTACACAGACGGAAAGTAGAAAGGTGGTTGCCAGGAGCTTGTGGGAAGGGGACAATGAGGAATTATTGTTTATTTACAAGATGTGAAGAGTTCTGGAGATGGATGGTGGTGATGGTAGCACATTATGAATGTATTTCACACATTCACTGAACTGCACACTTAAAAATGGTTACCATGATAAACTTTTTGCTTGTGTATTTTACCACAATAAAAAAATGGGGGAAAAAAGTCACTGCAACTCAAATCAATACAAAGAAAAAATCCAATAGAAATATGGGCAAATGTTATAACCAAAGCAATTCACAGCAGAGAAAAACCAAATGTCAATTATCATATTCAAAAATGCTTAATCTCATTAGTAATCAAAGAAATGGAAATTAAATAAAAAATAGAATGTCATTTCCCTGCTTCCCACTTATACCACCACCCCCAGTATGGCAAATAATTAGTCGGTTGATGCAAATATTATCACAGACATGGAGCAATAGAAACTGTCCCATAAAGATACTGGAATTTGGAACAGGTACAGATTTTGTGGCGAACGATTTGACAATATGTAGTTAATTTAAAGATGTACCTGTCAACCCAGAAATTCTGATAGGTATGAATCCTAGAGAAATTCTCACATTTACGCACAAGGAGATATGTACAAAACTAATATTGTACAGCATTGTTTGTAATACTGAAGATTTAGGCAGCAACCTAAAGGTTCATTAAAAGGATAGATAAACATTTTTATATACTTATACAATGGAATACTATAGAGAAATTAAAATGCATGAACTATGTACTATGGATAAATCAGAGAAAAAGAATGTTAAGGGGGGAAAAAAAGCTAGTTCCAGAATCAGAGAGACTTTTGTTTTATCTAAGATGTTACCTAAAAGAATGCTTTAAAGCATGTATGGTAAAATATTAAGTTGTGATAAGATTGAGTAATAATAAATGTGTTTTCGTTACTATGACTGCCTCAATGTTTGAATAATTCATGCTTTAAATATCTTAAAATGAGCACTGGTCAGCCCCTTGGCCATTTGTAAATGTCCAATATAACTGGAAAATATCTTAAGGACTTCTCACTGATTTTTGCTAGGACTTGTTACTTTAAGAGGATTATTTCCATAGAATAAACTCATTTATATTATTCATAGTGTCTTCTTAGTTTCTTATTGAAAGTTAAGAAATATTTCATTGCTATGAAGTAAAATCAAATAAAAATGGCAGTATTGCTCAAATTCATGAAATCCATAACAAAGTTGAAACTAAATCCTCTGTATTCTCAGGTCAGTTCTCTTTCCACTGAATCACATTGTCTCTCTTTTTTTAACTTTACTTTTGAAATGTAGGAGGGGAACAAAAAAAAATCACAATAATATCACCCTTTGTGATAGTAATCACGAATTATGATAATATAAGACATTTACTGAGTGCTATGGTTTTTTCAAAGCCCTGGCACAAGTTATTTCATTTAATCATGAGACATCACTAAACATTAAAAGTATGGATAATTTAGGTCCCTTACTTCTCTTCATTTTCTCTCCTGCTGCTTCTTTTTTCACTGATGACTGGATAATAAGAAAATAATAATAATAAAACCAAAATTGGTGAACTAGATTTATGGACAATGTTGGCTTGACAAGAGAAGAGTTTGTCTGAAAATGAACATTTTAATGATATGTGCCAAATCTCTCTCTTATTACCAAGGTTTTTGTGGTTTCCAGTAGAGACTTCAAAATATGAGAGACTATGCATGAACATGAAACAATGTGAAGTTCATTAATTTCAATTTTCACTTTAAATAAAAGAGAAAATATGTTCTGCCAGGCTGTCTGAACATCTTCATTCAATCGCAGAAATATCTCCAGGGATTCTGTCTGAACCTAGTGTAGAGAAAAGCCTATTTAGTTCTTCTTTGGGTTCTTACCTTGGACATAAAAAATTTCTCACTATACAGGGAAGGAAGTGAGCACCCCCTCTGTTGAAACTGATTCACAGGTAGTCAAGAAATTGGGTGGCTTGATAACAAAGCTTTCTTTCTCTCTCTCCCTTTTTTTCCCCCTTCATTATGTTCATGAAAGGGCTTTATTTTGTGTCCTTTTGGCAGAAATCCCTGAATCACAGATCATCTGTTCTTTGTCATAGTTATAGTTTCCACACCACAGCATGACTCAGGACATTAAAGATACTAGAGACGACTTCTCAATGTGTATAAATCATAAAGACTAAATGTGGTGTTGTGAAGAGAATGTACACAGTAGCAGGAGCCTACGGGACACTGGGAGAAGACAGGAAAATGCAAAAATGAAATGAAATGAAATAAAATCTAATTGGATACCTGAAATCAGTAATGAAATTTCTGTTGTAATCTTAGGACTAACTTTCCTAACTAATCTCCAGGGTAACTCAATCCTGAATTGGGGGAATACTTTTCTGAATCAATCGGTCCTGAGGAGTGAATCGAAGGCCCACTGCCTAAACACTGGTTCCCTGCATTACAGCTTTGCTCATTGCCTCCTCCTCCAAACCCTATGAGACTCTTGACTTAGGCATCCAGGAGAAAATACTTCAGACATTTGTATGTCCCAGCATTATACTGTTTGAAATATCGCTTTCCACAGAAAAGCCTTGGAAAGCAATCAGAAAGCAAACCAGATAGGTACTGGATTAGTAACATAACATCTAGTAATTCCTTTAATGAAGAAGAAATGGTTCAGGTGTTAATAATATACATCTAGAGGCAAACTGCCTAGGTTTATATTCTGGCTCAGTCACTTTCTGGCTTTTAGGAGACTGTACTTAGTAATATGTATAGAGTAACATGTGCATAGTATAGTGACCAGTTACTTAACATCTTTATAAGAAATGCTTATTGGAAGCTGTCACATGCTTTCACTACACAAAGTACATGTTACTATGTGACAGCCTCCAATAAACATTTCCCATCTGAAAGTCCTCTGAACTTTGGCTCCCTGTCATGGGCCGCTAGTCTAGCTGGATACTTTCCAGAGTTTCTATATCTTCAGAAAAAAAAGAATAAAATATCAGGGCAGGACAGGATATTTTTTAAATAAATAGGCATTTTACATCCCCTTCACTTTGCCTTTTTATTTTTCTTGACCAATGAAGATTGATATCTGTTTGCTGGAACATAGGCTTAAATTATTCTTATTCTCTGCTTTGCGGGAAAATTTCTTTTAGTGGACCTTCCTGCAGAATTTCATGCTTTTGATGATTTCTTTTTCTTGAAGTTTTCTCCACCTTTATATCCTTGACTTTCCTAATATCCTTATGTTCTTGTTCTTCTCTTATAATTATCATTATTGCAAGTCTCCATCATGATTTCTCTTTGTCCTTCAACTCATAAAAAAAGTTAGTTTTCCTTGGGATTTATCATCGGCTGTTTTCCACTCTCATTCCACTTAATTCCTCTCAATTTTTTTGAGTCATAAACCTCTTTCAAAAATCTGTTGAAAAGTAGGCACTCTTTCAGAGGAGTTAGGGTTGGGAAGGGGGTGTGAGAAGAGACATATTCACAAATTTTGCATTTAGTTTCCAGTGATTTATGAATCCCCCTCCTTATAATTCCTGCTGGGAAAACTCACCCTACTCCCAATATCCAATCTGTGTTGATTGCCTTAAATATGCATTTTTATTCCCAGTCTCTTTCTAGTGCTCCAGACCTGTATGTACCCAACTAGTGAATGGATCCATTTGGAAATTGCATAAGCACCTCAAACTCAACTTGCCTAAACTAAACACATTTTCCCATCTAAATCTACTATTCTCTGCCTTGTTGTCTGATACAGTGAATGATGCCCCCATCCACCCAGGCATCCAAGGTTAAAATCTTGGTCACCCCAGATATTTCCTTCTCCCTCATTTCCTACAATTAATTATTTATCAAGCTCTGTCATTTTTACTTCCTACAAATCTCAAGTACGTGTTTTGTTTTCTCACTGTCATTGTCTTATTTCAGATCCTCATAACTTCTTGCCTATATTAGTAACACAGACTCCTTAAAGTAGTTTCACCTACATAATTAAAAGATCTGTTGTAAAAGATCCAAGCAATATAAAAGTATGAAAGGTAAACTGTCTCTTTCCATACCACCTCATTGCACCCCATCTCTCTCCTGCCACGAGAGATCCACTATTGAGCATTTCGTGCATATCCCTTTGGTTCCTGTTCCTTTACATTTGCACACATACGCATGTACAAATGCAAAATATAGGATTTGCTTTATTTTTTTACATAAATGGAAATGTGCTTTACATAACAGTCTCTCACTTGATTTTTTTTGTCACTTAATAAAAGATTTGGAGATATTTCCATTTCAGTACATATGGATGCATGTGATATTTTTAATGGCTGCTTAATATTCCATTATAAAGGATGTAGAATATGAGAATGTAGCTTGTTTTCACTTTTCACTATTATAAATCACCATCATCCTTGTGCATACCTCTTGTGCATGTGTGAGGATACTTTCAAAGGTGAGATTCCTAAAGTGGATGTCAGAGGCCACTATCTGCCCTCCTACTTCTAGTCTCAATCCTTGACAAACCATTTTCATTTATTTACTATCACTTAACAACAAGAAAAAAAACATCTCAGCATCTATTCTTTAGGCACTATGCTGGGCATTTGGTAATAGAACTAGTTGACATAGTTCCTGCTTGCAGGAAGTTCAAAATGAAACAGAAGAGACAGACAAGCAAACAGATGACTAAAGTGCAGTATGATGAGGACAAAACAGAAATGTGCAAAGGTGCTGTCTCAGAGAACATTAAAAAAAATCAGCTCATTCTGCAGGCAATGAGGAAGTAGGAGATACTAATGGAAAGGAAATTCCTAGATACCACTTGAAGGCGAAGTTGATACTGGCTTGATGTAGAAATGAGAGGACCTTCCAGCAGAAAAAAAAAACCCTGTGATTTATTTATTAAGTGCCAGTGTGTGCCATGCACTGTTCTATGTACCAGAATTACGGGCATGAACGAGACAGGAAAGGTTTCTACTTTCATGAAACTTTCCTTATAATGGGGGGGAGGGGATGGAGAGGAGAATTAATACCAAGATAAACAAGAAAGTGTATGATACAAATTCAAATTGTGACAAGTGTTACAAGAAAGAAAGCAGAGCAATGGGATGTGAGAGTTGTTAGGGGTAATCTATTAAGAGATAGGGGCATCAGTAAAGGCTTTTTTCAGGAGGTTACATTTGCCTTGAGACCTGAATGGTAAGAAGGAGCCAGCCACAACAAAATCTAAGAGAAGAGGCACATGAGAACCCGAAGCTCAAACAAATAAAAAAGCTGAGTTACAATGTGAACCCAGGTCAGTCTGACTGCCTCCCTTAATAAAATAACAAGGAGCTATGTCGAAAGTCAGAAAGTCTCTTCATTTTTTAAAAAAAACTTAGTAAGTATAAAATGACATTAACACAAATATTAAAACAATCTTGATATAAAGATTTCTAAGATAAAATCACTGAAAAACTAAGGAAACTTGGAAAATAATATAATCGACATATAAAGGCAAGTTATTATTCCTGTCTGAGACTATTACCATGAGTACAAACCAGAGATAAATGCCAAACTGAGGAAGAAACCATTAAAAACCAAAGGAATATTTTTCTTTTTCCACTATTCACAATAAAAAGTAAAAATGACTGTAAATATTACTCACAATGATGAGTGTTTAAGTGTTCTGTATTATACATGGAAGGAGTAGTCATCTCGATAAATGTCTAGAGTTAGACTGTATTTGAGACGTACTTCGTATTCCAGAAAAAAAAGTCTTCAATTGTCATTAGTCTTTGATCCTAAGTAACACTATAAAGGTAACATCTTACAGTTTGTTCCATTCAGACCTCTCTTTAATTACCTATGTCAGCTATCCAAGAAATTCAACATTATGTATATGTTTCGTATTTGAATGTTTAGTGTCAACTATTATCACATTACTTTTCTTCTCACAGGCTAAAGGAATGTAATGCATTGTATAATCTTAAATACACACAATCGCACATAGAAAAATCATGGAGGAAATACTCCAAAGTACTACCAAAGTTATTTCTGGGTATTACTACAGATTTAAAAATATATATTTTCTGTATTTATAATTTTATAAACAGATTTAAAAAATATTTTCCATGTTTCTAATTTTATAATCAGATAATAGCAAACATGATTTAAGCAGTAAGATAAGTATCTATCCTCAAAAATATGGCATAATAATTAAGACCTTGGACTTCAGAGACAGGAAAACCAATGTTTTAAATCTGTCCTTGCAAATTCACAGCTGTGTGATCTGTAGCAATTTCCCTTTCTAAGGGAATCTTATTTTTCCTGAATTTTAAATGGAGAAAATGTCTAGAGCATAGATTTTGTGAGGATTAGATGAGATTGTGTGTGACATGATCAGACATGTTTAATACAAATTACTAGAATTCCCTTGTTCTTAAACAAAGCAAGCCTCAATAAATTTAAGAAGATTGAAATCATATCAAGCATCTTTTCTGACCACAGTGGTACAAAACGAAAAATCAGCTACAAGAAAAAAGCTGGGAAAGTCACAAATATGTGGAGACTAAACAACATGCTACTGAACAACCATTGAATCAATGAGGAAATCAAAGGAGAAATCAAAAAATATACCCAGAGACAAATGAAAATGAAAATATAATATACCAAAACTTATAAGATGCAGCAAAAGTGGTTTGAAGAGGGAAATTTATAGTAATACAGGCTTACCTCAGTGAACAAGAAAAATCTCAAATAAACAAACTTACAATACACATAAAAGAACTAGAAAAAGAGGAACAAACAAAGCCCAAAATCAGTAGAAGGAAGGAAATAATAAAAATCAGAGCAGAAATAAATGAATAGGGACTAGAAAAACAATAGAAAGGATCAATGAAACTAAGAGCTGATTCTTTGAGAAGATAAACAAAATTGACAAACCCTTAGCCAGACTCACTAAGAAAAAAAGAGAGAAGACTCAAGTAAATAAAATCAGAAATGAAAGAGGAGAAATTACTATGGACCCCACAGAAATACAAAGAATTATAAGAGAATACTATGAAAAGCTATATGCCGGGGCCAGCCCAGTGACGTAGTGGTTAAGTTTGTGTGCTCTGCTTTGGCAGCCCAGAGTTCGCAGGTTTGGATCCTGGGAGCGGACCTGCATACTGCACATCAAGCCATGCTGAGGCGGCATCCCACATACAAAAAAATAGAGGAAGATAAGCACAGATGTTAGCTCAGGGCCAATATTTCTCACCAAAAACAAAACCACAACACAACAAGAACAAAAAAAACAAAAAGAAAAGCTATACACCAACAAATTGGATAACCTAGAAGAAATGGATAAAGTCTTAGAATCATACAACCTCCCAAAACTGAACCAAGAAGAAATAGATAATCTGAATAGACCAATCATAAGCAAAGAAATTGAAACAGTAATCAAAAACCTCCCCAAAAACAAAAGTTCAGGACTAGACGGCTTTTCTGGTGAATTCTACCAAACATTCAAAGATGATTTAATATCTATCCTTCTTAAACTATTCAAAAAATTGAAGAAGACAAGACACTTCCTAACTCATTTTATGAGGCCAGCATTACCCTGATACCAAAACCAGACAAAGACAACACAAAAAGGAAAATTACAGGCCAATATCACTGATGAACACAGATGCAAAAATCTTCAACAAAATATTAAGAAATAAAAAACAATAATACATTAAAAGGATCATTCACCAGGATCAAGTGGGATTTATTCCAGGGATGCAGGGATGGTTAAACATCTACAAATCAATCAATGTGATATAGCACATTAACAAAATGAAGAATAAAAATCACATGATCATCTAAATAGATGCAACAAGATCCAACATCCATTTATGATAAACACTCTCAATATATCGGTATAGAAGGAAAATAGCTCAACATAATAAAGGCCGTATATGACAAACCCACAGCCAACATCACACTCAATGGTGAAAAATTGAAAGCTATTCCTCTGAGAACAGGAACAAGACAAGGATGCCCACTCTCGCCACTCTTATTCAACATAGCACTGGAAGTTTTAGCCAGAGTAATTAGGCAAGAAAAGGATATAAAAGGGATCCAGATTGGAAAGGAAGAAGTAAAACTATCTCTACTTGCAGATGACATGATTCTATGTATAGAAAACCCTAAAGAATCCATCAGAAAACTCTTAGAAATAATCAACTCCTACAGCAAAGTTACTGGTAAAAAATCAACATACGAAAATCAGTTGCATTTGTATTGCACTAATAATGAACTAGGAGAAAGAGAAATCAAGAATATAATCCCATTTATAATCACAAAAAAAGAATAAAATACCTAGGAATAAATTTAACCCAGGAGGTGAAAGACCTATACACTAAGAACTATAAGACATTATTGAAAGAAATTGAGGAAGACATAAAGAAATGGAAAGATAGTCTATGCTTGTGGATTGGAAGAATAAACAGTTAAAATGTCCATATTACCTAAAGCAATCTACAGATTCAATGCAATCCCAATCAGAATCCCAAAGACATTCTTCATGAAAATAGAACAAAGAATCCTAAAATTTATATCAGACAACAAAAGACCCCAAACAGCCAAAGCAACCCTGAGAAAAAAGAACAAAGCTGGAGGCATCACAATCTCTGACTTCAAAATAAACTACAAAGCTATAATGTCATGGTACTAGCACAAAATGTCATGGTACTAGCACAAAAACAGACACACAGATCAGTGGAACAGAATTGAAAGCCCAGAAATAAAACCATACATCTATGGAGAGCTAATCTTTGACAAATGAGCTAAGAACATACAATGGAGAAAGGAAAGTCTTTTCAATACATGGTATTAGGAAAATGAGACAGCCACGTGCAAAAGAATGAAAGACCATTATCTTACACCATACACAAAAATTAACTCAATGGATTAAAGACTTGAATGTAAGATGTGAAACCATAAAACTCCTAGAAGAAAATATAGGCAGTACACTCTGACATCAGTCTTAGCAGCATCTTTTCAAATACCATCTCTACTCGGGCAAGGCAAACAAAAGAAAAAGTAAACAAATGGGACTACATAAGTCAAAAGCTTCTGCCCAGCAAAGGAAACCATCAACAAAATGAAAAGTCAATGCACCAACTGGGAGAAAATATTTGCTAATCGTATATCTGACAAGGGGTTAATCTTAAAAATATGTAAAGAATTCATACAGCTCAACAACAAAAAAACGAACAACAATCAAAAAATGGGCAGAAGACATGAACAGACACTTTTCCAAAGAATATATACAGATGGCCAACAGGCACATGCAAAGATGTTCAACATCACTAATTACTAGGGAAATACAAATCAAAACTATAATGAGATACGACCTTACACCCATCAGAATGGCAATAAGGAGCAAGACAAGAAATAAGTATTGGAAAGGATGTGGAGAAAAGGGAACTCTCATACACCACTGGTGGGAATGCAAACTGGGAAGCCACTATGGAAAACAGTATGGAGATTTCTCAAAAAGTTAAAAATAGAAATACCATATGATCCAACTATTCCACTACTGGGCGTTTATCCAAAGAACATGAAATCAATAATTTGAAAAGACATATGCACCCCTATGTTTATCACAGCATTATTCACAACAGCCAAGATGCGGAAGCAACCCAAGTGCCCATCAACAGATGAATGGATAAAGAAGATGCGGTATATATATATATAATGGAATACTACCTGGCTATAAAAAAGACAAAATTGTGCCACTTGCGACAACATGGACGGACCTTGAGGGCATTATGCTAAGCAAAGTAAGTCACACAGAGAAAGACAAATTCCATACGATTTCACTCATATGTGGAAGATAAACAAATACATAGACAAGGAGAACAGATTAGTGGTTACCAGAGGACAAGAGGGTGGGGGAGGGTGAAAGGGGTAAAGGGACACATATGTATGGTGACACATAAAAACTAGACTATTGGTTGTGAACGCGATGCAGTCCATAGAGAAACTGAAATATAATAAAGTACACCTGAAATTTACACAATGCTATAAGCCAATCTGACCTCAATAAAAAAAAAAAAAGAATTCTCCCATTCATTGCCATCAAAAGAGCATGAGTTCTGAAAAAGATCCTTTGGTTTTGTTGACCAGTATCACAAAGGCACAAATAATTTATATTCCAAACGATAATTTTGAGAATAAAAAGAGATACTAAAATAATTAAAATTATGCAGTTTTGAGTCAATATATAATTTTAATTATAAGTCAATATATATATTGACTAATAGGTTTATTATTCTAACTGGCATATAAAATAGTTCTATTCAAAACTATTTTCAAAAGTAAACTTCTTTCTAAAATATACTATGTAAAATAAATCAAAATTAAAAAAACTTTTTACAGTGATTATCTTACCAATAGAATATAAGTAAAATAATTGTGTACATATTCATCCACTTTAATCATTTTCTTAACTGTGTCCATTTTTAATACTCTTACTGGTATTTTTCTGAAGATTATATTTTTTTCATATGGTATAATTACCTTTATTTTTTAATTACCTGTAGTCGTTTTCAAATTTCCATTTTAGGATTAATAAATTTGATGCTCTTGTCTCTTGTCTGTAAAACATGAAGTTTCAGTTGAGGAAAACTCTCCCTATTTAGTGCTCTGCTATCTGACAAGCTCAGAAAAAATTCTGCAGAGTGGAGAAAATTCTCTGTTATATTTTTTTAGTGTGTAGGTATTTTAGCCCAAATGTTTTCTTAGATACTTTTTCTCTCCATTTAGAGTATCTTTCTTCAAGAAATATTCTTACAGGGGGCCAGCCCAGTGGCACAGTGGTGAAGTTCAGCACACTCGGCTTCTGCAGCCTGGGGTGTGCAGGTTCGGATCCCGGGCGTGGACCTGTACCACTCATCAAGCCATGCTGTGGCAGCATCCCACATACAAAATAGAGGAAGATGGGCACAGATGTTAGCTCAGGGCCACTCTTCCTCAAGAAAAAAGAGAAAGATTGGCACTAGATGTTAGCACAGGGCCAGTCTTCCTCACCAATAAAAAAATATTCTTACAAGATAAAACCTGTCAAGTAAATTGTCACTATTTAAGATTCTCTTGAATGTTTCACAAAATTTTGATGGTATAAAATCATATGTCTTCTGAATTTCATTCCATTTTGATGCAAAATGTACATATACCAATTAAAACTAGGAGCTCCATCAGAAGATTCTTTCTACAAGTTGAGATGCTCAAAAAGTGCAATTTTTGAGTTTCAAAATTAAATCTTACACATTGAGCTCTAAAAATTTAGTTTATTCCGTTTCTTTCTCGCTCTTACAACCTTAAATTTCAATGTCTTCCTGCTTGCAAACTTTGTTTTCAATAATTGTAATATGTTAAAAGCTTCAGAGACTGGACTTTGGCACTCCATATGTGAACATGTTAATTTAAATTTTTTTTAAATGTTTAATACCATTGTAGGACACTTAATATGCAAAATAGTTGTTCAGATGTTCAAACACATAAAATATGATTAATATCGGGTACAAAGAGAGAATATTTTAAGCCATGCTATTATACTTTTTGCATTAGACATCTACATTGCCAATGTAGACATTGGTAAACTATAGCCCTCTGGCCAAATCTGGAACTCTGCCTGTTTTTGTAAATATAGTTTTATTGGAACATAGCTGCGCTCTTTTGTTTATGGATTTTCTATGGCTGCTTTTGCACTAAATGGCAGAGTTGAGCAGTTGTGTCAAAAACCATATAGCCTACGAAGCCTAAAATGTCTACTATTTGACAATTCACAAGACACAAATTTGCAAACCCCTCAATTAGGAGTACACTACAGGGGCCTGCCAGGTGGTGTAGTGGTTCAAGTTCGCACGCTCCGCTTCGGCGGCCTTGGGTTCACAGGTTCGGATCCCGGGCGTGGACATACGCACCGCTCATCAAGCCATACTGTGGTAGCATCCCACGTACAAAAAATAGAGAAAGATGAGCACAGATGTTAGCTCAGGGTCAATCTTCCTCAAAGAAAAAAAGCGTACACTACCACGAATTCCAAGTATGTTTCTAAGTTACGAGTTTCTTAATTGAGTATTAATATTGTTTTAATATGCTGCTATGCTTCACCAAAATTTGTATTCATATTTTTCCCACAAAACAGTGATCTTTTTATCTATTTATCTATATTTTATCTATTCAGAACTTCTTAACTGAATTTACAATAGCATCTACAATACGACACAATAAACTTGCAAGAGTTTGTCTTTGATTCCATGAAATGGATGGAAAAAACGTTAACCAGTTATTGGAATTAGCTGATTTTCTGTTTAAAGCAGTAGATAACTGTCAGAAGAAGCAGACTCAGACAATTTCAGTGGTTGGGAGACTTACCAAGGGGGACACGTGTGACCTTGCCCAACCAGCTCTCTGCAGCCAAGGCGATTCCTGAAGGGACTGACAGCTGTAAACTGTCTGCCAGCAGCCTTCCCAGTAGCTATTAGCAAGTCCTTCCTTGAAAGGGGATCCAGGAGGTGCATCACCATGTTATGTTCATCCACTTCTCCCTATATGTTTGGAGAGCAGCTCCTCCAGGATTCTGGTGGGCCTTTCTTCCCAGGGAAAACTTAGAAGAAGAAGATTAATCGTGCCGGCTATAACTCCTGCAGCTATGATGTAAGGGTCACAACTGAGACTCATCATCTTTTTCCTTTACTACCCATTCCAAATTCTGCTTACCCTTAGGAAGTACCCCTGGCAGTGTTGCCTGGCTACAATATACTTTTCAGACCAAGGTTGCCTGAGAATTGTCATTTTCCATTCAAATTGGGGAAGGGAGTACCAAGGAATGCACCAATGGATAATCTAGGTTTCGATAATACTCCTCCATGTGTCACAGCAGCTCTTCCTCCTGCTAAGGATCAGAGTCAAACATCCTTGCCAAGATGGGAACTTCTCTTCTTGTTTGATGACCTCTGGATACAAGGAGCCTGAAATGCCCAGGCATCAATCATAACTTTTCTCCATTTCCTTACAGAAGTATTCTCTCTTAAGGGACCAGGACTTATAAGGCTGAAGAGCCCAGAGTTGTTGGGGCAGAAGTACAAATTCCTCCAGTTGGTTATTGGGAATGATGGTAAGAAGAGCCACTCCCGCTTCTACTCCTTAATTCCTGAACCTACCTTTTTCTTCCTGTGGAAGACGTCGTTCCATATCAAGGTCTTTGATTTAAGGTGTATACAGATACCTGGAGGATGGTGCGCCATCCTTATAAAATTATTGCCTCTGAGCTAGCACTTAGGCTGTGCCTCTAAAAGCCTGTTTCCCACACTCTATCAGGCAGCAGCTTCTGGATGGTGTGGGATATGGTATGACCAGTGGATTCCATGGTCATGGGCCTGCTTCCTTACCTCTTTTTCTCTCAAGTGAGTTCCTATTCTGATGAGATCCTATGCTGGTGTGTCAGACATACCAAACACCTTCAGAAAGTAGTGTTGGTTGAAGGCTCTGTGGGCTGAAAAGGCAAACATATACCTGTAATGTGTGTCTCTTCCTGTTTGAATGAATTACTGGCCCTTCTAAGATGGAAGGAATTCAACATAGTCACCTTGCCACCAAGTAGCCAATTGGTCTACTTGAGGAATAATGCCATATCAGGGACTTAGTGTTGGTCTCTGCAGCTAGCAGGTTAGAAATACAGCAGCAGTGGCTAGATCAGCCTTGGTAAGTTGGAGCCCATGTTGTCAGGCTCATTTACAGTCACCGTGGCTAATACATTCATGTAGACAATGACAAAGCCTAACTGACGTCAACTGGCTAGAGTGAGATAAGTGAGGTGACTGGGGTAAAAAAATTTAAGGAGTCACTCACTCTAGTGCTGGGCACATGCAGAGTCAGCACCTAAGAGTGAGTGCCTCCTTTAACTTTTGCACCCTAGGTGCCTCATTGCCCTGTGCTAGTTTCAGCCCTGCCTACCTCATTTTATTTACTTGGTTGTTTAGTGCACCTTCCACGGTGGTTACTCTCCAGTGAGCATTAATATGTGATAGACATATCGATTCACTTTGTGCTCATTTCCATATGCCCATCTACATGCTTCTACATCAGATCTCCTCATCTTCAAATTTCCAATCTTTTTCCTTCCATACTTGTCACCAATCAGCTATGACATTCTCTACTGTTTATGATCCAATGTCTGTTGATCTCCTAACCGTGGGTAAGTTCTCTGTTAAATAAAATGGGTGACCTGTGCACTATCCAGTGAAAGGACTATCCTCTCATCCCTGTCTTTCAAGGCCACCCCTGACTAAGCCTTTAGTACAGCCACTATCCATTTTAAGCTTCCATTCAAATACCAACATGACTCATCTGTGAAGAACTCAAGCTTTTCTTCCTCTATTTGCTGGTCATAAGAGATACACTATGTGACCTTAAGTGTGAGTCGAAAGATGCGTGCTAGTGCAGCAGTGTTGAATAATGTGGGAGTCTGAGCTACTTCTCACACATTTCATTTGTGCCCTCCCATCCTGCTCACACTCGATCCTGGATATATCTCTTTCGTCTTACAGTAAATTGTCACTGGGCTTGCTCAACCTTACGACTTAGCATAATGTCGTCCATATAATTGATCAATGCAGTGTTCTGAGGTATGTCCAGGTGGTCCTCATGGATGGCTGCCAGTTTTGAGTAGGGCCCACAGGAAAGGGTTTTGCAGCAGGTTCAGGTTAAGGTGCAAAAATTCCTGCCATTTGTGCCATACAGACATGACTGTATTCAAGTCATCATGCTAATTAGGCCAGATAAGCAAGAAGTGGCTAGTGCTTTGGAGGACTTGGTAAAACACATGAGATCCAGACATGGATCTGGAGGGATAAACTTAACAGAAATCTAGAGGCTTGATACATCAATAAAAGCTTTCAGGGGTTCAGGGGTCAGGAACACTCGGAGACATCTATCCAAATCAACGGACAAATTTTGCATTGTGCGCTTCCCACCAGGGGGAAAGAAACAAACCCTTTTCAGATTCTGGTGGCAAGCATATTCCACACCTGGGATATTCTGGTAGGATGTCCAGGTCATCCAGATCTCTTTAGACTATATTATGATAGAGAGCAGGAAAGTTAAGCTAGCCCAAGATCAAAACCATAGATATGTACTGTTTTCTTTTCCATTGGAACACCAACTATTTCTGATTATCTTCTCTGAGAGGAAGGCTGCAAGTACTTCAGGCCATATTAATCTGCTTAGCAAAATACCAAGTCATAGCTGCTACAGGCAGGGCTATTAATTGGTTGAGGTTTCAGTAGTCTATAGTTATTCTAGTTTCTTCATGGGCCAGACAGGAGAATTAAATGGAGCTATGATAAGGAGCATCACCTTGAGAGATGGGACTAATTTCTGCCCTCTCTCTCCTCTCCCTGATGCAATATTTATTTTCTTGGCTCCAGGTGATCAAGTTTTAGAAGCTTCCACTTTGCCTTACCCACTATGATATACTCCACCAGTCAAATACCCCATGTGGGGATTGTGCAAACTACTAAGTATTTCTATCCCAAATAAATATTAAGGAACTAGGGAAATGATTGCCAGGTGCATCTGTTGTCCCAGTGGACTATGAGACTAACCTTATATAGAACCTCATTACACGTCTGCTATAGGCTCTCACTATAGTCAGAAGGTAGGAAGGAAACTCCTTGGATGATGCTTTGGATCTCCTGGTATCAATGTGTACCAACAGTCCTCAAAATAGGTGATTATTTTCCTTCCTCTAGTATATAGTTACCTGAGTAAATGGCAATAAGTCCCTATGGGGAAGAACTGGGTTAATCATTATCATGTGCAGTTGGTGTCATTCCTTCTTCCTAGAGACCAACCTCTTTTCATTCAATGAGTTCTGAGTCAAAAACTGCCCAAGGTCTAAAAACTAGGCAAGAGATTATTACTCTTTATTTATTTATTTATTTTTGCTGAGGAAGATTCGCCTTGAGCTAACAAATTGTTGCCAATCTGCTTCTATTTTATATGTGGGTCACCCCCACAACATGGCCACTGACAGACAAGTGATATAAGTCCACACTTGGGAACCGAACCCGGGCTGCCAAAGCAGTGCACACTGAACTTTATCACTAGGCCACCGGGGCTGGCCCCTTATTACTCTTTATCAGGACAACTCCCCTCAAACTCCTGATCACCCAGCCTGATTTTTCTGTTGGTACAATTTGACTTCCAATTAAAAAAGTTAAAAGGCAAACTACAGACTGGGAGAAAATATTTACAACACATCCAACTGACAAAAGAATCTTATATATCCAGAATGCACAAAGAACTCCTGCAAATCAATAATGAAAACATGAAAAAGGAGAAAAACACTTGAGGAGGCATGTCAATAAAAATGATGTATATGTAGCCAGTAAGCATATAAAAATATGCTAAATAGAGAGGCTCCTGGCTCTGTACATATGGAAGTAACTGGTATTAGACTATCATCCTGCCATAATCAGCTCTACAACTGGAAAAAATATATAAAAAATTGCTTTCAGACATTAGATGACAGCACAGGACTGCAAACTCTGAAAGAAGAAAAAGCAACAAGATGAACCCTACAAGTACCGTGGCTTTATGATTCAAGGCAATTTCTAGACTGAGTCCCTGAAGGGAAGCCCTAATTGAGCACAACAGTCTCACTGATCTATGGAAACAACATCTGAGGTTTTGTGCTACTAACTAAGCTAGAATTTGAGAGACAGGTTACCAGAGATAGAGAGTGTTGCTGAGAAGGAGGTCCACAAATCTGCAGAGCGGTCCCCTCAGTCTTTGGCTGAACATTAAGCTCTGTATGCGTAAGGTGTGTACAACACTGGGAAAAGAAAATAACTGGGGAAAGAACAATTACCAAAGAACTGTAAGTCAAACAACTGCTAGAACTCATATCAGGCTGGGAGATATTACAGTTATAGAGTGGAGAAACCTAATTGAATACCATAACTTTTAACAGAAAACTCAGAAAATCCAGGCCTTAGCAATAGAGCTTATCTAGTCTTTGAGTAAAGCCTATTCTAGCCTCACCCTAGCAAAACTTAAAGATAGGGCTCAAAGGGATCAATCTAATCTGTAAGTAAATTAACTACCTATTGGAAAGAAACTTGATATTCTATTAAAGAAAACCAAAAAATTCAGAAACTCAACAACATAGAATTTATAATGTCCAACATACAGTAAAAATTACTAGACATGCAAAGAAGCAAGACAATGTGACTCATAACATGAGAAAAATCAGTCAAAGAAAGGGACCCAGAAATGACAGAGATGATCAAATTAGCAAATAATGACTTAAAAATAGCTAGTATAAATATGTTTAAGGCTATGCAGAAACACATGACAATAAGGAAGGAACAAATAGGGAGTTTCAATAGAGAAACTGAAATTATAAAAAAGAATAAAATGGAGTCTAGAACTGAAGAATATAATAACTGAGATGAAAAATTCACTAGACAGGTTTACTAGCAGATTAGATACTACAGAAGAAAAGATCAGTGAACATGAAAACAGGACAATAGAAACTATACAAACTGAAGCACAAGGAGAACAAAGGCTTATAAAATAAATTAAAAAGAGAAGCCACTACAAACCTACCAAAATTGTTAAAATTAAAAGATTTGCCAAGAAGAGTTGACAAGGACGGGATACAATAAAAACATTGCTGGTGTGAATATAAAATTACATTACATTCACAGTGGAAAAGTATTTGGAAGTTTCTAAATAAAGTTAAATGTATTTCTAAGATATGACCCAACAATTACAGTCCTGCATATACACCCAAGAGAAAAATTGCACATGTCCACAAAAAAATATTCAGAGTATTTTTATTTTTAATAGCTCCCAATTAGAAACAATTCAAGTATTCATCAACTGAAGAATTGATAAATAAATTGTAGTATATTCTTTCAATGGAATGAATAAAAAAGAAGAGATACTGATACACACAACGACATGACTAAATTTCAGTGACATTATGCTTAGTGAAACAAAACAGACAAAAAAAGACTATGCTAACTGATTCTTTTTCTGAAGTTCATAAAGAAGTGAAGCTAATCTATGTTGATGGAAATCAGAGTGGTTTCCTCTGGCGTAGGTATTGACTGAAAAAAAGCACGAGGGAGCTTCCTAGAGTTTTAGAAATGTTTTCAGTTTTTATCCGGGTGGTGGTAACAAGGCGTATAAATATGTAAAGTCTCATCAAGCTCCATTCAAGATTTGTGCATTTTACCAAGGCCATGGATCCTTCTAAAGGAAATAAAAAGATTCAGATTTAAAAAGAGAACAAAATGTAGGAGCAATTATTACATAGAGAGGTACATTTGTCAAAAGAAGGGATATCTCTAGAGGATTTTCAGAAATTTTGCTTGTATGTGTTGTATAATCCCCTCCTTACTGTCCTTAAGAAAATATCAGTACAGACATGCTTTTGGAGGGGGGGGTGTGGAAGGCTAGGGGAGAGTAAGATTTGCATTTCTTTTGGAAATAGCATTATACCGAGAAGCTTTAATGCACCTTCATTTTATTAAATTTCATATGTCAAGTCCTTAGCACCATTCCTACTACATATATAGTGTTCAAAAGTTACTTATAATTATTGTTATTGTTTTGTTATTTATTAATGCATTTCTAGGTAAGGGTGGTATCCTGCCTCGTTTCAGTTAAGTTGCATCATCTTCTGCACGATTATATTTGTACAGCCAATCAATGTAAAATCAAAACGTGATTGTGGACGTGTAATTTGCTTGATTTGCTGAAATGTTCAGACTAGGGTATGATAGGCCATTCTAGTTATTGCACTAACCTGCCACTCCCACCAATCTGGACCAAATTTTTGTTGATAGTTCCCTTAGGCTATGTTTTTGTTGGGGGTAAGGATGTACTTTCCATTAATCAAAAAATTCTGGCAGCACGTAAAAGCAAATGAGAGAATTTGGTGCCAAAGTCTCTTTGTATAAGCATTAAGTTAGTGTCTGTCTATTTCTCAACCAGATTGTCAGTGAAGGATACTAGACAATGTATGCTAAATCATCAGCTGGGGATGCCCTTTTCCTGCACAGAGAGGGGAATCCCTAGTGAGAGTGCAGGCATCAAAACAGAAAGAGGAGCCTCAGCCTTTGCTGGAGACACACATCCTCAGAAAGGCATAGCCTAACTTTCCAGGGTTACCCAGTAGCCTAGTCGCACTCTATCACATCATCCAGTTTTATTTTCACTATAGCGCTTGCTACTGGAATTATATTTCTTATTTACCTGGAATTTTCTTGCTTATTTATTTGTTTTTTGTTCAATGGCTGTCTCCTATCTTTGCCTCAGTTAGGGCTCCCCCACATCCTCTCATGGTTATAAGTAATCCCTACAACCATATTTAACGATTATATCCTCTTTATTATTTGTAATTGTTCCCATGTATGTTATTTATTGTGATCCTCCAAACTGGACTCTATGATCTTTAATACACCTGTATACTCCAAAATAACTATCTAGCACAGTGCTGAATACCTACAGTACAAAGATTTCATAAGCTCAGATTTTTTAAAGGATTCCTATGACTCTTCAGAGCACAGTCACATAAGGCTTTTATTTAAAGACAAATATTATATTCAGTAAGAGAAAGAGAACATCAGTATGCATTGGGAATCCAAAAGACATCAAGACACAAGTTCTTTTTCACACAGTAATGTGCTTCATCTCTGAATTGAACTGCAGGATTTGTGTGATGAATCTTAATTCAGGAAGACTCAAGGCAGAAATTCCCAGCAAGATCTTCTACGTCCCTCTGGTCACATAGCCAAATCTGACTGTCAACTGGTTAAACTAGGTTGTGTTAGATCAGGGTTCTTGAGAGAAACAGAACCAATAGGATATACATACACAAATATAGATATGTATGTTTATATTACCCATATAACCCATATATATATAAGCCAACTCCTAGAATAAATCTCATATGTATACATATATATGGTAAATCTCCTCATGTATATACATATCTATATACATATATATGTACATACATACATACATACATGTGCATATATATGTATATAGATATGTATATACATGAGGAGATTTATTGTATATACATTATCTTGCAGATCTGCCACCTGCAAGCTTGAGATCCAGGAAAGCCAGTGTTATAATTCGGTTCGAGTCTGAAGGCCTGAGAATCTGGGAACCAAGGGTGTAAGTCCCAGTCTTAGTCCAAAGACTTGAGAACCAGGACCACTGATGTCCAAGGACAGGAGAAGATGGATGTTCAGCTCAAGCAGAGAAAGCAAATTTACTTTTCTTCTTTTTTGTTCTCTCAGGCCATCAAAGAATTGGATTATAAAAGATGCAGCCCACTGACATCGATGAGGGCATATCTTCTTTACTTAGTCTACTGATTCAAACGCTAATTTCTTCCAGAAACACTCTCACAGACAAACCCAAAAATAACGTTTTACTAGCTAACTGGGCATCTCTTGACCCAGTCAAATTGACACATAAAATTTACCATCACACAGGTGAAAACCATCAGTAAACAAACCAGTTTAGCTGTCCTCAGGGGAGTTTTGGACTTTAAAGAGCACATCGTAAATCCCACTGCCCTCATCTCAGCCAAGGGCCAGTCAGACATCCAGGAAGCCTCAGAAAAGATCATAGAGCAATCTCAGTTCTCTATATATAGATTCTCAGCAAATGCTTGTTGGTTTACTAAGAAGTTCATTTAGTGAGTAATGTGATTTGGTCACATTTTGAATCCATTTATGCCTATATAAAGCTGTGCAAGATACTTTTTAGCCTCTTTATAAACCCTTAAAACAGTTTCCTCAAGTAGAAAGAAGATTGATTTCACATCCCAAATCTTGAGTTATTTCTCTGTTGGCTGCCTTCTTAGAAGAGAGTGAAATTTTAATCCTGTTACATGTATTCCAGTTCATAAGATATGATTGGCTTTGAATGCTTCATTTTAATTTAATAAGTTCTTTTTAAAGTCTTAGATTATTAAAGACATAATAAGTGAATGGCCTACATGCCAACAGCAAAGTGCCTTCACTTAGAAGCATGAAATTAATTGAAATTGCCTTTTGCCTGAAGATGGTACTACTACCAGGAACACGCCACAGAGTATATATTTAATAATGACTATAAATCCGGACATCTCATTGTTATAAATGTGGAAGCCTGGCAAATGCATGACCATTTGAGGGTTCAGGTGGCCAAGTTGATCTAATGTAACAGTTGGTGTAAAATAGTACTCTCTGAAACTGGAGGAATAATTCTAGCTACTTTGATCCTGGAACCGAATGCCCTAGAGTCATATGTAAGTCAACAGACTAAAAGTTCTGTGAGGATAGAAACCTTGTCTATCTCATTCACGGTTGTATCTCTAGCGCTTAGCATAGTAATGGCACGTAGTAGACGTTCAGTATACACTTGTTGAATGAGTGAATGAAAAAAACAAAGAACGAATAAAGCTTTGCTTACAATTGTGGCCTAAATCTTCACTTAAGTTGAACCCAGAGGTTCTAACTTTCGTTTTCTTGGAAAGAACTCAATAAGACTCAGATTGTCCTTTTTTGGGGGAATTAGAACTCACTCCAGAGGCACCCAACCAATTCCACCCCATAGATGGAGATATTTAATACCATCACCATTCCCCACTAGTGAGCGGAGCAAGTTTTCAACTTTACTCAGGTTCTGGTAAAGGCATGGTAAATGTGGGGATTAGAGAGAGAATGATTTTGGCAAAGGAAAGAGTCAAGAAAATATCCTTTTAAAATATAAATCAGAGCACATCTCTGACTGTCCTCAACTCTCCAATGGCTTCCTTTCACAGGTAGATTCAAGTCCAAAGTTCTTACCCTGATCTACAAGGCCCTCCATGGTCCAGCCTCCAGCCTCATTCTGACCTTATCTCCCAGAGCTCTTCCTCATGCTCATGCGCTTAGCCTCTCTGGCCTCCTTGCCAATTTTCAAACATACCAAGCACATTTGTAATCTTGGTGTCCTCTCTGTACGTTCTACCTCCAGGCTTCTGTGGCACTGGCTCCCTGGCTTCCTGTAAGTCCCTGTCCAAATGTAACATCCTCAGAGTGGCCTTCTCTGGACAGGCATACTATCTATGACTCCTGGGCAATATACTATGGATTTATTTACTCACTTGCTTAGTCTTTGAATTCTCCACCAAAATGTATAGTCCTCCAGGGCAGGAACTTTGTTTTTTTGGTGATGTTTTCTTTTATTTGTTTTCCTTATGCTGTTTTCCCAGTTTTTAGAACAATGGCTAGAACACACAAGCCACTCCATAAATACTTGTTGAATACATAAATGACGGAAGAGATAGATGAATAAGTACAGTGACTGCTGGGTAGGCTCTAAAACAGATAAGAGGAGATTCCCCTGATGTCACATAAGCAATATCACACTGAACTATGACACCAAATGTGAGAATGATGGGGAGAAAAAATTTAAACATTTTTCTCTAATTCCTCTTTTTCCTTCTTCTTCTTTTTTTTTTTTTTGTGAGGAAGATCAGCCCTGAGCTAACATCCATGCTAATCCTTCTCATTTTGCTGAGGAAGACTGGCTCTGAGCTAACATCTATTGCCAATCCTCCTCCTTTTTTTTCCCCTCAAAGCCCCAGTAGATAGTTGTATGTCCTAGTTGCACATCCTTCTAGTTGCTGTATGTGGGACGCGGCCTCAGCATGGCCGGAGAAGCGGTGAGTCGGTGCGCGCCCGGGATCCAAACCCGGGATGCCAGCAGCGGAGCGTGTGCACTTAACCGCTAAGTCACCAGGCCGGCCCAGCATGCCTTTTCTTGACTGATAGTATTGAAAAATTAACAACAAGACAAACAACTATTCATTTTTCTTAAAAAAAGGAAAAGAAAAATTACCCTTAGTTGATGTACTATTGTTGAATATTTTCAACAACCATTCCTTGAAGGAATCATTAAAATTTCACTAGGGAACAGAAACACATTTGCTTGGGCATTATTAGAATCACTCATAAGAGTGATTAGAATCACTAAGAAGCAACAGTAAAAAAAAAAAAAAAAAAAAAAAATCAGCATTTTTTCATACCAAAAGCAAATAACCAAAACTATTCCACATTTAGAAATCTCTTTTAGATATAACAAATACCTTGCTTTATTAAATTTAAATAACAATCTATTCCTTTAATTTTTTCCTTAATACTGAAGATAATTATATCTGAAGCAGATGTAAATAATGAGAATTAAATTTCAACAAATAGTTACTGCTACCATGAAGAAAACAGATCATACTTATCAAGTCATACTCTGGGCTGGGCATTATTCTACATTATTTTTATGCACTAATTTATTTAATCTTCACAACTATCCAGTGAGATAAGAAATATTATCATTTCTATATTAAATTTGAGGAAATGAGGTAGAAGGAAATTAAATAATTTGCGAAGACTACAAAGCTAGAAAGTGGTAGAACTGAGATTTGAACCCCGTGGTCTTAGCCAATACGCTACCTCGCCCATGATCACCACACTCTCTGCCTCTCAATGTACTTAAGGCACAGTACAAGGCATTGTTTCTGTAAATTAGAGATGAGCAAAGTAAGGCACAGGGAAGGTGTGTGATTTCTCTATAATAGATTAAGAAATAGTACATTAAGAAGATAAAAATCTATAAATGATACAAAAGGCACAACAAGAAACAACACAGAAGAATCGAAAACTGATGGATACTACAATGCTTTTCAAGTTGGTTCAGCTTATACATATTAAATATACAAATTACATTCATAAATATTCATAATTATATATATATGTAAATTATCTGGAAAAATTAAAAGCTATCTTTTTTGAGAAGGAATAATAAATATAAATAATCTATCATACAAATATTATCTTCAAATTAATAGTATACCATAGTATAATTCCAATTAGAATACTCAGGAGATTTTTTCATTTGTTTTTTTTGAGCATATATGGGATATTGGATAAAATGATTTTAAATTTTATATTGAAGAAAAATTGCCAAATGTATTTAAAAAAAATAATGAAAAGGAAGAACAATGGGGTTGAGGTCCTGCCTAACAGATATCAAAAAATAGTAGGAAGCCATTGGAATAGAATCAATATTGTATTGGCACAGTAATAGATGCTAGATTAGTAGATCAAAAAAGAGAATCTAGAAACTGTTATCAGTCTATATGATGATTAAATTGGAATATATGATTAAGTTGGTAATTCAATTCAGTGGGGGAAAAGGAATTATTAATAAATGATACTATCATCGTTAACCGTGTGAAAGAAAATAAAAATTATGCTCCAAATGCAAAAATAAATTACATATGAATTAAAAACTTATCTAAAATAATAAAACAATAGAAATCTTGCAAGAGAATAGAGTAGACTTCATATTCAATCAAGTGCTAATGAAGACCTCCTTAACCAATTCTAGAAACCCAGAAGCCATACAATATAAGACGTAGACATTTGCCTGTGAAAAATGAAAAAAATATATTGTATAGCAGAAGATAACATGAACAAAGACAAGATACAAATAATAGATATAGAAAAAATATTTGCAAACAGAGGATAGAAAGAAGTTGTGGCACAGACATCACCATGTGTACAACATTTCATTTTCTCTTCCCAAGCACATAGAAAGACTACATTCTCAATATCCCATGTAGTTCGTTGGGCCATGAGACTAAATTCTGGCCAACGAGATATGGGCAGATATGATAAAAGCCACTTGCTGGCCTTAAAAATACCCTGTTCTATTCTTGTATTAGTTATTTGTTGCTGTATAACAGATTATCCTAAAACTTAGAGGCATAAACCAACGAACATTTGCTATTTCACATTTTGTGAGTCAGGAACCTGGATGAAGCTTGGCTAGGTCCTCTGGCTCAAGATCTCTAATAGGCTGTGTGGGGGCAGAAAATTTTCCCTTCTTCCCTTCTAGGTTCTTTGGCTGGTGTAATAATTAAATTGACATAAGACAGATTAACAAGAAAAAAACAAAATTACGTACACATGGGAGCCTCATAAAGCTATTAAGACTCAGAAGACAGTGAGGTAATTGAAGCTTGTACACCATCCTGAGCTAAGGAAAGGGGTAGAATCTGGGGATAGAAAGGGAAGAAGGACCATTCATGGGAAGAGAGAGGAGATGTTTAGAAAACAAAGGTGGCCCTGTTACGCAGACAAGTTTCTTAGGTGAAAAGGTGTCTCTGTTAATGGCTCTCTTCCTGGTACAGACCCCCCTTTCAATGTAAATTGAGGCAGTTGAGGGAGAGGTAAAGAGCTTTTCCTGAATCTGCTGGGTTTTGATTGCCTTAGCTCAGAATCCTCACGCCAGAGAGGCATATTTTGGGGTGGCACAACCTGCTCGCCTTCAGCTGCAACCAAAGTGCTGGCCGGTGCTTTCAGCTGCTCTGGAGGCTCCACTGGGCAGGATCTACCTCAAAGCTGATTCACGCGTTGTTGGCAGGATTGAGTTCCTCACAGTTTGTTGGCCTGAGGGCCCAGTTCCTGGCTGGCTTTGGCTGAAGGCCGTTCTCACTTGCTTGTCAAATGGGCAGCCGGCTTCTCTCAGAGTGGGCAGAAGGAAGGCACAATTCAGAAGCCTCAGTCTTTTTGCAGCCTAGTCTGATAGTGATCTCCCATCACCTCTACTGCATTCTCTCTTTGCTAGATGCAAGTCACTAAATCCACACCCAAGGAAAGGGGATTACATAAGGGTGTGAGCACCAGACCATGGGGATTATGTGAGGTTAAAAACTGCCTACCACAGCCCTCCAAATCATTTTTTTCCTGCTACAAGGATTCTGGAAGCAACGTTTCCTGGATGTCATAGCTACAAGATGAAGGAGGACTTCTTGGCCTACAAGAGACTTTGGAAAGTTGAGAAATAAACTTTGATCGTGCTGAGCCATTGAGATTTTGTTAACATGACGTAACATAGCCTATTGTGACTAATAGCACCCAAAGAGCACTTACAATTTGATATGATGGGAATTAATAACCTAATAGAAAAACAGCCAGTGTAAATAAGATTTAATTCACAAATTTGCAATGGAAACGTAAGAAAAGATGCCATAATAATAATAGTACTGGTAGAAGTAATAATAATAAACAATATTTATTGAGGGTTTACTTTGTGCTCTGATTTACATTGTTTAACGCATTTAATATCCACAAAAAAGTAGGTGTTACTATTATCTCCTTTTGACATGTGAAGTACCTGTGGCACAGAGAGGTTAAGAGACTTGCTCAAGGACACACAGCTAGTGAGTGTTGGAACTAGAATTTAAATCCAGCAAGTCTGGCATTGAAACCAGTGCTCCTAACCACTAAGTTATGCTGCTCAAATGTACTAGTAGTCAAGAAAATACAAATTAAAGGAATGGTCACATCAGATATCAGTCTGGCAAACATTTGAAAGAGTGAAAACACCTATTGAATGCCGTAATAGAGAACATTGTTGACAAAAACACCAGTTAAGACAGGCTTTGTGGGAAGCGATCCTGAAATAGTTATCATTTAATATACATGCATCCTTGGTTCCAGCAATCCTATTCCTGGGAAACTACCCAAAAGGAATAAAAGTGGAGGGATGTTAATTCCCACATTATTCATCACAGTAAAAGAGAACTGGGTATAAAGACTTGCCCATAAAATGGGAAAACTTTAATAAATTATTGCACACCTACTCCCTGGAATATAATCCAGACATTAAGAAAAATGAATTAGAGCCTTACCAATTGACTTGAAGGGATTTCAGTGAAGCGTTGTTGCATTAACACAGCAATAAATAGAAAATTGTGAATGATATGGCCCTATTTGCATAGAACGAAAGCAAAAAATATCCTATATATTTATTCATTCTATGTGTTTCTATGCATTGAGGATGGCATAGTGACCAAAAGCCAAGCTTGAGAGGTTGGGGAGCAGCCAGCAAAGGTGGTGAGGAAGGAGGACCAGTAAGTGAAGCAGGAAGAGAAACAAGAGAGCAGGTTCTAGGAAACTGGACAAACAAAGTGGTGCACGAAGAGTTGCTGAATAGAGTAAGATGAGGTGATTGGCATTAGTAGTATGGAGATCATTTATGCGTTTATGATCCTTTCAAGACTGTTTTTTTATTGTGCTGGGAAGGACGCCTGATTGGAGGAGGTTAAGACAGAATGGGAAAATGAGGGAAATAAGAGACAACGACAGCCAAATCTTGCAAGAGAGTTTTGCTTTAAAAGGGGAAAGAGTAATCTGGTAACATAGCAGTAACTGGAAGGGGGTGCTTGGTTTTGTTTTGATTTTTTTAAGATAGTAGGTATTTCAGAACGGTTGTGTGCTAATGAAAACAATCTAGTAGAGCAAAATTGATGATGGAGAGAGGAGACAATCGCTAGAGTGAGGTTTTAGGGTAACTAAGTGGAAATGGACGTTAGTACACAGATGGAGGGCATGGTCTTAGAGGGTGCATAACAGTTCCTGTATCATAAGCAAAAAGAAAGGCAGAGTATGTGGCACAGATACTGGGTGTTGGCACGTGGGATGATGTGAGTGTGTGGAAGTCCTCTAATTCCTTATATTTTGACAGTGAAATACAGAGCAAGGTCATCAGCTGAGAGAGGAGATGAAAGGAAGTATGGGAAGTTTGAAGAGAGAGGAAAAGGTATGGAATAACCATCTAGGAAGTGGTGGAGTGAATGACTGTAGAAATGCAGTAGGATTTCCTGTCAGCGCTAATGTTCTTCTTGAAGCTATACATTTAAAGTGAGCACAGTCAGCTGAGGTTTTTCTCTACCCACATTCAGCAGTCTGGAGACACATCTGGAGCAGGCAGAACTGAACATAAACAGGGTAGGATGACACAAAGATTGACTCTGCAGGGAGAGGTCTATGACATACGGGGGTGAAGGATAATGAAGGGTCAAAGGATCAAGAGTTTATAGGTCCCAGAGCTAAGCTTTTGGAATTGGAGTATTAGAGATGTGGGGATCAGAATTTGCCACCCCAAAATGTGTCTCTTCACTTGATTATTTTTAAAAACAAAAGACTCAGGAAGAAACTTTGACCGTCTCCCACTCTGCCTAAAATATTTTTTTTTTTTTAAAGATTTTATTTATTTAATTTTCCCCCCAAAGCCCCAGTAGATAGTTGTATGTCATAGCTGCACATCCTTCTAGTTTCTGTATGTGGGACGTGGCCTCAGCATGGCCGGAGAAGCAGTGTGTCAGTGCGCGCCTGGGATCCAAACCCGGGCCGCCAGCAGCAGAACGCACGCACTTAACCGCTAAGCCACGGGGCCTGCCCTGCCTAAAAGAATTTAAGATAGAAGTCCTATTCCAGGAAGGAGGTAATACCATAAGATAACTATAGTATAATATAAACTAGGTATTATAGACAGGGAGGAACCTAGCAAGGGCCATTTAATCAAAGTCCTCTCCGTGTCTCATTGTCTTCACAAGGCATGGTCAGCATTTGTTTACCAAACATTTGCTTTTCCATCTCCATGTGAACTGCCTTTCTCCCCTTTGAAATCTCAAACCGCTACCCCAACATCTCCTTTGTCCTTAGTTGAAGATGACATTTAAGGTAGTGGCTTCTACCATTTTGGTGAGTTACCCAGTTTTCCTTGGTTTATCCCACATATACATGTTATTAAATTTTGTTTAATTTTCTCCTGTTATTCTGTCTCAAGTCAGTTTCATTCTTGGACCAGCCAGAAGGACCTAGAGAGTAGAGGAGTAGTCCTTCCTCCCCTACAGAGGGAATGAGCTGAAAAGATAGAAGGCAATGATCAAAGAATGGAGTGCATAAAATTTGAGATTGTGAAGAGGATACAGTTTTATTATTATTATTATTGACAAGATCTAGTAGATAATCATGGAACTGAAAAATTAGGATAGAGTGAAGTTTCAAGATCATTAGAGGAGAGGAGGTTAAGAGACTGAGAAACAAGGGTGTTGGAAAGATTGCATATATGGATATTGAAATCACCAAGAATTATAACAGGAATAGTGTTAGGAGGAGTGAGAGCAAGCTATGTAATAAAAGCTTCAGGAGTAGCTTGAGAGTCTGTAGCTGACTGCTAAAAGGAGGGGAAGTGGATGGTATAGTATGACAGCATGAGCTTTACAGTTAGCATTTCCTTGGAAGGAGAGAGGGACAGTGTGGTTGATGAGGAACAAGGAGGACACTTCACTTCTGGGCTGTGGGAGATTAAAAAAAAAAAAAAAAACCCAGCCACCTTTGAGGGTGCTGCAGAAGACGCAGGTTCCTTAGGGAAGAATCAGGTATGAGACAGAGCAAGAAGATTGCTGCTAGCTGAATTATGGCCTCCAAAGGTATCAGTTCCTAATTCCTGGAACCTGTAAATTTTACTTTTTTTTGAAAAAGGGTCTTTGCAAATGTGATAAGTTAAGGATCTTGAGATGAGGAGGTTATCCTGGATTGTCCAGGTGGGTCCTAAATGCAATCACATGTCTTTATAAGAGAGGCAGAGGGAGATTTAACACAGTTGGAAGAGAAAGTACCCAGAGAAGGTGATGTGAAGTTGGATCAGAGAGAGATTTGAGGATATTTCTCTTGAAGTTTGGAATGACGTGACAAGCCAAGGAATGCCAGCAGCCACTAGAAGCTTTCAGAGGCAAGGAATGCATTCTCCCCTAGAGCCTTTGGAGGGAGCACAGCCCTGCAATTAATTTCAGCCCAGTAATATTGATTTCAGACTTCTGGACTCGAGAATTGAGAGAGAGAATTTCTGTTTTAGCTCACCAAGTCTGTAGTAATTTTACAGCAGCCACAGGAAACTAATAGACAGGTGAAGGAACAATTCAAAGAGAATGAGAAGAGAGTGGACTTTGTTGATGATGGACTGTTAAGTTCCAGAGAGCACAGAGGAAGTGGGAGGACACAGAATGGTAGGGGATGTATGAAATCATATGATGATAATCCTGGGATCCTTGGGCTACTTGTGGCTACCTGTTAATTACAGATAAGGAAGTGATGGAACTAGTACTGATGATCTAAGAGGCAGACTTCAAAGGGAGGAAGGGGGTGTATCATGCCAGGACACAAGGTTTTGGAGTTCCCTTTTCATTTCCACAAACGAGCATATAGAGGATACAGAGAGACGAACTTTACTGAGAGCACAAGATATATATATTTGTGTGTGTATTTATAGATATATACATGTGCATATATTTTACTATGTATGCATAATATGTGCATATATTTATATGTGAGTTTATATGTATATTTATGTTTTTGTGAATATAAATATATTCATATATGTATATGAATGTTGTGTATTTGCATATTATTTTTAAAGCATGGAGAAAATGGGAGGATAAGAGTTTGAGGAGGATGGGAGAAATAATAGGGATAAGGAGGGAAAGAAAAATGCTGGCATTCAGAAAAGAAAAGAAAAGAAATCAAAGCAAAAAAATTATAGGATATGCAAGGGTAACATAGGTATTCATGTAAAACTGCATAGGTGTATATATGTATAAGATATTTTAAAAGATGTATCTAAAATAAATTTATAAAAACTTAGTTTGTATAGCAATAGAAGTGCCAAAAGACCTTGTTCAAAGTTAAATCTAAACATGCATGGTGCTGATTATCGGATCTTAGTTTCCCCTGCTTTGCTTTTTCTTATTTGCAGTTCACTGCCTTTATAGTTCTAACCGATCCAGTGTGTGCACACAACTCAACTTACAACAGCCCCAGCTCTCCCTCTCTGAATAGCCTCTGGACCCCTCCTTTGTGTCTATGAGAGAAGGAAAACGCCAGTACTCAGTGACATCTGTGTGCTTGAAGGAGTTTGCCTGAGATGACCTTAAGGTAAGTCTACTTTGAGAACCTGGTCTATTATGATGACACAATGAAAATGTGGCTAAGAATTTCTGGAGATGGTGTCTACTTTAAAAAATAGCCTGGCCATCCAAATTTTCTTCTTAGTAATACAATTAGCCACCAAATAGGCTTATGGTTTCAAATCTGGGTCTTTCCATGAATGAGGACTAAACAAAGCTGTTTTACTCTTATGCTGAGAAGCTAAAGGCATTTGATTTTCTAGCATCTCTCAGCCCCAAAATCTCACTCTTGTAACAGTTTAATGCAAGTCTGGGGCTATACATTCATATTCTGGATCTTCATCATTCAGAGACAGACCAAGAAAGAAAATATGCATGGAAGATTGCTAAGAAAGTTTCTATGGGGTTGTCATACATCATTTCTACTCATATTCCACTTCTGCATACTAGTCACAGACTTTGGAGCCAGACTACCTGGATTCAAATCCTGGTTTTACCACTAACTATCTGTATCCTTGGGCAAGTTACTTAACTTCTCTGTGCCTCAGAGTCCTCAACTATAAAATGTGATGAGAACAATCAATAGTAATGACCTCATGAGGTTGTTGTGAAGAGTTAATGAATTAATCCAGGCACTGCACTTGGTTCTTGGCACATAGTAAATACCAGGTAAATGTGAATTCTTATGGTGATGATAATGACGATGGTGAGAATTGATGGGTATGTGGGGAAATAATCCACCCCCCCCAAACTGGATGAATGGAGAAGGAAGAAAAGATGAGATCACAACTAAAGAGAATAAGTGAAAGAAAAACCTATGACCTTGGTTACGATTTGGGAGGCTGGAAGTATGTTGGAAGAAATGAAGCCTCCCTAAAAAGCCATACAAAAGAATAAGAGCAGAGACCTGGTAACTTGAATTGCATGGATATGCAGAGTCAGCACGTTAAACACTGAGGTTAGGAAACTCAGACAGGTAATGAATATGTGTAGACAAAGTTGTAGGGTTCTGGAAAAAATCTATCTGTAAAATCACTTTCAACAAGGCTGAACATGTATCTCTCCAGTAAAGTTAGGAAACTAAAAAAAAACCTCAAGAATACATACTTAAGGTGTGCACAATAAGAATGAATTCAGATAGGAAAATAAGTACATCTTTACACGTATTTTTCAAAAATTTATTAGGACAGCAAACTTCCATGTAACTAGCCAAGTACACACTTTCCTGGCTTACTGGCTCACCCAATAGCTTGGCAACAGAAAAATCGGCTTTCAACCTCAACTTGCCCAAGGACAACTTTCTCATTCTGAAAGGAGTTTTAGTTCTAATTCATAAATGCCTCTGCTTTTATGTATATTTTTATTTTAGAGAACACCAGTGAATCCTTGGCAGGCAATGGGCTACTAATGAGACACATTGGCTCACTATCTTTTCATCAGTCTTTTAAATTAGCAGTCAAATGAATTTGTCAAAGAACTTAGCACACCTTATACAAGAATATATCTTGTATTAATGGAATTGTTCTATTCAGATGTTACAATTGCTGGATGTTTCTGTATAAAGAGGAATCTGATCTGAGGTAATACTGTGGATTTTATATGGACTTCTAAAAGGAACTTTTCTTGTCAGCTTTACTTTTAGTCTTTTGAAACATTTTCAAAGAGCTGTTTGGGTTGCTGTAGGCATGGATTTTTAGAAGTTGGTCTGTGCGTGTGTGGATAATGGCCTATTAAAAGAGAAATGCCAAAATAGGGTAACCAAAATTGTCATTATAGTAAATGTTGATATTTATTTAATTAACTATTGCAATAAAAAATATGACTATTCTAGTTCCAACACAATTATAGAATTTTTAAAAAGAGATATATTGATTGGCACTTCAAGGTGATGTAATGTAATGGGGCAAAAGTTAAACCTGTGTAACGAATATCTTCATCTTCCAAAACCATATTCCCTGTTGAGTAACTCTGCCTTCCCCTCCCCTCAGCCCACTCCATATATATAACTTATTCATTCAGCAAGCATTTAATATTCACCTACTATTCTTTTTGGTGCTGAGGGAAGAAACTAGTAAGATATCCATGGTTGTTATCCTGGAGAAAGATTTTTGCAAAGTGGTTGGATTGGCAGCTTTGGGAAGCAGTTTCCTCTCAGAAGAGAGTGGTGGAGACAGCAACAACAAAAATAAAGATCCAGTGTTATGGGCTGAATTGTATCCCTCCCAAAACTAGCATGTTGAAGCCCTAATCCCCAGTACTTTAAAATGTGACTGTATTTGGGGATAGGGCCTTTTAAAAGGTGATCAAGTTAAAATGAGGCCATCCTAATCCAATCTGACCAGGGTCCTTATAAGAAGAGGAAATTTACACACACAGAGAAACATGGACAGAGAAAAGACCATTTGAAAACAGAGGGAGAATGTGGTCTTCTGCAAGCCAAGGAGAGAAGCCTCAGGAGAAACCAAACCTGCTGACACCTTGATCTTGGACTTCCGGCCTCTAGAACTATGAAGTTTTGTTATTTTATTATGGTATTTTGTTATGGTAGTCCCAGCAAACTCATGCACCCCATTTCTTAAGCGACTCACTCAAGATCCTCACCACCATTTTTCACATTAGACCCTTTCAAAGTGAAATTGCACTGGACAAAGTTAAATAGGGAAGGAAGGCTTTATTCAATACTATTGAAATAGAGGAGAGAGACTGAACTCAACTCCGTTGAAGCAAACGGCAGGAGAGATTTTAAGCCCTGGGCTGAGTGAGTGGAAAAGTACTGGAAGATGTTAGGAGGCAGGTTTATCAGTGGGATGTGTCCAGCATGAAGGGTTATTCCTGAGTTTGCAAATGTTTTTCTCTATAATTAGGTCATCTGTGTTTACTAATTGGTCTCCATTGAAATTAGGCTGCTACCCTGTCACAGAGACTGGGAGGCAGGGGCACTATCTCCCTCAGTGTTTACATTTCAGAGAGATGGTTCCCAGGTCATTGAGAAAGGCATTCCTAGATTGTAAAACTCAGAGAGGCTAACAGAAGATTTACATATATTTCAAAGGGCCAGAGAAAGAATTTATAATTGCAAGTTTTCTAAAGTAAATACTCTACGAAAAGGGAAGTCAGGGGCCTAGAGTCAGAAGAAACCCGTCTAAAATTTAGCCTAGCTGAGGGGAACATTTAAGTCATCGTAGTGAACCCCTTTGTTAGGGAACAGGTTGACCTCTAGTCTTGGAAGGGCATCAGGTTTCCAGCCATTGATTGGCCTTTGTGCTCTTGTAAATTGGTGTCCCTGGAAGCCATTTTTAAGGGATGGAAATGCATCCCTTAGCACTGAACTAAGAAATTCCGGTCATTTTACAGAGGCCAAGTAAGCGCAATCAGAAGGCATGAAAATCACCCCGTACTATTGCCATCCTGGGCTTCCGCGAATGGTGCTTTAGGCTGGATCTCATTAAATCTGCTTCCCATTTCCCACCTCAAATCACTCAGAGCCTAGCAATTACCCAGTAAGTGCTTTCCAAACAGCAAATGTAGGATTCATTTTCTTTTAACTTCTCCGTCTGTTTCTTTGTTTTTAAACAGCGCTGCTTTAAAATTGGTGCCACCATGGAAAACAGGTAATGCTCTGTTTTCATTCTATTTCCTCTGCCAGGAAGCGCTTAAGCATTGAGAGAAAATCCCTCTCTGCCTTGCAACCCGGGAAAGTGAGCGCTGGTGTGAAAGCATCCAGGGGCACACGGGAAATTACTGTATAACTGCCCAGTACAAAACACCAGTGGGATGCCCCCCCCAGAGAGGCACAAAATCATGGTCAGGGTTACAGACTTGAATGCCCATGCTAGAATGCAAATAAGCTGTCATGTGGTGTCTAGCAATTTTCCAATCCTCTCCTAAATAAAGATAAGTCAAGTTTTAGGTGAAATCTCTATGTTTCTCACTGAAACTTGGAGGAATGCCAGTTCTTGGTGATCCAAAGTAGCTATACAGGCAATTTCCTCTTTTTCTGGGTAAGAAAACAACTGAATTAAATAAAATGACTTATCTCTCCTGAATGTATCATTTATGGAATTATAAAGGCAAAAGATTTAATGCTGTGATCTCGGCCTCTGCCTTTAGTGGAGAAGAATATGGAGTAAAAGGTAGACACATTGGACTTCCAGAAATGTGCAGATTCCTTTCTGTTTTGTAAATACGCTCATTGTAATTGCTGGCTTCCAGTTAGGATAAATGCATGCATACTTTGCTTTGAATGGCACAAGCTGGCTTTCTGCCCTTTGGGTAGATAGAATTTTGCTATTTCCAAGTATGCTGTAAGCAGAGGAGAGAAAGAAAAGAGTGAAAGAGAAGTGATAGATACCAGGGCCTTGGCAATAGCTCTCTCCCAAGAGTTGTGTGCAGACTGATAACAACAGCTCCATGTGGGCATATACTCCCCACCATCCACCAATCATCCCCAATAACCCTTACCAGTGGCTTACACATTTTTCCTTTTCCTACCCAAATCAACTGCTATCTCCAAGTGATCCTTAATTCCTCTTTTACTCTCTCATGTATTTTTCATATTAAACGATTTTGGAGAGACAGGACTGAATGATCTGAAGCATGCATAGCCCTTCACTAATACAACTGAATCAGAGCATTTTCTAATCACGACCTAACATGTACCTCACATTGCTTCAAATCCAGATGGTGATTTTGTTCCTGTACAGAGTTGTAGGTCTAAAGGTACAACTTGAATCACAAGAATATTCATTCATTCATTCATTCATTCAAATATTCGTTGAATGCCTCTGGTGTGCTAGGTGCTGGAGACACAACCTTGAGAAGAGAGACTGGGCCCCACACAAGTAATTAAAATGAAAGTAATAAAGCTCTACAATCTCCTGATGGTAGTGATACCGGCCCTGATATCAGTTTCCCTGTAACAAACCTCAAGAACTGGTAATTAGCGGAAACATCGATGTGAACCCAACTTGAGGCCACCTGAGAAGCTAAAGCTTCTCAGACCTCAACTTCTAGGCTTCCTGGCACCAGAATCCACCGTCGACCACGGACACGGTTGAAGGACCCCCACCTGCAATTCCCTTATCTTCCCCTCCTCCTCCCTGCCAGCAGCCTCACAAGGCCAAAGGCAGGCTGATGGGAAAGCACTGACCAGCAAGGCCACATTCCTCACAACCCTTAAAACCCTTTGCCTCCCTTCTTTTGGGGAGACAGGACAAATTTGAGACCTCTCATCTCATGGCTGACATCACCCAAAATAAAAACTCTTTCCTTGCTATGAGCCTGGCATTCTAGTTTTATTTAGCCCCTCTTGTGTGGTGGGTAAAGAACTTGGGTATGTATCCGGTAACAGTAGCACCTAACCCAGTCTTGGCTGAGTGGAGTTAATAACAGATTAAGGGCTTGGAAGATTTTATCGGTGACGTTTAATCTGAAACCTAAATAGGAGTTAGCCAAATGAAGTAAAGTGGGAAAGGGATCCCAATAATGGGAATAGAATGTAAAGGTCTAGACTCTAGAGGCAAGAGAAACCTGGCTTATGGGGGAAAGGAAAGTAGTTCACCTTGGCTAGAGATTAGGAGAGAGTGACAAAGACACAGACAGGAAAAAAGAAGTAGATAATGTAAAAGAGACAAATGTGGGGTAGTTTATATACAACCACGTAAATTTGTTCAGAGTTTGGGAAATGTCCTCAGGCAATAACGACTAGCAGAAAAAAGTGATGTGCAGTAGACTGCTCACCAGGGCACATGGTGTCACCAAACAAAATGCCTCTTTCTCAGCATTGCTGGACTCTGACCCAGCATAGACCCACGTGTGATCCTCACCGTGTTTTCTCTCATTGCTATACTGCCAAGAATCCATTCTAGAGGGAAAATTAAAGTGTAACATTGAAAAATTTTATAAATTCAGAAACTAATTGGATAAAGCAGAACTGGCACCCCCAGGCTATGCTCTCCCGTACAGAGCTGGCCTCTGTACAGCTTATCCTTTGCCCAAAGTTAACTTACCCGCACATAGGGCCACTGCTAGACCTTGCGACACCTTTATACAATTAGAAAAAGTTGTCGCCTCCCATCTGAAGCCACTTAGCATGTGGGTGCAAGACTTGGCCAGGAGAACAGAGACTGGATTTCATCCCCCACTTGTACCTCCTCTGGTCTCCCCCAACCTTGAATTTGAAAGCCCTGCACACTGACACACAGCTTGTCTTTTATTTGACTTTATCTGTTACATGTCCTGAAATTCCACTAATTAGGTGTTAATTTGGGAGAATAGTTATCCTCTAAAGAAGTAAAGAACTGTTAGCTGATGAAACCATAGGTAATTCACCTTACTACAAATTTATTCCATCACCTTGCTTCTCCCTAATTGGGAATAGTGGCACTGAGGGAACCGTAGTTTGAATTGGAGATGAAGGAAAAGTGAGTCATTCTAAAGCATGATGGCTTTAGTGGGAGGGGGAGAGAGAGGAGAGAAAGTTAGTAGAATTATATGGAGTATTTTATTAAAAGGTAGCATGTGAAGCCTGGGAAAAGAAAGATTAAGCAGTCGTTGAGGAGCGTTGAATGGAAAATGTGAAGGGGCCACATACAAACTTCACTTGTTTTAAAGATTTTCTTTGACTGATCCTACCTCCAAAGGTCATGGTCCTTTCTCCCCAGAATGGAGCCTTCAGACTAGTACTATTAATTCTACAGCTCAGGGACCTTGTGGGTTGTATTGATTTTTTTTCCTTCTGGCTGACCCAGAGACCTAGTAACCATGGCTAATATTGTTTCTATGGGCTAATGTGCTTTGAATACCAAACGAACTTACAAGGTTGTGCCAACTTGGAGTTACCTTAAATAGAAATCAAGTATTCTTTCTTAAAAGTGAGCTCTGTCTGGTACGTCTTACTATTACATTTCAGTAGATTAAACAAAAACAAGGAAGCAAAAACACAAAATAGTAATGTTGTCTGGGATTACAGCTTGTGTAAGGCAGGTTGCCTGGCAACCAAATAAACTCGGATTTAAGGGTGTACTGATTAATGTCAGGGGGTCACAGACACAGAGTTGATTACTTCCTACACATTTTCACTTTAATAGTATTATTGAAAGAGTTATTTGAAATCTACATTTTGATTTAAAAGAAAAAATCACTTGTGCTCTGGTTTCCAGTGAAATTCAAGTTGATTCAATTTGAATGGGTATCATACCATGTACAAACTGTACCAAGCACTTGATGCATATCACCTCACAATAACTCTTAACGGTAAAGATTATATTTTTCATTAGTCAAATGTGGAAACTGAAGTACAAATGCAAGGTCACTCAGCTAATAGGTGATGGGTGTGAATCGTGTTTTACGTTAGCTCCATAAGCCTTGTTTTTCCTAGCATATCATTTCGCTTTCTTTTTTTTCCCAATAATTCCTAGATACTTACATATGCCAGATGCAGTTTGCCCCCACTTAATTCTTACACACAACTCTTGTGAGCATATGGTTATTTACATTTTCTAAGTTAGGAAACTCAGATTCAGTGATGTTAAGTATATTCCCAAGGTCATGCAATGCGTATGTGGCAGATTGTATCAAGAATTAAAACTAAATCTTTTAAATTCAACTTCAGTTCTTTTTCTACTTCCCCACAGCTTCCTCTCTCAAGATGTTCTATTCTGAACTCATCAAAACACAATTATGCCACTTAAAATAAAACAAAATTGGCCCTCTTTCATTTTCAAAACTTACGTGTCTTTTGACCTCTCCATCCAAATCATGCTCTCTCTACACTGGTAGAAAAATAATCTTATATATTAATCCAAGCCAAGGTATTGATGGCTGATCCATAAATTCCTTTATTGCAGCTGATCCTTGCATATTTCCTAGGAGACAGCAGAAGACAGAGAGCTCCAACCCACTGAAATGACCCTGTCTTGCTGGAATATTAGATACTGAGGAGGAGCTGGCAAGGGATATATTCATTTAAGCAAATAGCCTTTACCACACCTCTAAAATCATATGATAAGTAAGCAAACCCAGAATATTCATGGATATTATGGTGGAAGATTCCTGTGGTATATACTCACATGCTCACCTTAGTAACAAATATACAATCATAGATTAAAACACCACAACAGAATAAGGTTTTATGAACCTCCAATAGATCTGGAACATTCTTTGGCTCAAATTTCTTCTCTTTAACATGAGATAACAGAGACTCCTTGTGATACAGTTAGGAAGATCTCACAGACAAGTGATAATCCGAGAGAAAAGATCCAAAAATGATGTTGAGCAAGGTGACAGTTCTCAATTATGGTATTTTACTATTTCATATATTTGAAAACCTAACACTAAAGACTATATGTAGAGAAGATAGTGATTCCCCAATTAAATTAAAAGACTGTAGACAATCAGTACAAACAAAATGAGAGCAAAAAATAAAAGTATTTCTTTGGCTGAAGCAATACCTACTCAATTTCTTAGATTGCCTCTCTAATAAAGTTAATGATATTCTCTTCTTGTCTACTGGCTTAACAAAATGTTGGCCTACAAGACTGAGGATGGGAGAGTGATATGGCTCCAAATTTAGCTAAAATGTGGCCTCAAATTATGTCCTCAAGTTTTTTCTTCCTCCAGGCCTTCTTTCTCTGCTCTTCTATATATAAACTTTATTCTCAGGTTTACCACATGGCATGGCTAAGATGATGACCAGAAAATTCAGGCTGATAGCCTACCACCTTACAAATGCCATTTGGAAAAGAGTGCCAGTTTCCCTAAAAACTCAAGCCAAATTCCTCAGATTTACACTGATTTGCATGGTTTTTGTCATATGCCTACCCCTGAACCAATCACTGTGGCTAATGGAAATTTAATGCCCTGATAGGCCAAGCCTGGGTCATTTTTGACCCCAATTGCTGAGAGTGGTGTCAACCTTAGTAGAACTATAAGGATTAAGAAAGGGAGAGGGTGGTTCCCCAAAGAAATGCTGGAAGATCAAAAGAGAAAATAAATTAAGCTACCATAAGTATTCTTTCAAATAGTGGGTAGATTGATTCATTGAAAAATCCTTTTAATACAAAGGAAAAATAAAACATAAAATGGATTAGAAAACATTAAAGAAACATTTTATATCAAAGGCATAGCTGTTGATCGAGATATAATTAAAGTGCCTTTGATAGTGTGCAAAGAATTATGGGTAGACCAATAAAGCAAAAATCATCTTTTTCTTTGAAGTACATTTAATAAGTGTCAGATTGTGTTGAACCCAAGGTTGGCAGGAGAGAGTGTTGATTGAGCAACCTTTGATTAATAATGTAGTGGCAGCACAGCCATGAGTAGGGAGGAACTAGCTGAGCAACATTCCTCAGGTTTGTGTGACCCTTGTGGTTCTTACCTCAGAGCCCATAATGCCAGAAGAGAAGCATGTGTCCAGAGAGAATTTTAAAATGGGAAAAAGATGATTCAGCATATGGAACTCATTCCATAGAGTGAGTCATTCCTAAGACCCAGAATATGTCCCCTATTCCCTCCTAACTGGCTTCTTCTTTTTCACCTATAACCTGTGCTAACTACCTATCTTGAAAAAGCAAGAGACTAGAGGATGGGCTACCCTGGCTGATGGGCCGGCAGTTGACATTGACTTTCAGCTGTGGAACAGAGAGAAAATGGGAAGTGAAGTCCTAACATGGACAAGGGCAAGCTTACAAGGAACACTGGGAAGGGTTAAATCTGAGGGGCCAGTAGAGGACAGTGACCAGATCTCAAGCAGCAGCTCACCAACCAAGGGCAGACAAGAGAGGCAGGGCAGACAGGAGAGGCGGGCAGACAGGAGAGGCAGGGCAGACAGGAGAGGCAGGGCAGATTCAGGGACAAGACTCTGACAAGATCCCAGGATCCCGTGGCGCCTGGGAAGAGAAATCTTTTTATCGAGACCCTATCACCCTATGCTCACCAGCTTTGAAGAGCACTGGGTCAGTTGTCTTCTCCAGGAAGCCCTCCCAGCCTGGTGGCCACGTGGAGACACCAAATCCCTGATTGTGTGTCACTCACACTATAGGTAGTCAGGAAAGACAGGTTCCCAAAGCAAAATTAGAGCGTTGTAACCATAAGAAGAGGAATACATACCGGGACAAATAAAATAAAACAAACCCCACAAAAACAGATGTCTCTTAGACTGTTTTGTTAACCACAGGCAGAAAATGGCTTATATTTTGAAAGAATGAGTGACATTTCTCATCGTCTAGATATATCTAAATATTTATGAAACCCCATATAATGTGTAATGGTTATGTGCAGTTATGGAACTTGTCATCTCACCCTTTGATGTGTAGTCATTTTCAAAAAACATACAGAAGAAACCTCAAGTGCCATCAAGAGATATTTTGCTTTGTTTCCTAAGGCTGTCTCTGGGGGCACTACCTGTAAATTCAAATATCATTGCCCAAATGAGAGGAATAGAAATAACTCATCCAATCAGGAACAGGGTCAGAAAACAAGCCAAGAACAGGAAACCGAAGTAACTAGTGCAAGGGCATCTCGAGTAAATAAAGGGGAGTGAGGTGTATAACAGTTAAGGGAGAAGCAGCCACAGTAGCATGGTTTTAAAAGCAAAAATTGTGAAATCGTTAGGTTTTTTACTAAGCACAACCAACCTTGCTATTAATAGCAAAATCTGATATTAACATTTTAAAGAGGGACCCAAAAAGAGACTCGATAGGCTTTCTCGAAAATACGTACAAGAGATGCTCAAAGAGATGATAACCAGGTATAAGAGCAGCATCAATAGGGAAAAAATGGCACACATGGAGAGAGCACAACAAATTAAGCCCCAAAGCCCTTTGAGATGTGTGAGAAAAGAACTCACCTCTCTAAGCCACTGAACAATATAACTACCTTGGGAGAAATGACCAGTGAATAAAATTTAACTCAAAAATATGTAATTATTTTTAAACCCTAATTAAATGTATATTTTTAATTGAATCATAAACCTAAATTTCATGAGCACTTTATTCATTGTGTTTTCTTTATGTTATTCTTAAATGAATTCTTTTCTTGAAAGTTCCAAATTAAGAACCATCACTATGTGTTTTCTCAGGCAGAAATACCTGCCTCATGCTGGACCTGACTGTAGGTGGACCCTACTCTACCTGGTTATTATCTGGTCCCCAACTAAGGATAAACCATGGTTCCCATTTAGTTCATTCACTCTTACCTACTATATATAGAGAGAGAGGGAAAGGACAACTACAGAATTATTGTGAGACAAGGATAATAATAATAAGACTGGGCTGAATTTGTGAGACTACGTAGATATAAGATTCTATCCAGAATGTTTTCTACTTAGTTGAAAACTCATACTAAGAAACCATCAGCAAATCGGTAACTTTAAAACTCTATCGTATCTACAGATATCAGTCCTGAAGTCTGTAACATCCCTTTCCAAATAGGTTTCCTCTCCCTTGCCGAAGGCAGATGGTATGAGTGTGGAGAGAATAGTAGGCAGATCAGAGGAAGAAGTAAAGGCTAAACAGTCACTGTTCTAGAAACATCTTCCTGAGACCCAGCAGTGCAGATCTTCTTGGCCCTTTGTCAGTCGAGACTGAGGTTCTCACTGCTTAGCTGGTGTGAAAGGTGGGCAGATCGATGAGTGTGGGGATGTGCTGTTTCACAAGGTAAACGCATTTAGGAATGCAAGCATCGTGCCCTGGAATTCCACTTGTGCTTCCAAGGGAGCTTCGAAAACTCAGTCATTCTGCATTTCTCTATTCACAAAGAAAAGAATGGCTACCTCCCATCTACCTCAAAGATGTCTTCCGAGAAATAACCAACAAATCTCCCATTTTGCCCCTCTCAAATGAAATAGGATAAAAACATTAGTAAGACTAAAATGAACTTTCTTCTTTTGAAAAATGTGTTGCCATGTTATTGAAAAATAGAGTTATAGCTAGTCCTAAATTAAACTTAATTATTAAACTATAAGCAAGTTCCAACTTCTCAACAGATGAGTAAAGTTTACCAGCCTTAAATATTAAAATCTGACATTTAATTTGCAATTCTACATGGGAAAGAATTTCATAATGCTTCTTTAGTCTTTTATTAATGTGAGTTGTAGAAACCAATAGTAAGTAGCATATTGAAACTTATTTATTGGTTTAGGGTAATAGCATTGCACAGTCATGCACAATATATTCTCATTCTAGACCTAGCGAAAGTGAATGGTGACAACCAGGACAAATTATGTCCTATGGTTAGCAGAAATGAGGCCACGGGGCTAGAAGAAAACACACAGATGCACACACAATGTATCTTTAAATGAAGTTCACTGCGTTTTTTTCCTATCATAACCTGAATCCTAGCTATTAAAATTTCAATGTTTAAAATGTATACAAGTACCTCGTGAAGAGCTTGTGAACTATCAGCTTTTAGGTGGCTGGGGAATATTTGCTATTTTTAACTCATATTTTCTAAACAAAAGCAATCTCATCACTCTTCAAATATTAGAATTTATTTAGTCTACCTACACTACTATGAACAAAAGGAAAATAGTTACATTTTAACAAACTCTTGATTTCAAAGTACAGTATTAAAATAAAAAGGAATATAAATTGTTAATGCTTAGTTTTCCTCGAAGCTTCTTTTGTACTTGTTTACTATATCTGCAAATCAATTTTCGCAATTAACACTGACAAAATATATTCTTAAAAATGAAATTATACCCAGCTAATATCTGCAGTAAAACTTTAATCCCTAAAGAAGATAAAGCTTAATTAATCAACATATTTAAATAAAATAATTGCTGATATAAGTGAATTTCTCTGCTGAGGTACAGTTTGAGACTCAATGAATGACTGATTATGTTAGATCTTAGTTGTAATCTCCTAAAAAGAGAAAAATGAAACACATTTGTTAATTTTTAATTTCCTATTTTCTGATTCAGTTCATGTAGACAAAGCTTCTTATAAATAAGTTGGAACAGTGATGCACGTAGACACAGTTTAAATCATACTCTGATCTTGGTTCTCTGAAGGTCTTCTAAAATAATGGAATTCTCTGCAATCATAATGAGTATTTGTATTTTTTACCATCTAGACTGAGACAAAAATGGCCAGATAACTACTGACACTTTCATTTCATATAGTCTATCATTTGCAATATATTTTGGTGTTGTGTTGTTGAACAAAGTACAGACTTTGAAATATGGAACTCATGCTTCAGCACTAACTTGCACAAGATCAAAATGGAATTATCACTGATGGGAGACATTTCAAACTCTATAGACCACTGGGGCAAAGAAAAATAACTTTTTAAAGCAATTTTGCCACCCATAATATGCTCATAAAATCATAATGGGATTCTGGGTAATGTCCGTCAATTCTGTTTCAGTATTGACTGAGTTTTATTTTTTAAAAAACCAGGGTTACATTCAACAATAGTTAACAGATACCTGGACACAACTATTACGATCCACAACTTAAGTTCCAGGTGATTATCTCAAATCACGTTATCAACTGTGAAGTGAAAAGATAGTTAAGAAACGTTTTTTTAGTGCTGGAATATTTCTACCAAGAAAGGAATATATATTGTGGATTTTCTCATAGCGCAAATCTTGCTTACAAAAGAGTTAATACAGTAGCAATCTCTTTCTCTCTCTTTCTCTCCCTTTCTCTCTCTTCCCCTTTTTGACATTCAGCTCATGGATTTTCTAGTGGTATTCTAATGGAAGTCCACAAATCGATGAGCCAACACTGATGGATGTGCCACGTCCCAGACTGTACAGAGGGCTGGCTTTGATTCCTCTGTAATCCCATCAATGTGATGGACAATCGCCATCAAAGCTGCCACTTAAACTGCCCCTATGCAGCGGTAAGCCAGACATGCCGGCTCTTACAACAAGCAAGGAAAACCTCATGCTGTGAGATCAATGAGGATTCTGCCCTATTTTTAGGAGTGCCTTATCACTGAACCGAGAGTAATAAGAGGAAACTAAAGGTAGGAAGCAGCTAGAGTACAATGCAGAGAGTAACTACCCAAGTCCTCTGTATTACAGGATGTGCTTTACAGAACTGAAGCCACTGCCTCTCTCTTCCCTACCACTCTGAGCCATGCACTGTCTATCATGTGATTTTTTAATTTAAACATTTGACAGATGAAAAGTCAAATAAAGGTTTGTGATAAAAACAGAGCTTCTCAGATATTCCACTAACTCTTCCTGTTAAATTAGATTTTAAGATTTCTGTTTCAGAAGTTTATCTACTGCACAAATGAGACCTTAATGAATAATCAAGCCCTAAAGGTTTATCACCTTTATGGTATAATTTTCCAAAATGCTTATTGGAAATGGATTTTTAGGGGTTTTAATGTAAAATGTGATGCTCTTGATTTTATGCTCTCTAGCAGAAGGCCCTCTGTTGTACTATTCTGAAAAAATAATTATGCTATTTAAAAAATTTTTTTAAACAAAGCAATTAAGTTAAAATTTCCAAATGCCACATTATTTTAAAAAACATGCACGTAACAGATCTCTATGAGTTCAAATATTTTGAAATCCTCAAACAACTTTGCTTCTTCTGGAGACTGAACCCAAAAGTCGTAGGATAAGCAGACTACTGTGGGGTTTTAGGGGTAAGGAATTCCGAATAAGATTGCAAAAATACAAAGAGGTTTCTGAAGGCTCAGTTCAAATTCTACTAAATAATTGAAAGAGAAGGCAGGAAGCCCCAATTTGAATGTAAGTTGTATATGTTTCTTGATCTCTAAATTTTGTCTCATTCAATGTTTCTTGATTCTTTTGTTTTGTTTCGTTTCATGGGTCTCCTTGGATAAAACCTATGCTTCCCTTCTCAGAATAATGCTTTAAAAAGAATAAAATAAAATACGTAGGGTTTATAACTAGAAAACATATACATGTGATAGATGGTTTGATTGATTCGTGGCAAGAGGTTACATACACATCCCACTTTAAATGAGCTAAAACTCCTAATTCACAATAAAATAAAATTTCCAAAGGACTTATTAGCAACTAGAAGCAGGAGCAGATACAGCATCTATTGTACAGCTTCGCTTAGTAGCTCACAATGTCAGCCCAAAATGAAGCATCGTTGGAACTGAGAAGCTCATTTCTTGGTGTGCCACAACTCTTTTATACTAGTGGCTTTCGCTACAATTTAGGAAAAATGTAAACAAATGATCTATACCCTTAATAGAAAACATTTACAGACATCTGCGTCCCTCCTGATTCTAAAGACAAACCCATTCTCACCAAGATTGACACCTTCTTTTAAAGAAAATATCAATATCTGAGACCAGGAGTCTCTGAACAATATCTTCGCCTTCAGTGTCCTTGAAAGCCCACTCTTCACAAGCGTACACGATAGATGTTGTTCTGATCTTCAAGGAAAGAATTGATTATCAGAGATACAGACTCAATTGTGGTCTGTCTTTAAACTGTGTCCCATCACACAGCTGGGGGAGAAGCCCGACCTCTGAAGAGACTGCTAGCAGTGCAGTCCACCAAAGTCTGATCTCCCTTCCCTCCATAGTAATATGGCCAGACCAGGTCATGGCCGCTTAGCTACATGACACTTCTCAACTCTGCCTGTTGTTAGATAGAGTCACCAGTATAAGAAAAAGTGGCAAATGTGATTTCCTGCCTATTGCCCTTAAAAAGTGGGTGTATATCCTACATGCTTTATTTGCCCTCCCCATTATCTGAAACCCAGACGTATCAGTGACTCCATTTTGACCATGCATGCAGTGACTACCCTAGAAGATGGTGAAAAAAAAAAAGTTGGAAGGAAACCGTTCCCTGAATGATTGGGTGGTGGTTGGTCACCTGTGGATACCCCCACCACACCCCAGCATGGCTACATGACAGAGAGGTAAACTCATAACTTATTTGAACTACTGAATTTTGGGGCCATTTTTTTATAACAATTCAGCCTACTCTAACCAGTATATCCCTTGTTTATATAATATCTCATCCCCACACATGATTCTGGGCCATATGCCCAAATTGTTTATTAGACGAAGTCAATTCAATTCTATTGCTGGAACAGCAAATAGCACCAGGAAAATCACTTATCCCAGCACCACTCAAGACAGGTCACAGCCTTGAAATATGGGGCAATCTGACGCTTACAAAATGACTGCGGCACTAATTCTGTCTATAATATTTATTGACGTTAGTTGAAAAGATAACTCTTCAATTTAGAATACAAAGTTTTTATTTAGAGTGTTTCACATACTAACTTTGATTTAAAATTCTAGTCAACTAATCTAGAAAGAAGAAAAGTACTCACTGAGTAGGTCTTAATATTTATTTACACAATTTAAACATATAAATCTTAGAGAATCTATAAATCTAAGGTATGGAAATATTCCTAATTTACATACAATTTGGCCATTTATCTTATGTTTTAACTTCCTCTACAATATACCCCCTCAGGTAATTATAATACTAATGATAAATACTATATATTACTACTGTTACTATCACCATCACCGCCATTACTTCTACCACTACTTATAAGGAGCACTAAGTACCAGGATTCTACACTACCACCTTTACTGTGCTAATAATTCAATCTTGTGGTTAAATTTCTCTAATGATAGGAACTCAGTACCTCCAGAGGCAGATGATTCTAGCCTTAAATAACCTTACTGTTGGAGACTTTTGATTAAAAGTTCAAAATTAAGCTATAAATAAAATTTAAGATTAAGCCTTCAAAATGTACTATGAAACAGAATATGGCCAAAATTTTAATTCTATTTTAAAATAAAGGAAAGTGCATATTCTTTCCTGATCCACAGTTCATTTACTTGGGTTTAGTGTCCACTATTTGTTTTGAAGCCATTACTAACTCCACATAATGATAGAGCATATCATGTAAAATAATATGCCATTCAGGGGCTCTGTGGACTTATTTTCCAGGAAAGCTCTCATATTGAAAACACATAAACTTTCATATGGCATGAAATCAATCATAATACTCAAAAAAATCACTATTGCAACAAATACCTCAAGATTAAAAGCTCTTATCTATTTTTACGGTTGTCAAGGAAACCTTTCCCTGATTTTCTAATGAAATACATTGCATGAAAGACAAACAGAATAAATACCAAAGTATGAAAGAAAATGTAACAAAATGTGGTTTAAAAAAAAATTCATGAAACATTTAAAGAACTTAATTTTTAATTTTAAACTCTCTCATATAAAGCATTGCAAAAATCAGAATAACAACTTTGAAGTTGGGATTCTGAATCCCATAACACTATCCTCTAAGTAAACCTAATGAAATTTTAAAACCTAAAACATTAAATCGTCGACCACAATAATCTACACTGTCTTAAGCACTAAGAGAATAAAAATGAAGTGGGGCATAATTGTGCTTTTAACTATTTTGAACTATAATGGAGCAGATAGAGCTATACAATTGACAGATCAAAATAATATTAGAGAAAAGTAGTATGTATTTTTTAAAAGACTAGCTGTGTAGTCAATACGGAGAAATGTTGGCAAGATTTAAGTGCAAGTACGCAGAGTTATACTGATTCAAACTGGTAAAGGAACTTTTCTCAAGAGGTATTAATTTAAAGATAGGTAAAATACTGTAAAGTATAACTCTATATAAATGCTCAGAAAGCAAGAAATAAATGCATGTAGTTGCGTGGAAGATATCTCAGGCTGAAGTTAGTCAACATGCACTTGAACTCAGAGAGGTTGAACAGGAACAAAATCTTTATTGTTCCTTTCTGCACACTCAGATGCTAAGCACAGGGTCTGAAAAATCACAGGTGCTCAATAAATTTTGGTGAATGAATCCCTCTGAGCTCAACCGTTGAAAAACAGTTATTGTAAAAGTTTCCTCATATTCTACCTTTGAGTTCCTATGTACAAATTATCAATTTTGGACTAAATGATCCCTTCCAAACTTACCAATCTGTCATTCTTATCAATCTATGAGTGTCATCCAATAACTTAAACCAGAAACCTGAGTCTCCTTATTCCTCCCTCACATCCAATCCATGACCCAGATAGGTAGATCCTACTACCTAAATATCACTAGAATCCATCCACTTTTCTCCAGTGCCACTATTGTCATACTAATGTAAGTTTTCTGTACTCTCATTTCTGAATAATAACATGCTCTGTTGCCCCCCTCCATTCCATTCTTTACTGGCAGTCAGATTGATCTGTTAAAATAAAAATTCAACCGTGCATCACCCATATTTAAACCCCTTCCTTGGCTTCTCATTGACCTTAGTTTATGAAGCTGAGACCTAAACATCTCCTAAGAAGCCCATCATAATCTGGCCCCTGTCCCTAGCTCTTGCCTCTTTTCTTGGGCCTCTTCCCCTCAAGTGCTCAATGCTCTGGCACTCTGTATTTTCTCCACATGTTCAATGTACCATGTCTTCTTCCTCCTCCATAAGTCTTTCATAGATATTCTTCCTTCTGCCTGAAACCCTCTTGCCTTCCCCCAGCTCTTAGGCTTACAAACTCTTATTCATCTCTTAGGTCTCATCTTTTTACCGCTTCAACTAGGTTAGGTCCATATAATATTCATTTATATTCAAAATTATGTTTCCTTTTTGGTAGGGCTCGCTATGCTTCTGTACCTTCTGAAAATTTTCCCACAAAGCTTTAAAATGTATGAGATCAGGAATCATATCTATCTTGTTTACAACTGAATCCTAAGATTCCAGAGTAGGTTCTGTCATTTAGCAATTACTCAACTAATTTTTATTAATTAGTTGGACTCTGTATCTTCTAAATTAGTGTTTTCTTTATAGTCACTGAATAAGGTCACTAATAGGCCACCAATAAAGTCAAAAAGAAAAGAACCAGTTAGCATGCCCCCACTGGTTTCCTATCCAATTCCGTTTCCCTTCTTCCTTACTTACCAAACCCAGAATTAGTACAGGGCCGCAATGTGTACCTAATTCATAGTCCACCATCTCCCACCCTTGCTTCTAGCTGAGAGTGGCCACTAAGTTCTGGCTACTAAGACATTCCTCAGAGGGTTCCTCTTCCCAAACTAACTCTCATGAGGAAAAACCTTTTTCACTGTGCCCTTTGCACTTCCCATTCTTCTGGGCTGAGCAAGAACGTAATGCCTGGAAGTAAAAGTGCCTTCTTACCAGGATAAAAGCTGCACAGTAATTATGATAGAACAGAAAGATTGAACGAGCATGGTTCATTGCTAAATACCCTCCAGCCATTGCACCAGCCCTGAGCCACTGTCTTCTAGACTTCCTGTTACAAGAGAATAAGCCCCTTACTTGTTTAAATACTCTCTAGAAGTTTATGTTACATGCATCTGAACACATTCTTAACTCATCCAGGTAATCACTTTGAAGAGATTTTTGAGCACGCAAAAGGCAACAAATATTTTACAACTTTTTGATATTTGAACCCAGCTCTGCCTCTTTCAAGTTGTTGAGAACTCATTCGTTTCAGTGCTCATCTGTTAAATGAGAGTAATAATATCACCCTGCAGGGTATTTATGAGGGTTAAAACCCAACAACTGTAACGTTTTTAGCTTATGGTCTGATATAGTAGTTGCTCAATAAAACAAGAAATTTCACTGCCATTTTTGTGTGTGTGTGAGGAAGATTAGCCCTGAGCTAAATCTGTTGCCAATCCTCCTCTTTTTTTTTTTTTTATAATTTTATTTATTTATTTTTCCACCAAAGCCCCACTATATAGTTGTATGTCATAGCTGCACATCCTTCTAGTTGCTGTATGTGGGACGCGGCCTCAGCATGGCCGGAGAAGCGGTGCCTCGGTGAGCGCCCGGGATCCGAACCCGGGCCGCCAGCAGCGGAGTGCGCGCACTTAACCGCTAAGCCATGGGGCCGGCCCCAATCCTCCTCTTTTTGCTGAGGAAGATTGACCCTGGCCTAACATCCCTGCCCAACTTCCTCTACTTTATATGTGGGACCCCTGCCACAGCATGGCTTGATAAGTGGTGCGTAGGTCTGCGTCCAGTATCTGAACCTGCGAGCCCCGGGCCACCAAAGCAGGAGTGCATGAACTTAACCACTAAGCCGCTAGGCTGGCCCCCAAAATTTCACTGACTTTTGAGAAAAAAAAATGTATACAGGATTTGTAGCCAAGTAGAACTTCTACCAATCATCTACTCTATAAGTCCCTTAGACTTTTGGATGCTCCGTTTCCTAATTGTAATACGAGGAGAATAATATCTATCTCCGAGACACCTATGAGAATTAGAGATAAAATATTTAAAGCAATAGACATTTAATGAATGGCAGTTGCCATTCAATAGAAATAGCAATTCACAATAATATGCTCATCTTAGATAGACTATAGCAACCAGATCAAGATATTTGAATCTACGTGGCACATTTTCGACAATAAATTTTAAAATTTTGATAACGTGTAGGTTTTTTCTGTAGTATTAATTCTCATATGAAGGTGGAAGAGGAGGCCACAAGCCTCTTTGAAAATTTCGAGAACTCTATAGACCTTTTCTCCAAAAAAGACATTTTTGCATTCAATTTTAGGGGATTATGAATTCTCTCAAGTTCCCTGGGTCCCAAGATTGCATTATACTCCCTGATCAAGAGTTCATGGAGTTCCAAGGGGCCATCCTGATATGGGAATTCCATATATAAAGAAGTCCTGTGGAATAAACTCTAAGGCATATGTCTTAAATACTTTCAAGAAACTGTGTCATTGCTTTATCTGCATATTTACCCCATTACATAGTAATCACATGATATGAGAAGAAACTCTTTTAGCAAATTTGCATTTAGAAGTCTGTGTTGTACAGATTTATGCTTGGAAGTGTTAAATTTCATTTAAACTTTCTTAAAGGAAAGGGAAAATAATGGAAGACATCTAGATAATAAGGAAAACTAAAATCAATATGCAATGGTGCAGCTATCTACGGTGTGATCCAATGTTCCTCTCAGGAAAGGGACCAATAAAACTCTGAGTGAAACTCCTGAAAAAGGAATTATATTTCTGCCAAAATGCTGCTGAGATTACACCTGGGACTGCAGGTAGTTGGAGTTTACAGAGTCTTGTGTTAGTTTGCGCTTATAGTACCGGGTGGGGCTGGAGAAGAATATTATTTCAGATTCTCCAAGTAACGAGATTTCACTATGATCTTGACCAAGTTATAAAACCTTTGCTTCTTTCTTCCTCCTTTGCTACAAAAAAATGGAAATGTTTTTAATCTGCTGTATGCTGACCTAACACTTAGACAATAAGTGTGTGACGAGTTTGATAGATGCTTAATATTCCTCAGGTTTCAAATACCAGTTGTATTGCAACAAGTCACTCTATTAGTACAGTTCTGGGCAGGAGGCAAGATTTTAGTGAGTCATCTGGTTCAGTTAAACAGGCCTGTCCTGTTTAGATGGTGTCAACTCTCAACGTTGCACAGCTATGACAGCGTCCCTAGGCTGTCTTTCCATCTTCTCTTCATCTTTGCCTTGTGGATGATGTTTATGATGACTTACACCGTCACCAGAGCTAAGAACAGGGAAATGCTTTTTTGTTTGCTATAGTTCTGTGTGTCTCAGCATTTCCTACCCATTTTGATGTGGGTATTTTCACATTCACTCAATGCATTGGAGTCACTCAGCTAGTTTCCCTCAACAGCAATAGCAGAATTTACTTTAGTAAAGGACATAAATATCTCTGAGGAAAAACGAACCTATCCTTTTGGAATTCAAGCTTTCTAGGAAAGCAGAGCAAAAGAATTCTTTCAACCATGCGTTAAAGGTGAGGAGAGCAAGACATAGAAAGCAGAGAATGGAAGTTCTTCCTATGTATACTGGTGATGATATTAAAATGAACTAAATAGGAGTCCATAAAAATAATACTTAATAGAAAAAAACTCTCCTCAGCTGAAGAAAGGCTCGAATTTGAAAAATAAAAACTATTTTTATAAAATCCAACTCTCAGTCATACACTGGAGATCACAATAAAAGTAAAAAAAAAATGCAAAAAGTGATTTTACATGAAAAAAGCAAAGTGGGTAAAAGTGTATATAGAGTACCATTTGTCTAAGAAAGTTGCTGGGGAGATACTGTACACACACACAAGCACACATATATACATATATATTATGCACAGATATACATATATATTATACACACAAACTTGATTTTATTTTAAAAATGGAAGAATAACTAATAATCTTTATCTTAATGTTTATCTATTGTAGGAGGAAGAGAATAACATCAACAAGGAGAGAAGCTAGCTTGTTTTGTCGATTTTAGTTTGATGCCATTCAATACTATACATCATTATTTTTGAAAATTAAATAAAATTTTTGAATACCTAAAAATAAAAAGGAAATTAAACAAATGAACCTAATTGTCTAACCATTTGGTGGCATAGCCACACAGAGATGAATAATTCTAAATAGGCTTTAAAATTCACGCACTGGACTCTACATCCCCAACAGGATCTCAGCAAAGGACAAAAATAATTGGGGAAAAAATTCAAGTCTTTTTCAGTAGTCATATTCTTGGGTTGATGTTGTTATTATTGTTTTGAGATGTTTTTGAGGCTATTTAGGGATAAATCAAGTGAACAATTATATTGAGAGATAAATGTCTGACATAGGAGAGAGAAGATAGATGAGATTGTTAGATTGATGAAAGTAAGGAAAAACCTTCTGGTCCTGAATTTGAGTAGAAAGGATCAGTATAAACTAAAGATGCTTTTTTTGAATTTCTTTCTTTATTTTTTTAACAGCTTTATTGAAGTATAATTGATATACAAAGAACTGTATACATTTAATGCATACAATTTGATGAGTTTGAACATATGCAAACACCCATGATACCATCACCACAAGCAAGAAAAGAGACATGTTCAATACCTTCCAAAGTTTTTTTTGTGTCCCTTTGTTTCCGTTTGTTTGTTTGTTTCATGGTAAGAACACTTAACATGATCCACTCTATTAGGATAAAGTTTCAGGTATGCTAGATGAACAAGTTCTAGAGATCTGCTGTACAATATAGTGCCTATAGTTAAAATATAGTATTGTACACTTCAAAATATTATTTTCTTTTAATGACACAAACCCATTTCCTAGACCTATTTACCAAAAAGGCCTAGAAGACATGACCAGTCTAGTAGCAATGACATTCTATCAACAAATTCCAATCTCTATGTGACCATTTCTCATTAAAAGAACCCACGTCTCCTTAGAGAAATGAGGATACCAAGTCTCAGGCAGAGATACATAAGACAAACCTGCACTATCTTGTCATACTGGATATCAATGATGCTGCCAAACACTACCACAGTCATGTCAAAAGGACACAGGAGCCAACCTGAAGAGACTCCTGCTAGCCATATAAGGAGCAATTTGAGCATCAATAAGGAAAACAATGCAATCTATTAAAAACATCAAATATGTTTAAACCTATGGGTTCTTGATCACACGCACACACACAAACTCATACTTGTCACCTTTAGAGGATGTTAGGATACTAAGTGTGTAACTCTCTCTGGTGCCCTGTCTCACACTCCCACAGCCACACCTCTGAGTGGAGTTTTGGGTGCACTGGAAGGACAATCCCATGTGGGCTTTAATCTTACATCATGTCATTGATAGCAGCTTGTCTCAAGCTTGCAATGTGTTTCTGCTTTCTGTCTCTTATTCATGCACAGCTCAGATACACCAGGGAGTTAACATCCCTTAGGACGATCCTCCACCAATGGAGGATGCGAGTTGATGGCTAAATGCTAAGTACCTCTGCCTTCTGTTCTTCTGACACACAATTCTGAGAGGTGGTCTGTCTTTTCCAGCTGCCCTCAACAGTGACCTTGATAGCATGCCTTCCCAGTCTGTTGTCTTTTCTCCTTTCCTCATTTCTCCATACTACTCACTCCAAGGGGTTAATTCAAAAAGAAACAACCTACACAAAAGTCCTTGATACTAGGTCTGCTTTCAGATGAAGGAAATCCAATATAGCTCCTTCATTCAGTATTTTAAAAAATGGTAAATAAAAAAAGACTCAAGTATTCACTCCATCTTCATGTATCATCTGGACCTAAAGAGTAATTGAATGGTTGATAAAGGAAAGTTTCTTTTTGTAGAAATATCCCTAACAAATAATAAAGGAAGAGGTGAAAGGATTAGAATACCACTGTTTTACAAGTACTAATGATTAATGGATTTTGGAATGAGCACCGATAGCTGATAGCACAACACAAGGATAAACAAGAAAATGATAAAATGATGTCTGATGGAAGTATACACCCCCACAGTAAAGAGATCTTGTCACTCAAACAAACAACTCTTAATCTGACTAGGGCCTCTGGATCAAATTACCAATTTACAGAACATACAAGAGACAGAGGCCTATATTAAGTGACACTGTAACACCACAGAAATGCAGTCAACAAAACTCAAAATATGGAAAATGCTACAGAACTAACGACCTACTTTTCTTAATAAAAATTTGTAAGAAAAAAATAGAAATTATAGCTAGAAGAGATTTAGTAGATACATTAAATCAATGGATGGACCTTACTTAGATGCTAACACAAACTGTTTTAAAAAAAGCTATGTAGTTATCTTTTAGAAATACATATTAAAATATTTACAGATGAAATGATGTGATTGGATTTGCTTCAAAATAATCAGGTAGGGGTGTGTATGAGTGGATGGGGATATAAATAAAATAAGATTAGTCATGTATTGATCATTGTTGAAACTCATGGAAGATAAGTCAGGTTTGTTATACTTATTTCTTTTGTATACATTTGGAAATTTCCTTAGTAAACATTGAAACAAAACTGCATGAATATGTGTGTGAATGTGTATGTATACATATATCCATCAACACCTGTTTGAAATATAGGGAGAAATTTTCATGACACAAAAGTGTTAAATTTTATATATTTTCTTCAGGCTTTAACAGATCAAACAGACAAATAACTATTGATAGATTAATAATGTAATCATGAATACTATAAATAATAAGATTGACTTATCTGATATCTAACTTTGGCCACACAAAGACTGTATTCTCTTTCCTAACAAAAACATGATAGTTATAATAATTAACCATATAATAGATAATAAAGATAACCATAATTTCAAAAGCAAAATGTGTGCAAAGCACACTATAATCCTATAATTCTATTAGTACAAAGCAATAAAGCTTGAAATGTATTATTAATGGTTGAATAAAAAATAGTTAAAAATTTAAAACACTATTCCAAATTATTCTTGGATCAATTTGTTATAGATCATTTAGAGTATGTCACTAATGGACACTTCATAAAAAAATAGTATGGGATGTGGTCAAAGCAATATTCAGGATAAAATCTATGGCCTTAAGTTCATAGAATATTAACGAAGAATAAAACTCATTAAGTGAACTAAGACATATATTTTTCTTCTTTTTGTGAATAATAGAATATATCCTTAATTTAAAAAATTCCACTAGGCAATCTCACATCTGAATAAAGGTTAAATCAGAATCTTAAAATTAAATCTAGTGCAACAATACAAGGAAAATTATAAGTCAAGAAATCAATGCTAATTTAAATTTGAGAAATTTATTACTGTAATTTATTACAGAAATAGATAAGTGAAAATCATGAGACCATTGATGTGATTTCAATAGAGGCTAAAAGGTCATTTTATAAAATTGAATTACTCAAAAACAATTCAGTAATTTTATATTCCAATGAGACTCCCTTAATAGAATTTTTTAAAATGGTTCTTTCAAACAAATAGACAAAACTAGCTTTTAATAGTGAAGCATTTTAGATATTTATTAGGAATACAAATCATAGCAAAGATGTTATCAGTCATATCATACGAATAGTTACCAATTTAATATGCAATTTAAAGACACAAAATAGTATATCAATTTTAGATGGATTGTAGATCTAAGTGTGAAAGGTTATACGATCAACTTTAAAAAACAAAGCAGAGGAGAACATCTTCATGACTTCTAGTATACGTATTAGTCAGAGTTCTCCAGAGAAACAGAACCAATAGGGGAGATATATATATATAGATATATATATCTCCCCTATTGGGGATATATATATCCCCAATATATATATATGTAATATAGATATATATATGTAAATATATATAGATATATAGATATATCTATATATAGATATATATATATGTAAAAATAAAATCATAATGAATTAGAAAAAAACAAAAGGAAACTATATGTCTGAACTCTGTGGAAGAAAACTTTTGTAGGCATAAAAAGAAATAAGTTTTAAAAGAACTTTGATATGTCTACACAAAAACGCAAAACTTCAGCATCAAAAGCAATATGAAATAAAACAGCAAAATGATAAGTTGAGAAAAAATTTGCAACATATATGACAAATAGTTAATCCTCCACTGTATATAGAGCTCCAACATTAAAAGAGAAAATGGGCACAACGCATGAACATAACTCAAAGGAGAAATGCAAATGAATATTAAACTTGAAACCATGTTCAACTTTACTACCAATCAAAAATTGCTATGATTAAAATTACAATAAAATAGTTTTAAAAGATAACATCTTCATGAGGGTGTGTAGAATGGGCATTTTTGTTTACTTTCTGTGAGAGTGAAGAGGAATTTGTTAATAAGTATCAAATAGACACCAACTATAAAAATGACAGTGATATCTACTGAAATTTTATTTATAATACCTGTTTTTGAAATAATATAACTAATAATAAATAATAAGAAATTGAATATATAAAGTGTAAAAGTACCATGAAAAATAAATTTTTAAATAATATTTAACAGTATGGAGACCTGTTCTCACTCTACTATTAGTGAAAAAAGCAGGTTATAAATCTGCAAGTATAGCCTTTTCTGAATTTTGTAAAATTAAAAAACAAACCAAAAAAAAATATTGACAAAGACAGAAGAAAAATATTGAAAGGATATGTACTAAATCATTAAGCTGCATTGTTGGGATTACATGTGATTTTGATCTTCTTTGTTTTCAATTTTATATGACAGCTATTTTTAATTTTGGAAACAGAAAAAGCTTTTAAAATTTTTACAAAAGTAAGTGAAAATGATGATCATTTTGAAGATTAAGAAATAGAATAAAAAATGAAGAAAGTAAGAATATGGAAATAATAAAGATAAATATGCATAAATGAATATAAAAGTGGATGAATAAATTAATGTAAAAGCTGAGGGAGCAAAACTTCCTCAAGTAGATTAGTAAACTCAAGAATTGATTCCTAGAAACACTGAGCAAAGTAAATGTATATAATCAAGTATAACTGAAAGAAACCTAGTGGGCAGAGGAAAAGTTTATAGATATTTTAAATTACAACAGTACCTGGAACATAAGAGCCAATCAATAAGTGTTTGATGAGTGTGTTGAATGAGAATTATATATAGCACAAGCCTATACATTTGAATGTCTCTATTTAAATGGACATTTTTGAAAGAAAAATATAAATGCCAAATTTGGCTCACAACAAAATTGAAAAGTAGAAGAAAATAACAACATAAATTTTTTAAATATGTAAAAAATACTCAGTCTAGATGTTTGAATCAATTACTTCTTTCAAAGTTCCAAAGAGCAAATACGTGTCATGATAAAATTCATATGATACTCAGTTTCTAGAAAAGCATAAAAACCTTTCTAATGCATTTTTATTAAATTAGACATAATCTTGACCCTAAAACCTGGCAGATAAAGTACCCTATCACAGCTGTACGAGAGAACAGCTGTCTCTTCTATTTCGGGTGAGAATGTCCTCTGTCTACCCCACCTCGTGACATTAACTCCCTGCCCAATACCACTGCATCAGTTGGAGTCCCAGTAGGAAACAGATGGCACACTCAGCAGGGAACTTTGAAGATGCTTTCCAATGAAGGGGCTGTTTATTGAGGTGTAGCAGGGCTAAAGGAACAACGTGTGATTTAGAGGCACACAGGAACTAGCAATATTTGGAAGCACTTATGGATCACAGGCCTGAAGGGACAAATGAGGGAAAGGTGTGAGAGCTCTGTTGAGAGTTGAGATCGTGGAAGAGGAGCTGCCTGACAGAAACTATTTCAGAGAGACATGGCCGCTGCTAGAACCACAACAAAGCCAAGAGAAATGGAGAAGGGAAACAAACACACTCAATTCTTTCCTCTCTCCTGTCCTTCAAGCTTCAGTCAGTGCTTTTCATTGGCAAGGGAGCCCAGGTGATAGAGGTGAGCATACAGCAAGGCAGATGAGGGCAGAGAATCAATGGAGGCGTGTTGTCAAAGAGAATAACCATACGTTCACCCTGCTCACCTCCACTGCCTTCTTTAAGAGTTGTGGCAAGGGGGGCTGGCCCGGTGGCACAAGAGTTAAGTGTGCGCACTCCGCTGCAGCGGCCCGGGTTCGCCGGTTCGGATCCTGGGCGTGCACCAATGCACTGCTTGTGAAGCCATGCTGTGGCGGCATCCCATATAAAGTGGAGGAAGATGGGTATGGATGTTAGCCCAGGGCCAGTCTTCCTCAGCCAAAAAAAAAAAAAAAAGAGGAAAATTGGTAGATGTTACCTCAGGGCCAATCTTCCTCACAAAAAAAACAAACAAACAAACAAAAAAAAAAGAGTCGTGGCAAGGAGAAATTGTCTAGGGTCCTAGCAAGGTACATCTCAGTATTTAGGATCATAACCTAAATATCCTCCTTCCTCTAAGATACTCTCAGAAATATTCCCAAACTTTTTTCCACCTCACCTCAGCCACTTACTGTGCAGTCATACTCTGGACCTTCTCATCTCTGGCAACGAGGCCACTTCTGAAATACTCATTTCGAGCATTCCACACTCTGACTTCCTTTCATAATCTATTATAGTCTAATCCCAAAGATACACCCAAACAATTCTTGCAGCTAAGGAAGCTCTCCAACACAAACACACAGACACACACACACACACACACGCACTTGCATATATATTTATTATCCACCACCATCTTTCTGTGTTCACTTTCCTCTTTGTTCAGGTTAGAGTCTATGATCCCAGGATTTTAATCCTTCTCTTGAAAACACCTTCAGTTATCTGACTTCGTGCTTCCTTTGGAGCTCGTTGTCAGGATCTGTCAAGTGTCTAATTATTTTTACCCTACTTGTTAAGCTAACATGTTAGCCTGCCACAATTTCACGGACGCAGGCAGAAGACACAAGCCTTCTGGATTAGAGATAAGGAAGAGTTTTATTACTCACAGCAGTAGCGGTAGCCAGAGTATCAAAATTTTTCCTCTGCTTCCTTGAGCTCCAGTACCCACAGGTCTTCACAAAAAGGGTCAGATGACGCCTGCACATTCAGTGAGCTGTGTTACAGGAGAGGAACCCTAATCCTCGGGAAGCTGAATCTTGTATAATGGGCATTAAGTATACTCATTATAATAAAGATGTTATCTTTATTATGCTAGAGAGTAAGCATGCCAGCCCTTTGCTCTGGAAGGAGAGAGTCTACTATTTCTATTTTCTGAGTCTGTTCACTGCACGAACATCCCTGAAAAGATCAGGACAAATTATAGGCAGTGCCTCTTCTCACAATCTGTGCAGAAACTCAACAGTCCTATGGAGACTTTCCCCTGAAACTCGTCTGTGCCTGTATCCAAGTAGTCAGAGAAACACTGCTAGAGAACTCATCCAACTGGACCGAGAGCTTTCCCTCTCTTGCATCACCACTCTCTGCTTTCTTACTGGATTATGACTATCAGCCTACAAACTCTTCCATTTCTCATTTCAAAAATAAATACCCAAATTCCCCTCTGTCTATGACTCAACCTCTCTGCTTCTCTTCAGAGCAAAACTTCCTCAAACAGATTGATTACACGCACTCTATCTACTTCTTTACCTCTATTTTACTCTCTTGGTTTCTCGGTTCTATATTCTTAAATGACTCTTATCAAGTAATTATGTTGCCTAATTCACAGAGGTTTCTCCTACTCCACCGAACCTTCCTAAACATATCCAAAATAGCCACCATCCTTTATTCTTGAAAATTCTCCTAACCTGGCTTCTGTGAGATCAGCACTCTCAAAGATTTAACTCCCTTCTCAATCTCCTTCACTGGATCTTTCTTCTCTATCCACAGGGCTGGTTTCATGGGCTTGCAACCTGGGCAGTCACAGAAGGTCCCTTAGATGGGCCTCGAACTTGGTTTAAGGATCCGTTGTAGTCAACTTGAAATCTTTAATAATTTTTGAACAAAGGCTCCTGCTTTTTTATTTTACACCCAGCCTCATAAATTACATGGCAGTCCTGTCTATCCACTCCGAAATACGGTAGTGCCTCAAGGCTGTCTTCTCTTCTCCCTCCACATTTACTTTCTAGGTAATTTCATCTAAATCATCATTCCATGGTTTTAAATACCATCTTTATTCTGTCCACCCCCATAAGTTTTTTCCAACACAAAATTCGCCCCCGAGTTGCTCATGTATGTCGTATATCTCCACCCGGATGACTAATGCCCATCTCAAATTTTACATGTTCAAATAAAAGCTCTGGATTTCCCCTTCTCTGCAAAATTTCTCTTTCCAAGTTCTCATGTCTGTAAATGATACTCCTACCCATCAAGCTACTGAAGCCTCCAACCCAGGCACCCTCATTTATGTTTCCCTTTTCTCATCCCCACATACAATCCATAGCCAAGTCTTGTCAGTTCTTCCTCTAACTTACATCTTGAGTCTGTTTGCATCTCGATATATCCGCTGCTTCCGTCGTCTAGTCCATGCCCCAGACTACCACACTAGCTTCTTTTCTTGGATTCTTTTCTCTACTTTTGTTTCCTGACAATTTATTCTCCCTAGAACAGCCAAGATCCTTTTTGTTTGTGTGTTTGTTTTCTGAAACTTTGTATTGTAAAACAATTCAGAATTATAGAAAAATAGCAAAAACAACATAAAGAATTTCCGTATATCCAATCCAAGATTTCCCAAATGATAGCATTTTACCACTTTTGCTTTATCAATCTCTCTCATATACATGTAACAGTTAATATATGTTGCATATATACATAAATATACATATATATATAATTCTCTATTATTACTTTTTCCTAAATATCACTTAAGGATAAATCACAGACATGATACCCATTTACCCCTAAACACAGCAGTGTGTATTTCCCTAAAGCAAGAATATGCTCTCAGTTAACAATCAAGAAATTAACTTTGACATAATACTATTTTCTAATCTAAAGACCTAATCAAATTTGGCCAATTGTTCCAGTAATATCTTTTATAGAAAAATTTTTTTTTTCTGGTCCAAGAACTAGGCCAGGATCCATTTTGCATTCATTTGGTATGTCTCTTTAGTTTTCTTTAATCCAGAACACTTTGTCCAGCCAAAAGTTAAGAAAGTGCTCAAAGAATGATGGAGACATGTCAAAGGACACAGGTGCCAGCTTGAAGAGGCTACTATTGCTAAAATCTAGGACAATTAGAGCACCAAAATAACTCATTATGATAACAAATCATAACCCATTGAATAAAATAAGAATCCATGAGCCCATACTAATGAAAAGAAACAAACCAATAAGTAAATAAATGGGAGAAAAGAGAAAGCCCTTCCCTAAGTAGAATGTCAATTACCAGAAGAAATTTGGAAATCATCAATGAGTAGTAGTGCTTGGTGCTATGCAGGGTGCTGGGAATAAACATTGTCCAAAAGCAGACACTGTACCCTCTGTCGTGGAGATAATAAGATAATGTCCAAACCTCTTAGGCTTTGCGCGTTAAGGCCTTCGTGGCCTGGTCTCCATTGGGTTTCTCGTCTCTGATCTCATGTTACTCCCTCATCACTCTCTTCATTACAGCCATGCTCAACTAATTTCAGTTTCCCTCCTGTCGTTTCACACATCCTTCCTTTGCACACACCAATCCCTCTAATTCACTTCTCTGTGCCCCCTCTCATTTGCAGGTAACAACACAAGTGTTACTTCTTCCAGAAACTCTTCTCCACTCTTCCATAACCCCTGCTACAAATCTCCCTACAGTATGATTTAAACCCTGTTCTCTGTCCTATCACACAGTTTTCCTTGTATTTTAATTGTTGCTTTACTATTTTCAACCACTAGATTGTAAGCTTCTTTTTTCTTAATTAATAGATTTTATTTTTAGAGTAATTTTAGGTTTATGGAAAAATTGAGCAGAAAGTATAGAGAGTTCCCATGTACTCCCTCCTCCCACTCCTCACCCTTAGTTTTCCCTATTATAAACATCTTGCGTTCATGTGGTACATTTGTTATGATTGATGAACTAATATTGATACATTATTATTAACTAAAGTCCATATTTTACTTTACGGTTCATTCTTTGTGTTGTACAGTTCCATGGGTTTTGCAACTGTAAGCTTCTGGGGATGATAATTTCCAAAGACAGCATAGTACTTGGTATATTATAGTTCGTAAAAATATTTGCTGAATGAATAAATGAATACAAACAGGGCCAAAATCTAGAAGGAAGGAAAAATCAGATTCAATGGACATATGTCATTCTGGGCTTACCAAAATCTTTGATTACCTTTTTCACATTTTCGAAGTTCTCCCGCATTGTGAATCCCAACATAATGAAGAACTAATTTCCCGCCCTTCCTTGCCTTTATGGTGTAGATATACGATTTATGCTCGGCTAATCAAATAGACCTGTGTAATACTTTGGCTTATAAATAAGCTATGGAAAGAAAGAGGTAAGGTTCTAGATATTTGTTCTATTGGCTTAAGTGGCAGAAGAGGCAGTAAGGATATGGGATGGGTGTGGCAACAGTCCCCGGACCAAGCAAGTGCTGTGTTGTTCTGAGAACTGACCATTAGCTTATGTACTGCTCCTCTACCCTTCCAGGGACTCAGATTTCCTACAGCCCTTAATAAATCTCTTTCTCTTTAAACTAGTTGGAGTAGATTCTGTTTTCTGTAACTAAGAAAGAACATACACCATGAAGGAGGAATATAATGTTTGAAACATTTGTTTAGAAGAAGCAGAGAGTACACCTGATTTACTCCTAAAAGATAAGTAATCTTTGGGTTTGATAAGATGGGAAAAGAGCAGTCCAGGTGAAGTAAGGACACAGAAGTGGGAAAGTGCAAAACGCATACAAGGACCAATGAGTGGTTTCATTTGGCAAGAGTAGCATGGATGAGAAAGAGCTGGAGAAGAGAATCAAAAGACAGTTTGGGGCCAGTATTGAGTGGCAGAGTAAGAACTTCATCCTGAAATACAGTTAATCAATTACTTCACTATGTGTAGTCTAGAAGACAGCTATTTCTCTGTTTTCATCTCATATAAAGGAGGATGCAAAGCTTAGCCCATCACTGGGGCTATAAATCTAACCTTACCAAGCAGTAAATTGTTTTTGTACTCTTTACTATAGATTTGATGGGTCATAGGAACAGATGGCATTGTACGTTATTTGAGTTGATATCTTAATTCTCTCCACTGAGAGCCAGGTTTCTCTCCATCCACTCCATTCCTCAGAGAAGTTCAAATTTCTCACACATCAATTTTTTGTGAATCAATATAGCAGCCATTTTTTAGAAATATGAGCATTACCGTGGAATCTGAGCTCCCCCCCTCCACACACACACACAGAACATGCTTATTTAGGCATTTCTTCAGAACGATAAAATGAAAATTCTTACAAGTGCAATGTTTTTCCTCCTTTTACAGATTTATTGAGCTTCTATTTATTGAGCATCAGGCATTGAGGAGATAAAATTCGTCCCCCGAGCAGCAATAATAACAATACAGTTGTTATTGGTTTTTATTGTTGTTATAATAAGCACTTTATAAGCAGGGGTAAATTTCCTCTGAAATAAGTATCTCACTTATTTAATTCTTAAAACATTGAGACCTTTCTGGTCATAAATATGCCAGTATTGTGTTTCAGGATATTTTGTGTTTTTTTTGTTTTGTTTTTTCAAAGTTGCATACCTTTCTTCCCCTTTGTTTTCTCTCAGATTTTTTTTTTAACATTTTATTTTTTTTTTTATTATTTTTTTCCCCCCAAAGCCCCAGCAGACAGCTGCATGTCACAGCTGCACATCCTTCCAGTTGCTGTATGTGGGACGCAGCCTCAGCATGGCCGGAGAAGCGGCGCGTCGGTGCACGCCCGGGATCCGAACCCGGGCCGCCAGCAGCGGAGCGCGAGCACTTAACCGCTAAGCCACGGGGCCAGCCCCAGGATATTTTGTTTTAATCGAAAACTTGGAATTACAGAAATGTTAGGGGTCCTTTTCCTTCCTCAGTCTTCAAAGGGTTCAAAATGTCTGTTTGTCCTCCTTTGGAAAATGAAAGCATACCATTTAATATTACTGCTTAAACTAAAATGTTCATCTGTTGTGACGAAACAATGTTACCTGTAACCACTTGAAGAGATGGGTAGGTTTCCTCTTGTTTTTTGCAATGGCCAGTACAGCTCTTGGTTTCCAGCTGCCCCGAGAGCAGGCGGTGAGGCCAGCAGCCCCTTCACCACTGCTGTCAGCGTCCTAGAGGGGATCGTCTCTGAACACACAGCTCCCGGATGTGCGATGCAGGATTGTACCTCTGCTCTGACAAGCTAGAGTTAATGAGCCCACCAAAGGGTAACACTTCAAAAGAAAAACTGTAAGATTTCAACTGAATTTGAAACTTTCAGGGGTTTTTTTTGTGACACCTATTATGTCTTCATGTATCCTTTTTTTAATCAGAATTTTTCAGCACATTCTCTGTAATTCAAATACTTTTTATCTTGCCTCTTCATATTTTAATTTTTGAAATATTTTTCATATACCAGGTCCTTCTGTTTTGAGTCTTGATATGTTTGCAGTATACATAGGAGAGATTGCGGAAGATCTTTTCAAATGACAGAGTCCTTATAAATAAACCACTACGAAAACAGAGAATATTTCTGTGACTACCACTCTTCCTTTTCTTTTGAGAGAAACAGAAGAGAATCCTGTCTAACTTTCACAATTGGATTCTGAGAACTTTCACAAATTTAAGGATAGTTTTAGGAGCAAAAGAAGGAGAAGAGGAGGAGGAGAGGGGAGGAGGAAAAAAGAAAGAAAGTAAAACGTAAAAAAAATGCTCCTGCCTTCAAAACTTATGTACAAAGCCTTGTCTAGGAAAATCTTAAATATTCTTTGGAAGTGGCCATGTCTCTATCTACCACAGTCAACAATTAAGTTTGGCAAAAAGTGGAAATGTGTATGTTGTTTCTTGATTGATATTTCCATACTGATTTCTGATGATCCATCTCATCCTGAGAGTGGCAACTTCGTGGAATTTTAACAGAGCTTTGTTGTATGTAAGTCCAATCCTAACACGCATACTGTCTCATAATTGTCTTTTATTCATGACAATCAACTGAAGTCTTGTGAATAAAATGTGATCATAACATTATTCTCAAAAATTCTGTATTATCAATATCTCACTTTACTGAAAAGCAAGTACAATAAAACAAAGTGAAATCTAAGATCGTCACAGTAAAGTACAGCAACAACTCTATTAAGAAATGGGTACGGTTAAACGACACGTCTTTGTCGAACATTTCAAAAACGGGAAGAAATGATATTGGAAGTGTAGGAATGCATTTTGGGCCATCAGAAATGGGATGCGTAAGACAGAAAGACATTTTAAAAGGTCTTAAGTAGTAAAGTGACAAGATCTGGACTATCCCAGGAAACAATAGCATTTTTATTGTGGAAAAGAAATTTCAGGTAGGTGTGTGCTTCAGATACACAGATTTTTGAGAAGAAGCTGGAAGATCCTTTCATCAGGTCCTATCACAACAGCAAACTACCCACCTGATCATTAAGTGGAGGGAAGGAAACATGATTTGACAAATATAGTAGAGTTTTCAATCTATACTCTTACCTTTGAGAATTTTCTGATCTAACTTGCCCAAAGGTCATGACTATTCCTTTTATATTCTAAAGACCATTGCCAAAAACCCTAAAGACACTCTATTTTTCCTAATTTATAGACTTGTTCATAGGAACTACAAATCTTAAAGAAAATTTACATAGATATCCTAACTCAAGGATCTGAAGATGAAAAGGACAAGGAAAAGCCGTTAGGCATTGGTCAGGCTACTCAGTCATTTTGCCTTACCAAAATGTCAAATAAGAAGCCATTATGTGCCTTTTTAACAGAACTTTGATTCTGTCAGGGAACTTGCAGAGATTCCTTCGTTTTAAGGGGAATAGGCCTTTTACCAGCCCCGGAGTTAAATCCTTCTTCTGGACTTCTCCCTTGACTTTTTGTAATTCAAGAAAAATTAGCTTCTACTTATGCAAACAACTATAAATCAGATTTTATATTATTTGTGGCTGAAGACATTCTAAACTGATATAGGAAACTTTGGGTAAACAAATAATTATATTTCAATATCAATGTTGATACGTCTAGTCAAAGATGACTAGAAACACACATGTAGTTAAATAAAATTGAGTTAATTGATTTTTATTGCAACAAGGGAGGTACACACCATGAAGAACTGAGGGGTATTTCAGTAAAAGAGTGTTGACAGGGACTTATGATAGGGAATAGGCTTTTATTAGGTAATTTTGGTAAGAGTTTAAGGAAGTAGGGATTTGCTCCAGACTGATTGTTCTCAGGAGCTAGACATAATTGCATGGTTAGATATTTTAATGAATCTCATCTAGGATGTAGAGGGAATGAAGTGAGGTTAAGTTTATATTAATAATAAAGTAGTCTCTCATATTAGTCAGGAAAAGGGTTGCTTGATCTTGTCTCTGGTTTGCTAAGTATTCTTCTGCTTATCTCTACTCAGATATGATAATGGAGTGGGCTTATTTTTGTCTTGTTCCATCCTGGTGTTAGTGAAATGTTTTATGTCCAAAGGAGAACATCACAGCCTTATCATGAACTCCAGGCCAACTACTAGCAAAACTACAACCTAGCCGCGAGTGCTATGCCAGCTCTAGAGTTCAGTGACTGTTTTTCCCTTTATCATCTGATTTTTTGTATGATTTCTAGTTTTACACCTCAACTATTTACACAGATGTTTAAAATCCAGTTGTAAGTATCTACTTGGGAATAAAAAGAAAAATACTCCAAAATATCCAAATATGAAGTGATAAGAATCCGAACTAAGGAAGTGACAAAGAGGATAAATAATATAGTTGGGATGCAAAATACATTTCTGATGAATAATAATTGTAACAATGAAGTAAATGTTTATGACCTATTAGATGCATGTGGAAAAGGGAAAACTGGGACTGAATTTAAGTGTTGTAGCTTGGGAGACTTATTGGAAAAAAATGATGTTGACCAGAATAGGAAGTGTGAGCAACAAGAAGAATTGCGGCAACTATGTCCAGCTCAGTTTTAGAATGCAAAGTTTGAGATATCTTCATGACATCCAGGTGGAAATTCCCAAAAGCTATTGGGACACCGATCCTGACACAAAAGCAAGAGGCCAGGATTAGAGAAAATTTGGGAGGAGGACATGAGATTCTCTAGAAAATGTTTGTGGACTGGGATGTGCATTGGTCTGAATGTGCAATTTAAATCATAGACATCTTAGATATTTCTTCATAGACACACAATGTATCAAAAAAGTTGAATTGTTTTGGAATCTTATTAACACGAAAAGTAAAATTGTGCTAATACTCTCTCATTCCTGCCTCTTGTAGGAAACTTTACCTGAACAAAAAAATATTATTTCAGGTCAGTGCATTATACGCATTTACCCCTTGGATTGCTTTGGTGTTTACGTTATATGTTTGTCTTTACTAGCTCTATGTCATTATCAACTAACACAAAATACAATCTCCTACAGGAAATTAAACTCAGCCAATTTTTTCTTCCAAGGAAATGGTTCAAATGGATGTTTTGTTCACCTAGGTGCTTGACATGATTTTCATAGCAACCAGCACAGCCCACAACCATGTGGGTTCCTAGAAGCTGCTGGTGGTCATCCTATGTAATTGTTATTCAGGCCAAAAAATGCCTTATCATTCATGTTTCCTTATATCACTGCCAAGGGGCCCCAATGTTGTGGCTGAGAGCAGGTGCCCTACTGTGTTTCTGATGAGTTTTACCAAAAGTAGTATGATTCTTCTATCTGCTAGCCTCAATTAGAGACTGACCTGTCTCTTCCTTCTCTCTTCTCTGATTTGAAGTGGAACTTGAAAAGAGGTGACTCACATAGTTCTTATCTTCAACTATCCCTGTCATGTATCAATATTAGTGAGAACAATTAAAAAAAGAAAAAACAGAAAGCTCTAGAAGATTGGAGAATGTTATAATCCGCAAATTCTTTTCTTTCATAAACAGAGTCTATAATTGACCATTATAACAGAGAACCATAAACTCAGAACCACCAGGCCGAATTCAGCTTGCCATCATCTTCTATTTGGGAAGTACAGTTTATTTCTAATAATTTGAATTTGCCTGTCTTTAGGTTGGATTTGAGCTTTCCAGTGTGTCATAGTCTCTACCAGTCTTTACTTTTTATAGCGGGCTGCATCATATATTTAATTTGGAAGTGAAAACAAAGCTCTAATTCTGGAACTACTTGTCTTAATTGACGTCATTTAAACACTTGTGACAGAATAAATCCTGTATGTAAGTTTACCTTTTCCCCGGCAAAAATTATATTCACAGAACAAATCATAGTGTCTAGCACAGAGCAGTCATCCAATATATATATATTTTTTAATGAATGAATTTGTTGGACAATTGAATAGCCTTTGGGTCTGGATGAACTTATTTTGGTGCAGCCAAATTTGCGTAGAAAATAGCAGAGGCTGGTCTGCTGATGGTTAAGATGCTTCTAATATATTTGATGGATGTTGAAACTAGATATCCCTATCTTTGAAACTTACATTGTATGTTTTATGTTGAAGAAACCTCCTGTGAAGTGAGGAAAATAACAGTTAATGTGTCCAAATGTTTATCCTTTGTCTGTGAAGCTGTATTGTATATTATCTCACTGAATTCTAGCAAAAACCCTGTTTAGTATGTATTAATGTACCCATTTTGTATTGGATGAAATTGAAGTTCAGAGATACTGAGCGATTTCCTCAGCTCACCAATCACTAAGTAGCAAATTAGACTTCAAGATCAGGTAGGTCTTTTGTTTTTTCCCCAAGGACTCTTGTGTTCCTCTTGCTTCTCTGATTAATGAAGACAGTTGTATCCAGGCTCTTTGATAAGAGGGCACATCCTAAGTGTTAGCCGGCCTGTTGGGATAGACTTGAGTGTGCAAAGAAAGCAGATCTATCCATCCACCCACCCACCCTCCAACTCACCCTTCCACGCGTCCATCACACAGCCAAGGTGGATGAGAATCCCTCTCCCGACTTCCACTTCTGTCAGCCGTCGTGTGTTTTTACTTCTTCCCTAGTTTCAGATTCTAAGGACGTTTTTAAGCACTTGCCCCTGTGCTGGGCACGTTTATGTACCAAATATTGTGAGGAGGCCGTGAGGGGAGCACAGGTGATCTGCTCCAGGCTTTGTCCCTTCTAGGACTGGCTCTGGGCCTCTCACAGAACACAGCTAATGTTCAAAGAAAATATTGAAAAAGTGTGTTAACCACTTGGTTTTAAATAACTCATAAGGATTAGTATTCATCCACATTACAGGATAAGCTAGTGCTGCAATATTTACTTGAAAGCCTGAGTCACACACATATGTAAATGAAAATTCAGTCCCACAATTGTCCCTATCATTAGGGTTTCCTTTTAGAACACTGCTGTTGCCCACTAAGAAAATCTCATCAAAAGGAAAGCAGGAACTCAAAATATGTCTGTTTAAAAAGATTGTGGACCAATTTTACTGTGTTAATGCTTTCTTTCTGATTACGATAATATACCCTAAATTAAACTTAGTAGTCAGCATTTCCACGCTCAAAGAATTGACTTGAATCTCTCAGCACTGCTCTAACCTTTTAGCTCTATAATTTCTCCTAAACTGGGTCACAGGTGGGTGCCCAAATACTCCTTCAGGTCTAATGAATCTTCTCTTAGACCATTCTTAAATGCAAGTGGCTTCCATATTTAGACCACTACCTCAAAAACCAGAGATAAAAAATATTGAATGCCAAGAATTGGATTCTTAAAAAAGAACTTGAAAGTCCATGCTAGATTATTTTAGATATACCTGCTGGTAACAGTGACGAGGCCTATTGGGCATGTGGCTTTCCTAAAATAAAGCTTATTAAAGCACGTTCAGGACTGTTAAAGTTAGAATGACAAGCTTTATAGACGGGGCCTCTTTAGAAATATTGTATGTGAAACTTCACAGAGTATTTAGCAAAATCTCCTAGAATATTCTTGAAAATGAGATAGAGACTGAATCTGAAAAGAAAATTCATAGTTGGCAGAACAGCTGTGCTCAAAATGTGAACACTGAAGCTTTTTCCTCAGTCTCTCAACTCAGATGCATTTCACCACAGGCCGTGCTTTACCAGGATAGCTTCCTACTAGATCCCAGAGGGGCAGCCTTGCAGCACTTAGTTATCAATGCTTCAAACACTTCATCAAATGTGGAAAGACAAGATTTTATCATTCAAAAAATGTATATGTATTATATATACACACACATGACTCATAGAGCAGGTTGATCTGTCAAAATATCTCTGGCTTGTTTTGCTTTTTCACCAAAACGTACTATCCGAGCTATAGGTATATCAATATGACTTTGTTTCCATTCTACTACAGAAACGTACTCTTGAGCCAAAACCTCCAGTACATAGAATGAACTCTGCTTTCCCTCTCCCTGGATCCTCATGAAAAGAGCCTTCCTTCAAACAAGCTGATCTATTTCACAAAGTCAAATTCTTCAAACCAACTTTTACTGGTGCTTTTTATAGACCAGGCACTGTGATCAGTACTTTACAGTATTTTGTTTAATCTTCGCAACAATCTGATAAGTTAGTTATTATGTACATTCAAAAATTGTGAAAGCATGGCACAGAGATTTAAATAGTTTGTTCCAGATAACTCAGGAAATAAGTGGCAGAGTTTATCAACTGAACATGGTGGAAGTCAAACCACGTACTTTTAACGATGAAGCTATAATGACTTCTTAGAAGAAGTTGAGAGTGTGCATGAGAGGCTGTCAAGGACCTAGAAGACCCCCATAGGGAAATGCAAGAACGGTAACTAAGACTACAGCACCACAGGAAAATTCTTTAGAGAGGCTTCTTGTTGGGTAAACAAATGTCAGACATGACTTTTCCTGTGGTCTTTGAATGTTGGCCAACCTCCAACACCCTAAGCAATAAGCACCAGACCTGCCAAGAGACTCTAACACCAATTTTATGATGCTGTGCCCATTGCTCATCTCCAGGGCATATAAAGGGGATGGAGTGATGAAGTTGGTTTGAAGAGCTATAGGATGATTTCTTTAGAGAGAGTTGTGAGATTGTTGCCAGACTTCACTGCCATTGCCCTTCTCAAGCCCTGTGAAGGTGATTTCAAAGCAGCCACTCCAAGACTTTGCCACAGGTCTCCAGAAAAATCAAAGCCCAAAGGTGGGAGGCTGGCCAGGGGTACCCAAAATGTGGCAAAATAGGCTTCCCTAGGAGCCATTTGCATTCCCCCAGCAATGAGACCAGTGTGGACCCTAAGACAGGACCTGGACTTGAATACCCTGGGAACTCCCTGAGGGATGTGGTAATCCCAGCTAAGGTGTACCAAGGAACTGAGGAGGAGTTCCAAACACTCACAAAAGCACCAATCAACAATGATTAGGTCTCTGACACCCCAGAAGGCATAAATGAAATGGTGCCCATCAAACACTCCCTCCCTCCTTTTCTCCTCTGCTGCAGCCTCTCCCTTTCCCCTCCAGCCTTTGATACAGAATTATGAATGGCGGAAGAAAAGCAGCCAGGAAGTTTTGGGGAAAGATAGAGACACGGTTAACCATCCCCTTTCTTCCACTGCAGGTCACTATCCTGAGCCAAGTCCAACAAGTGGGTTGGGATGGAATGTAGAAGTTTTAAACTGAAGGAGGGTTTAAAGCTCTAACATGAAGTTAGATTGGATGGTTTACTATCTTAAAAGTTAAGACTCTTCATGTCACTACTTTAGAACGAACACAGAAGCTATGAAATCTATCCAAAATTTCATTTAGGAACAGGGAAAAAACAAACCAAATGAGTGGGTTTGCAGATGCATTGATGTGGGAAAAAAAACTGATAAAATGCACCCCTAAAGGTTATAACTTATTTTAGAAACTGGCTATAATTGAAGCAAATCCTTGGTCAAACCTTCTTATACCAAGACCCCAGCTCTGCTCTTGTTTACCTGATCAGTCCCCACATCCACTAGATTTGGTTCTTGATTCTGCCTTGCTCCTGCACTTATATTTTATATTCTCTTATTTTCTTGATTTCCAGATTTAGTTTTCTGGCTTGCTCTCTGTCCCTGTACTGATCCCCTGCAGTCTCTACTGCCTGATTGTGTTCATTTCGGGGTTTAAGGTGAAAGCTAAAACCAAATCCATTATTCCCATCATTGACCCATACCTGGGGGTGATTCTAGTTCCTTGTCTCAACTCCTTCAATTTTCTACTGTCCCAAAGAATTCATTAATTGGGTTACAGTCGTGCATCACTTAATGACAGGGATACATCCTGAGAAATGAGTTATTAGGTGATTTTGCGGTCGTGCAAACATCATAGAGGGTACTTACACAAACCTAGATGGTATAGCCCACTACACACCTAGGCTGTATGGTACTAATCTTATGGGGCCACCGTTGTATATGGGATCTGTCATTGACCAAAATGTCATTATGTGCCTCATGACTGTATTCCCAGAGATGATCAGAGAAATGGCATTTGAGTGATAAACATAAACTGGCCAAACCAGCACAATGACCTTCTCAACCTCTCATTCATGAGGGTATAAATAATTCCTCAAGAATTATTTTCTTATACATTTTCCCCCTTGGTTTTCTTATTATTGCATTTATACCATGAAAAGAGTTCCTTATGCGCTTTCAGGTAAACAAATGTTTACCATTTACTTAGCCCCTGCAATGGGCTAATACTTTTATATAATCATTTCTGATCCTCACAATACCACCCTGTTCAAGTAGGTATTATTTTACTCACCACACAGACAAGGAAATTGGCTCAGAGAGGTTTAATGACTGGCCCGAGAATAACAGAACTAGAATTCAATTCCATATTTTTTTGATCCAGAAAGAACTAGAATTTGGTGAAGTCTTGATTTAGGAGTAATATGTAACAGATGTTGGGAGGATCATAGTCATATTCCAAAAGGCATATTTAGGGATTCATGAAGAATACTTCAAAATATTAACAGAGAAATGAGATAGACAAAGACAGACAGAGGGAGAAAGCTTGGCTTTGGCTAAGATTCCAGCAGTAGAAACTGCCAGACACTATAAATTAAAGCCAAACACTTGGATTTGTCCCTGGTTTTAGACAAATATCCATTGTGGAGCAGCACCAGAGGGATGGACTCCATTTAACCTGATGCCTGTGTTGCTCTAGCTGGCACCAGTCAGAACTTCAAGATTCATTCTCTTAACTGGGCATGACAGGGTACACCGTCAAAGGCTCCCACTCCAAACCCAAACTGAGTGCTTATAACCCATAGAGGAAGGGAGCTTTGAAAGCAGATAAGAAGCAGTGTTTTGCTTTCTTCTCATAGGCTGCTTGCTATTTTAGCCATGTGATTGCACTCCACTCCGGAGCCTGGCTGGGGAGAACCATTGGTCATGTTATATTAACAGAGAATTTCATGGAATACATGAGCCTTTTCAATATTACATATGATGTTTCTCTCTGGTACCTACAGTGGGAGTTCACTGAAGAGTAGCATTTTCTGTCGACTTGTGATTGCGGGAGAGTGTGGTATGAGTGGGAAAGGACATTCAGGGGTCCAATGATAAATTTGCAAATTGTTTCTATGGCTACCAAACATTTGTGGTCCTGGATATGTATCCTGCAACAACAAATCTCTTTACTCATGATCTTTATAGTCAATGACAGTTATAACGCAATACTATATTTCAGATATTAATTTAAAAATGTACTTATTGGACACATCTGAAAGTACAGAGGCAAGCAAAACAGACACAAATCTTGAACCTCACAATCAACTTTCTGACTACTGAATAGAACTCAGCAGAATACTAGTCCACTATGGATTCTGCTTGGTAATAATGTTAATAGTAAAATTAATAATTCCATTTGAGCAACAAAATAAAATAGTATGGGATCATAGCCCAAAGTGTAAAATAAATATTCATAGTCCATATTAGTATAAAGAAATGACTGAATAAACAAACAAGTGGGGGAGAATAGAAAAATCTCCCATGAAGAAGAATTCCAAATAAGTTATGTAGATACTCCACCTTCAAGAAGATGGAACATAACACCTCACTTAAGTATTGGCTGTGCACAGTGACTTCCTTCCAAAGAATACAGTATGGAAAGGGGATAAAAAAGAGTAACTTTTTAGCGATGAAAGCTGACAAACACTACATCAGCCAGGTGATCAATGTTAACACCAACAGGGATAAATCATGGTGATAGTACATACTTTTGATATGATGAGATGAAGATGGCACTTTACCTCTGTGGTCTTCCTCCCCAAAACACACAATCCCAATCTAATCATGACAAATCCCAATGGAGGGACATTCTCAACCAGTACTTCCTAAAACTGTCAAGGTCATCAAAAACAAGCAAATTCTGAGAAAGTGTTACAGTCAAAAGGAGGCTAAAGAGACATAATAGCTAAATGTGTTGTGGTACCCTGGATGAGATCCTAGAATAAGGAACAAGAAAAAGGACATTAGGTAAAGGCTAAGGAAATACGAGTAAAGTATGGACTTCAGTTGATAATAATGTATCAATATTGGCTCATTAATTGTAACAAATGTACCATACTAATGTAAGATGTTAATAATAGGAGAACCTGGGTGGAGAAATATGGGAACTCTGTGTACTGTCTTCACAATTTTTTTAATAAATCTAAAACTGTTATAAAGTTTATTTTTTTAAAAAAAAGCATTAATTATCTTTACAGTTTCCAAGTTACTTTCATATTCATTAACATATTTTAGCTTCATCAGTTCAATGAAGAATAGATCCCTCCTTGTGCCAAGTACTCTTCTTAGGCACACAGAAATACAGTCCCTAAACCCAAAGACTTTATAATCTAGCATTGAACATAGGTAGGAAAATTGGCCTGGCTAGTAACATAATGCCCATTTTATAGATAACTGAATGGTAGCTCAGAGATATTAAGATTTACCAAATTTACATACCTTTTAAGAGGCAGAGTAAGAACTCAATAGTAGGTTTTATGACTACAGCTTTATTTTTTTTCCGTTAAAATAAATTTATAACTGGGAGTAATGCTATTTTGCTTGAGAGACTCCATCATAACATGGATTTCCAAGACCATGTCAGTATGGGTGTTGGTTTGTAAAGATAAGAAAATGTCCTTTATTGTGTGTCATTGTCCTCTGCAGAATCGAGTACGCTCTATCAGATTCAGAGGTCCGGAAGTTCTTGTCCCTGAACTCTTAATTGATGTGAAACAAAGATACTTGAATTTGGTACCATATTCTATGGTCTGTGTATCCCAATCCTTTAAATAAATGACATTCTATCCAGTTGAATTCAGATAGCATAAGAGACACTCTGGAAATTAGTTGCTTCAAAAAGCCTATGGGCTTAAATTCCAAGTGCTTACTTACAATGATAGCAGAGCAGCGTGACATGATGGAAATACCATCATGGAAATACCATGGCTTGGAATTACAAGACATAGATTCAAATTTCAGCTCTAACATTGGCTAGTCTCATTATTTTAATCAAGTTATATATCCTTTCTGAGTAACAATTTCTTCACCTGTAAAATGGGAATAATGCTACTTATTTAGAGGTGTTTCAAGTACTAAAGAAATGTATGTATGTGACTCACTAAGCACAAAACCTAGCACAAAGTAGGAGTTCAATAAACATTGGTACTGGACACTTGCTAAGGGATGAGGTACATGATTCTGAATGAGGGAGAGCAAGAAAAGAAGAGGAATGGGACAAGGATGAGAAAGTCTATGTTATAGAATTGTCCAGAAGAAATGATCATCAGATGTGTAGAATACAAACAAGTCTTCTCTCCCCCTACTCCCAGCCTGAGACCTCCTAGTATATCACAAAGAAGGGGATGACAGGATCATTCGAATTGGCAGATTATTGATCTCTTGGTCATTGTTGGGATTCTCTGAACACCTGTGGCCCGGAGATAATCCAAAGTGTTTGAGCATATTTCTGTCAAAACAAGAGCAAATAATTTTTTATTCATGTCTGACATCTTGGCAAATTGCATAATCCAATGTGCTAATCTGGAGGATAAGTCTTTTTAATAATAACGCTGTTCTCATGCCAGTTCAATACTCACAACGACGTCCAAAAGTAGCACCAGAAGTTTATACAAGCTCTTCCATTAAGTTAAATGTAATTAAATTCCAGACTTTTTACATCATAAATGGTGTCTCTTGATGTTTCTTAAAACTAAAATGTACAAAGAGAATAAAACCCCATGTATCTGGTCGTGTAGTGAAGGCCCTCTAAACATTGGCTCTGCCGCCTCCAACTTCTCCTCTTGTGATCTTCTTTATGAGGGAGATGGTCAGCAATGGGAGATGACTTGTAGAGAATCCATCTCCTTGCAAAGGATGGAAGAGAGGGCCTCCAAAGGCCTTTCCTTGCCTTTGATTTCCTGATCCGCAGCAGTTTCCCCTCTGACACATTCTTCTGACCTTCAGCATCTGCAGCATAAATGGTGGGACTCTGAAATTCTACCACCCCTTTTTCTGTTTGAACGTTGCTGCTTTTAGTTCAAATGTTGACTTTATTTTCTGTGTGTGAGTTCTAGAGCTCTAGGCCATGAACATTTTCAAAATAAATCAGCTCAATAATAAACATGCATAATTCTCATTATAGGTAATGATCTGTGTGGCTCAGGTCTGCCAAGTTGAGCCCTAAATCAACCTCCAGAACTGTTTTGAATGTCTAATATGTACAGTGGCATTACTGGTGCTGATCCCAGCCATATGAGGTCAGTGTTTCAATTTCCCTGACAGCAGCTCCATTGGCAGGACAAACTGCACAAGGGTTGCCAAAGCTAACATATCAGGTAGCTGGGCCTCCAAACAGATGTGTTCCCATTTCCCGTTATTCTCCCTTTGTCTTTCATTGGCAATTTCTATATGTGTACCAAGCCAATTGTGATGCTTACTCAGATGTGCTCAAAGCCCATTGGAGTCCTTAGCCATATCTGGCTGAACTTGAGAATTGAATCTGACCCATAGTTTGAAGTGGTTGGAAAATTTAAGGCTCCTTATCTAATGGCTGACATACTAGTTAAATCTTTTCTGCTATTATCAGGGAAGCTTAGAGTTAAAAAGAAAAACTAGTGGAAATGAGCATTACCTGACATTTTGCCTCTTGTTAACTACCTTGATTTTTGCCAAGTCCTAGATTCATGATATCCAAGCTTTTAGTCCATGTACCAACTAAATGGCTGCATCAAAATTACCTGAGATAGATGCTAACAATACTTATTTCCTGACCCTGCAGCAAGCCTATAGAATCAGAATCTCCAGTTACTAGACCCTGAGATCTATATAGTTTTTAACCTTCAGGTTAGCAACCAGGTTTGGGACTCACTAAGAAGGTTCTCTTTGGACCAAAGCATTCCTAAGATGTCTAAATCTGGCTCAGGTTATCATTGATCTGGATTTTTCCCAAGGCTCAGTTTTGATCTACAGCAGAGTTACAGTACCACAGTAGAGGTAGATCTTTAAACTTTTCCAGTTTGTCCTAGGACTAATGTCAACTCCTGGAGATGGCACAGGGCTAGATAGGAAATGGAAGAAGAACTCATCGTTGAGCACCCATTACACACCAGGTTCTATGTGAATTGTTTTCCATATGCAACATGGAAAAAAACATTATTTGTAATTTATAATTCTCTCTTACTTTCTAAAGAAGATATACTCCAATGACTGAAGGGTCCTTTGTAGACTTAAAAAGAATGATGCATAGGGGATGGTTGTTTGGAGGGAATGGAAAAAAGTTAAATTGAACCTCACAGGAAAGGAAACGAGAAAGAGTGAGATGAAGGTATCTAGGAAGGGGGAGACTGTGGCCAGGAAAACCAGACCCTGGAGGACAAGGAGAGAAAGAGATCTGAGACTGAGAACTGGTCCATGCATGAACAGAGTACAGACTAGCTGCTCTAACAAAAGGACCCCAAAATGTAACGACTTAAATGAGATAGTTTATTTTGTTGGCATTTAATGGTTCAAGGATGAATAGTTGAGAACTTCTGGTTTTTAAAGTCGTTCAAGATGTCAATATTCTTCACACCACAAGAAATGGGAAGGAGAGTCCAAGACAAGCGCCTTTAACTCTGAGAAGATGTCTGAGCAATGCACACATCATTGTTGTTCATACCCCGTGTGCCTGCCTTGGTTACATGGTCAGACCCGGATGCAAGGGAGGCCAAAATATGTAATCTCTAGCTGGGCAGCCATGTTCTCAGCTGAAACTCGGAGGCTTCTGTTGCTAAAAAGAAGAAGGGGTGCATGGATATAGTATTACAATTAGCAGTCTCTATCCACTCAGCAAGAGATAACTAATTGCATGTTTTGGAGTGAAATGCTATATCCTGTGCCATGTGACTTTACACATCTAACTTTCCCCCAAAATATTTAGCAAAATATACATTGTTAACTAGTGTCTTGGAATGGTTTCTTTCTAGCAAACGTTATCAGCCAAGTTCTGCTTCAAAGTTGGCACACTGGCAAAAACAGAAGTTCTGCCCAGGGATAGGGACACATGAGCTGCATTCGTATCACCTTGTTTTATCTTCACAACAGCCACATCGAGCAGCCACCACCATCTCCTTATTAGAAGAGAAAATGGAGGCTCAAAATGTAAATAACCAGTAGCCACATATCTAGGAAGTGACAAAGTCAGGATTCCAGCTGAAGAGTGCCTGATTCCAAACCCTTGCACCACAGCTTGGTGTCCCCTCAATTTGTGCCATGCTCTACCTTCTTTCCCGAGGGATGGCAAGAAGCATTATTGGGCCCAAAAATGTGGGTTATTTCTCTCTGCTCCTTGTACCTCTGTTCTCCCTTTGAGTTTTCCATATGACCAAACCTCCTACAAAGCAAACCCCAAACCACCTTAAGCAAATATTTTCAGATAGGATGAAGATCTATTACCCTAATTTGAAAACTTAACCTTTTGAAAGGTTTTTCCCCCCAAAGATTTGACAGTTAACTTTTAAAACATTTTAATTGTGCAAAACTATAGGTAAAATTGGTAGAAAATTTGCCAGTATCTGTTCAGGGACATTCAAATGTGATGATAACGACACAGTTATGTGTTCAATTTGCTTCCGGAGATAATTAAGAAACACACATATCATGTCACGGAGGTAAGAAAAATCTAAGGTTTCCATGACTATACTGTTTACATTCACTAAAAACTACTTTTAAAAAAGTAGTTTTTTACTTTTTTTCATGCCTCCTAGTATGAATAACTTTGTCTCTGGGGTAACATTCTACCCAAAAGGGCATAACATTTCTCTTAACAAATCCAGAGTTCACCTGCCCACTGAAAACCAGCCCTTCCATGAGAAGTCTGACTTGTCTTCCCGGTGATGTACACAAGAATCTGCTATGCACCTATTTCCTCTAGCGAATGGAGAAAAGTGGATATTTAATCAAAAGCTGAATACTAACAGGCATAGACCAAGGTTGTGTAAGGATTTAGAATTGTACTCAGTGTCCTGATTCTCAACACAGAACTCTGAAAAAATATACGCTAACCATGTCTTGCTACAAACAGGAAACAATCTTACAGGGTCAGGAATTAAGGTCACAGAAGAAATTATGAGGAACTCTGACAGAAAACTTCTCTCTCAGCTCTGTTTGAAAGTATTTATGTTTCTCAGAAGATAGACGATTTATTTAGGTGGTGTCTGCATCAGCATCACCCTACATGAGGTCCATGGACACTAACCTCTTAAGAGGGTCCCTGAAAAGAAGATGCCTGTGGTTAAAGTTGGGAATGTTGCATATTCCATCACGCTGTTTGAGATACACGAGATATATCAACATATTAACGCTCTAAAAAAAATTCCTTAACACTTACCTTTGTTTAATATAGTGTTGCCAAAACTTGTTTGACCACAAAAGCCTTAAGAAAAAAAATACTGTTAATATCCTACCCCTCACTGCTAACCTATAATGTATTTTCCAGTCAGTGATCAAAAGGATCTTTTTAAAGCATAAATAAAATCATGTCACCCCACTCTCCCTTGCTCAAAAATCTCCAGTGGTTTTATATCAGCTTCATGTGGAAATCACAGTCCTGACAGAGGTCCACAAAGTCATACATGATCTGGTCTCCCACCTCTATCAACATCTGCCTCACAGGTTCCTCCCTGGGCTGCACTGATGGCCCTGCTGTCCCTGGAAAGTGTCAAGCACTCTTTCACCTTAGGACTCTTCCACTGCTATTCTGTTGCCCAGATATCTCTATGCCTTCCTCACTCACCCTATTCTGATCTCTGCTCAGATATCATTTTCTCAGAAAGTTTTTACCTTTATATAAAACATCATATCTAAATCAATGTTTCTCCTCTATTCTTTAGCCTCTCATCTTATTTTTCTTCATAGTTCTATTCATTGTATGATATTATAGAATTACTTGTTTATTCACTTATTTCTCATCTCCCTTATTAGAATGTAAACCGTGAGCAGAGCTCTTTTTCTGTTTTGTTTCCTCTTTATCCCCAGTAACTATCAGCAACACATAGCAGGTGCTCAATAAATAAGCTTTGAATGAATGAATGAATATCCTATAGGACCAGCATCCCATGGAATACACTCAGAAATTGTTGGGTTTTATAACGCCAGCACAACTGATAGATTTGATTAATTCAAACAATCAACTAAATGTAAATAAGCAGGAAAAGAAAAGTTCATAAAACCAATTATTTGGTTGATAAAACTCATCCAGAAAAAAAATGTTTTGGTCTAATCTTTTTACCACATGAATATCCAGAAGCATTCCACAAAAACATTTTTAATCTCTTTTTCCTGAAATATATGAGGTTCTAATTCCTTAAGGGAGTTATTTTCCTACTTTTTTTATAGCTGGGAACTTTTCTGCTCACAAAACTGACCTAAAGTTCTGGAAATTACACCTTGGCTTGATCTCCACTGGAGAATATTCAGATTCTATGACCTTCAGTGAGGAAAAATGCAAAGTACTTTTCTGGCAACTGAAATCTACTGAGTAGGTGAAATGTTGAATTTTGTTACTTTGCAATTCCAAAGGTCTTGCATCAAGAAAACAGTGGTCCAATTTCACATTATTTGAATTATGATTCTAATGATCTTATTGTGAACTCAGAGTTCAACTATTATAACTCTTGAAAAATCAGGGAAAAGCAATTAAATAGAGATGTGTTTCCTTGAATATGTCACAAATTGAGAATGGAGTATTATTCACAACCATCATTAACATCATAAGAAATCACTGCCTTGACTTCAAAAGAGTCACTCACCATCACTGAAGAATTACCTGCTTAAAAGACAAAATAAAGAAACCAGGATTGAAAGTTACCACTAAATTCCTTCCCCAGAAAGCCATAATTTCTAGCTGCCACTAAAAAGAAAAATGATTACCGTGCTCTCTTCCTTGCTTGGTGATAGTTTAGAAGTTGATTTTTCAAAGACAAGCTAGGAAGATTTGATGAAGAGGCTCATTTTTCATAATTATGTAAACTGTACCTAGGGAACAAGAGAGGAAAAAACTTCTCTGTGTCAGAATGTCAGCAGCAACAGAAGCCTAGGTATGGATGAGTGCCTTGGATGGACTTGAATCTCAATCAGTCTAAGGATGGAGAATGAAAGAGGTTAAGAGAAAATAAGATAAGGGAACAGGATGCTAATTTGGAAGTTTCAACTGAGGCACAGAGAAAGTCTATAAAATAACAATGGTTTTCAGTGGGCCAGGCCATTCTAAGAGCTTTTCTTACTTTAATTCTCATGATAAAGACAGGAGGCAGGAACTCCCACAAACCCCATTCTCTAGATGAGGAAACTGAGGCACAGACAGGCCAAGTAACTTGTCCAGTGTCTCATAGCTATTGTCATGGGTCTCAGATTCCAGTTTAAACCCAGGCATTGTGATTTAGAGTGCAGGCCAAAAATACCACACAAAATACTGAGGTAGCTCAAGGGACTGACCATATGCAGAAATTTGTAGGAATCAGCCAGCTGAAAGCTGGTTTCACAACACCAAAAACAGAATCTTACCCACAAAAGGGTGATGAAAGATTGTGCTAAGAAAGTACAGGTGATGAAGAGAATTTTGTGAGGAAATTTCTTTGGCAAAATCCATCTTTTTAGCCCCAACCCTCTTCCTTCAAGTAAGAGTGATGGGTGGCTCCAGCCCCCTCAAGATGAGTCTAGTGATTGGGAGAGGATTGGGGGAGGGGTTCAACAAGACCACCCAGAGAGCCTTTGTTATTAGGGCCACAGTAGACTGAGATCTGACCTTTGTCACCAGAAATCTGGAAGGAGCAGAGATGGGCTCAGGAACGGCTTTGATAGTAAAGCTAAGGCAGGTTTCTGCAGCTTCCTGAAAGAGACTATACTCCCCTCTTAAGGTCAGCCAAAAAAATGTGTGATTTTCTTTTTTCTGTGAAACAAGATGCAGAAGAATTGGCCTGGAAAATCTAGAAATGTATTTCTGTTTTGGTCACGCTGTTTTCCTGGTCCTTAGAGTAGTGCTTGTCCTAGTGGCTAGAACAGACGTTCAATGAATATTTATTAATTTTATAAATTATTATTTTATTATAAAATATTATTATTTTATAAATTGTTATTAATATTTATTCATCAATATTAATTGATTAGTTAGTTAATTATTGAACAAAGCCCTGCGGAAGGAGTGGACAGCCAAAGGAGAGCCACTGCTACATCACAGGATATCCAGCAAGGGCCTTCCAAAATACCCACTCAATTTCCTATGAGAAAAAAGACAGCCTTTTTACATCATTTACCCTGAAGATTGCTTGTAGATGAAGACATATGTGAGCGTCGTATAATCTTTTCCACTAAGTCCACTCGCCCTCCTCCCATCTTATCCTGGACGAGTTACTCCACTTCCACCTCTCACTCTTGCAGTTAAGAGATCTGAGGAGGGAGGCAAAGATTAGATGGCCTTTTTCCCCAAGGCACATGGCAGGCTGGGAGAGGCATGTGGGGAGAGAAGATTTAATATCAAATCAATGTCTGGCTTTTGATTACCTTTAGAGCTTTCTCACTCCAATTTCTGCATCAAGACTGTCTTTGCACTTAGAGTGTCTGCAGGACTGAAGTAGAAATTATGGGTCAAGTCGGTGGTGTGCTGGAGCCTTGAAAGAGTCAACCAGGCACACCTCTTCCCAGCTCCATCCTTCTTCAGTGATGTCACAATGGTAGCTTGAAATCAATCATGATGGGAAAATTTACACCATGGAAATTGTCAAGCACTACAAATTAGCCACCCTGCCTCTTGCCCCAACCAAAAGTTAGAGGTTAAATATTGAGCAGCATTCCCTCTTGCATTACTAGGCTCATATAGTTTCACAGGTAAATACAATTAAATTTCTAAGGTGCTTATCAACCCAATCTTCTTCAAACTCTTTTAGAGAATAAATATTCCTAAATCCACTCTGTAAAGACAGTGACCAGGAGAGCAAAGCTGGACAAAGAATGGAAAGCAAGACCCTTTCTCTCATGATCATAAATGCAAAATACCCTAAACAAAATATTAATCATTTCGATTCAACAATTCATAAAAGTGGTAAAACACAATGAATAACTTGGGTACATCCAGGGATACAAAGATGGTTTAGCGTTATAAAATCTATAAATGTAATTTACCACATTAACAGATTAAAGGAGAAAAGTCATAGGACCTTTTTCATAGGCCCAGAAAAAACTGATAAAATTGAATTTAAATTCAGGATAAAACCTTCAATAAGTGACAATAATAAAGGGTAACTAAACGACAACATACCCTATAGTATACATCACCCTAAATTGGGAAAAATAGAAAATAGATGAAGATGCCCATTATCACCACTTCTACTAGCATTTTATTGGAGGATTTAACCAGAAAATTAAGACAAGAAATAAAATTAAGATCATAAAGATTGAAAATAAAAAATAAAATATTATTTGCAGGCAATTTTATCACTTACATAAGAAGTCAAAAAGAATATACAGAAAATTTATTAGAAATAATGAAAGAAGTTATCAAGGTGGATATTCATTCCTACACATCAGGAACAATTTAGAAAATTTAATTAAAAGGAAGCTTATCTTTAAAATAGGTAAAAAAAAATCAAAAATATAGAATTAAAGGGGCCTGCCCGGTGGCGCAAGCAGTTAAGTGCGCGCGCTCCGCTGCGGCGGCCCGGGGTTCGCTGGTTCGGATCCCGGGCGCGCACCGATGCACTGCTTGGTAAGCCATGCTGTGGCGGCGTCCCATATAGAGTGGAGGAAGATGGGCACAGATGTTAGCCCAGGGCCGTCTTCCCCAGCAAAAAAAGAGGAGGATTGGCGGATGTTAGCTCAGGGCTGATCTCCTCACAAAAAAAAAAAAAAAAATATAGAGAATTAAACATAAAAGATGTGAAAAACACCTTGGGAAATTGATAGACGTCATTGAAAGACATTAAAGAAGAACTAAATAGATAAAGAGATATACCTGTTCATGAGATGAAGAGCTGATTTTAAAATTAATACGGAAGAATAAAAGGCCTGAATTATCTCAGGCACTACCAAATATCCAGGCTCGTTTTAAAGCGATAGCAATTATGTCCCGGTGCAGAGATAAAAAAATTCGTCAATGGAATATAGAATTCAGAGACACATCCACACATATGCGGAATTTTGACACATGAAAAAGGTGGTACTCCAGATCATTTGGAGAGAAAGCTGTTAAATAAATGGAGTTAGAATAAGGTTATACAGAAGGAAACATGAAATTGAGTCCCTCCTAATAGCATACCCAAAAATAACTGCAAATACCTCAACTTGTAAAGCTGAGCATATCCATAGCCTATGACCCAGCAATTCTTCTCCTAGGCATGTGCCTAAGAGAAACTCCTGCACAAATACCCCAGGAAACCTGTACAAAATGTTCATAGCAGCCCTGTCGCATAGTAGCAAAAACCTGGAAATAATTAAATTGAAAGGAGAATGGATAAATAAATTGTGTTATTGTGGTATGCTAGCAAAATAAAACACTCTACACCAGTCAAAACCAATGAACTACATCTAGACACAAAGATATGGATGAATCTTAGCAATATAATTTTAAGTGAAAAAATAAATCGCAGAAGATTAAATACATCATGATAACTTTCTTTTTATAAATTTAAAAGTGACTAAAATTTTTTGGTGAACAGGTATGATATAAATATGCTACAAGGAAAGTGGGAGGATAATCAGCACCACATTTGGGACAGTAGTTGTCTTAGATAAGAGAGAGAAAGAGGTAGGACATAGGAAAGGAGTACACGTGGAGATATTAGCTACTATCAGTGTTCTAGTTTCGTATTTCTGGTGGTAGTTTCAAAAGTGCTTACCCTAGAGTGATGGTTGAAAAATGGCCTTGAATGGAGCGATAATGAGAGTCAGTCACAAAGCAATGATCATAATTAACTCAATTCTATGATTCTGAGATCCAGTTAAAATAAGAACCCTATTAAAATAAGAACCCTGTTAAATCTTTGTTATAGGAGGAGGCCACTGAGGCACAGAGAGGTCCAGCAACTTGCTCAGTGGTAGAGTCAAGATTTTTAATCCAGGTGGTCTGATCCAAGAGCCCGTGATCCTAGTCATATGCTCTGACGCGGGTGGAATTGCTTCCTGTTCATAGCAATATTAGCACCATCTGGAATGTGCATATGTAAAAGAAAAAAATTAAAGAAATAGAATAGAAAGAATATGATAGTAGCAGCAATAACAGGAGGAGACAGCATCTTTCAATTAACTTAGACAGCCCTTGTACCATAATTGCTAGACTCCAGGTAAACACAGAGGGCAACAAAGAACCTAGACACCTTCCAAAGAAAGAGGGATACTGAAGATTTGAGCAACCCAGGATTTGGAATGAACAAAGTGACACAGGAGGAGACGTTGGGAACTAGGAACAGGAGTGAGACAGATTCAACTACCCTTGACAACAGAGGTGTTAACCATCGTTAGAAAGAAAGAATTGGTGGTTAATATATAAGCTACAACAGCATCACAGAAATTATCCATTCTAGGTCATACATATGACCCAAATGTCCGCTAGAGTCACCCTGTACTGGGATATTTAATTCAATTTTATAAAATGCTGGATTCCCCCTCCCTCCTTAGGCACCAAATTCAAAGGGATTCTTGAGAGCTCACATTTCCTCTGGTGCCTATATTCTTGATTTCTGCTCCCATGAGCTCTCAAACTCATTCACATCTTACTTCCTATGACTATTCTCTTCTCTCTTGGCTGTAGTAACCCAGACACAGAACCTATTTCCTTTTACATTATTTCTCCCACAACTACTTTCATAAGGCATTTTGTATGCTACTATAGCACAAAAACCAATTTAAATTCTAACATTACACATCCCTGTTTAAATGTCCTTTAGCTGCTATGCCACCAGGCATTCCTCACTGACCACACTTCTCCACAGATTTTAGCTGACTATGTGTCCTGATTCTCTCTTTTTTCTTCATCTACCTTCTAATTTCCTCCTTGGCACAAATTCAATTTCGTGTTAACTTCTCACACAGAATATTTTAGCTTTCTCTTCCTCCATTATTTAACAACAGCACCCAAACTCTGTCAAAACATTCCATCAAGGTATTTCTAGACATAGACCATCTCTTTTCTTAAGGTTTATCCTTGTGCCATGTAATACTTCTATACTGATCAGTAAACAGTTGCTACCAAAGGCTCCTAGTACCTCCCTACCACTTCCTTGGATCCTCCACTGGAAAGATCCCCCAACCTAGTCCCCACAATTCAGCAACTGAATAGATAATGGGCAGCATGGCAGAGAAGCTTGATCCAGACTTATCAATATTTTAAAAATATTTTTAATATCACCCTATTAAGTGTGTGTGTAATAACACAATGATAAACATATATGTTGATGATGATTAGATAGATAGATAGATAGGTAGATAGATAGATAGATAGATAGATCTATTTTGACATCCTAACATTCCTTGCCCCCTTTCTGTGGTTGAAGACCCCAATTTTCCTGTAAAACTTTATCCCTCCTCCATTACTTGCAGTGTTCCTAGATGGTTTACTCAGGGGACTAAGGATAGACATGTGACCCAAATTAAGCAAGTCAGACTCTGACTCCTGTCATTAGGATTGCTAAAGTAAAATATTGCATGGGACATACTTAAACTAAAAATTACTGGTTGTTCATCTAAAATTCAAATTTAACTGTGTCCAGTATTTTTACTTGCTAAATCTGACAACCCTGCCAATAATTAAAGTCATAGCTGCTTGACACAGACAGAAGCCTGCTAGAGTCCAGCTATTCCTCTGTCCATTAGTTTTGGCCTCCAAGATTCCCTACTACTACCCAGGCTCTGTCCTGCCTCAAATCTGGTTATTCAACTATTCCTCCAAATCTTTGACTATCTCTACTCCTAAATCCTTCCAATATATTTCTTTTGTTTTTTTCTCTCAGATATCTAGAGTTGTTTTTTATAGTTTGTAGCAAAAAACCCTAGTTGAGATATCACAGCAGAGAGAGAACTGGCAGTCCTGTGCTGGGAACAGCCAGGTTTTTTGTGGGCCAAAGAAAATCCTTAAAACTGAATTTATTGCCATTGAGATCTAAGATAGGAATACTTACACAAAAAATTGAGCCTTCTGGCTTCTCCAAAAACTCAAATCTGGCAATATGGGGCTGCAATCACACACGGCGGCAACTGTCTGGATTGGAGTAGTTATCCCCTAGCCAGAGCATGTGCTCATATATTTATATTGTCTATCAGGCCCTGCGGGTATTCGAGTCTGTGATCCATGGTATAGATAGTGCCTTCAAGCTCCCTGGTTTTTTATTGCTTACCTGATTCAGTTCAGTTTAATTCAGTAAACCTTTTCTTAGTACCTAAAGTAGTTGGCACTAAGGAGAATGAAATAAGGTACGGTCCATACCATCAAGAAACCTCTTAGTCTAATGAGTGCGACAGACACTTCAAAGAGAATTTCATATATGATATGGTGAAAGAAATAATGGAGGTAGGTACAGGGCAGTATGAGAACCAATAAAGAGCATTTCATTCAACCTGGATTACCAGGGAATGTTCTAGAGAAGATAATGCCTCAATGAGTTTAGAAGGACAAGGGAGAAGAGAATTCCTGACGGGCAAGCAGGTTAAATAAAGAGAAGAAGGCATGAAACAGCAGGTGAAGTGTGAATAAGCACAAGGGGTATTTTTTGGTTTTTTTTTGTTTTCAACAATCAGGCAATTTCTGATGCCACAGCTTTATTTTAACCTCTGGCAGTCTCCAACTCCTGTTGACTAGACCTTAGTCCCAAGTTGTCTTTACTCCTGGCTTGTAGGTGTTCCCTCAACCTTGGCCCACCCCAAGATGTACTTATTGTTTCTACCAGTGTGAATTTTCCGTTCTGTCTCTGTAATCACCCTCCACAGAAGTGTGAGCCACCCACTTAAAGGAAAACCTCATGGTGCCACCTCCAGGTAAATGGCATTTCCAGGGAACCAAGCCAATAGTGAGTCAAATACATCTTCTCTTTGATCTACCTGTCTCCATATCTTCAAAATCAGATGAGGGTTCTATGATTTCTCTCCTGGCAGGTAACAGATCTCTTAAAAATACCATACATTTTCAGCGTTAAATCTCATAGATCAGAATCAATAAGATAATGATACTGTAAATTTGTTTCTCGACTCTTAGAACCCCCTACTATGATGTAGCTATTCTTAAAAGAATCACAAGGAGAAAGTTTTCTCTTGTTTGCTGCTGTGTCCACAGTTCTGCAAACGATATTTGACACGTAGTCAATACTCAACAAATATCTATTGAGTTTAATTAGTGATATAAGATTTGTCACGTATTAAAAATATATATGTTTTTATAGTTCTACTTGCGTAGCTTTTTAAAATGCAACCAATTCCAATAATCTTTATCAAGCATGTAATATTACTGTGACTGAATGGTTTAAATATAGACCATAAGCATTCCTTCTTTTTGATACTTAAAGAAAATTTGGTGTTTAAATCACAGGCTTACTTTAGAAAAGACAGTGGATCAATTGCAGCCAAAATTATTTCAATCTGGGTCTGGCCCAGTGGCATAGTGGTTGGGTTCACACACCACTTTGGCAGCCTGGGGTTGGTGGGTTTGGATCCCGGATGCGGACCTACATGCTGCTTATCAAGCCATGTTGTGGCAGGCATCCCACATATAAAGTAGAGGAAGATGGGCATGGATGTCAGCCCAGGGCTAATCTTTCTCAGCAAAAAGAGGAGAATTGGCAACAGACGTTAGCTCAGGGCTAAACTTCCTCACCAAAAAAAAAAAAAAAAATTATTTCAGTCTTTTTGTATGGTATAGGGATACAAGAAACCAATATAACTAAATCTTTTTCTTTAAAATATAAGATTTATCAAGTGGTAAACTGAGCGTTATTTTGTTGTGTTATTTATAAGGCATTTCAAGGAGAGAACCAAATAGACATATTGGCACTTTCTTGGAAATTGCCTACCCACTTACTTTGCTATTACTTATCTATTTATACCCAATCTTGTTCCAGAAAAGATTGAATGTGGCTTGTAACGTTACATAAAATACTTAAATAGCTTAAATAAAAGCATAGCAAAAGGAAGAAAAAAAGGACATAAAATACAACTAGAAATGATGCTAAAATGTACTTTATAGAGACCCATTTGATTGCTACAACTGAGTCAAAAATTTGGCCCTGAGCATGCTACCAAGTTCACTAGAGAATGGAAACCTGATCAGTTCCTCAATGCCCAGGGTTCATAACATAGAAACAGCAATTTATCAGCATAAGTACAATGATTATTATTCTAACATCAGACAGGATATGCTCAATAGTGTTCTTATACTTTGCCTCAGTATAGGCTGATGATCACAGTAGAGAACAATTTAATAAAAGCAATTCTACAAGGAAGAAATACCTCCTGATGACTTTCCTCTTCTTATTTACCCACTTGCGATAATCAACATGAGTAGCTAAGAATTACAGTATACACAGCATGCTATTGCTGAAACAGTCCCTTAGGTAGAATATTCCTACATATTTTTGTTCTGAATTATCATTTCGTTTTTCATGCAATATATTTCTAAACATCAAGCACAGAAATAAATAATCCTGTGTCTTTAGCAGTGCCATTCAAGAAAGAACCACCAATAATCTTGATTTTGTTACAGGCTTTTTTGTTTGCTGCTATATAAAGAAAATTATGATCTTTATTTAAAAGAGTCAGAAATATTCTACTACCTTCTTTATATTTGCATAAAGTCTGTGGAGTTCAGCATTGTATTAGCCACAGCATTTAAAATCTCCTATTGTTATTTTAATTATTTAAGACAAAGATGCATAAAGGTTATATTGTTTGACAAAGTCATGATGACTAAGCAAATAACAGTGTTTTTAAAAGGGAAAATGTGAAATTTTACTTTTTGACATATAATTGTTTCACCTTATAAAAATACGTTTAAAAAGAAGATAGCTTAGTTTTTAAATCGAACATTGGGAGTGGGGTGGAAATTTGAGTTTCTACTTTAACAAGCATTTGTTGTGCAACAGCTGTATGTGAAGTACTGTACACAAGATTTTCACACGTATATACTGTAGTAAGTATCCTGACAACATCGCTGTGATGTGGATGCTATCATTCCTATTTTACAGATAAAGAAGCTGATGCTCTTATGCTCAAGTCAGTAAACTTTTCCTATAAAGGGACAGAGAGTAATTATTTTAGACATTGTGGATCATTAAGTCTTTGTCACAACTACTCAACGCTGCTGTAATGTGAAAGCGGCCTTAGACAATACTTAACGGGTGCAGCTGCATTCCAATAAAACTGTATCCATAAAATAGATGGCAGGTCCTTGGGCTATAGTTTGCATACTGAAAACATTAGTAACTTGCTCCGGAAGTCATTAATAACTTGCTCAAGATCAGTCAGCTAATAAGTAAGGAAATCTGGATTAAAATTCGAATTTTCTGCTTTGAAGCCCAGTGTTCTTTCTACTCTCCCATAGCTTCTTCAGTACCCAGACACCCACTTAAAAATAATTTAAAAGGGAATTTGAGAACAGCTTTTTTTAGTTTAGTTTTTTGAGGACAACTTTTAATTAGTTGTTTTTAATCTAGCCAAAATGATATCCCAGAAAGTTGTTAGAAAAATGTTTTAAAATATTCAATCAATTATCTACTAGGAGTTTTATTTACATGTAGAGAAATAAACTTTAAAAATGTTTTTGTTGAATTCAAAGGCAACTTCTTTTCCTTTAACTAAATAAAGCAACAGATTAATTTATCTATCTACCCAGCCAGGAGATACTTGTGGAAAAGCTTCCAAATGCTGGGCATTGCACTCAAACTTGGAGAAAACAAAATGAATAAGGCACTAACTAATAAAAAACCCTACCCAAGCCCCAATGTAGTGTACACACAAGCTCCCTGGGATACATGCTTTAGAACAAAGACTGCTCTGGATCTTCCCTAACAAATCTTAAAAGCAAACCCTGAAGGTAAAAACTGAAACCAAATAAATCTGTGCAGAAACAAAGTCCAACACTATTTAAATAATACAGCAAAACCCAGATTCTAAAAGTAGAAACTTCAAAATGTCTGATACCCAATAAAAATTGCCATGCAGGAAAAAATAAATGACACATAACCAGAAAATCAATCAATAGAAACAAATGCAGAAATAACAAGATGATAGAATTAGCAGAGAAATGCTTTAAAACAGCCATTATAAATATGCTCTGTATGTTCAAATAGTAAAGGAAAACATGAATATGATGAGGAAAGGATGGAAGGTATAAAATAGACCCAGAAGGAACTTCTAGGATTAAAAAATATGTTTGAGGGGATTAAGAACAGATTAAACAATGCAGAAGAAAAGATCAGTGAACTTCAAAACATAGTAATACAAACTATTCCACATAAAGCAGAGAGCGAGAAAAAAAAAAAAAGAGGGAAAAACAAAGAGATACGGTGACCTATAGGAAAATATCAAGTAGTCTAACACATTATAATTGAAGTCCCAGAAAAAGAAGAGAAAGTGAGATAAAAAATTTTTTAAGAAATTATAACCAAAAATATTATAGATTTGATAAAAATTATAAATGTATACCTCTAAGAAAATTAACAAATCCCAAGGAGTTTATGCATAAAGACATGACTTTTTGATACATGCATAAAGAAAACACTCCAAAGTACATGGTAATAAATAGAAAATCTTAAAAACAGCCAGAGGAAAAGACATTATTATATAAAGAGGAAGGAAAATAAGAATTACCAGAGACTTCTCATGAAAAACTATCCAAGATATAAGAAAATTTCATAACATCCTTAAAGCACTGAAAGAATAAACTTTCAATCTAGAATTCTTTACCCAGAAGAAATTTATTTCAGAAATTAAGTGTAAATAAAGACTTTTTTTTTCCAGATAAGCCAACATGAAGAGAATTAATTGCTAGCAGACCTGCAGTAAATAAAATTTTAAAGGAAATCCTTTAGACATTAAAAAAAATGATACCACCTTTTTTTTAAAAGAATAAACAGTAGAAAAAAATAAGTAGGTAGGTAAATATGAAAAACATGTTTTCCATTTTCTTTAATCCCTTTAAAAGATAATTGATGGCTTAAAGCAAAAATAATAACAATGTATTGTAGAGTTTTTGGTATATGTAGAAGTAAAATGTATGGCAATAGCATAAAGAACAAGAGAGAAGTAAGGCAAGTATGCCGTTTAAGATTCTTACATTATACATGAAGTGATATAATATTATTTAAAGGCAGAGTGTGACAAGTGAAAGAAGTATACTATAAACCCTGGAGAAGCCACTTAAGATTTTAAAATACATATAGTTAATAAGCCAGTATTGAAGATAAAATCAAAATAAAACAAAACTTCAATTAATCCAAAAAAAGACATGAATAGAGTGAAATGAAGAAAGCAAATAGGAGATTGTAGGAAATTGGACAAAATAAAAATAAATAGCAAGTAGTTTAAAACTCAACCATATCAATAATTACACTAACTATAAATGGTCTAAACATCCCAAATAAAAGGCATAGACTGTCAGACTGAGTTAAAAAAACAAGAGCCAACTATAGCAGCCCCCTCTTATCCACAGTTTTGCTTTCTGCAGTTTCAGTTACTTGCAGTTAACCATGGTCCAAAAATATTAAATGGAAAATTTCAGAAATAAACAATTCATGAGTTTAAAATTGTACACTATTCTGAGTAGAGTGAGGAAATCTCATGCCATCCTACTCTTCCTCCCAGGATATAATTCCTCCCTTTGTCCAGCATATCCACGCTGTATAAACTACCCACCCATTAGTCACTTACTAAGATCTCGGTCATCAGATCGACTGTCACAGTATTGCAGTGCTTGTGTTCAGATAACCCTTATTTTACTTACTAATGGCCCTAAAGTGCAAAAGTAGTCATGCTGGCACTTTGGATATGCCAAAAAGAAGCCATAAAGTGCTTCCTTTAAGTGAAAAGGAGAAAGTTCTTTACTTAATAAGGAAAAAAATAAAAATGTATGCTGAGGTTGCTAAGATCTACAGTAAGAACAAATCTTCCACGCGTAAAATTGTAGAGAAGAAAAAAGAAATTTGTGTTAGTTTTGCTGTCTCACCTCAAATATGCACATATAGGAAGAAACATAGTATACATAGGGTTTGGTGTTATCTGTGGTTTCAGGTATCCACGATGGTCCTGCAACATATTCCCTGTGGATAAGTGGGGACTACTGTACATGCCCTACAAAAACCTGGCTTTAAAGACATACATAAATTAAAAGTAAGATGATGAAAAAAGTTGTTCCACGCAAACACTAAAAAGAAAAAAGCTGGAATGGATGTATTCTTTTCAGACAAAGTAGATTTAAGAATAAGATATATTACTAGACATACAGAGGCACATTTCATAATGACAAAGAACACGCTTATAACAACCTTAAAAATTTAGTAACATAAATAAAGCTTCAGAACAAATAAAGCAAAAAACTGATAAAACTGAAAAAACAAATAGATATAGCTACCAATTACAGTTGGAGATTTCAACAGTCCTTTATCAGTAATTGATAGAAAAAGTAGAAAGAAAATCAGTACAGTTATAGAAGGCTTGAACAACACTAACAACTAACTTGTACCTAACATTTATGTCATTCCACTCCACCGAACAACTGCAGATTACACATTGTTTTCCAGGGTACAGAAAACATTTGCCAAAATAGAACATTCTGTGGGTTACAAAACAAGTCTCAACGATTATTAAAACAAAACCCTAAACACTCGTAAAGTATATTCCCTGAACACAACAGAATTTAACCAGAAATCAATAAAAAAAAGATATCTGGAAAATTCTTCACTCTTTGGAAATTGAGCAACACATCTCCAAATAATAAACAAGTCAAAGAAGAAATCACAAGTGAAAATTAGAATATATTTTGAATCAAATGAAAATGAAAACCCAACATGAAATTTGTAGGGTACTGCTAAAGCAGTGCTTAGAGGAAATTTTGAGCACTGAATGTTTATTTTATCAAATAAGGATGGTCTAAAGTCAATGATCTAAGATCTATTTTCACATTAAGAAAAAGAAAAAGAAGAGCAAATTAAACCCAAATCAAGCACAAGGAGAAAAAACATAAAGATAAGAGTATAAATCAATGAAATAGAAAGCAGAAAAATTAATACAGAATATTAATAAAACCAAAAGCTGATTGTATATAGAGAACAACAAAGTGAATAGACCTCTAGACCACAAATATGAGAGCTAGATATTTTTATCCTCACATCACAAAGAAAGAAACTGGGACTTACAGTGGAGAATTAACGCTCTTGTGGCCATCTACCCATTAAGTGACATGTTCTTAACTCAAACCCAAGTCTGCCTGAGTCTAAATTCCATTTTATTTTCAATATGCCAGCAATAAATAAGTAGATTGTGTGTTGTGAGGTGGTATGGACAGGCAAGGTTTTCCTTCTATTTTCCCTGACCTTTAAATGTATGATCAAGCACTAGAAGTGAAAGTAGAATACTTTTAGTATCTGAAGTTAAACATGCTACCATAGATGATCACTTACCAGATAGTCGTAACATTATTAGTTCATTTCCAGAGCCATGGCATATGGTGGTACAATGGAGACCTCCAATCAGCATTATTCACACTTTGGTCTATGTGAATGGTTCTCCTGGAGTTGTGCAACAGGTCACCTTCACAGCCATACCTGTGGCTGCTCGGATTCATTCATTAATTAAACAAATATTTATTGAGTGTCTGCTATGTGCTAAGCTCTGAGATACTCTGAAGATATAAAGATTAGTAAGCAGGGAAAATGGGCAAAGGGACAGGTAATGACAATGCATTCCAGCGAGAGCAGAATGACATGGTAACTATTAGGAGAGACTTCTAACTCAGAGACCAGATGAGTATCTGGGATTTGTCTCTATACTTTCTCCCTCCTACATTAGCTTTTTACTCCTCTGCCACCAACTCAAGTTTCCTGCTCCACAGAGGTGGTGGTGCACAGAAGTTCAAGGCAGGAATGGCCTTGTTCCTGGCTCCTTTTTGGGAAGATAATGGTAGATTCTTAGAGTTGTAGGCTCATTACCAATCTTTTAGATAAATTAATCTATAAGGCAAACAAAACTGTGTCTGTGACTATTGATTGCTTTTCTTGTAAATGTCAAAGTTATTAGGCCAGCAGACTCAACCCACCAGGGGCAAGCTGAGAAGGAACACAGGAAGGGAAGGGGATGGAGAAACCTCCTCCTCCCAGAGCTGTAAATCCCCTGAGCGTAGGAGCCAGGACTGTCTTGTTCATTACTATACCCCTCTCCCACCCAAACACACGCTACTGCTGGATTGTACTTGAATATCCAATGAATGAATGGACGATTGAATGATAGACGCAACAAAGTATTAGCCAGGGAATGTGGACATTTCAGTGGATGGGAAAGAATGTTTCAAGCAGAGAGAACAGCATATGCAAAAGCATACAAAAAAAAAAAAAAAAGGCAAGGGATAGTATGACAAGTTCCAAGAACTGAAAATAAACCAGGCTAGCAAGGGTTGAAAATAAGGGGATTAATTAATAAGGGATGAAAGCTAGAGATGTAATTCTGGGTCAGGTTACTGGTCAATTCAATCACTTGGCATCAGGAACTTGTTGAATAAACTGTTTCCCTTTCCACAGACTGGGTTGGCATTCTCTAGCATGTCATAATATCTGGTTAATAAAACATTAAACCACCTTCTACATGTCGTTTTGGATTTGTGGGAGTATCACAGTACACAGATCTACCATTTTGAATATAAGCAAACATAATGATTTAAAACACATAACATATTTTAACTTTTCCCCAATCTTGGTAACTTTATCTGAGTTGCCGTGGTTGGGAAGCTCATAAAATCATTCTATAATTTTAAAAAACAGTTAATCAGTCTGAAAATTAACATTTTCTTTCTTGTGCTTGCAGCCATAGCTTCTGAGAGTTTCACTTCAATTAGAAATGTCCAGTTATAATAAATGCCTCTATTGTAGATGTAAAGGACAGGAATAAAATAGAGAAGGAATGGGAACACTGAACAGATAGGTTCTAAAGGGCAACCATAATTCAGTTGCTTGTAATTGCCCTCAGATTTCACCATCTCCCTTAAAAGAAGGAAACCTGAATTATATATAATGTATTAGAAACAATTGTACTTTAGGAGTTTTTCCAGGTGGTTCACATAAATGGGAAAACAACTGTAGATGCGGTCATGTCTATCCATCTGAGTACTTAAGGATCATAATATTAATTTTATAGTACACTAGAAAAAAAACGGTTAATCCTTCCCTTTTGCCCTTAGGTCCCTGTTACCTTGTTCAGGTATCCTTATGAAAAAGTTGCAAGAAGATGAATTGTCAAGTGCCAACATTTATTCATTTTAACCTATGAGCTCATATTTTAACTGTAAAAAATTTTTAAATTTCTCAGCCTTACTTCTTAATTACTAGGACATTAACTCTGCCAGCTCTCGGTTCATGTGGCACACATGGGAAAATATTTCCTGACTAGCTCTTAAGAAGCTATTAAAATTCAGGGGTTCTGGCTAGACTTGTAATCACACAAGTAGCATTAGAATCAAAGTCTATTTTAATGGAACCTGTAAACACAACATTTTGTTGCAGCAAGTTAGCATCTGTCCAAGGACAGAATAGCACATTGAAATTGATGGTGTGTGTGAGCAAAGACACTTAAGTGCAGAGGCGGGAGAAACTTTGATAAACTTGTCCCAACTAATAATCAGATTTTGCTCTATTTTTACCTATAAGGAAGTTGAAGACTTTTAGGAAACTCCACGGGAGGTCTACATAACAGGTATATGCCTCTCTTTGTCTACTATCTATTAGGATTTTTAGTTCCATGATTTAGCTTAATTCTCACACTTCTGTGAGTTAGGTAGGTTGATTTTATCGTCTATCAAGATGACAAACTTGACCAATGACACAGCTAAAAAAGGGAGCAAGCAGGATTTGCATCCAAGTCTATCTAACTCTAAACCCTCTGCTTTTTCTCACATCCCCACAAAATGCCAATCCTACATAAGCTTTTGTTTGTTTGTTTTTGCTGAGGAAGATTTGCCCTGAGCTAACATCCACTACCAATCCTCCTGTTTTCTTGCCTGAAGAAGATTAGCACTGAGCTAACATCTGTGCCAATCTTCCTCCACTTTGTACCAGGGACAAAGTGAGCAGCTGGTGAGTGGAGTAGGTCCACACCTGGGATCCAAACCCCCAAACACGGGCCACGAAAGCAGAGCATGCGGAACTTGAACCACTCGACCGTGGGGCAGGGGCCCTACATGAGCTTTGTAAACTATGAAAGTAGTGGCTTGGAATATGTAGCAACTTTACTCCTAGTACTCACACATCAGTACTTTTCTCTCCTTCAGAATAAAGGGGACACTTCATTGTCATGGGAAAAAAGTCTGAAATAACCCATTCCTGTAGAAAAACCTATGTAAGGTACTTTGAACAGAAGAGACCCCAAATGAATATATTGGTCCTGTTTACTATGACTCACATTTATTTTTTTTTTAATTTATCTATTTTTCCCCTCCCAAAGCCCCAGTAGATAGTTGTATGTCATAGCTGCGTATCCTTCTAGTTGCTGTATGTGGGACACGGCCTCAGCATGGCCAGAGAAGCGGTGCGTCGGTGTGCGCCCGGGATCCGAACCTGGGCCACCAGCAGCGGAGCGCGGGCACTTAACCGCTAAGCCACGGGGCCGGCCTATGACTCACATTTAAATATCATTTTATAGGAAAAAGTTTGACACTTGTGGTTCTTCATATAACCACAAAGGTCTCTCACGTCCGTCTTGAATATCAAACATTGAAAAGAACCTTTCTACAGGAATAGAGCTATTGCTATTATAAATTAACTACCAGTCCTCTCCCATATTCCAATTAAGGAAAATCTGCCTCAACAAAGTCCACTTAAAAAAGAAATAAGGTACAGAATGAACTACAAATTTCCTCAGGAACAATGGGGCGGGAGGTAGGGTGCGGGCAGTGGAAATGCTGTGTGGAGTTGACATTTTCTTTTCTTCTAATCTCATTTAGGTATTCGAACAAAGCAAGAGCTAAGGAAACTCAGAGACTGCCACTTAAGAGAAGACTCTACTTGATGAGAACCCAAGGAGAATGGGAGAGTAACACTTCTAAGAGTTCCATTAATAATGCATCCGTCAGTATTTCTTCCCAAACTCCACCCCTAATCCTCCAATAGCTCTTCCGCCTTATGGTTCTTCCCAGCTACTCTACTTCTCACACGCTTGGAAATGATTTCAAAATGAGAGCTATAAATAAATAGAAGTACTCCACTTTCTGCCACACTCTTACCTAGATGCAACATAGAGGTTAAGCTCATGGACTCTGGAACCATTGGCTTGGGTTTGTATTCCCGCTTTGTCGTGGACTTAGGCATAACGAACATGAGGATAATGACAGTAAATGAGGATAATAACAGTATCTCCCTCACAGAGTTGTGATGAGAATTAAATGTGAAACATTTACAACAGTGTCTGGATCAGAGTAGGTTTTCAGTCAATGTTAACTCTTGTTAATATTTTGAAGAAGTTGTAAGTTTAATTCTCCAACTCCATACTGATATATGTAATTATAAAAATTCCACTTATACTTTCAATCTAATTGTGAAAAACAGCGTTTTTGTGCCAAGCTTCATCAGACTTTCATTAAATACTCAGGGGAAAATATCCCATCTGTCTCTGAACAATATTTCAAACCTCACCGGTCGCTAAATTCCCTCTCCTCAAAGCTTTTCCCTGCTCCTACACTTTATGATTATGTGTTTTTAATGAGTTGAAACAGGAGCATTCACACTTTGCCATGTTTATTTCCTCCAGCTTTTAATGTGAATAATAAATATTCTCATTTATTTATTATATCACTCTCAGTTACAACCCACCTAATGGCATGCTAATCTTTTCATGTTTTTTTTTTTATTCCCATATGTACACACGGCCATTAAAACCAACAACTGTTGTTTGGATTTCTTTTAAATCATATAAGCAATTAGATTAACAGAAGGTGATCCACTAGTCCCAGTTTTCCAGGGACTTTCAAGATTTAGGCACTGAAAGTCTCATGTCCAGTGAATTCCTTTGATCCCGGACAAACTGAAACATTTGGTCTTTCTACATTGTTCATATTGGACAAATGTACTGCAAAATATCTCAGACCATTAAAAAATGAATTATAGTGAAAATGGCATTAGACTTTGGACTCAGAGTTGTTGATTTCAATCAATGCCCTGGTTTTCTCTACCACTCTCTGTGTGATTTCAGCAAGTCAGTCAAACATTCAAGGTTCTCATTTATAAAATGATATTACAATATTAGTCTTTGTTACATTAGGGTGGCTGTGAAAGATGTAATAATAATCATGCATTCAGAATATTGATGAAGAAAAAGTTTCTTGTATGTTATCTCATCTAATATTAAAATTTACTCTAAAAGTTGCTAAGTTGTTCTTCTATCAGTTCATGGTGGTCACTAAAATTTAGAAGTTAAATGAAGTATTCTACATGAAGTTTTTGTTCTTTTGTGCAGATATTTTATGTCCAACCATATCCACAAGCAACTTTAAGTTTAATCAATAATAAAAATTCACATATCTTCTGGTATTCCAATATTCTCTGTCATAAGAGAGTCCCCAAACCCTCCCTTCAGTATCTGTAGTATGTCTTCTCAGTTCAAAAGACATCAGTAAGAAGAGATCATTTTAAGTACTTCTCTCACCAATGAGCATTTTCACAAGTAGTTGTACAGATATTGTTTTTCTAGGATAACCATTTCTTCCTAAGCTGTCTGACATGCTGGTATGCACCCAGCTTCTGAAAACAGACTTCTGGTCATCCCTTTACAAGCTGTGTGAACTTGATCCAGTTGTGTAGCCTCACTATGCCTATATCTCTGCATCTGTAAGGTGGAAATAATGATAGCATCTACCAGAAACGATTGTTATGAGGACTACATGGATAGATACAGTAGAAGAGTCTAGAACAATACCTGGCACAATCCAAGTATTCTAAAGAGTATTTTATCATTCTTATTACATTGATCCTATCACTGCCCTAAATGCTGAGAACAAGACATTGAATAAGGTTGGTTACTGCCCTCGAGGAGCAGTATACATGTATTATAAATGTTTCAAGGGACGTGATCCTAGGTCATGGTGTCAAGCAAGGCTATCCTAAAGAATAGTGTGCTCAGTCTCTCCCTTTAACTCAGGAAAGGAGCCTAACCTTTCTAGGCATCCATTTCTCATAAGCTTCGTAGATTCTTCTTTTGAAAAGCTTAATCCCAAACCATTTCCAGTTTTCAAATGTGTTTAGTCATCAATAATTTCTTTTCCCAAATAGGATGTCAGGACTTTTGACATTTCAGGTATATACCAGGTGCAACAAAAATTGCCTCTGTCTGTATCTCATTTCCCTCTCTTCTGAATATTTGTGTTAATGATTACTTCCTCAGTGCTCCAAACCAAAGGATTCTTTGTTTTCATTCTAACCTTTTCGTAGGTTGTCTTCTTCAAGGAAATGTTGCCAGAACATCAATATTTTCTCCATTGGAAAGCTGAAGAATTGGTTTTGACATAATTCAGTAAAATTATGGGTATAACTGAAGATGTCTCACTCAGCCAGCTAAGCTCTCAATATCCTTTGTAGTCATCTGAGGTCATGGTGACCATATGGTCAGGCACAGCACCTCCTTTCTCCACCCAGTCTCTGCTGTCACTGTTTCCCACCCTCTCCTCAGTCCCTCACTAGTTCTACAGTGCAGGCCACCTTCCACCACTCAAAGGGAGATGATCGGTGATGCTGATCTGTACAATTATTGCAAGTGCAATTATCATCTACAATACCTCCTGCTGAAATGAAGCCCATCATATCTCATTTGGTTCAATTAATTACCAAACTTCCTTTCTCTCTCTTAACAACATGGCATCTACTACTCAGTTTTCTTCATTGGAAATCTAAAGTGTCTTAAAGAGGGTAATCAGATCTTTTCACTTTCTTCTACCTTGCATTGTGTGTTTAATCATTAAGGGTAAATGCAGAAGACATATGAGGAGTGTGCAGTGGCTGCAGGAAAGCTTGCATGGCAGATGCAACACTTGGTGCCCATCTCTAGTCCCACAGGGTTGTAGCATTATCCACAATGGCCCATGATTCAGCTGAGCTCCACACAACTTAGGCTACCTTCCTGATTTCCTTCATGGTCCAGTCCAGGTACCAGCAGAAGCATCATCAAAGAGTTAGAAGATCATGGAGTTGTACAGGCTTGGAGTTGGGTCCTTCCAAACAAGAGTGACTCAATCAGTCAGTTTTCACTTTGTTTAAATATCTCATTAGGGCTCTTCAGAGACTCAGGCTTAGCAATATACCCAGAGTTTTACCTTATGGATGGTCTCACATTCCTCCTCGTGTTCATTTACACTTTTCCCTTCCACATTCCAGACTACTTTATCTTGGTTGGTCCTCCTAAATAATAAAGTTTTTCTTTTACTATCTTACCAATGTGGAGAACTATATCTTTGGGTTTTTTTGTTGTTTTGTTTTGTTTTTAAGTTCCTTATATTCTGGAGGCCAGAATTCAAATACCATTACGCCATCCTCCCTTAAATGACAAGAGTAGTCAGTTACAGAGTTCTAATGATTCCTCTTCCAGGGATTTTTACCACATCTTCCCTCTTCTTTTTTGTCCCCATGCCACAATCCTAATAAGAACAACTGTAATAACTACAGTTTATAGAAGGTCCACCGTGGACCAGGTATTTTGTATATATTGTCTCTAAATCCTTGCCACTACCATGCAATGAAGAGGTTATTACCTCTACTTGATTTTTCTCTATTTCACTTATTGTGATAGTCTATTTACATATTTAATTTATTTATCTACATGTTTAATGGTTGTCTCAACCAACTAGACTATCAGCTCCATGAGGACAGGGATATTTATTTTGTTTGTCACTGTATCACCAGTACCTAGAACTAGTACCAGGTTGGCAAAGTCAAATCTGTTGCCCATCATTTTACCGTAGTACATAACACAGTGTCTTGCATTGATGTCTCACCCAATACATATTTATTGAATTAATTAATGAGATCAAGAATGACACACAAATCTCCCTCTTTTCTACTCTAATTGTATTTTATTTTTGGCATTTCGTCCCTAATTGGCCCACCTCGCATTTATTTATTCCTCTTAAATTTCAAACTCTTTTGGAAGGGTATATTGTATCAGCCAGGATTCAATCAGAAAAACAGAACTACCAAGGGAACCTATAATATGAAGAAGGGGTTTGTGATAGGGATTTGACCTTCTGCCATTGTAGGAGCTGGTTAAGTGACCTCTCTAAGTTTATTGTCTTTACATCTGACGTTAGAACCTAAAGTCCACTTATTAGGCAGGCAGGAAGGGAAGACAGAGGTAAAGTGGGGAAGAGGAGAAAAAGCTGGAGTCCATAAACATGATCTGGAGTCCGCAAAGGACTGAAACCTGTGCCATTTCCTATTGCCTCTGACCTCGATGGTGCAGGTGTCTGTGGAATCTGGGCTTTTCATCGTGGAGTTAAATATGCACACCTGGCCCAGGATTCAGAGACGCTGAGGAGATTCCAGAGGAAGGTGGCATAGTTGCAGGCCTGGCTGCTGCCTCACGCTAATGGGGTGAACTGGCAGGCATGCAACACATTGTATAAGCCACAATACGGCTGCAGCTTCACTCCTGCCTTGCAAATATCCTACAAAGATCTCTCTTGTGGCCCACCCTATCTGGAAACGTACAGGAAAGGGAATACTGAGGACAGTAGTTCAGCCTAGCCAAGTTGACAGATTACAAAGCTGCCTCTTGTATCTTCCAATTAACTGGTCATCATAATTTTGAGTTGCATTTCTAATTTTGTCAATCGTTAACAATTCACCCTAATTTAGACTAGAAACTTGAGGAACATGTTTTGTCCTGCTATAAAGGCCTTGATAGTACTACTGAATTCTTATTAACATCTTGCCTGTTCCATGCCACTTAAAATTTAATTGGATATTCACTTAAATTAACTTCTCTCAGTTAGAATTGCATTTCTCTCCAAACAGCATTAAACCAAACAAACAAATAAAAATAATGCCTTAAACAAAATAAAAACTTATTTCTTTCTCACATAAAAGAAGTGGGAAGTCTAGAGCCCGTCTGTCCATGAACATCAGAAACCCAGGCTTTTCTATTAATAAGATAAGACTTAGAATCTTCAAAGTTACTTTATGGTCCATGAAGGCTGCTAGACCTCCAACCATCACACCTACCATCCAGGAAGAGATAAAATTCAACGAGGTTTCCTCCCAGCTCCCTTACAACTTTCTTGAAGCTCTCCTGGAAATCCCAAAGAGCAACTTCCATTTGTATCTCAGAGCGTGAAGAGAAGCTGAAAATTATAGCCAGAACTCTATACATTGCTCAGGGGTAAATGAATAATGGGAAGCTAGTAGCAACATCTGACACAATTTCTAAGAAATACTCACTACATAAATCATACTTACCAAGATGAGATATTGCTTTCTTCTTTAGGCATCGATGAGAATATTATCAAATATAATGGTCGGCTTTAAAACAGTTAATTTTGTAGTAGGTTACTTCATTCAACATTATCAACAAATACTTTTGAAATTCTGCGCAATGTGGGTATTACAAAGAAAGTCCTCAAACTCTTAAGCTGAAGCAGTGGGGATAACACAGAAACCCAAATTTTGCAGTCCAAGGCAGTAAGTGATAATTACTGTAAAAGCATGCAGAGTGTCATGAGAGCTCAGTGAGACCCTGGATGCTCATCCACTGGGAGTGATAGCCCTAGGAACTGGCAACTGATTCAAACGGGGGAGTGGACGGGGCACGGGCTGGCACATTGAGATCCACGTGAAACCATCATGATTTGAACCAGGTTGTGGCGAGTGTGGGGGTCAATCAGACAGGCATTCATTAGTTTACCAGAAGGCAGTTTTCCAATTGAGAGAAGGAAGGGGCCCCAAGAAGAAAAACTTGCTAAGAATCCCGAGGATCTGCAGAAGTGGAGGAAGCTATGCAGAATTTACTTTGCCCACAGAGTTGGTGTCTGTTTAATATCACAGCATGTGAGGCTGAACTACCCACAATTCTCCTGCAGGCATTGCTTGAAAGGTAGTTATTCATCCACCTGATCCCCCTACCATCAAAACACTCTCCTGTCTTCGTTATTAAGAATGTTATGCCAGACAAAACATAACCTTAATGAAACCAAGGTAGCGTTCTATCTTTGCTTTTATTGCCTTCCCCCTCTAGCATTAAAAAAAAAAAAAAAGGAAGTTGGTTTTTCAAAATTTGCTTGTCACTTAGCCATGTTGATTACCATATATGAAGCGTGACTACAGTGTAATGAGACTAATGTCTTACAAACGCAGTGGCCTTTATGCATCCTAGTGAATGCCACCCCCTTCAAAGCATCGTGGGGGAAGAAGACACAGTTACATTGGTTGCTATAGTTCCAAGCACTGTGGGAGCTCGTGTTTTAGAATTCAACAGAGATTGTGGCTTTCCTTTTTTTTTCCACTCCCGTGGGCTTCTATTTTTTCCATCCTGCTTGAGTAAAGGGGGACCCAGAGAACGGATCTGTTTTCTTCTAGGCGTTGGGGAGGCCTAAAGTAGATGGTCCAGAGCCCAGGCTCCCAGGACGTGGCACTCAAATTCAAATCCCAGCTCTGCTCCATGCGAGCTGGGCCACCGTGGGTGAGGGTCTTACCACCTGCTTGTCTCAGTTTTCTCAACTGCAAAGTGGGAATACGAAAAACAGTGCTACATCATAGGGCCTGGGGCAGGGCTGAGGCTTCAGGTAGAGTTTAAGTTATTTCAGCTGTGAAGATAAGGTCTCCGGGAGCCACCGGAAGAGGAATACAGTACTGGTGAACAAATAAGTATGAACATTAAACTTCGAACTATTTCTTCCTCACAAAATATTCTTAAGCAATTAAGTTAAATCTGAACAACACAGTACCTGCTGTTTTTTAAAAAAACAAAAATGAAGCACCTTTATAATGAATGTCTTAAATCTTTTAAAAATAACAGATTCTCAATAATGTAAAGAATGAGCAGAACAGGTGTTTGTGAATTAGCATTCTTGTTTTGAAGACAAAGTAAAAATTACTGAGAAATTAAGCGGCAGTCTCCAGTTCCTCAGTTAGCTTGCTTTCAAGACTGTGCAGTCTAAGCTCTGTGCTCCAGAATGATTTACTGTCTCCCTTCAACAATCCAGTGTACGTGGAGCTGTGTCAGCCTGACACGTTAAATTGAGTTTGAGGGAACAAATGGGAAAAGTAGAATCAGTTATTGGATAGTTTTAAAGCTCTTCAGATTGTTTAATTATAGCCTTTACTGAATTTATGAAATCCGTTTTTATTGCCCATTAAGAACTGAGTGGCTATCTCCAAAACACCATGTAGAAACAGGACTGCCACCTGCTATAGCTACAAAGCCCTAGAGCAGATGGATCCCTCGGGCTCCGTGACCCACTCAGAGGCCAGGTCAGCAGACCACACAAGCCGCCTGTCAGCACTGAATGGGTTTTGCCGTGAAACTGCTCACGTGCTCCAGAAATGTTAACTTGCATTTGGGGTTTTGCATGTTCAGACTGGTGAGTGGCTATGGAAACAACAGTTTTGACCAAATTATTTTCTTTATTCCCAGGTAGACCCAGATTTGAAGAATTCATGTGGGTCCTTGATTGTCTATTTAGGCACTTTGCAACTCATGGCCACGAGTAGAATGTTCTGGTGGCTGGCCTTGGCCATTGCTGTTTCCTTCATTCTTCTTCAAAAGGATACATTTGGGGGCCGGCCCGGTGGTGTAGTGGCTAAGTTTAAACGTTCTGCTTTGGGGGCCCGGGGTTTGCCCGTTCAGATCCTGGGCATGGACCTACTCACCGCTCATCAAGCCATGCTGAGGCTGCATCCCATATAGAAGAACTAGAAGGACGTACAACTAGGATATACAACTATGTACTGGGGCTTTGGGGAGAAAAAAGAAAAAGAGGAAGATTGGCAACAGATGTTAGCTCAGGGCCAATCTTCCACACACAGAAAAAAAGGATACATTTGCTTTCAGGCAGCATATCCCTGCCTACGCAACATGTAGAGCCCCTCTTTCTGGCTGTGAGCACGTACAAGCAGTACCTGAAAGTAATTTATACCATGAGCTTGCATCAGACAGAGGGAAACCTTTATTAATGCACAAAACAGAATTCTTTCAAATCTAAGATGAAAGACTGTTTTTGGAGTACACATTTGCAATGGATTTCAACTATCACTTTTCCGTTCTTCTATTATTTGCCTCTTTTTTTCCTATTTCAAAGTGTTAATCTGATGCTTTGAGAAAGTTTCCTTTAAAAAATTTTAAGATGCTCATTATGAACTCACTGCAGGCAGTTCAAAGAAAAATCCCTAGGACTCCTGTAAGTTCCAGGAGATGTGAACACCTTCACGTCTGTCATCATATTATATTTTGACCTTCAGAACACCAGCGGGAATGTCAGTAAGAGGCAACACAGCAGACATATATGGGTGTCATATGGGCATATGAAAAGATAAGGTATCATTTTCCAAAATGAGTCCTATTGGACTAAGACACGAAATACACACACACACAGGGCAGGGAAGAAGAGGGAATTTCATGATCAAATAAGTTGGGGAAATGCTACATACTCTACCCTTTCATAGGTATATATAATACACTTTATTATCTTAAAAGATATGAAATGTTCTGCAGTGGAGACATATGTTTGACCCAGAATTTCTTCAAGAGTTTGAACCACAGAATCCTTGTCATTTGGGATTAGCAGGACTTGTGTTTTCAGTAACACACTTGGGGGAAAATTTACTCAATGATCACCAGTTAAGGCCTATATCAAGGATCAGCTAAGACTGATTTTTTTAAAAAAATTCTCCTGTCAATCTTTTTGTTGTTGTTGAGGAAGATTCCCTCTGAGCTAACATCTGTTTCCAATCATCCTCATTTTGCTTGAGGAAGATTTGCCCTGAGCTAACATCTATGCCAATCTTCCTCTATTTTGTATATGGGTCGCCACCACAGCATGCCTGCCGATGAGTGGTGTAGGTCCACATCCGGGAAACGAACCCGGGCCAACAAAGCAGAACGCGCCCAACTTAACCAGTAGGCCATGGGGCCGACCCCTCTCCTGTCAATTTTAGTCATATTTTTCCTGTGAACTAAATTATTTTATCTCTACAATAGTCACTTGTGTTGTTTGAACCTCTGTAAGTTTAGAACACTGGGATGTCGAAGTTTCGTCTATAGAAGACAGGAGACAAGGCCTTATTTAAATCAATAGATAATTACTTTTCTGACCTGATTAATAATTTGGCAGTAGTCTTTGCTTCTTCCACTCGTAGCCAATAATCACAGTAGCTTCCACACGCTTCCCATGTGCCAGGTATAGAGTGAAAATTATCTCCCAACATCATACAGTTAGGTAAGATCATCCATTTTATTACGAGGAAAATGGAGTTTCTAAGATGCTGAGGAATTTTACGAATAAAGAACAGAGTGAAAGACTGAACCCTGGTCTATCTGACTCCAACTGCCTTCCTCTGGACCACACAGCCTCCCTCTACTGTGAGCTTACCTGCCTTCTGCTTTTAGACAGAATATTACATGTCCACATCCAAAATAAAAGCACACGGATCCTACTGGTTTTAAAGGAAGAAAATTGACTGTGGGCTGTTACCCTAAACTAAACACCATCTGTACACATCTCTTCATCACCATTATCACACTCTGTCACAGTTATTGGCTACTCGTGGTCTCCTTTATTTGTAAATAGCTATGTCTTTTGTCTCAAAATACCCAGAACTTACCACAGGGCCTTGGAAAATTCCAAATATAATAATATCTAACATTTATTAAGCAGTTACTTTGTGTCAGGGCTTTATTTAGATGCTTTAAATGTATTAACTCACTTCTCACACCGATTATCATGAGGTAAGCACCATTATTATCTTTATGTTACAGATGAGAAACCTGAGGCTCAGAGAAGTCAAGCAACTTGCCCGAGGTCACACAGTGAGTAAGTGAAAGGGGCCAAGATCGGAGCCTAATAGGGACAAATGAACTCCCTGCTGAATAATAAGTGAATAAAAAGAGCTCATGTTTATTGAATTCTTATTCTGTGCTAGACACCATTCTAAGAACTTTACATGAATTCTGACTTTTATTCTTTACAACAATACTATGAGATGGGTGTGATTATTACCCCTCTATTTTTTACAGACAAGGAAATTGAGCAAAGAGAGCTTAAATAATTTATTCCAGGTCACAAAGCTAGTAAATGATGGGGCCAGGATTAGAACCGACTCCAGAATTCAAGTTTTTATGCTTCAAATGAATGAATAAATTTAATTAAGTTTTTAAAAACTGAACTAATTACAACACAATTCAGTAGAGAATCACAGACCTAAAAAATTTTTCGTAGGAATCATGCACCTATAAAAGTCGTTAATCTCAGAAACTGTCTGACATCATTTTTAAGGAGCAATAAAAAGTGTTTTCAGTGGTCTCCATTATGAAATTCTCCAAACTGACACCTGGCTTTCCCTAAATTAGAGAAACTATTTGGTACAGCATTCCTTCTTGTGGCTTGTATCTTTAAAATAAAATTAATTAAGATTTTGATTTGGCCTTTCTTGGGAAAACTGATTTGAAAGATTTGAAATCAATCATCAAAAAAGAAAGCAAATCATAGCAGGATACTCTCTAGATGTTTTCAAAATTATTCCAAACAGACATTCATATTCTGTATCCTCCACACTTCCCCTCAAAACAAATGTTCCTCAGCTCTAAGCTCCCCTGAAGAACCAGGAACCAGAAATGAATGGGAAGAGTCAAATGGGGAGAGAAAACAACAAGCATCATAAAAAACTTTGTATTTTCACAGACAGCTCTGGGAGGGCCGTTCTCTGCTGCCCAACAGTTGCATAATGTTCAGCAAAAATTTGCCTCTCTGGATTTATGAGATATAAAAAATGGCCATCATAGGATCTGAAAATGATAAGACCAGTCCTGAAATCACCGTGTCAACACTTAGAAAGTGCAGTGGAAGGCAAATAAAAATGATTAAATTTTGTGTAACAGAAGGTAGCAGCATGCAGAGCACAAGTAGCCATTGCCACAGGGAAACATTTGTCACAAGCGGACTGTAGATGGTGGCCAGGAGCAGGAAGCCAGGGGCAGGTGGGCGAAAGGCAGCCTTTATTGCTTTGGTGACTGTGGAAGGAAGGAAGGGGGGTATATTCACTCTAAGTCGCGCTGGCTTTTTCCATGGATATGAAATTTTGCAGCTGTAGTCCAGTCCCACGATTACAGAGCATCTCCCATAATGCCCTGAGGCCCTCTGTGGATGGTAATTACTCCTATTAGTGAGTGCTTACTATGTTAAAAGCAACTCTAATCACTCTATATTTATCCCCTTATTTAAACCTTAAAAACTCCCTGAGTAGGTACTATTACCAACTTCGCAGTCACATGAGGAAACCAAGACATGAAGAAACTAATTGCCCAGGGTAAAACAGATAGAAAGGAAGAGTCCAGAATTCAGAGAGAGAGAATCTCTCTGAATTCCACCAGATTCCACCGTCTTAACATTCTATGCCAGAGGTCGGCAAACAGCAGCCTGCTGCCCGAGTCAGCCCACTGATTGTTATTTTAGTGGCTCATGAGCTAAGAATAGTTTTTACATTTTTAAATGGTTGGGGAAAAAAATCAAAAGAACTGACACATGAAAATGACATGAGATTCAAATTTCATTGTTTATAAACAAAGTTTGATGGGAACCCAGCCACGCTTATTCATTTCTATATTGTCTATGACTGCTGTTGTGCTACAACGGCAAAAGTGAGCAGTTACCACAGAGGTGGTATGCCCTGAAAGCCAGAAATATTTATCCTCTGGCCTGTTACAGAAAAAGTTTTCCAGCATCTGGTCTATGCAATACTGAGCAAGAGCTGAGGAAGATTCTCCAAATTTGCCGCATCCAAGTGATGATCTGTCCAAGTGATGATCTTCCACTGCTGTCCAGGCAAACCTTCCATTCCACCTACCCCCATCTGTTTCATTCTTATATCTTTGCACTTGTGTGTGAATGTGACACAGTAGCAAATTTCTGACCTACCACCAATAGGTTATTTTGTCTTGAAATGTATGGATTGAAATATAAGTATGCTACACCAGCAAAAGTGGATAAGAGCATTCTACAAAATGGAACTAGAAACAAAACCAAATTTCCAAAGTATAGTTATTGTGACTTTAAAAATATTTGAGCCAGTGTTTAAGTGGGAGGAGAAAGAAACATTTCACATCTCTTTTTAATTAGACTGCTCCTATTAAAGAATAGAATGCTACTGTTGCCCAGAAAAGGTGGTCCCTTCAGCTGATCCACTCATTCGACTGCCTTCAGTGTGTGGCTTGTCAATTCTCACCCGAGAATAAGAAAATGCAAGTGAGTCGCTCTTGCTGAAGACACCTGTGTGCGTGAAACAGCAATCACAGAGGAAAAGGCAAAAGTAATTGGGAAAGTAGTGCTGCAGCCTCCCTTATCACCCGATTTCAAATAGTTTAATAAATAAATTAAAGCCTACGTTTAATTTAAACATTAGTCTGATAAAAACTTCACCTGAATACTTCATGCTTGGCTTTTATCGCTCAGGAATCGCTATAGCAACAGCGCAGGAGCAGGATTTGTCGTTTCCTTAACCACATTTAAGGGGGTAACCAATAAAAGAGGTGAACTGACAACAAAAGAACCATAAAATATACATCATTAGACCAGTAGATTCTGGTTTTCTCTTGCATTAATATACATTACATCAGAACAGAAAGCAAGAAGGTATATAATGATTATCTCCAAAGAGGAGATATTACCCTGTTCACTCGAGGGGACTCATCTGCATATGTATAGTGGGTTTAAAGGTCCTCAGGAGCTTGATTCTTTGACATCATGTGGGTTTTTCTGCTCTGTTACCTTACGCAGCTCTTAGCCTCTACAGGCTCCAGGAGCTAACGTCGTTGAGTCTGTGATGCGCAAGAGCTTTGGGCCTTTTCCAGCCTGCAGTGAACCAACACAGGAAAGCCAAATAGAACGGCCTTGTAGGCTGTCAGTAAATGCAGGCAGTGCGGTTTACAGATGTGATAAAATCCCAGGGGCACAACCAGAGGGCCCCACTTCCCAGCCTAGGTCCAGAAGACAGTTTCGTCCAGCTTCAGAGAGGAAACCAACTTCCTCCATGTTGGTTCCCTGGATATATATTGGAGTAGGAGAGATCCTATGGTCAGACTTCGCGCTACCTGAATCTTAAACATCTTTTCTCTTGGGTCTCCAGAAGAGCCTAAAATACTCTCAAAATCAAACATTTAAAACCAGAACATATCAACTATCCCAACATTCATTTTACAGACGAGGAAACTGAGGCTCAGAGAATTGAAGCTAGTTGCCGGGGGTCATCCAGCTAGTTTACGGGATACTCAAGTCTTTTATAGGACACATACATTTTGCCTCCCTGCTCTTCCAACCATGGAAATGATTATTTTAAAAAATGACTCTGGATCACTACACATTATACTGAACTCCGGGTTGTCAAAAGCTAATGTTGCTTGTTGAAACATGTTGTTAAAAGCATGTGTCTAGAATGAGAAGATATTCTCATGGCTTGCTCTGCCCTGGAGAGGTGGTGAACACTTGACATAATCTAATTGAGACAAGCAAGAGAAGTTTAAAGTTGCTGCCTGCAGCATCTCCCTTGAAAGGCAGTCAATCAATCAGTAGAAAGTGTTTTGATCTTTGAAGTACAATAACCCCTTAGGTAAGCAGATTCAGCCAGAATTTGTTAGGGACAGGCATAATATTGTAGAAATTTTCTTTTTCCAGCTGTGCTAGTATTCAGTTACACATACTCAATGGAGCCTAGGGGAATGCAGTTGCTTTGGCAAGGGTCAGGATTTCTTCAGTTATTAAGAGGTTGCAGAAAAATACAGAATGTTTATTTCCCAAGATATTCCCATTGCTAGGAAATGTGAATGAGTTGGGACAACCCACAGTTCCATAAACACCCTCCCACTCCTTCACTTTATTACACACATTCTTCCCTCAGCCCAAAATACCCCTCCTCTTTCTACTCTCAAGACTCAGGTCAAGGACTAGCACCTCCATGAGCTTTTTTGATCCTCCAAGCCAAGTTGGTGGCCACTCTTACAACTCAGGAGCCCACTGTATTTCTTCACATTTCTATCATTGAACTTAACAAGGTCATATTGTAACTCATTTTTGTGTTTGGTGGTCTCTGCCATGGGACTATAAACTATTTGAGGACAAGGGATCCTGTATTACTTATCTTTGCTTCCCACAACACTCGGAATATGTAGGTGCACAGTAAGTATTTATTTTCTGAAGTAATGTTTTGTGAATGGTACTAGCTGAAATTTTTATGATCTGCACATTCCAGCGGTTCACCATTTTCTCTCCCTAAAACCATGTCCTTGAAGACTTTGACATCTTGCTCTTTTGCATACACTTACGTTCCTCTTTCATTCTTAAATGGATTAAATCATTTGGCTAAAATTCAGAAGCAGGCTGAACATTAACACTAGGTGTGATTGCCAAGATGGTGGAAGGTCCGAAAAGGTGATGTGCTTGCCTAGAGATGTCGGATGGAGGGAGTTGCACACCTTCTCTTCATCAAATTGGCTTTCAAACTCTTTTGACCCAGACCCACAGAAAGGTGCACATTTTATATTATAACCATGTACGTCACAGCTTCTAGAGCCAGACCTCCAGGCTTGCACCCCAGCTCTGGAATATAACAGCTATATCTTTGTAAAGTTGTTTAACTCCTTAGTTTCCTCATCTGCAAAATGGAGTTGGTAATAACTCCATTATGGATTCTTATGAGAGTTAACTGAGTTACCATACATAAAGTTCTTAGAACAGTGTAAAGGCACTATAGCAACGTTATTACTTATAAGAATTAAACGAAACTAGAAGTTTATGAAATATACCCATATTATCTGCAATGTAAAAAAGCATTTTTCGGCCAGCCCGTGGCTTAGCGGTTAAGTGCATGCACTCTGCTACTGGCGGCCCGGGTTCGGATCCCGGGCGTGCACCGACCGCTTCTTCGGCCATGCTGAGGCCGTGTCCCACATACAGCAACTAGAAGGATATGCAACTGTGACATACAACTATCTGCTGGGGCTTTGGGGGAAAAAAAAAAGGAGGAGGATTGGCAATAGATGTTAGCTCAGAGCCTGTCTTCCTCAGCAAAAAGAGGAGGATTAGTATGGATGTTAGCTCAGGGCTGATCTTCCTCACAAAAAAAAAAAAAAAAGCATTTTTCATGAAATTTTAGTTTGATTTCACAACCCAATATTGGGTCTGAATCTGCAGTTTGAAAATAACAATGCTTAGCTTTCATTCTTTTTTTGAAATATTCATTTACTAGAGTTTGATAAACACCAATCGCGTTTGGAAATCCCTTTAAAACAGGCAGAGGGACTACAAAGCTTCAGTCAGAAGAAGTCATAAGAATGGGCAGTCTAGTCCCCCTAACTTACTTCAAGAATTTATTCAGCAAAAATAGACCTATGCCATCCATTCCTTTCATCATTAAATAGATTTGAATCTTGATTTTCTCTGATAATTCTCTGCAACACAGATGAGTACCCAGCTTCCATAGCTGCTCCTGCCACTTCTTGAAACCAGTAAGCGGTTAGCTGGTTACAACCTCAGAGGCCCATACCTCAAAAATCAGCAGAATTAGAAAACAATCTTTTTCTTCTACTCTAAGTACAGTAACCGTTAACATTTATTCAGTACACTCTGTGGTGGCATAGTTCTAATAATTTTAAGTTATATTATTTGATTTAATCCTAAAAATAAAAGACACACAACCCTATGAGATAGCTACTATTATTATCCCTCCTTTACAAATTAAGATATTGATGTGCAGAAAAGTAAAACAACTTGCCGAAGTCACACAGACAGTAAGTGAGCTGGTACTGAAGACCAGTCAGTGTTGAGTCAAGGACCATGGGCTTAGCATACGGCTTTGCAACAGGGCCCCTCATCCAAGGATGGAGGAGTCAGGCGCTGTGTGGGTTATGGAGTAGTGGTGACCATGGGACATCCTCAGAGAGGATGCCTCAGCAGGCACCTACTGCTCTCCATTGAGAATTTTCTTTCCATGGTTCCTTCCTAGATCCCAGCTGGTTAGCCAGGGGCTATTTGTCCAACCCTCTATTGCTTATTCTTTTCTCCCGGGCCTGAGTCCTGTCACCATTCTCCCTGGTCTTGTGAAATTACTCCATAGCCTTTCACATGGAACTAGCCCCTCCTAACACTCCACACCCTTAAAAATGCATACATACCTCAATTACAGCAGCTAACACACCGCATTATAATTCGCAGTTTATGTAAGTCACCCCTGCCAGGCTGGGAGCTCCTCTGTGCTTTTCACATTTACATCCTGTAGTGTCTGGCATAGAGCCTGTCAAATAATTGGCACTCAATAAGTAAGCGTTTAACAAGCGTGAATGGATGAACAGGTAGACGGACAAATGAACCTCTACACTGAAGGTGAGAGATCACTCCGTAATGTTGTCTCTGAATTCATTGACCACACTTCTTTCTTGCTACTCTTCTTCACAGAGGATTTCCCATCAGACTGGAAAGTTGAAGAAAAAATATAATAAAATACTTAAGAAATGTCTAGCCTTAGAAGAAATCACTACGACAATTTCACAAACTGAATATTTGTTCCACATTAATGCCCCTTTTTATTTATTTTTTGTTTTGTTTTTTAATCATTTCCAATATTAAAGTAGCCTTTGATTCTCTAAGATGCTATACTTTTGATTTTGGCAGATCTTACCTGTCTTCTTCAAACAAACCACTATTGCCTAACACCAACACCCCCAGCAAGCCCTGACCACATTTTCCAAGGGTTTGGGCCACCTGTGGGACTATCAGAAAGCATTTCCTCGTGGAGATGTAGTCCCTTCTGCACATTAGTGCTGGGATGATTTCATCAGTATCACCAAACATCCAGCTGCAACTAACAATATCATAATTAAGTGACTGGATTTTATTCTTAAATCCTATCTTCCTTTCCTTTTTTTTTTTTAAATTATATACAGCTTCAATATTCTGTGCTCTCCTTTCTGTCTCAGGATACTATTTAAGCCAACAATTTCTGACAACTAAAACAAATCATTTTTTTCAGTGTTTTCTATCACAATCATTATCATTTAAAGGCATCAGTAAGAATTTCAATTCCACAAATTCTTTCATTTGTTATGGACATAATCATGGTAAAAGAACAAATGCTTGCATTTTTGTTAATTAGTTAATAAAATGACTGAGGCGTGGGCTGGCCCGGTAGAGCAAGCCGTTAAGTGCGCGTGCTCTGCTGCAGCGGCCCGGGGTTCCCCAGTTCAGATCCCGGGCGTGCACAGATGCACCGCTTGGCAAGCCATGCTGTGGCAGCATCCTATATAAAGTGGAGGAAGGTGGGTACGGATGTTAGCCCATCAGTCTTCCTTAGCTAAGGGCCAGTCTTCCTTAGCAAAAAAAAAGAGGAGGATTGGCAGATGTTAGCACAGGGCTGATCTCCTCCCCCCCAAAAAAAAAATGACTGAGGCATGAAAACATTTAATGTTATATTTTACGTTTACTCAGTTTTAGAAGAAGAGTGATACGGCACTGGTATCTCCATAGAGACATATCTCCAAACCACTGAGTAACTCCATTGGATACAGCAAGACATATTTTATAACTTAGGTGTTTTAAAGGTGTTATGTGGTATTTTAGTAAGTTTAGTAATACCAGTTTTATTTTTCATTCCCACATTTTGCTTGGAGAGTAATGAAGATGATAAACTTTTATTATGTGCCAAGTGCGGGACTGAGCCTTTGATCTGTATTGTGTCACTTACCCATCACATCTATTCAATGAATTATATTTTAAGTCAATCATTTGGGAAAATTTACTCACTCATTTATACAACAAATTTGTATTGTACACAAACTGCCTTCTCTGTATACTCTGTATTCTGTCTGCTGCCTGCTGGGGAGCACACAAATGCTTAAAGCAGAGTTCACCCTAAACATGTAGAGTTACTTTCCGCTTTGAATTTTTTATATGTAGCCATTATGCAGATTTGTATGAAAACAAAACATTATGTAGATTTGTATGAAAATGGTGCAATCATTTTGGAAAACATTTTGGCAGTTTCTTAAAAATAGATATACTAAATTTATATCCCAACAATTTACTCTTAAGTAATTTGGTAATTCTTACCCAAGAAAAATGACAGAATATTTCCACAAACATTGTATTTGGATGCATATTAATAGAAGTTTTATTCGTAATAACCAAAACCTGAAAACAATCTAAATGTCCACCAATAGGTGAACGTATAAACAAAATATGATCTATCCATATATCTATTCAATGGAATATTATGCAGCAATGAAAGAGAACAAACTACTGATTCATGCAACAAAATGGATAAATATAAAAAACATTATGCTGATTTAAAGAAACCAGACATATAAGAGTACATATTGTATAATTCCACTTCTATGAAACTCTTCAAAAGATAAATACTATCTAGAGATAGATAGCTGAACAGCATTTATCTGAACACAAATTTGTTACGGGAAAGAGAATTGACTGGGAAGGAACATAGGGAACATTTGAGGATGACGGAAGTTTTCTGTATCTTAATTGTGCTGATGGCTACAAAGTTTTATGTCTTTGTGAAAATTCAAAAAAATCTACGCTTAAAGTGAATTCTTTTTATTTTATGTAAATTGTACCCCAATAAAATTGATTTTTAAAAAATGATATATACATATCTGGGGAGCAGTGTTACATGTCTGCACTTGTGTGTAGGCACAATAAAGAAATAAGAACAGAGGAGGAACTGAAGGTCAGATACTAAGTTGATAGAGTTAGTAGGCAAAAAAAATATTTTATTGGTAAAGTCTTACACAACTATTCACGTAAGGATATAAATTTGGACTTGTGATTCCTAACAGCCAGAGTAAAGAATAAAACATGATCAGCTTACAAACGGAATCTTATAATAACTTACAGTAATTTTTTTGAATTATATGCATTTTTAAAAATAAGTTTAAATAGTGTTCCATAAACATAAAATAAATCAAGATAAACATGAGCTCAGAAGTTTGATGTTTTGATTAAAATTCTTCTTCTTTAATCTTTTGTGTAGGTCATGTCCCCCAGTTACACTTTGGGGAGACTTTTTTAAATGGTGTTAACCCTTCCTGAACGTTCTTCTCCTGACCAGACAACAAATGGTACCGACTGCAGAGAGGAAGAGCTGTGTGTGTTTATACTTTTTCATTTTTAAATATTTTTAGTTTGAGTTCTGCTGCACTTTGTTTTTAAATCTAAGATCCTATTTTCTCCACAAACGTGGACACTAGGAAATATAAAAGTATATACAGTACAGAAATAGAAAGGAAGTGCGGACTGTGCCCAAAATACACAATATTACTGTATAGCTTATTTCACCTTTCAGAGTAAACAAGACTTCATGCCTTTTCCAATAAGCACAGACACGACTTCATAATCCCATCACATAAAGTATTTTCCTTTGTTGATCAGCAGCCAACAATTTTCTCTAGCTTTAAATTTCAGCAAAAATGGACTTTGACATTTTTTCTATCAAGTTTGCCAAATGCCACCTTCTCCTGCAGGCTCTGTGATGAAGCTCACACCTGAACAGAAGAAATTGAAGTATCATTAGTTCAGTATCTCGGTGACTCAGCATCAAATCCTGCATTGACTTGTTTTCTTCTTCCAGAACCCAGACCTCATATCACAACTGCAACGACCGAGTCTTTGCCGTGGTTTCTACGTCTGAATCTCAACTTGATAGACTGCACCACACTCAGCACTTCTAAACCTAAAAACCTGCATAGTTATACAATTTCTCTCAGGAACCAGAGTCTTATGCCAGTTTTCTGTTGCCAAAGTTTTCTGATGTTGTCACCTTTCTGAATCTTGGCAGGTTACTTGCACCCGGTTTATTTCACCTCATTGACCTTTCCATTGCCCTGACCACCACATACCACCAATCCCTCATCTCCAGAAACCAACATTTGTTGGTATAGCTCAGTGGTTCTTGACCATCATTGTACCTACCAAAGCTTAGGCTTCACTTCTTGACTAATTAAATAAGAACATCTGGGAGAGAGACTGAAGTATCTGTATTTTTAAAAACTCTCCAGATGATTCTGAAATTCAGCCAGGGATGAGAAACCTGGGAAAAGGGTAAGGCAAGGAAGGGCACAAAATTTAAGGGGGCTGCAAAAAACCAGTAATCAAGATATAACTTTAATGCAATATTTTTAAAAATCAAAGTGAATGCAAAATAATCCATAGTAAGCAAAATATCAAAATTTTAAGTAAAGGATCAGTACTTGGAGCCTGAGGAAACAGAAAATTCATAATATTGATGCTGTCTTTATTTAAAATTTTTATATTTTATTCATCATAGACTTTTTGCATTAACTTTAATTTTTAAAAATATATTGAATTAAATATTGATTGTATTAATCACTGAGGTTTTTGGCACCTCTTAAATTTTGCCCTCTCCTCACCCTAGTCTGGGTTCTGCAAACCACTGCATCCCAGCTGGATGCTCTACACTTTGTCTGACCCCAGTGCCACTTGACTGTAGTGAGCATAGATATTCTCTTTCCCAATAATCCCCCACCTGGCAAGCCAACTTCCAGTTATGACAGTTCAAGATAGAGAGTGATATACACATAGGAGAAGAACAAATCAATTGCTTTTGTCCAGAGTCCCAATCTCTTTCTCAGGCCATAGTCCGATCCTAGGAAATACATTGAAACCCAAAATACCTAGGAGGGCTAGGTTGGTATGTACATTTTTAATACACTCTCTAGGTAATTCTGATTCATCATTGCTCCCCACCTCCCACACCAGAACCATTAAACTAGATCATATAATACAGTGTTGCTCAAAGTGTGGTCCACAGACCAGCAGTATCAGCATTGCCGCAAGTTCATAAGAAAGGCATATACTCAGGTCCCATCCTAGAGCTACCAAAATAGCAATTTGGGGACAGTTTTACCAAGATCTTGACAATCTCTCCAGGAGATTCAGATGTATGCTAAAGTTTGAAAAATGCAGATAGCATAAATAACCATCTACTAATGGGTTCATGACAACCAGTGGATGGCCACCTACTACCCAGATAGCCAAGATCATCTCCACAATAAAGGTAGGGCTTGCCTGAACTCCTCTTCTATAGAAGCAGTCAGGCCCAGCAAGTGTGATATCATGTCAGTCACTGTGTCCCAGTAACAGAGACTTGGCCAAGCAAATGGTTTCCTAGGGTAGCCAGGGAAGGGAAAGCCAGATACTGAGAGCATGCCATCTGATTGGGAATGCCAAGTGTGGGAAGCAGAAGTGCTAAATCTTTCCTCCAGCTCAAGGGGCAAGTTTGAGGCCAGACCAAAAAAAAAAAAAATCCCAGCTAGGAGTCCAAGGACATTCTTACAAAGGAGCCTGTGAAGTCCAGTGCTCATTTTTGTTGAAGCTAGCCAAGTGGCACATAGTGAGAAGGCCTGGGTACAGGCATAAATTCAGAGAAAACAGGCCAAGACCGAAAGTGGGCATGAGAAGTGTGTGCAGTGTTTCAGGTTTGCCATCTACACTGTTGTAGCCATGACTTACCAACCTTTTCTCAAACAGATGCCACTGCACTGTTTTCAAAAGATGCATTTCTTTCTAGCCAAAGGTACTCAAAAGATATAAAAGCCACAGTTGGTTAGAATTTAAGATATTGTGAGGAAAAAAAAAAAATCTCAACTCAAATGTAAGGTTAATTCTCATTGTACCCTGTTTTTGTGCAGTTCTTTATACATTTATTTGATATTATCTGATTGAGGTTTACAAACAGAAAACCTATCTTACGAAATCACAGTTATTTTGAAAATATAATTTGTCAACGAGCTTGAATTTGATTGAAAACAGGAGCACAATAAACAGGCAAGTCTGGGATGGTGGAGTCAGAAGTTTGGGCTCTCCAGAGGGAGGGGAGGAGGAGTCGGGATGGTCTGAGTCAGAGCAGAAGCAAGGGCTCCTTACTAGAAAAGCTGCCTGGTGGTCATCTGTGGTTGTCTCAGCACCAGCTCAAGCTCCTTGTGGGCAAAGCAGAATCATAAAATTGCTCCCTCGCCCCCAAATCCTTGCCATTTTACACAGTTGGGCTCTATAGATCCCATCATCTCCAGTGAAAATATCTTGACTCTTCCCACCTATCAAAAGGAAGCTGTATTTTTCTTCAAGACTGTTCTCAGATGTTACCTTGCCTCTGAAGCCCTCTCTGGTCCCTCAGTCCATTGCCCCCACCACCCACGAATGCCTTCTCCTTCACAACCTACACCCTCTCAACATACGTTTTTAGTGCATGTCTCTCTCTGACTGTTTATAAGTCTGCTTCTCCCAATAGACCACAACCTATTTGAAGATAAAAACAAAATTTTATATACTAGCTTAACAATTATGTGCTGAAAGAATGAATAGAAACACAAAATAGAGACTTGGAGTGATGACCTTGCATGGTAATGCTGAAGAATGTGATAAGAAAAGATTTACAGTGGGGGTGGAATTGCCAGAGCAGATAGCGTTGTAGAGGTTCTCTTCTCTCATCTTTACTACTTCTCCGGAGGGCTGAAAACTAAAATCCTGGGGAGAATTAGAGGTTAGAGGTCCTTTATGAAGTATGACTTTCAAGAGGCATTTCCGGTTGGAGGTGGTGGGGTTGAGACCAGGTAGGGAGGCAGTGCCTTCACCTTAGAAAGCATTTTTCGTTCCAAAATGCAGAAGGCTAGGCAAGATATGAGGTGTTCAGAGTAATCTCTGTCATCTAGGCTAGTGAGAGAGGTAAAGTGGACATCCATTGTCCAGTCTGCTAAACCATTTGGGAGAACAAACTAGAATGGGGGCAGAAATCCTACTCAGGGTAAAAGAATTTGCGTTTGGCTGGTACCCTCCATTGTCTCTCAGGAACTCGCATGTGATACAGAGCTCAAGACTCAAATGGCCACAGAGGCCAGGTATGTATGATTGCTGAGTGAAGTCGGCATGTGTGACAGATGAGAAGGAGGTAGTATGGAGTGAGGAAAATAGGAGAGGGCACATCCTGTATCAAGGACACCCACAAACTGCTACCCACAGCCACTACTCAGCTTCAGATGGTGATTTACATGGAGGAATATGGGTCCATGATTGCCAGACTTTTCTAATTTTTATGAGACGCAGAAATCCAGATTTAGTATACAATTTCTCACTTCTGAAAGGTAGACAATAATCAAACTATTTTAAATCACACTTGAGCCCACCTTGTGCAGGCCAAACAATACATGTCTGAAAGTTGAATCTGGGTCATAGGTCATTAATATATAACTACTGATGATTTGGAAGAAGTAGATACTCAAGGAGCCCTCAATGGTTCAGAGGGTGGAATTCACTCAATATGATCCAGAGCTTTATCTTCATCTCGTTGTTTTCTAGCCTTGAAGATGGTTTTGATACTCCCATGGTCCTATCTACTCAAAATCTATTCTTCCATTAACAACTTCTAGAAGGAAGAACACCTAACCTTCTTAAAATAGAGAATTAGCCGGTTCACCACATAGGGAATTCAGTGAAGGGCTGTTTTTCTTTGTCAGTCAATAAAATAAAAGTGGACAAACGCTAACACTTGGTGTATTCGTTTGGTGCATGGAGAAAGGAGACATGTTTTCCTTAAAACATGACATGAGTTTCCACAAAAAATTATAAAGATTTGCTCACAGGTTACTTTAGAGAATTAAAAATCAAGATGAAGTGCACTGTCTAAAAAAAAAGATGGGTTTATAAAGTTTTGTTTTGGAAGTGTGGTGTCAGAGTGGCACTGGTCTAGATTTCCACTGGATGAGTTTTCACTCAGAAATAAATTGACACAAAAAATTGCTGGGTGATACACATGGCTGGTAGTCCAGAAGATGCGTGAAGAGGGGAGAGGCACCCAGAGCAGCTGGAGAAACTCTTAAGTGGTGCAGAGCCAGAGTGGAAAAGCAAACTTAACAGATCATACGCAGGTTTAAATCAAGGTTCTTAGCTCAAACAGTTTCTTTAAAAACGTAATCTTTACAAGCCTCAGAAGATTGCAGCTGAAATAGTTTAAAATCAATTTTAACTCATTTTCCATTCATATAATATAAGAAGAGGGAAACAATTTTACCGATTCACTGGAGAAATAGTTTCTGGGTTTCCATAGTAGAGAAAGAAGTTGATTTCGGCGCAGACAGGTATTTTAAGCCTCAAGGTCTGTGTCTGGACTGAGAAGGATTTGCTCTCCTCAAAGTCCTGTCAAACAGGGGGTGGACATATATTTTAGGGCTGCTCAGGTCCTGGGCTTCCTGCAGAACTTACACTGTAAGCATCTACAAGATTAGCTGCCTCTGGACCTCTTGCTCGTGATTTCAGCCTTCCAGATTGAGGGCTGTATCATCAGTACATTTAAAAGTAGATCCTTCAAGGGGAGAGGATGAAGCATCAGTGAGGACTGACTGGCATTTGTGAGTGTGAGCGTGTGTGAATGTGTGTGTGTGAGAGAGAGAGAGCCAGAGCGCGCGTGTTCTCATTAGGGGACGGTCTATGATTTGACAGCCTCGCGGCTGCTGCTTCCGCTGCTGCTTCTGCTGTGGCTGTATGGTCTGTCATCAGTTGAAAAGGGCTGCGAGGGTTTAGAGGAACTGCAGTTCTGAAGACTGAGCACTGCTAAGTGCTCTCCCTGGCAGACAGAGTAGACCAGCTTTTCTGTAGGATTAGAAACTTGGACGTATTACTGCTTCACCTACCGGGAAAAGCGGGCAGAGCTACAGAGGAAAAGGTAAGAGGAGAAATTGTTCTCTATTTAGTGTGTAAGGCAGGGAGCATGGGGAGAGGTAGGCTCAAAGGCTTGCTATTTTGTAGCAAAGGGCTCTCACCCTGTGAGAGCAAGGAGGCAAATGCTAAATACCTACCAAGCTTGATCATTGAGCCTCTTGGCTTTTCCCCAGGTACCTTTTTCTTCTTTATCATTCTTTTCTCAAGCATCTGAGAGGTTTCTTTGTATTTTTCACTTAGCAGTTATGGTTTAGCTTTTCCCATTGGAAACTTTCAAAACAGGGAGCTTTTTCTGTTTCTCTTTTCTTAAGCATTTTTCTCCGTTAAGAAGGAACTGGTCCCTCTTATTGTAAGCTGGTCAAAACGCTTCCTCCATCCTACGCTAGAGTTGCAATAAAAGGAGTTTTCAGAAGTACATATGTGCCTTAGTACTGAAGAAAAATGGGAGGTAAAAGGGGAGGATATGAGAATTACCTGTAAGTGACTGTGACTTGATCTCAAATGGTGACACCGTGAATGAATGTGGACTGTAACTCTTCACAGGGGGAGAGAAGCACTGTGATAAAGGCAGGGCACTGGAAAGAAGATGTTTTGAGAAGTGTTCTAAAGAAACTTCAAGCCACTAAAGATGGAAAACGAAACAGTAAGTGACCTGAACCAAACACAGCTCCAGCCACGGGCAGTGGTGGCCCTAGAGTACCAAGTGGTCACCATCCTGCTTGTGCTCATTATTTGTGGTCTGGGCATCGTGGGCAACATCATGGTGGTCCTGGTGGTCATGAGAACCAAGCACATGAGGACCCCTACAAACTGCTACCTGGTGAGTCTGGCAGTAGCCGATCTCATGGTCCTGGTGGCCGCAGGCCTTCCCAACATAACAGACAGTATCTACGGTTCCTGGGTCTATGGCTATGTTGGATGCCTCTGCATTACTTACCTCCAGTACTTGGGCATCAACGCATCCTCTTGTTCAATCACAGCCTTTACCATTGAGAGGTACATAGCGATCTGTCACCCCATCAAAGCCCAGTTTCTCTGCACATTTTCCAGAGCCAAAAAGATCATCATCTTTGTCTGGGCTTTCACATCCATTTACTGTATGCTCTGGTTCTTCCTGCTGGATCTCAACATTAGCACCTACAAAGATGCTATTGTGGTGTCCTGTGGCTACAAGATCTCCAGGAATTACTACTCACCTATTTACCTAATGGACTTTGGTGTCTTTTATGTTGTGCCAATGATCCTGGCCACTGTCCTCTATGGATTCATAGCTAGGATCCTCTTCTTAAATCCCATTCCTTCAGATCCTAAAGAAAACTCTAAGACATGGAAAAATGACTCAACCCATCAGAACAAGAATTTGAATTCAAAAACCTCTAATAGAGGTTTCAACAGCACAATATCTTCAAGGAAGCAGGTAAGCAAACCTGAACCTCAAAGCCCACAGAGGAAATGTGGGATAGAGTCCTTTGTGAGATGGGATCAACTTTGCCCTACTTAGCTGATGGTGAAACCAAAATATAATCATGCAAATGTTTCACAGTGTAAGCTTCTGCTTTACATATTAAATTCATCTCTAAAGCAACTGAAGATCTAAAAATAGATGGGGAAAATTTGATAGCACATCAGCAGGTACCAGTTCAGCTACTATTAAGATATAAGGAAATATAAATGGAAACTCTAGAAATCCATCTTTATAATGTTTGTGCCTCTCTGGGAAATGTTATCAAAATATTTAGACCATTTCTGGCTTCTGTAGGGAACAGCTGGATATCTTTAAGAGTTGTATTGCATGACAAAGATTTGACAAGATAGTTTGAGAAAAGATGAGTCAAAACAATAATGAAACTTTTCTAACCATTCATTCTATAGTCGCTCCCAACTGAGACACATAACTGAGAGCAGTTCTTGGACTTATTTTTTTAGTCTTAGTGAGGAAAGACTCTATCACCTTCTCCCCCAGCTCCCTACAAAGTGTCCCAGCATGCAGAAGCTAAAAATGCACTTTACTCAGGAAATGTTTTGATGAAAAGGCTAACACCAAGCTCAATTTGTTACATGAAATGATTGATTTTTTTAAATTTCTGTTTTTCTCACTAAGTATAACTAAAAATTCCTTTATGCTTCCAGATCACCTGAATACTCATGTGGTTACAGTTGAATAGTGGTTTTATTAGTGAATGAAGTGCAACTTTGTTACAGTAGATATGGTTTATAAGACAATATAGGATAAAATATTTTTATGTCAATACACATTTGTTGTATTTACACAATTGTTCTAAGTTACTTATGAATTTAGCTTTCAGTTCCTTTTCCTTCTTTGCTTAACAAAATTAACACATGATAAACATTTATTTTCGTAGCTAAAAAAGAAAACTTGAAGTCAACAGTACTGGCTCTTTCAAATGGGTTGAATTTTCTTTCTTTTTTTTTTTTTTTTTCTATAGGGAATATAGGTCTTCCTATGTACATAGATAGAAAATGAATATACTTTTTAAAGTATGCATATGGACCATCCATGCTACCACTTCCTAAACTCTAGATTAGCTGACATGTGAAGAATTGTAATTGGACATATGGGCACACAGTGAAATAAGCTACTAATCGATGTAGGTGCTTTAGATATGCATGAAATGAATAATGAACTGCAACTAAAAAGAAATATACACAGCATTTTAAATGATGCTGTGATACTTGATTTATAAAACATTTATTATTAAAGATACCTAGATGACAGAAAGGGAAGATCCGAGCAACTATTGCCAGCTCTTAGATTTCTGTTGTTGTGGGTCTAGCAGTGCTACTTAATATAAGGCATGTTTGGCCATCTATTACCCAAAACGTGATTCAGGAAATTTAGAGACATCTGTTGGCCATCTGCCAAGACAAACAACAAATAGAATGAGAGTAAAGATTGTGTACATCTCAATTAGAGACCAAGCATGGGTTAATGTCTGCAGCAAAGAAGGTCAGTAAGTAAATTCATTTGTTAGACTCCAATTTAAATTCTTGTGATAAATTCTACAAAATTGTTTGTCTGATCTAATGTCCTTCTTTTCAATTACAATCAATTAGTACCTATCAACATTAATAATGTGCTTTAGATTGCTAACTGTGTTACACGTTCACATTCTTATTTCAAAGCTATTACAGATAGCCTGTCTTTATAGAGGCTGTGTGGTAAAAGAAAAAAACAAAGATTTTAAATCAAGCCGCATGACCTTGGATAAACAGAACTCTCTGAGCCTCAGTTTCCCCATCTATAAAATGAGGATAAATAGCAACATCCAGGGTTGGGGTGAGGGTGTGAAATATCTTATGAAAGATACCTAAAATAGGGTGTTGGTTAACATCTGAGTGTTAATTAGCCTTTTTCTTAGTTTTTTAATATGTTGGCAAGTGTGAGGGAAATACAGATTTATCTTAAAAATATACATTCACCATTTAAACAAAGATTATTTGTTGAACAGGTGTGTATATGATATAGTAACTACTCTAAGGAACTTTTTAATAATTAGGGCATTTGGAAACGCATTCAGGGTTGTCACAATAACATCACTGTCAGTTAGCATCAGGAGCCAGGGATGCCAAATGTCCTGAAATGTGCAAGACAGTCCTGCACAATGAAGAAGTGCCCTGTTACAAATGCCAGTAACACCCTCACTGAGAAACGTGGGATGACACGTAATTCAACAGAAGTGCATTTAAGTAATATGTTGTGTAATTCAGTCCTGATTATAGACAGGATGAGAGTTCAGAGAAAAGAAAGGAAATTATGAGGCTAGAGGGATCAGAGAAGGCTTCATGGAAGAAGTGGCATTTGAGAAGGCTCTGGAAGGATGGTGATAATTTGGAAAGTAAAAGTCAAGAGGGACAACACTCCACACAGAAAAGATGTGGCTGGAATGAGAATGATATGGGTTTGGAGAGAGCGCAAGAAGGGGCACATAGGGTGGGGTTTTATGGTATGAAATGACTTGGTTGACTAAAATGAATGATATGTTTGGGGAAGCAGTAAAAAGTAAGATTGGATTGATAGAAGTGTGTGTGTGTGTGTGTGTGTGTGTGTGCGCGCGTGTGTAAGAGAGAGAAAGGGCTGTAGAGGAACCCAACTATCAGATAGAGCTCAGTGTGGAGGCAACAGAGAATGTGAGCGGTGAGCAGGGAGCAGCAATGAGCAAGGTGGTGCTTGGGGTGATAGATCCGACAGCTGTGGACGAGGCAGATTTGGAGGACGAGAGATTGGTGGCAGAAAGACCACTCTGGAAGTTGTCATTAGTGATTCAGGCCTAAGGTAGTAAGCTTCCCTATTGGGAGAATTTAAAGTAAAGTGTGAACCAGAGAGATGTCTCAAGGGAAAAAGGGTGAGATGTGAACAGATTCGATACAAAGTATGAAGAGAGGACAATTCAATGTGGTACCAGTGTTCTGAGTCTGGAAGAACGGGAGTGTCCCTGATAAATGGGAATGACAGCCATAAAGGGGAGCCAATTTTGTCCCAAATCAGTGACCCTTGATCTGGGTTTTCCTCTTCTGAGATAGTTCTCTTCCTAAATCTTCAAAAGTTTCAAGCCTCCACTTCCTATAACCCAAGGACTTTTATTTTAATACTTTCTCTCCATTTTTGTTTTCTTTTGGGCAAGTTTAATTTACATTTTAATAAATACTCCATCTGAGCCAGGTCTTTCTAACCAAGTTTTTAAAGTCAAATGTGCATAGCCTAAAAGAACTACATTTAAAACGGAAATAAAAGAGCCTTTTTATGTAAGGGACAAAAGTGAGCTTTTTGTTTGTTTGTTTGTTTTTAACTTATATCCCCTTTGCAGAAAATCCAGCCCAGAATCTTTTTCTTCCTATTATTCAGAGATTCACTTGTACTTTAGGAAATGAACTAAATATTTGGTAAATTCAATGAAATAAATTACTCAAACTAATGGCTTGGAATTGTGAAGACAAAAGAATTATCTGATTGACTGAATCTTTGACTTTGCAATTGTTTGTTCTGATGTTAAGGAGATGCCGTTTAAATTTTCACATTTGTCACCTTTCAGCTCTATCTACACAATGCCAAAAGATTCTCTCAGTTCAGTCAATTCAGGTGTTCAGCATTGTGTAGATAAAATATCTCTATTATTGACTGTATATTTCAAAGGAATTGATTGGGTCTTTTGGTATTTTGGAGGCACAAAAACATCTTGGTAAAAGACTATAATGTGGATAAACACATCGATTCAAATATTTGCTTTCCACAGGATGCAGGGTATTCAAAATTTTTTATAGATCAGGCTACCAGTTTTGTTTTTAGTTGAGTCACACTCTAATGTATTTTTCTTTTCTGACGGTATATCAGGTGGGAAAACTATGTAACATAGTCCAAATTGAAGCACCAAAAGTTAAAGGCAAAATTTTCATTGTAGGTTTTATTTGACTAAACAAGCCTTTGAAATACCAAACAGTCTTTGTTTCCATAAATTTCTTAAAAGCTACCTTACTAGAGGAATGTTGGTAGCCCAAGAAACAAAAGCAGCTTTCCTTTTTAAAACAATCCATGCCTTTTGTTGTTGTTGCTATTAACAATATGAAAGCAATCACGTGCATTATGGAAAACAGAAAACTAGGAAGAAAAAAGGCATCCTTTACCCCACCTCTCAAAATCACAATCTATTAACATTTAGTTATATTCTTTTTGTTATGTTCTTAATCTTTTTTATGTAATTATAGTCAAATATACATATAATTTTATATCTTGCTTTTACACAAAATGTTGACATTGATATTCTCAAGGAGAATAGCGCAGAGTAAAAGAAAATGGATAAGATTGTGAGTCACTTTCTCTCAGCCTCAGTTTTCTCATCAGTAAAATGGGAATAACAATTACTCATAGAGTTGTTGCTCAAATCAAATGAGATGCTTCAGACAAAGTTCACCTTTGCTCTCCTCCCACCTGTCCCGTCAGCTACGCTTCCCTCCCTCCTGCCCTCCTCAGTGATCTCCACCCCCCTAGACAGCCTCCTATCTCTGTCTTAAGCAATATCTAGTAATATGATTCGCTCATGGAAAATGAAGAACTCAGATAAACAAAGAGCTTAAATGGGTCTTTTCTCTCCTCCCCCTGCCTCCCTCCAACACACACCTCCAGTGCTATTTACTTATTAATGAAGAAATCTTAAGCAAGGAAAAACCTTTAAGACACAAAGAAAAGGAAGCATAATGGTGGAATGCCAGGCAGTAGGGCTAATATTTGGGGGCATCAAGTCCCTTAAGTTGTATGGGTAGCTTAATCAATGATTAACCTTACAAAGCAAATTAATGATACCAAACTCTTCAGCATTAGGCCCAAATCAGAGGTTTCTGAAGTTTACTGGGACCGTTTTCATAGTGTACTTACAGGCCCATCTTTTGTTTCTAATTGTTTTATTTGTTCTACTTGGCTGCGTTCAACTATATCCTTAATAGTATAAAGGTCTCTAAGTTGGAAAAAAAGTACAATTTTTGTCACTTAGCACACAGATATCTAAGTGTACCACCGTATTTTTATCGTTAAAGAATAGCTTTCCATTTTCCAATCTGCATCCTGTGTAAGGAAAGACTTTGCAGATATCCCATAAATTGACTAAGCGACAATCCCCTGCAGTTAACTGCTCTGTGTCCTTTAGTTAGATGAACACATATTGTTCATTCTCAATTTTATACTTGCAGCTTTGAGCCATAATTTTGCCAGTAGAGAGAAATAAATTTTCCTATATGCCTCCACTCCTACAGAATTCTCAATTTGGTCACACAAAAAGCACCTTAAAATCAGCTAACCTTGAAAATGGCAAACTATTTTATACTTCTTCATGTTGCCTCTTGTGAATTCTTTAAACTGCAAACAGATATTCCAAGTTCCAGACAGGTTGGGCTGAACCATGTTCTTAGCCACTTTTACTCTTTTTTTATGGGTTAGGGGTAAAGTGAAAGGTATAAAGCTAGAGCAAGGTCAACATTAAGCAAAATTTTGCAGTAGGTCATTTTATAATCAATATCCTCCTAGATTTAATGAGGAAGACAGTTCAACACAAAGAGAGGATAGGAGATAACTGGGCACATACAGGGAGAGAAGACTCTAGTATCGCTGAAACGGGATAATGAAAAGGAATTGTCAAGTGACTATAGTCCTGCTACATCTATCCTCTCCTCCCCAGCCCTGCCCTTTGTCATTCTGCCTACTTTCACCCATACCCGTGGTCACAGCTACCACCTGTGAGTCTCCAGTACACAGCTCTAGCAAAGACATCTCCTGACCCATACAGTTAATTGAGTTTGGACATCATGTAAGTACATCAAATCCAATATGTCTAAAATAAGACCCAGTATGTTCCCTCATTAACCCCTACCTCCTTCTTTCTTTCCTATTTTAGGTTCCCCAGCCAGAAATCTAGCAGTCCTTCTGAGTACCTTTTTGTCCTATATCCTCCCCCTCAAATCCCAGTAGTAGCCAAATCCTAGTGATTCTAGCTCATAACTCATATCTGACCTGCTCCACTCACACTACCATTTCCCTAAGTCACCATTTCTCACCTGCTCTATTTCAGTACACACCTCACCAGCCTCTCTGATCCCAATCTACTCTCTCTCAAATCATTCTGCACATTGCTCACTAAGAGACCTCTCTAACACAGAGATATGTTATTAAAGTGAAGTTTATAGTTCCCTGAGGCCTCGAGTTTAAACTCTTTGACATAACAAATAAGATCCTGGCTCCTTCCTATGTTTTCATCTTCATCTCTTGTGGCCCTCTTAACTTACACTTTATGCTCCAGTCATGCTGAATTATTTGTAGTTCTCTGAACTTACTATGTTCTCTCAGCTGGCAAACGCTTCATCTGGCAAACTCCCACTTATCTTCCAAATCTCAGATCAAAACATGCCCCCTATGTACCATATCAAGCCCTCCCTGAATTTCTCAGGCAGATTTACATAACTGAATGCCTAACTATAACTATGTATATGAGGTGTTTTACCTATGTTTTCATAGTACTTTGCATATACTTCTGGTTTAGTAATTCTCAAGTATCATAATTTTTAGCATGTCTGCCTTCCCACTACCGCTAACATCCTTAAGACTAGGGCCTTATAACCCCAGTGCCCTCAGCACAGTATCTGGCATATAGCAGGCTCCCAAAAGTGTATATACACAGTCATGTATGATAGCCAAATAATACAGGCTTTGCAAGATCAGGTTGTTAGCATCTCTTCCCAGCTCTGCATTCAGTGACATCACACTGGTTGCTTAAAATTGGCCATGGTTGGAGTTTCTTACACTACAGAAATCAACAAATATGACAATTCAGTGCCCTTCCCTTTTTTGTGGAGAGCCAATTGTTAAATGTTTTTCAGCACACTTCTGTGAATGTGTGTATGTATCATCTATAATTTTACATATAATAAATGAAAGTGTAAAAGAGTATATGCACGCACGCTTCAGGGCTCAATCAATCCCAACATTCTATTTTGTTCCCTGAAAAATTACTGTTTATTTATGCCATATCCTTCTCCGATTTTAATTAAGATTTCCTTGTCTTTTGGGCCGGCCCCGTGGCTTAGCAGTTAAGTGAGTGCGCTCCACTGCTGGCAACCCAGGTTCAGATCCCCAGTGTGCACCAATGCACTGCTTGTCAGGCCATGCTGTGGCAGCGTCCCATATAAAGTGGAGGAAGATGGGCATGGATGTTAGCCCAGGGCCAGTCTTCCTAAGGAAAAAAGAGGAGGATTGGCATGGATGTTAGCTCAGGGCTGATCTTCCTCAGGAAAAAAAAAAAAAAAAGATTTCCTTGTCTTTTACTGCATCTCTTTTGAATTCCAAAGTAGCCAAACCAGCAACTAGCTAGTATGATGGTGAGTATGTTAGTAGATAAGACTTTTTAGGAAGATTTCTGCCTTCCAGACAGGACAGGCTGACTTAGACACATGACAGACTCAAATAATAATTCATTTTTTATACAAGGTCCCGTTGGCTTTCCAATGAGCCTTTAAAATACCCTTCACAATGAGAGAGCCACATAAGACAGAATGGGCAGAGGATGGCAACTCAGGGAAGGAAAACAATGTGAGCAGAGGTATAAAGATGAGAATAAATCTATCTGAGTGCCCCTATGTGACTAATTTTCCTAGAACAATTTGCACACATCATCTTCTTTCAAAAAGAAATGTCTCCAATCTCCTCTAACTGGCTTTCAAAACTCTCTAAAAATCTGACCTTTTCATCATTTTTCTGGCTTTGTTCATCCATTATTTCTTTAACTCAATAAACGATTATTGAGCACCCATTTCACACCAGGCATTGCTCTGGAGAACCAATGATAGCCACTATCTTATGGAACTTTCAGTAAAATACAAAAGATCGCTACTAAAAAACAATTAGGAAATACAAGGTTAGGCTGTACCGTGTGCAGAAGAGGCAACAAGGAAGGGGTAAGCACTGTACTTAAGGCTGGAGAACAAGGTCCCAACAGAGTAAGAGTCACTTCCACTCTTGAATAATGAGTAGGCATTCACCAGGCCAACATGAAAAACAAGAGCTTCAAACCAGCAGAAGTAGTCATTTATGTAACCAAGCCGAGCCCAGGGCAAGACCATGGGAGGCTTGCGTGTCATCTGAAGGTGCCTGAATTTGATACTAAGGCACCAGAGAACCATTGAAGACTTCTAACAGGGATGGTGGCAAATGGGGTTTGACTTTTGGGAATTTTGCTCACAAAATTGTACAGTGAAGCCAGCCCAGAAATGGGGAAACAGAAATGAGGCCACTGCAATCCATGCAAGAAGCAGAGAAGGGTTGAGTTAGGAGGTAACAGTAGGGAAGACTGGGAAGGGAAATATACAAGTTAAACCAGTGGGGTTTAACTACTAATCTGGCAGATGAAGAAGACAGACGTTCCTAAAGGGAATCTCAGATTCTTAGCCGGGGTGACTGGACAGATAGTGGTTTTGTTAAGCATAGCACAGAACACAAGAGGAAGACCAGTCTTATCTTTATTGTTCCTGGCCCATAGACTCAGGTGTTTTGCACCAGATTCTCCCACACATACCAAGCTCATTTATACTTTGCAACCTTGCTCATGTGATTTTTTCCCACCTGTAAAGCCCTCCCCACTCTTGACGCCACCATACCTGTAAGCAAAGCTCGAGCTTCCAGTTCAGGCTGCAGTTAGACCAAGAGGTCTGGAAAGCAGGTGAGCATGAGCTCTGGAGTCAGAGAAAATATAAGTTCAAGTCCCAGCTCTTCTACTTACTAGCTCTATAACTTTGGATAAGTTATTTTACTTCTTGATACTTCCATTTGTTCACATATAAAATGGGATACTAATGATACCCACTCATAGGGTTGCTGTGAGGAAGTGCCTAGTACATAATAAGCACTCAATAACTCTTATTTACTATGTTTAAGCTATATATTATATGTAAAATGTCATTTATTTCCTCCTTATTCATGAAATAGCACAAATATAGACTGGTAATTCTGTCCTGAGGAAGACACAGTTTAGAGGTTATAATAGGGGTAGATCTTCCAGGGTAACCTAACAGCATACCCCTAAGATCAAATTAGTAAATACTTCTAGAGCTCGTACTATGTACCCAGAGAAAAATACAAGTACAAAACAAAATCACACACGTAACAGAAGCTAAGTATTATTGACTTTTTATTATATTCTCTGTACTGTTCTAAGTGTTTTATGTTAACTAACTCAATAAATCCTCACAACCATGTTGGGAAGTAGGAACTAATTTAAAAGAGGATTTGGAAGCATAGGGATGCTAAGTGACCTGCTCTGGGTCACACAGTTAGTTGTAACAAAAACAGGACTTGAACTCAGCATTCCTACTCCAGAGTTTATATAATATCAACCATAAGGGCAAGAGAAAATCAAATAAAGGTAAAATTAGTAGAGGTTAAGCTAAGTTTCCTGGAACTAGTAGGAAAATAGATCTAGAGGTTTGAGGAGGGTTAGTTAAAGAGAACAAGAGAAGAGAGTTCGTTCCAGATAAATGAGGGGGAGGGAAAGGATAGGACAGTATTATCAACATGAGAAAAAAGGCCAGAATTTAAAAAGCCATGTTCTGTCTGAGGAATAGTGATGAGATTAGCCAGATGTGGGCCAAAGGTTCGTGTTAGGGAGACATGGGAAATAAATCTGGAGGACATACAGGCTGGGGCATGATCGGTGAGGCCAGAAAACCAAGCGCAGGACCACCACCACCACCTGCCTTCTCAGGCCCCTCCTCATGCTGTTGAGCAGAGCTGGGGAAAATCACAGGCTACAGGGAGCAGCTATTTCACCCTTGAGTTTCCATTCCAATGGACCCTCGGTGACCTCTGGCTATCTACTTACAGGACCATAATCGCTTCCCTCTTTTCATGCCTTTTTCAAAACTCCCTACTCTCCTCACGTCACTATACCTGGAATTTTTTTCCTCTGAAATCCCTTTCATATCCATCCTCTCATTCCATTGCTATTTCCTCAGTTCCGGTCTCATCATTTCCTCTCTGCACTGTAAGCAATGAGGCTGGTCTCTCTGCCTCGCTTAACTGTTGCAGAGGCTTGCTAATCAATCTCCCTGCCTCTTAATTTCCCTCTTCAAATTCATCTCCCAGAGTTGATTCTAGAATCATAGATGATTCTAGAATCATCTAAAATGCAACTGTGATAACATTACTATGCTGCCTGAAATCCTCCAATATCCCTATTTCTTATAGGTTTAAATCCAAAGGTATTATCATGCATACTGGGACATTTATGATCTGCTCCCTGCTTACTTTCCCAAACTTAATCTTCTCCCTGTCCCCAACATACCATTCTACAAAGTGTTTCCTAAACTGGCCACACCCTATCATGCCTCCAGGCCACGTGCACACTCCTCCAACCTCAAGCATTCTGCAGCTCCTCATTTGACCTGTTACTTCTAATCTACCCTCTTATAGGTCACCCCTCAGAGCACACTTTCCTGACCTCCACTGGCAGAGTGGTGTTTCTCTCTTCCCTTTGTAGCACTTCGTTCTTGCATCTGTACAGCACACCACATTGCTGTAGTAATTTGTGCAAATATCTCTCCCATCAGACTGTGCCATCCCACAATGGCAGAAGCATTATCCCTTTCATTTTTTGTGTCCATAGTGCCATGGTGCCTGGAGACATATTGATAAATGACTAAACTAGTAAAGATTAGATATAAAAGAAGAGAAAGATGGAGACGATCAAATATGACTCTAAAGATTTTTTTCAGGAGATTGAAAATGGCAGAATTGTTCAAAGAAATGTTGAGGGAGAGATGTTAAAAACACTGTCAGAAGTCTTCAGTTTAAGATGAGGACTTGGATACGTTAGCTTGTAAGTGAGTGGTCCAGGATCAGATATGTGGATTTGAGAATCATTAAAATAATAGAAAGAAGGTATGACCAAGGTTGAGTTTAAAAAGAGGGGAGGACGGATCAACAAAAACTGAGTTCTGGAGGAATCCTTACATTTAGGAAGCTACAAGAGGATTGGAGTCTTTGCTAGAGATAAAAAGACTTATTTTCCCCTCTAGGAACATGGCCAGAGAACCAAAGACAGAGCGCTAGTGAATGATCCCAGTTGGGAGGGAAAGTAAAAAAAGAAGAGTGAGCCAAGAAGAGAGAGAAGGCTCAGTTAAAAGAGTAAGTGGATTGAATACATTCCTTGATGAATATATTCATCCATCATTCAACAAATGCATCTTATGTTAAACTTTAAACAGTGAATTACTCCGCAAATATAAAATGTGAAAAATAGTAAAACTGCTTACATGCAAGGCATTAAAATCTTTTTTCTTTTCAAAGTGAAAAAAAAAAATGAGGAATTATCTAAAACTGAGAAGTCATAGTCTTGCCACTAGAGTCAACTAGCTCTTCAGAGCCACATGGGAGGCCCATAAGAACTTGAATAAACTAAAAATTAAATTAGCTCTGAAAATTAAATGAAGCTAAATACATGTGCACATGAAATAGGATGAATAATGTAAAATATATGACAGCTGTGTTTAGTTGAAATAAAAATGGATAACATCCTTTCGGAAAAGATGAACAACACTGGTGACTTTTTACTATACCCCATAGATAGATCGCCTGAACATAACTGTATGGTAGCTGTAAGTAAGTAAAGCATCCTATGCCTCTCCATGCTGTACCTTTGTTGTTTGAGTTATATGGGGATTTATGACTATGGGAGAACTCAGCATATTTTCTGCAGGCAGCAGCTCTTAGCTTAGAAAATAAAGTGACTCAGTGAGAGAGGTGATAACATCGTGAGAGTGAGACTACAGAGGCAAGGTAAATGCAGACCACCCCATGAATTTTTGAAGATCATTTGTAAAGTCAAGGGACTCAAGCCTCCAGCAATGTGCAGGACTGACATCCCATCATGTTTCCTCTGATAGGAGTTGGGCTTTGTGACTGATTCTACTCCGCAAATATTCGAAAGACAATGCATACAGAAAAGTTGGGTGGGAGAGAGCAGGAGAAAAGAGTACACTGAGGTATTTTCTGCTCTACTAGGAAACATAGGAATAGGCTCAGGTTCAGAGTGAATTTACAGGAGACATATTTAACTAGAGATTGTAAAGTGCTAGGGTGGATCTCCAGGCATTTCTTTATGAGTCAATTAGACATCTCTCTGAATAAGTTAAGAGCAATCAAGTCAATACTTTTGTATAAACCAACTACAGTGCACACTGGAGTTGTTGTTATCCTGGAATTAAAGATGGTCTTGTTAAATTATTACAGTCTCTTCCAGGGCATTATTGTATGGAATGGGGAAATAGTGAAAATAAGGACAGGTTTGCACCTACTCATCTATGATTGCATTGAAAACCTCCTATATATGAGGCACTGTGTTAGGCACTAGGATACAAAAATGAATGAGACAATGCACCTGCCCACGAAAACTACACAGTCTAATAGGAAAAACAGGAAAGTAAACCGACAGGTAAAGCCATAAAGAAAAAAGTGTTATTGTAGGAGAAAGCACAGATTAGTGTTACCTGACCTAGAGATGGGCATCAGAAAGGCCTTCTGGAAAAGAGGACTCTTGAGCTGAGCCTTGAAAATTAATAGAAATGTTGTGAGTGAAGAAGGGAAGGAAGATGGTTTATGCAGTGGGAACTATACAGAGGAAGGCCAGAAGTCCAGAAAGAACATGATCAGTTTAGAGAACTGCAAGTAGCTCATTAATGCTAAGCAACGAAAGACAAGACTAATGAGGTAAGCAGGGACCAGGAAATAAACTCTTTATCCAGGATATTGAGGGATTTGGACAATACTCTAAAGGCTATGAAAAGTCATTGGTAGACTGCAAAGCAAGGTGTATTACAATCAGATTTATGCTTGAGGACGATCACTGTCTTCAATGTCGGCAAAGGATTGGACCAAAGTCAAGGATGTTAATAGTGTGATGCAACAGTATGGCCAAGGTAACTGAATAATTCTGCAAAGGCCTAACATGATAGAGTAAATAGCAGTAAAAATAGAAAGAAATGGATACATTTGGAATAGAATCAATAGATGACATGAGTAGATGTGCAGAAGTGGGGAGAGAAAGGAATCAAAGGTAACTCACTTGAACCACTGAGATGGTGGTGTGAAAATTGAGAGCCCACATTCTGGAATCTCACACCCTGGGGTCACAGCCAAAGTTGGCCACTGGCTATGTGATGTGAGCAAGTTAATTTGACTCAGGTTGCATATCTGTAAAAAGGATGATAATAATAGTACCTATCTCTCATGGTAGTTATTAGGATTTAGTGCCTAATTTTGGATTTACATAAAATACTGTGTTTGGTGTCTGGACATGGAAATAATAAATGTTAGCTACTGTTATTACTAATTGGATAGTGTAATTTGCCTACATGAGGACAGTTAGTGGAGGAACATATTTCAGTGGAGTGAGCATGTTAAGTTCAGTTTTGCCCGTGTTGTATTTCAAGTATCTATAGAATGCAAGGGTACAGTTAGAAATAGACAATTCGAGCTCAGAAGAAACATCTGGCCTGGAGACACAGATGTGGGAACAGTAAGTATACAGATGGTTTGTTGAAGATTCTGGAGTAGATTGATTACTGGAGGAAATTTTGCAGAATAGAAAAGAAACCCTGAAATAGCTAGAATTCTGGGGAGAATGGGATAAAGAACTGTAAAATAAACAGAAGGAATTTCCAGAGAAGGAGGAGGAAAACCAGGGGAAAGTAGAGTCACAAAAGCCAAAGGACGAGGCTTTCAATAGTGCTCAATAGAAAGAGGTAAAGATAAGAACTGAAAAAGCACCAAAAACAGGCACTGGTCACCTTGAGTGCAGTTTCCATGAAGTGGTGGAGGGAATAAATTAGATTTCATGGAGTTGGTGAATGAATTGATGGGCAAAAACTAGAAAGCAAGTAAGAGCAGACAGCGGCTTTAACAAACTTGATTATGAGAGAGAGAGCAATAATGACAAGGAGAAATGAGGCAGGTGTTTTTGTTTGTTTTACTTCTTAAGACAGAAGAAACCCGAGCCTGTTAAAATCCTGATGGGAAAGAGCTAGTAGAGTGGGAGGAATTATTTGTAGATACACCAGCAAGACTCAGTATTGATAGGGCACTGTTCCTGAGGAGGTGAGAAAAGAGTATAGGCAAAGAGATAACCTTGGAGAAAAAAAAGGGGCGTCTTTCCTTTCCTGTCAGCAGGGATTGTGTCTAATTCACTGATCCATTTGCAGCACCTAGCACAGTATCTGACACATAGAAGAATCCAATAAACGTCAAATCAGTAAATGGATAAGTGAGCGAGTTAAAGAAGGAATGAATAAGGTACAAGGAAAAGGGATAAGGATGATCACAGTTGCAGATCAATTTTAGGTTTTGGGGCAGGAAGCAGTGGGTTCTCACAAGCTGGTCTCTCTATTCTCAGTGAAATAGAATGGAAAGTCATCAGCTGAGAATGATGAAGGCAATGGCGGAGGGAAGGGACGTGAATAGAAGCATAGCAGTTCATTGTGGGAAATGGGAAAGGTAGATGACAGGTGGAATGATAACAGGATTAAGTCCCATTCATGTTTAGAAAAAATAAACTGGTGCAGTATTACAGGTGATCTGAATTTCTTAGTGACATCTAAACACTCTGCAGTGGGCCTGTTCTGGGACTTAGTCCCAATAAACATCTCAAGCAAATTAGGGCAATGCATCCCTTTGTTTGAACAATCAGAGGCACTGATCCCGAAGGTCTTTGCACATGGTGTCCTATTTAGATGAGCCATTGCATTGTCCTCAAGGTTGTTTCCTTTTCTGTTGCAGCAACTGACACACCCACAACCAGTACAATTTCACATTACACTTCATTCCCCTTCATTGAGGCAAAGATCTTATGATAAAAGGCTAGACTGAATCAGATTTGCTGCATTACCACAGGGCAGGGATCTCTACGTTTGCCAAAAAGGTCCATCTGAAGCCCTGCCTCCAAATCAATGAAGCCCGGTGCCTCAATAAATCCTTACTCAGAAACATTGTGAGCTGGACCGGCTCATGGGCAATCACGCTGTCCTCACCATCTTGAGCCAGGCCTCTCATTTATCAGCATCTCCAGTTGACATGTCGGGTGTTCACAGTCCGTATTTCCTTCCCCCAAACATCTTGGCTCTTTCCACTTTATCTTTGAAGGATTCTGGAAACACACTTAAAAGCAATTAGCCTTGCAACAAAATCAACACAGTCCATTTTACACACAGTTCTTGACTTGACTTTGCTATTGACTTTATTTCAAAGAAAGATGGTATCATGAGGTGGAAATACTCTTAATAAGCAGGGATCCACTCAGTCAAGGGTACTTGACTCTTCTCGTTTGTATGCAAGCACACGGGGGTTTTGTGCCTCACCAAGACCCTGGAGATACTAAAGGCAAAAGCCAGAGAGGCTCCACATAATAACACTCTATCAGTGCACAACTCTTCGCACTTCAGCATCACACAAAACGTTTGTTTATTCCTTAAGGGAGCTCTCCCAACTCAAGAAGTCTGTGCCAGCCACTCAAAATCCAGTGCAGACCCAAAATTCAGACAGGTGGGAAACTGCTGTTATTGAACATGGCTTTGAAGCTAAAGAATAACAGTTTCTGTCGCTGGCTCCTCCCCAGCTCCACCCATTTCCTCGGAATAATTAATCTAGAGAGATTATTAAGTCACATCAGGCTCATTGTCCCCATCTGAAACATGTTTCAAAATCATTTAAAATACACAATTATCCATGCATATACCACAAATAGAAAAAGCAGTCTTGAATTTTTTTTATTTTTTATTTATTTATTTTTTCAACACTCCACTTACCACCAGAATTTTCTTTTAAATCATGAAGGCTGAGGCACCAAAAGAAAACTCATGTTCCTATTATGCCCAGTTAGTCAAAAGATAGAAACTTCTGGGCTGTGACAGTGTGAATTATTTCCTCAAATGATTTTGAATAGTCATTAAGAGTTCTTGGTAGCATTGAAGGAAGCTACACTAATTTTTGCAAACTGATACCTAAGTGTAAGCCCACTTTCAGACATTGCTGCTATCTTTTAAAGAGTTACAGAGAAAAACTATTATAATTAGAATTTTATTTACATGGTAAAGTCACCTTTCTGCCTCTGCTAAATTGACCCAATGTGATCCCAATATTAAGGATAGCATCAAGATATTTAGTTAACACTGAGGAATGTAAGTATTCTTTCAAAAACACCAATAATTTATCATAAAGATAACTTGAAGTACAATGATTAGCAAGGATAAAATTCAGAAAACCATTTTTCCCTAAAGAGAAATAGAAATGTCTGCTCTCAGAAGTAAATCATCTTGGTAAACTGTTGTACAGAGGTGCGAGGGGAAATGCTCTGCACCAAAGCCTCTTGAGTGAGTAGTGATTTCCTTATATACTAACTAGCCAGGATGTCATATAGATGCCATGCTTACGGTCATCACAAAGGTTTGAACATAGTATATCTTGGTACTGTACTGTAAATTTATCAACTTCTATTTCACTCCAAACCCCCTGAGGAGGAGGACGTTTCCCCTTCGCTAGCTGAAGCACATCCCAACACAAATTCTAAAGGAGAGGCAACATTGCCAACTCTCCAGGAGTATGGAAAGTTGTGAAAATTGCAAGAGATTCTTACAACCCTCCTCAAAGCCTCCCCATCCCAGTTTGAGTCGCTGTTTAAATATTCTACCTTAGATTCTTCAGGTGATGTCATGCACCAGGCAGGCTACTTGTCTGATCTTCATCCCACCAATGCAACCTGGAAAATAGTCTGTCCCACTGGCACATCTGTCACTCGTTTATTCACCTTCCTGATGCGCAATATTACTGAGCTTTTACTGTGCAGCAGGCATTGTACTCAGGGATTTTTACACATCATCTCATTTGCACCTGAATAATTATCATCTCAGTTTTAAAGATGAGGAGTTTGAGATTTAGCAACAGTAAGCTCAAGGTCACTCAATCAAAAAATGGAAGAACAAGGAGTCTAATCCTAGCATCTAATCCAAAGCTTCTAACAGCAACTCTACCCTCCACTTCCTCATATACTTGACCATGGTACTTGTATCTCAGAGATGAGGTACAGAGTGGCTGTATCTGCCTAAGAGAAAGGGAACTTCTTCTTATGTATATGCCAATCAAATAGCTTCATTCATTACATGAGTTGTGTTGAACACCTGCTAGAGTGTTCTGAGCACTGTTTTAGACCCTGGGAACACAGTCATGAACAAATAAGACAAAAATCCCTGCCCCAAGGAGCTTACATTCTAAGGAGGAGACAGAAACGGGGAATAAATACACACAGTAGTATACACATAGTAAATATACACATAGTAAATCAGATTGTGACCTGTCAGATTGTGGAGAACAATTAAGCAGATAAGAAGGATGTGAAATGCTGGAATAGCAGGAGTACAAGTTTAAACAGAGTAGTCAGAGATATCAAATAGCCCCTTTTCAGAGTGCAGAGGTACTTTGATTCTACATGCAGGCACTAGCAAATGTCATTTATAAATCAATGCGTGACACAACAGGATTTTTCCCGTTGATGAAATGTTAAAACATCAGGCTGGCCTACATTAGTCGTTTGGCTTTCAAGCACAGGAAGTACAGCATGAATGATACTATTCAATTATATTTCATAAACGTTTATTACACTTATTCCAAAAGAAAATGCACCCTATGTTCTAATTCAGGACTGAAACCTTTCTCATCGGCGGGAATAGGGACCTCTAGGTAGGTCAGAGATTGAGAGACGTTTGTGATAATTGTTCTGTTACCCATATACACTTAGCTCTGTTCATTTTTGTAAGAGAAAGTATGGCGAGCTCTACCTAGGTCTTCTGCCCTGGGGAATAAGAAACAGTTGCCTTTTTAGGGACAGAAGGGACAAGAGACTTCCACCTTTTCAGCGGCAGCCGGAGTGGGTAAAGCGCAGATTGGGGCAAACTGTCTGGATCAATCCCAGTTTTACCACTTGTAGGTGGTATACACGTTCCCTCATTTGTAAAATGGAGGTAATGATAGTACCTTCCTCACGATGTGTTGTTGAGACAAAATGAGCTAATATGTAAATGAAGCACTTAGAACAGGGGTTGGTGCACAGCAAGTAATGAGTGTTTTCTATTATTAGCTTCAAAATAGCTTTCGCTTTTCTAACATTTACTATGCTCCGAGCACTAGCATAAGCACTTCATCTACATCATCTCATTTATCCACACAACCATCCTGGGAAACAGGTAGAATTTCTTTCACTATTTTACTGAAGAGAAAACTGAGACTCAGAAATAGTAGAGGTGCCGAAGTCTAACAGCTGGAAAGTGCTGGAGGCAGGATACCAACGCAGAGTGACCACTGTAAAGGGGAGACTTTGACATTGGCAAATTAGAGGAAATTACCAAAAGCGGAAGAGTTCAAGCTTATCCTAGGCAGCCTAAATTAGCAGCCCGTGTATCCCCTGCCTTCCTCTTGACTCTGTGTTGCCTAAAGAAAATGCTGTGCCCAGTATAGGGGAGAATCCTTGATTTCCATGGGCTCTAAAAATTACAAATTTAAGATGCAGAGCAACATCTAGAGAAATGACTTCCTGCAGCTTCGTGAGTGACAGAGAAGCCAGAGATGATTAAATGTGACAGCAGATGGATAAGAAGAATGCCTGTCGAAAGCGAGATTTGTGTCTTTTGGAGGCAAACCCCACCTTAGTTTCATATCTATTAACCTAGTATCAATCAACATCCAGTAATGGGAAATGAACTCAACATAAATCATATTGACTTAGCAACTCCTAAGCTCTTTATATTTCCTAAGTTCTTCATGACAATATACCCAACAATTCTTTATTTCTGCAGAATAACAGACTGTTCCCCAGAAAATTTTCTTCACTATAATTCCAGTCTGATCATCATGCCCCTTTTTAAGACTGAATCTTTACGCATGGATTTTAATTTTTAACTTCAAGTATTTTTTGATGCCAAACCCCGTTTCAGGGGCTAGCTATAAAAATATGCAATACACATTATTCCTGCCATCAAGGTCCTACATATGAGAAAAGAAATCAGACCCAAAATAATAATAACATTTGTGATTAGGGCTGGAAGTATCAAATGAGCACGTGGAACTCCATGGAAGAAGCAAAATTTAGAATAACATTATTAAATTGTTTCTTTATTCAATAATTCATTCATTCATTTCATGAATATTTATTGCACCTATCAGATGCCCAACCTTCATGTTGCTCCTTGCATGTAGGTAGGGCAAGGATCCTCAAGGATCCATCATTCTAGGGATGAAAGAGAGACAATAACAGGTAAACAAGTGAAGCAACAGGGTCCTTTAAGAATGTGACTATTAGTACAGATGAAATAAACAGGGAGATATGAGAAAGAGTAACTTGAGGAAGGGTTAGTACCCACCACTTTCTGTAGAAATGTTAGCTTCTCTGGATCTCTTTCTTTTCACCTATAAAATTAAGAAAATCCCTACTTCATAAATACTGTAAAGATTAAATAATTCGATAAAGTCCCTAGTGCTATGTTTAAGATATATTGTGTTCAATAAGGTATTATTATTATTGTTACTGTCTAAGGCTTCTCTGTCATTTGGTTAAATCCTCCACGTTTTCCCACAGATGGGAAATCTCACCACCCTAAATGTAAAATTAGCTGTCGTGTATGGAGGACCACACTCTATGCTGGTGCTGTGCAGAAATTACTTCATTTATTCTTTGTACTTGTTCCCATTTCACAGGTGAATATACTGAGGCTTAGAAGGGTAAGATGTCTTGCCCAATGCCATACAGCTAGTAAGCGGCAGAAATAGCATTAGAATCCAGCTATGTCCTGCTCCATGGTCTGTCCCCTTATCCACTATACTAATACTACCAAGCAACCTGGACAATATCATTGAGAAGAGACTCAAATCTGGAGCCTCATAGCATTGGGCCAGCATGCTGTGGTTTGCATCATACACCTCATAGACACGTGTAGGTTTCTAGTCAAACAGGTAAAAAGCTGATAAAGGCAAAGAAGCTTCATTCAATCTGTTGGGTTGACTCAGGGATATAAACACTCCTCACCAAGGATGCAGATTTCAAGACAGGATAAGGAATGTAACATCCCCTTATATTAGAAATGTATAGTATGTGTTACAACATGTTTCCACATCTTTCTTGCAATTAATCTTCAAATATATTTTTTCCTATATTAAACACAGACACCAAGGCTCAGAAAGTTTTGAGTTGTCATGAGTGGTAAAGTCGAGTTTTCAAACCAAGTCTTCTGATTCTGAGTCCCATGTGTAGCACATTGGAAAGCTAAAATCAGTGGAAAATGCTGAATTTATGGCTTGGTGAATGTATACCTTCCCCATTTTGGCTGTCTCTGTGAGTTCTTTCAGGACAGCTAGAAAATTAGCTCTGTAACTCCAGACAGGCCCAAGCATGGAACAGGCCGTCTCTCCTGAGAGACACAGGTAGAGAAGGAGTTGGCTGCATCCCAGGTGCTCTCAGCCCCGTGATAAGGGAATTTGTCCAAGACCTTTGGAAGCAATACAACTAAATGCCCACTAAAATTTGGCAGCCCTGAGAGCTTTACTTCTATTTAGAGATGACCCCCTTTCCCCTCCATCATTCACATTTTACATTTTAAAATATTCTCATTGATTTCCCATCCCCTGCTGTGTGAGCAGCTGAAGGATCGCTTGTCTGTATCACAGTCTACAATGTCACCCTTACCAAGTTGTACAACCAGAGAAGCACAGAGGAGAGATGAGATGGGGAAATATCTCCCTCAGAAAGGATCAATATCTTCATACAAGTGTTACAGCTAGCAACTGCATCCCCAGCTCAAAGCCAGCCAAGATGCCTCATTCAGAATTTCTAAGGTCTGGTTACAAAGAGAAAAATGACCGGGAGAGGTAAACGCACCCTAGAGAGCAAAGATAGCAAAACCAAAGCAAGACGTATTAGGGCAGGCTTTTCCACAAGCTTAGCTATTCGCCAATAATTTACCTGGAAGAGAGAACACTTAGAAAAGGCTAAATAACATGCTCAACCCACTGCCAATGAACTGTAGCGTTGTTCCAGCACGCCTCATGAAAGAATTCAGAGTGACATTTTGTTTTCTAAATTGAGATGTTATTATAATTTGAATCCCAATTCTGCCAGCTGAGTTTTTCCCTTCCCAGCGTGTTTCCAAATATTCGCCTCCTGTGAACAAGAAAACATCATCCAAGCAACAGGAGGAAGCCAGCCTTTCATCATGCATGATTATCAGTCTCTGTAATCAATACTGAAACCTCCACATCACAATAGTTGCCAGCACTGCAGAAAGTTTTGCGTCTAATCCTCGAGTCTAGCCACAAACGTTACCTAACACACAGCTGTTTTCCACTCTTAGCAGAAGAACCCTGAAATCAGAAACATTCAAAAGATTTGTTCCTTCAGGACTTAGTATCACAGTGTGAATAGGAATATCTTTGTTAGGTGCAGAGGCATAAACCCTTGGGTAGAAATAAGAATTGGTTTTTCATTCTCCCTGCTCCACTCTCACAAACAGCCTTCACCAATTCCAACCTGTAAACCCAAGTTTTGTTTTTGGTTTTGCAAACTTCAGAAAAAAATATTTATTCCCCAAATTCAAGTTATTATAGTAAAGGAAATAAGAAGACTTTGGGGTCAAATATACATGTCATTAAAGTGTGGCTTTCATTCATTAGCATATGACTTTCCTCAGCATCAATCTCATCCTTGTGAAATGCAGGTAAAATAAGGCTGCTATGAAGAAAATACCAAGCACATTGCCTGGTACATAGTAGGCACTTCATATATCTATCTTAATTCTCTTCCTCTCCTTCACCTGCTAATTCCAATTGCTAGATTAGAATACCTTCCATTTTCATCCTGTTTTCCTCATTCTAGAATGAAACATGTTAAGAAACACTGCACAGTCCCCATCTAACAGACTCTCAGAGATTCTCAAAAAGCGAGGCTAAGGCCAGCCCCTGTGGCCTAGTGGTTAAGTTCGGCGTGCTCTTCTTCAGCAGCCCAGGTTTGGTTCCCGGGTGCCAACCTACACCACTCATCCTGTGGCAGTGGCTCATACAAAATAGAGGAAGATTGGCAACAGATGTTAGCTCACAGCAAATCTCAGAAAAAAAAAAAAAGTGAGGATTACAACCACTCGAGGCCTCTCTTACCCTGAGAGGCTTTGGTATCATTGAGCCCTGAACCCTGGTTCCACTAACCAGGGAAGTTCAATGTTTTGTCACTCTTTTTCACTCTGCATGTTTTTGTCACTCTCTCTAACTTTGCTCTTGAAACAAAGCAGAGGCTTTGAGGTCTCATCCCACACCAGACTTGGATGCAGAGATCTGTCCATTTTCTACAAGAAATGCCTCACTCTTGGCATTTGGTGATGCTTAGTAATTTTACTGGAGAACTGGATGTGTCATGGAGAAAGGGTCACACTGTGTTCTACACAGATGTATGGCATTCTGTAACTCCAATTCTCATCTGTGCTCTTGTATCTTACCAACAGCAGTGCCAACTCATGACTCTACTGGCACGTGTAGCCCCCCTGGGATATAGAGTCCAGTGTCCTGTCCCCACAAATGTCTCACTCAGGAAACTGCTCTGCTTGAGAAGTCCATCTTGCTCAGCACCCCTAGAATTATGGAGAAAAGTTTATTTGAAATTTTACTGGATACTCCATACTTAAAAATTTATACTTAGACCCAGCACTGGTGGCCTAGTGATTAAAGTTCGGTGCTCATTGCTTCCTGGTCGTGGAACCACACCACCAATCTGTCACTTGCCATACAGTGGTGGTGGCTCACACAGAAGAACTAGAACGACTTACAACTAGTATATACAACCACACACTGGGGCTCTGGGGAGGAAAAAAAAAAGAGGAAGATTGGCAGCAGATGTTAGCTCAGGGTGAATCTTTTCCTGCAAAAACACAAAACACACGAACTGTCTTTAAAAAATAAAAATTATACTTAAAAACTCTTTTACCACCATTTTTTCCCTTAATCTTTACTTATCCCTTAATCACTACTTCTCCTTTCTCAAATATCATCAAATACAACAAGTTTCTCTATTGTGAATCTCTGCTAATATTTTCATGGATATTTTTAATTAGAGTAGAGCCCAGAAAATGCTTCTTGCCAGAATGGCTATTCAGAACAGAACATTTAGATATAGTACTTGACAGGTAGAGTTAAGAACCCATCCAATTAGTATCCCTAGGTGGCCTCTTGTGGAGAAATCTATAAGTAATCCCCAATGCAAGCTATAACAGCTCATGATCTCTTCACCATGAATCACCACTCAGAGTTTATTCACTTTTATTATAGTTTAACTGACTTTGAGTTGATTCCAAGACCATTTGTGACCCTCTCTTTCAATTTTTAAATCTCACCAATGATCTCACTCCAAGATATAAAGCACCTCACATTGATTATAATTGTCTTTTAAAAACTGTACGTCCAGACACTTAGTCAAAACAAAGCAGAACAATCTGCAGGAGGAAAATCCTATAACCCCCAATCAGTGTAGAAGCTTGGCTAAATTCAGATTTATATAATTGTCTAATCAAGTTTATCCTTCAATTGGCTCAATTAATGTAACAAAGTGCAAAGGATCATTGATCACTTTGCTGAAGTCCATCTGAGAGCAAAATATTTTCAGTAACAGAACACTGTTAATTTGCCGCAATGCAGGAGAACATGAACAGGTTCCAAACAGAACGTATTGTTACCCTTCAAAGAATGGCATTTAAATATTAAAGGCTAGATGTTTTATATTCATTAACCAAGAAAATGTTTCCAGAATGTTCCCATTCTGAAAATGGGAATATTGCAGTCAAGAAGTACAAGAACTAGAGCACTTTGCTATATTAAAGGGCCCTAAACTCACACATACCTCCACAATTATATTTTAACATTTGCAAAAAATAGATGTTTACTCAATAATAATTCAACTGTGCATTGAGCATTTATTACATGGCAGGATATGTACTAAGGACTTCTCCCAACTTGTTGTGCAGTAGAGATCCAATAGAAGTTGGTTGTTGATTTGCTTTGTTCATGAAGCCAAACACAGAGCTTTGGCATTGTAGAATGTGGGATCCAAAATGGCTAAAGATCCTATTCACAAATTAAAGTTACCCACTATGATGTTCTTGAAGATCATTCATTGTAAATGTGGTAGATAGTCTTCAAACACAAGTTTATTGATGAAATTATCACCTCCTTTTATGTGGCTTTGCCTTATTAGTCCTAAGAAAGCTTTTTCAGGATTTAAAATTGCCCTGAAATTTAGATATCTGCTACTAAATGATTGATAGCCAAATATTTGAATGAGCCCTGGTACATTTTATTAAATAATTTTTGTCTAACCATTCCTTTTAAAACTTCTACAGATTCAGTCTTTAAATTGATAGTACTCCTTAAAAAGGATTCAGTTATTTGCTTTCTTCTCTAAATGATACTCCTATACCTTTCTATAACTCCATTTCTTGAACAATATTTCAGTTATAATGAACTTTAAAAGAGAAAATAATAATAAGTCAAGAAGCTAGTGTCCTGGGTCTGGAGAAGCACCATGTTAGTTAGCTACAGGAAATTAAACTGAATTATAGTAATTTCTTCAGCACTTTGGGAAAATGCATCACCTCTGTGAATGCAGCCATTAAGATGGTTACTGGCAATCACTGTGATTAGGAACTGAATCTATTTCTATAGTTTATGAGCACCTTGAGGGATACATATGCCCCGGCTACTATTTCACTTTGCCTGGTCTTATAATCCCCAAGTGACAAAACCCAATTAGGAGAAAATGATCACAAACACGTCTGAATCTTGTGTTACCAGTAGCAACATATAAGTTAGATGTTCTTAGAATGTTCAAACTGAAGAGACCTTTGAGAGGAATCCAGATTGAGCATTTACTGACTCTGGGAAATGAGGTTCAGACATAAGTCATGTGACCTACCCAATCCGCTCAGAGTCGGAAACGGATTGTGAAACCAAGATGCTAGGCGCCAATTCCGGGTCTTTCTTCTATACTCACTACACTTTGCCAGTCAGTAACATACAGAAGAACTGTGCCACAATCTTTGTTTCCCAAGGAAGAACGTCCAGATAATAGCATGACCGTGCACAGAATTTTTTCTGAATCACACATAGAATCAAAAATCAGAATTTTTTTCTGAATCAGTACAAGAATTCCAACTAAATCTCGTAGAGAACTGAGGTATCAATCAACTCCCAATGACTTCCTAGGCAGACGAATAAACTAGTTTCTGATAATTAATCAAAATGTCCCCAGATCCCATGTAACTAGCTCTTCATAAATGATATGCTATTAATTAAGTGACCAAAAAAATAGAAGTTTCCATTTTCTTTTATTATTCCATATTATTACTTTTGCGTTTTTAATTTTCTTTATTTTTCCCTAGGAAATAGATTGGTGTGAAGGATTCCTATCTGCCTTGTTATGACAACTTTCTTCTCCCTATCAGTACTTTCTAAATGTAGCACTCCAATTTGGGGCAAAAAAAAAAATACCACATCATTCCAAGGCTACCAATGATTCCTGCCAACAATATTATCCTTTCCAAATATTTTATAAACATTATTTACAGCAATTAGAAGTTTTCAACTCACTATGTATGTTGATTTTTGCAATTATCTAGAAAGAAAACTAGATTTAGAGTCAAATCACCTTAGTTCAATAACTAGCTTTGCTATTTATATACGAGCTATATGAGTTTATTTCTCTGCTTCTCTGAATTTAGTTTCCATTTCCTCATGAACGAAATGGGAGCAATAATACGTATCCTACAGATCACACATGGCCGTGAACACAAAGTGGGTTTGACGGCAATGAAAGTACTTTGTTAATTCCAAGGAATTAAACAATTAACTGCTATGGGGACTCCATTCAGGATTCAGGGTATTGACAGAAAAAGTGGCATTTTCTCCTGCATTATCTTGATCTCTTAGATCAAGTATGGCTAAGAAAAAAGGGGCAAATATTGAAAAAGTAATTTTGCATATACACTTGCAAAGAGGCCAATCTGACCACTTGTGCACTGGATGCCATTCCCTAGCCAAGAAGATAGTTCCTCCAATTGTTTTCTCTTTTTCTCTCTCCTGGATCTTCATCCCCATTTGGCAGTCTTTCTATTTTACTACTTCCTTTTCAAGCAAAACTCTCAAAAGCTATATCTATAATCACTATCCACTTCACTCCAAAGAGGCTTGCCTAATAAATGAAAGTTTTTATTAGTACAATAAATAATAATTTTCTCCCCAAATACCCATTTCCTCTTACTTATGTTTTTCTGTCTTGTAGTTATTCTCTAATTTTTAACAGCAGCCTAAGAATGCGTCCAAACTGTTTTAGTTTTGTCTTTACTCTGTATCTTTTTTGAGTCCTAATGCATCTATAAAATCAGTTAGCACTATTTACTAGGTGTTATAGTAATAATTCTCTCTCAGAATTGTTTCAGATTAAATGCTTAATATTCTTGAATACTTTGTAACTTAAAAAGCAATATACAGGGGCTGGCTTGGTGGTGTAGCGGTTAAGTTCATGCGCTCCGCTTCGGTGGCCTGGGGTTCACATCCCAGGCAAGGACTGGCACACTGCTTATCAAGCCATGCTGTGGCAGCATCCCATGTAAAGTAGAGGAAGAGGGGCACAGATGTTAGCCCAGCGCCAATCTTCCTCAGCAAAAAGAGGAGTATTGGCATTGGACGTTAGCTCAGGGCTAATCTTCCTCACACACACACACAAAAGCAATATACAACTCAGCAGTTCCACTCCTAGGTATATACCCAAGAAAAATAAAAACATGCATCCACATAAAAGGTTGGACACCCCCAAATAACAGTTCATAGCAGTATTATTCATTATAGGCAAAAAGTGGAAACCACTCAAATGAATAGACAAATAAATTGTGGTATATACATAGGATAGAATACTACTCAGCAATAAAAAGAAATGAAGTGCTGATACATGCCATAACGTGGATGAATCTTAAAAACATTATGCTAAGTGAAAGAAGCCAGTCATACACAAAAGACTCCATGATTCCGTTCACATGAGATGCTCAGAATAGGCAAATCTACAGAGACATAAGGTAGATTATTGTTTGCCGAGGGCTGGGGAAGGTAGGGAGAAGGTGGAGAGTGACTGCTAATGGGAATGGGGTTTCTTTTCAGGGTGATGGAAATCTTCTAAAATTAAGTTGTGATAATGGTTGCACAGAACTGTGAATATACTAAAACCTTTGAATTGTACACTTTAAGTGGATGAATTTAATTATGTGTAAATTATATCTCAATAAAGCAATATATGAGGTTAACATCATTAGTCATAAGTCAAGTTGATAGTATGCACTCTTGATACGTTGTGTTGAGAATGGCAGTTCATCCCTGTGGTGTTCCTCCCCAAAATCCATCACATCCTTCTAACCATGAGAAAAACATCACCCACACTCAAGTTGAGGGGTGATCTATAAAATATGTAACCAGTACTCCGCAAAACTATCAAAGCCATCAAAAATAAGGAAAGTTAGGGAAATTGTCACAGCCCAGAGAAACATAGTGAGATGTGATTACTAAATATAATGTGGGACTTTGGATGGGATCCTGGAACCAAAAAAGAAAATTAGGGAAAAACTAATGAAATCTGAATAAAGTATGGAGTTAACTAACTCCATATAAAAATTATCAATATTGGTTCATTAATTATGACAAATGCACCATACTAATGTAAGGTGTTAATAATAGGGGGACTTTAGTGTAGGGTATATGGAAACTCTCTGTGTTATCTTTGCAACTTTTCTATAAACCTAACACTGTTGTTTTTAAAAAAGCAATTTACAAACATTAGTTAACAGTTTTAGAACTTGTAGTAAAAGTCACAGTGCTAGTAATAGTGATAATAGTAATACATGGTTCCTCGGCAGGCTAGAATAGAGAACCTAATTATCCTCTCGTTTTTCACATGCAGCACGCATATTGCAGAGTTGAGCTTGTGTCCACTCAAGGAACCATAATCTCGAGTTTAACAATCTCATAGAAATCTATCCAGTTCACACCAAAAAAAAAAAAAAAAAAAGGAAGAAAAGAAACCCCTGAATAAAGTCTTTATCTAGAGGTTTCATAAAGATTACAAAGGGCAGTGGTAGGAAGAACTGAATCCAAACTCTCTCATGAGAGCTATATGCCACTTATTCCACATAATTAAATACAGTGAAGAGTAAAATACATCTAGTGTGGCTTGATTTAAAATTTCAAGCTGATCCTCGTGAAAAAGTAACCCTTGAGCCTGGTGGCCAAAGACAGAGGCCCATTTAACTTAGACCCTCCTGTTCCCAGCCTGCTCTTCTCCTCAAACCGTCTCTGCACGGATTCTCTTTCTTTAAACACTATATTTTAATCAACTGATTTTTATAGCCTCCTTTCCTTGCCCTCAATATACTTGGCAAAAAATGGCTGCCTACGTCCTCATTGACGAAAATGGCTCCATGGAACTGATGTTTTCAGAACTCAGCACTCTGTATCTCCTTTGGCAGCTGCATCTCTCCTTCTGTCCCAGCAATGGAAAGCCAAGCACCCCACAGAGTATGACATCACCTCGTCATATAAAAGTGATGGCTTTGTAATGGTTTCCACAAGCTTCCTAGAGAAAGAGATAGCTCCACTTCTCTACATGATCTGCAAGTGGAACTTGCATACTAAATTACTTCTGGTCCCCATGATATGTCCCACTATGTCATGCCTCTAGATCATCACACACACCTAATCTCTGCAGGAACTCTTCTCCTGCCTCTCTTTACCTTCAGATTTTAGCTTAGATGTCACTGAGACCAGAATGCCCACACTAACCAACCCTCAACTCTAAGTCCAGATCAGGTGCTCTCATAGAATCAAAACTTGACTCTATCTTAGAATTTATCACTTTGTATTATAACCTCCCATCAGATCATAAGATTCATGAAGCCATTGGATGGCAAGACATGATCTCTGGATCATTGTGGAATCCTCAAGAGCCAGGATATTGACTCGTTCACAGTAGGAATGCAAATGAATCTCCTAGAATGAATGGATAAATTCCTGCCCAATCAAAAATATATTGTAAGATCATTTTCCCCTGAAGATTGTGTCAGGCTGTTTCTCAGGGACCATTATATTCTGGGGCAGAGGCTTCTGTAAAGAAGAAATCTTTCATCTCATTGTATATCCCATGCGTTGCCTCAGCAAAAATACCACTGCTTAAAAACAGTGGCCCAAAGATATTTTCAAATTTGCATTTTTGTCACTTTATTTGGGATAGGAATAACAACAGAAATAAAACTTCAACAACCACAGTGAAATTAATTGAGTATGCAAGCCAATCTCCAGGACATTTCCTTTCTAGGTGTTTGCTCCTATATTGAGAAAGAGTTGTTAAAATCCAAGCTATGGCTATACTATAAACTTGTGAACATTTTAGAAAGAGATTAAGCTCAATCAAAGATATTTGGAATTAATTAAAAATAATTATGAGTGGGATTAAATGTATCCTCTATCATCCCAATGGAGACATATTTTCCTCTGGGTCAACGTTAGAAACATCATTATATTTGTTTCATTCCACACCTTCTCAAAATTTTGAAATATGTTTCAAACGAAAAGCTGAAATGTGTTGATGACTCATTTTGCTAATTAACCAATCTTCATTTAAAAGGGATTTTTTAATACTAAAAAATAAAATGTTTGCAAAAATCTTCTAACAATATGTTGGAGTATTAAAACCCAGAAAAGGATCATGGTTACATATTTTGAAATAATTATTTCCATTCTTGAATTTATTCAACATTTATTGAGGGCTATCTTATGTCACTGTACTAAATCCCTGAGGACCAAGAAATGAATAAACTTACCCATGCCCTGATGAAGCTCACCATCTATTGGAGAGGTGGATAAACATAGCTCATTGCAATAAAAAGCTTTGGGAGTGATGTCAAAGTATGCACAGGGGGTTGGAAGCACATGGCAGAGACAGTAACCTTGAAACAGGTTGCTTTTCTTTAAGACAATGAAAGTTGCTCCCTCACTGACGCTAAGTGAGAAGAGGTAGGTACGTATTATATGTGGATTCAATGTTTCATATGACAATTGTAGAGAAAAATATAAAGATAGATGAAATTCAACCTTAACTTCAGAAATTTAGCTGTGATCAGTGTGTTGGATTTATACTCAGAAAAGTTAAACGTTTTGTTGACCATAATGGGGATAATGCAGTAGAAATCTCATCATTGAAAATGCAAAAGACTTTCATAGAAATAGCAAAGTGTAAAGGAAAGAGCATGGATTTTGGCTTAAGTAGACTTAGGTTGAATCATGGCTTTGTCACTGACTACTATGTGTCCTTAGACAAATCAGATACACTCTCTAAACCCCAATTTCTTCATACGCAAAATAGACCTAATACTAGCTTATAGATGGAGTTATTATAAACATTAAATTAGACAATGTTTACATATCTTTATGATGGACCATCATAAAGGACTCAAATGTGATGGTAGCAATCTAATTGTAAATCTAGCCAGGGATTCAATGTAGGATGCTTAGTCCTTGGCAAGGAGTGGGAGGATGTTGGCAAGTGTGAAGCAGTAACCTGACGTCAGAGAACCTGGAGTACTAGGCAGGGGACGAAGGCAGGGGTGTGAGTGATGATGATGATGATAAAGATGATAATAACTATAGCTCCTTCCAAAGCTCAGAGTATATATCACTGAATTAAGCCTTTGATTTCCTAGTACCAATTAAAGCACTTAATCTTGAAAGTCTGCTTAGGAAAAATCAGGCTTCAGTTAACCTCTTGACTGAGTAGATCCCCCTCATCTCTGAAAGAAATCAGAATCTCTGGAATATTTTACCTGGTGTTACATGAACCAATGTGAAAATCAACTTCTCTCCCCGCAGGGAGCAAAATATGAAGTGTAACTCTCCTGCGCGCACTGATTCAGAAGAGAAGCTCAGGGAACGGTGAGTGAGGTAGAACAGGAGGGCTTGGGCACCTTCGTGGAGGGCAGGGAGAGCTTCAAGAAAGTGATAAAATGCCTCTGGAAGCAGAGGAAACACTGTAACTGGAGAGTAGGTGGATAGCTCATAGGTGCCATAAGGAAGGTAGCTGCAGGAGTCATTCAAAAAGAGATAGTAGTGGTTCAAGAAGAGATAAGGGCTATGTGTGCCCATAGATGAGAAGTCTTATAGCACATGATATTTGGAGAGCCAAGAAAGGAGGCAATTACTATAGACAGCAAGAGGGTAGCATCATTTCCACAATGCAGAACTCATGGGGAGTTCCTAGCTGGGGTGGAAGGGACGTGGTTAAGGGTAAGACAGAGCCCCAGGATCAGAAGAGTAGGAGTACTAGGGAAAAAAGGAAGGTGTTCTAGCACAGGAGATCGAGATAGGTTCTATTACCCAGATCAAGTACAAGGTTGGGAGCTGAAATTATAGTAAATACTAATGACAGAGTAGGTGTCTAGATGTGGAATCTTTATTTCTACACTAAAGAATTTTAAAGAGCCCTCTCTAAAAACAAGATCCCTCTCCGTGCCAGAACAAGATAGAGGCTGCTGGCGGGGGCTTCAGTGAAACAGCTGGGAGATTAAAAGGGACGAGGGAGGAAGAATGAGTTCCTCTATTTTGGGTAGATTTCAAATTCAGCACGTCTAGGACGTCTAGGCTGGGGAAGCTGAGATTTCTCAAACTCCGCCAAGAGACTAAAGATAACTGAAAACTTATTTTAAAATGTGTAAAGTGTTGCTCTTGAAGAAAAGCAATCAGTTATTATCTCCCCCACCCAAAGATAATCACTGCTATAATTTTAATATGCCCTTCGTATAGTTGAAATATTATGGTCTCTTTATATTATCATTAATCAAAGGGTAATATTTCCGTTGTGCTTTAATGTTTCAAAGTCCTTATCACGTTCATTATTTTATTTTCTCAATATCTCTGTAAAGTAAGTGAAACATTATGATCAGGCGTATTTTCAGACATAGAAATGGAAGTACAGATAAATGACTTCATTAAGGCCTTAAAATCACTTATAAAGTCGAAGCCAGAGGATATACTTTGAGTTCAGGCCAATCCCCAGCATCTTACTGAGCACGGAGCTGAGTAAGAGAAGAATCTGCTAAATTATGCTCTTTGATAATCTTGTCCCTGTGCAATCTTGGATACTAACCTCATCCTACCTGTTGTCCTAGCTGCCATGCCTTGCTTGTACTTAGGAGTAGGGTCAGCTCTGCATAAAATCCCAGGTTTGTTTTCCCTGTCCTCTGTCTTGCTTTACCCTGAAGGGAAGCTGTGCGGTAGGAAGGGCGAAAGCTTTGCTTTCAGACTGACTTGAATTCCCATCCCGGCTCTAAGACTCTACAACTTCTGCCAAACCGCTTCCCAGCATCCGCATCTCAGTTTTCTAATTTGAACAATGGAGCATGCAATACCTATTTTGGAGGGTTTTAAGTCGTTTAAATGTGATAACATATGTCAAACAGCTAGTATAGTGTCTGACACATAGTACACATTCAATAACCATTGGCTTTTTTGCTTAAGACACTTTATCCTTTTCAAACTCTGTCACCTCCTTTGATTTAGTGGAGCAATATCGGGTCCATTTTACAGACGAGCTATAAGAAAGATTAAGATCATTTATTGAGGCCACACATAAGGTAAGTAAAGATGAGATTAGACTCTGGGTGTCCTAATGCTTGTCACAGATCCTTTGATACCCTGTGTCACATACTCTTAGCCAGACTCTGATTTCAGCCATGGCTATAATGGATGGTTCCTGCTTGCAGAGAACATCCCACTTCAGGTATCCACTCTCCCTTGCTGTCTCTCCTCTGCCTCAAGGGTCTCTCTGAAGCCACCAGGAGTTTCCAGGCAGGAGAATCCTGGAAGTGCAGGGCCATTAAAGCCCCTAAGGGCATCCTTCAACAAAGGGAGAGGGGGGCCAGTGTATCAATGCCCCATCCTCTCTTCCTCTGGACAGATAATCCTAAAGTGCAGTTGCCCACAATGGGAGCTGTCTCAATAACACACCCTATTTTGACTTTTCCTCCTCTATTGCACTTTCCTCAATATCCTTCATCCTGCCTCCTAGGATCATTTCCCAAATAAATTGCCTGCACTTAAGTCCATGTCTCAGACTACTTCTTGGGGACTAGACGTTGGAGGGCGGTGGGGAGGCAGTTGTTTTGTTTTCATCGTTGTGTTTTTATCTGTGTTCGTACTGCATTTCTCTCTATTTCTCCGCAGGTCACCAAGATGCTGGCAGTGGTGGTAATTCTGTTTGCCCTGTTATGGATGCCCTACAGAACTCTTGTGGTTGTCAACTCATTTCTCTCCAGCCCTTTCCAAGAAAATTGGTTCTTGCTCTTTTGCAGAATTTGCATTTATCTCAACAGTGCCATCAACCCAGTGATTTACAATCTCATGTCCCAGAAATTCCGAGCAGCCTTCAGAAAGCTCTGCAACTGCAAGCAGAAGCCGACAGAGAAACCCGCTAACTACAGTGTGGCCCTGAATTACAGTGTCATCAAGGAGTCGGATCATTTCAGCACAGAGCTCGATGACATCACTGTCACTGCCTCTTATATGTCTGCCACGAAAGTGTCTTTTGATGACACCTGCTTGGCTTCTGAAATAACCTTTAGCCAAAGTTAATTAGTGAATTCGAAGAAAATGGACCACAAAGTAAATGAGAATCTGTGCAGTGATCAGCCCAAGAGAGGAAATGGCCAATACTCGTACGTGAAGACAGAGCAGATAAATTCTTTGCTAACGCTCTAACAACTCCTGGCCCGAAACACCCATGAGAATGATTCATATTTCCCTTTTAGTATCACAAAAAATGGAGCAGATCTGTGAAATAGCCAGACAATGGAAACTGAAAGTGCAGCCCTTTCTATTTAATTTGAGAAATTCGCTGTATTTTCTGGGTCTGTGAAGTTTAGATGAAATCTAGACATCAATTTACATTGTTCATAATAACTATCAAATGTAATTTCTCAATCCCTTCCCCCAAAAATTATTTATACATTTGGTAATTTGGCATGTTGCAAATGTTTAAATGTTTGCATTTAGTATTTCATCTTAACGAAGTACAGTGCTATTTCACGAATATCTGAAACCACAGGGAAAAATAGAAAAAACGTTTTACTTATTGAGTAAAATGAGATTTCAAACAAATATGTTCACTATATTAAAAACGAAGATGTCATAATGCTTATAAAATTAAGATGATTTTTATATCTTACAAAATAGATGATCACCATTCAATTTTAACGTAAAATAAACCTCAAAATAGCCAAAATTATAAATCGAGAAGACATAGATTTGATTTTTACATAAATCTGGCTCTTATCAATTCTTCAAGCCTCCTAAATGATGGGTGAGGCAGGAGAAATATCCAGATTAAATAACTGTGAAGATACAAACTAACATGTAATTACTATTGAAAAGTATAGCCAAGACAAGACCAAGTATTTAAAATTAGATTTTACTTTTTCTCTGAAACTTTTAAGGAAGAAAATCCTTTTTGAGCATTCTTGTGTGTAAACTACTGAGCCATGTCAAGCGAATCTTTCTAGCTGAATCTAGCTTAAAAGTCTGAAACAGTCTCAAAAGCTTAGTTACTATTCTAAGTCAGCCAAAATCTGACTATTACACTTCCAGATGAAGACTCCCCGGTTAGCATTGTAGTCTATGGATTTTAACTTGTCTACAATTATCTTTCCTTCCTGCCTGCTTGTCATTTGTAGGTTGTTTTTTTTTTCCCCCCAAATGCTAGTGATATTTTGTTTACAGATTCTAAATCAAAGCAATGCAAAATTCTTTTGGCTTTATTTTCAATAGAGCTAAAACTGATTTCATCTCATTATCAATATCTCTTTATAGTTATGACTTAGACCTGCTGCAAAATCTATTCCAGTGATTATTAGAGAGGTCCACCCAAGAGGTGATGTCAGGTCCTATGTTAATCCCTTTCAAATGACTCACCTACCAAGATTTGGCCAGTCAGTATCTCCAAGTATATAAATTGTGCTTGGTTCAGTAACAGCTGATTTTTAATGAAAAGGTGAAAAAGTACTGGGTACCTTTAAGTGTCCCATAGACTGCCATTTTCCCTCTCCAGCTTATGTTCCTATTTCATGGATTTTTTTGAAAAAATTCTCCTCACCTTCTTTATGAACAATACATCATTCTATTTTGGAAACTTCCGTCTTAAAATACTGATTCATGGAGACTCTGCCACCTAGAACCTCAGATCAGAATACGCTTTTGTGAACACACACCTCATCTACTCCAGGAAGACATTCTTATCCTGTCACTGTATCAGTAAACAAATACAAGCAAATATTTATAGGAAATACCCTAAAAGTCTACCTACGTGACACTAAGAAATCTATTTTAACTGACTCTTCATCCTGGATTAAATATTAATGTTAGAATCATATAGATAGAGCATCAGATTGACTTAATCCCAAATCACACAAGCACATGTGCAGGTGAATACAAACACCCACATGTGCACAAGTTGCTTAATGAAAGGGATTGGAATATATTGGATTTTTTCATTAAGGAAAGGAACTAATATCATTGAACATCTACTATGTCTCGGGTATGCTGGTAGGTACTTAATCAACATTATCTTCATCACAGTCTCATTACCGCTGGATTTCTCTGATGATAAGACCAGGAATCAGGAATTAATGCAGCTTCTCCAAATTGTGTAGATACTGGGAAGAGAAAATATGTCTTTCTTTTTTCTTTTTCTTTTTTTAGGCCAGCATGCTGATAATCTACGACCTTTTTTTTTAAGCCAGCATGTTGATGACACTTTGTGATGTGATGGCCTAAAAAATTTAAAATATGTATAGTTTGCAGAGGGGTAATATCAGATATTGAAAAAAATTATAATTAGTTTTACATGTTTTACACAGAACACAATACACTCTTCCCACCTTTGGAAATTTAATACATGGGCTCAGTTTTTCCATTTTAATTTTTAAGAAATTATTTGCTAATAATCTGTTAGTTTTAGACCACAGGGGATATTCAAAAGAACACAGCTCATAGTGTTTCAACTGTAAAGCAAATGCCATTTTGAAATTAAATGTTCTCCATGCAATGTTCAATAGATATTTGGGTTTACACAGAAGAGATATAACTTTTTGAAGTATTCTTTATCACACTGTACTAAATCATAAAATATTTCCATAAATAATCAAAACTTAAGAGACCATCAAATGAAAGATAAAGAATAGATTAAAAATTGCTGATGGAGTGAAGTAATATTACTAACAGCCCCCCTTAAAATTTATTGAGTTATTTTATTACTTCCACTTTCATTAATTGCTGAGTGTCTTTGGTTAGATCTTGCACCTGAGGTAATTAGGTAAAGGGCACAGATCATGAGCAAAATAGGCCAACGTTAATTCCCTCTTAAGATTTTGTTCTCCATCAGCATTGTGAGTATATTTCTAGAGCTTTACTTCAATGCAAATATTCTAAATGTGAAGAGAAAGTCCAAACTATATTCATTCTTAAACAGGCTAAATATACAGAACAAGACACCTTGATAATATTTCAAAACAAATGGCTGGTTTGAGCTAAACAACTAATAAAGTCAAAGGAAAACTATAGCCATAAAATTTAGGTGAGCGTAACTAAGTCTTAAATGGATACTTGAATTGTTTCATTTTCAGAAGAAAGTGCTGGAATTATAAGGACAATATATCTTGGTAAAGCTGGGTCCACACGGTTTTGGTCTGCTCTTAAAGAAGAAAAGAGTTACATCACTCTAAACTATGTTAAATCCATAAGCATGAAAGAAGAGAGAAAATATTAACTTTTTAGGAAGAAAAGGAGATTTTAAATGTTTACCTACGATTCTAAATATTATATTCAACATTATTTTTGCCTCTCAGCTGCAACTCACAAAAGGGTTGGAATATTAGTGTCACGGAGTAAGGAAACTAGATGTGAATGAGAGAGCATCCAGAAACAACTACTCAGTCCCAGGTTCAAAGACAATTTTTTTCAAATGTTTGGAATCACTTGTTCCGCTTGGAAGAAGCAGAGGGTAAAAATCTCTAAAAATTTATTTTCTGTTTATCTTTAGTTGTCTACATTAAATAGCCATCAAAACCAAGATTTAGCTGAACAAATATAACTTTTTAGAGTAATACACATGAAGAAGTCTTATAGAGCTCTGTAGTGATAAATATATTTTTCTCTCCTTGACCTCTTCTCCTCTCCTCTCTTATCCCCCAACAAACATTTCTTTCCTCAGAGCAAGCAGTTTCATCTGACTTATCAAGACCAAACCTGGACATGAAATATCTTAAGTAAAAGTGTAAATATTCTTTCAAATATATTTATTTATAAGAAAATATCTTTTTGTTCTGAACACTTTCATATTTGCATAAAATCATGTTTGAATTATGGAAAAACTGGTAGTGCTAAAATTTCTATTTAACTTATGCCCCCATTTGCATGGTGGGAGCTGTGTGTAGAGTGGAGCTGCTCGATGTGGCTTTTTCCACAGAACAAAGAAGAGGTTTGGCATTTCAGAGGCTTCAGCAAGAAACCAATAAAAGAACACTCAATACGTGAAAAACCACTGCAGAAAAGGGCGGCTCTTCCCATTCTTAAGGAGCTCACAGTCCAATGAAGAAAAATAAGACCAGTATGATATCATCTCAAGATATAACTGTTTGGCAATATTTAAGAATACGAATTAGAGATGTCAGAAATGTTTTAAAGAAGTAATTGTTTAAAATCTATTTGGAAATGTCTTCAGATGACTTTTAATATGACGATCATTTACATATTGTGATTCTATTTTATGAACTATACTTAGAAATATCGATTAATTTAATTCTTAACTTCATTGATTACACAGGGAGAAAAAAATGGTCGGATAAGACCCTGTGGTATTTTTGTGTATATGTTTGGTCTCTAAGTATAATTTCAAATCACTCAGCAGAAAATCTCATTTACAAGAGTTGCCCATTGGGGAATAGTTTTGTTACTGTGATGGTTAATGCCGAAGGGACTCTGCTGACGTAAACCAGATACATATGGTTCTAATTTTAATACTCAAATAATCTCTTTTGAAAAGAATGGCCGTGAATGTTTGTATACAATGTTGTCAAGCCTGTTTACATTCTTCTACACCAAGCACCTTCATGGTAAGTCCAATCTGAGGTGATTGATTTATGTTTTAGAAATTACGTCTGGAAAAATAAAGGGGCTAGATAAAATTGTACAGCTGGGACAGCACATTGTCAGAATTGTCAAATCTGGATCCAGCGAGAACAAAAGACAGTTTTATGGCCACACAATGATTGCCTGTATGTCCTCATGGAGGAGCATCTGGGTCAAGCCCATGCTTACAGGCTCTCAACTGGAACAATGGAAATGAAAACACTTTGAAAATTAGAAAAGTTAAAAAGGATGGGATAAACAATGGAGTTGGCTAGAGCTCCTGCAACTTATTTGAGCCCCAAAGCAACACCCATAAGTGATTGTTTCATTCCTCATAGAATAACAGACTTAATTTTTGTGCATTTGACTATTCTCTGACTTGCAAAAAAGAGAGAATACAAACTTTCTCAAGAAGGTTATGGACTGATATTGATAAAGGTGGAGACTTTCCAGAAAAGAAAAACAAATACAACATGGCAGTAGAATAAGACTCCATCTAACCTAGTTCAGGAGATCTGAATTCAGAAGTCAATAAGAACATTCTCTGTGTTCCTGAAATGGCACAAATTGCCTCACTAAGGTGGCCAAATGTTTGCTCCCTAGACAGCAAAAATAAACTTATCCCTCTTCAGTATACATAAGAATTATTTGGGAGCTAATCTTAAAATGCACTTTGCTTGGCCCTGCCCCAAGAGATTCTCATTTATTTGGTAATTTTGATGCCTGAAGTCCTCTGACCACACCTTGAAAACCAGTGAGTACTGGTCCCGTATGTAGAGCCCTCAAGGCTCTGATTTGTCACATAATTTTTAAGAAACAAACTACATGGAAAAGTCCTTGAGGATGTCTATTTCATCTTTGTATTCCACAAATTATCTGAACTTGGATGATGTCCCTAAGTAGCTGTTATATGAATGAATAAATCAACAAATCCCAAACTAAGGAATGCGTTTGATGTATACATTTGATGGCACCTGATGGTGCTCAATTTGCCTGTAGATCTGTCCTCACGATAAGATAACTAGTTCTATTTGTTTTTCATTTGTGAAACAGTGCTCAGTGAAAGGCACTGCATTAAGTGTGCTAGATCATGGTCAGAACAATCCCTTATGTATGCATAATGCTTGACAATTTCAATTGCACTTTCACATCCTAATTTAATAATCCACCTAGTTTAATAATGAGAAATAAAGAAGACTAACACACTGTCAATCTGCTCTCAAGGAGATTACAATTTAGTAACAATATATGAACACAGAAACATATAAGAAATACAACATACATAATTGGAAGCCAAATAGTGTGATTTCAGACTACAAACTGAGCTCTTCAGAGGAAAAGGGGAGTCACTGGGACCTGGAGTCAAGAAGGAAGACTTTGCAGAGAAGGTAGGACTTCTTTCAAGGATACGTTTGATTTAGTTAAAGGAAAGACAATCCATGTGGGAGAAATAAGATGAGTGAGGGCAGGGAGACACAAACAAACCTTAGGGCAAGGCTCTGGGCATTAAGGATATGTGTCCAAAGCAAGTCCATTTCATGAGGGATTGATCAAGGCAAGCATCTAGTCCTTTAGTATTTGCCAACACCAATGAAGCCCCAAGTAAAGGAAGTCAAGGACCTAGCTGTACTTGTATTTGGTGAGGAAATATTCATCCATACACTAGAATATAGAGTTAAAAAGCATATAGGTCCACCATGTTTATTTTCTAAACCTTGTGAATTTCATTTATTATCTATAGAAAATATAGTACACTATTTGTCTTATAAATGTTATAATTCTAAAAGTATTCTTACAGTCTTAATTTTCCAAGTGAAAAATATATGTGTGTGTCTATACATATATATATATATATATATATCTTTGTTTCTGTATTTTATTGTCACCATATATTTAAAAGTATTCATACCTGTGTATATTATTCAGGGGTCCTTAACAACTGTGGATTTATCCAGTTATGCTAAACTTAGAGATCAGAGCTAGCTCAGGGACCTAGGCCTTTCATGAACTTAGGCTTCAAGACTAAATATGAAATTGAAAAGCATGTAGTGATTAGCTTCAGACTACTTGTGACAACACTGTGGACTTGCATGTTGCTTATGCTGTGCTTCTGAATGTGTTGGCTTCCTTCTATCAGTTTTAGAAAGTTGTATGCTGACTCACTTCATCATTTGGGCATTAATTGTTGTGTCCTTGTGGGACAAAGACTCTTCTTTAAGAAAGTACAGGATTATGTGCTCTGCTATGGGAACCTGTGTCTCTGTTCCTACATGTGTATTGCGAGTAATAAAGCATCAAACTGAAATATCTGGCTCCTTAGCTTTCTTTTTCTTCCAAATTATTTCATTTTTGGTGTAACTTGACCCTAAACCACTTGTCCAGAAGAACTTCATTCTAATCCAGTGGCACCTAACATGTACCACTGTGATTCTTTGACATGATTATAAGTAAAACACACTTAGACTTTTTCCATTTTAATAATAAATTTAATGTGTATTGGAGAAAATATGACTAGCTCATCAAATTCGTGATATCAATTATATTAGTGAATTCATTTAATGTTATTAGATAAAACAAAAACCATGAGGGTTGAATAAGTGGCTGAAGTTTGAGCAACACTGAAGTAATTGTTTCAAAGGTCTCTAAGTGTTCCTTTTTGAACAATAGCAAAGTAAACTCACATACTTGCGTATTATTGTAAAGCAGATTGCTCTATTACTTTTGTAATTCCAAGTAATCTCTAACTTACCTAGAACAGGCAGGGCAAAAATACATAGACTACAAAGTTCATCTCTGTGTAGAAATGGGTCTGGCTAGTCCCCGGGGCCACTGTTCTAGTAAACTGACTCCATTTGATAAAGTTCATTTGGGCATGTAAAAGGAAATGCTTGCTTAAATAAATCTCAAGCTTTGCTTGAATGACCTCATTCTTTCACACCTGGAGAACAGGCGAAAAATAAAATAAAAAATACATTTGAAGCACTGTAGCATTCAGTGAACAAGAAAGGGTTCTTTGAATCCTCTTTATTCAAGAGTAAAAAAACCTTGCCACCACTAACGCTACCTACCTTTCAAAGCATTTTTTCCTCTGTTATGATATGTAGCACCTCCAGCTGAGTAAACATTTTTCAATTCCCCAGGTAAATAGTTGAGTGGGATTTTACTCAGTAGCACATTCCTCTTTCCCAGATCTCCTGAAAATTCTATAAATGCCAATGAAGAACCTTTTTGCTCACTATGGTCAGCCAAGTGCAGTGACTAGCACACTACCTTGCACATAACGTACCCTCCAAAAATATCTGTTAATGCATGTAAATGAATGTGCTTTTTAAAGAATTAAATTTAATGAACAGAAAGCATCTTATACCACAGATAATAACTACTAAGAGTATAGATTGCATGTACACACTAGAAGTCTCAGGCCTCCTCAATCTCAAAACACCAACCACTTATTCATATTAACCTTAAAAAGTGTTCAGCTTCATGATTCAATACTCTTTCCTCTGACATGAAAATACACTAAATGTGATCACCTCATCCACTCCACAAAACTGCCAACTCTGCTGTATAGATGTGCTATAAAAGATGAGATAATGTAGGTGAATCCATGCAAATAAACCACTGGTAGCAGCCACTAGTGGAGCCTTGCGTCACATCTCCTCTTTGACGCCGGTGATTTCAGCACGGCTGTGGTGGACAGTTCCACACGCACTGCCACTCTCCCATCTCCTGCAAACCAAAGTGACTGCATTTCTGCCTCACAGCTTTCTCCAAATCTGTGGAAAGCCACTCAGTTTCAGCATAAGTAGCCAAAGAGTTCAAGAGATTTAATGCCGCTGGACAACGCTGAAACAAAGAGAGATGAAAACCAATGGACAACGCTCCAGCCTCTCATCTTCTGGTGAAACATTTCTGAGGCATCTTTAAAATGGTTCTGGGCCTGCCCCGTGGCTTGGTGGTTAAGTGTGCGCGCTCCGCTGCTGGCAGCCTGGGTTCAGATCTCGAGTGCGCACCGATGCACCGCTTCTCCGGCCATGCTGAGGCTGCGTCCCACACACAGCAACTAGAAGGATGTGCAGCTGACATACAACTGTCTACTGGGGCTTTGAGGGGAAAATAAATGAATAAATAAAATCTTTAAAAATAAATTAATTAATTAAAAAAATGGTTCTTTAGGGGCAGGCCCGGTGGTGTAGCGGTTAAGTGCGCAACCTCCACTTCGGTGGCCCGGGGTTCACCGGTTCAGATCCTGGGCGCGCACCAATGCACTAATTGTCAATCCATGCTGTGGCAGGGTCCCATATAAAGTAGAGGAAGATGGGCACAGATGTTAGCCCAGGGCCAATCTTCCTCAGCAAAAAGAGGAGGATTGGCAACAGATGTTGGCTCAGGGCTAATCTTCCACACATACACACACACACACAAAACAAAAAAATGGTTCTTCAAAAGGTCTTCAGCATGATTGAGTCCCATTCTCCATATTAGTAACCAACTCAAAAACACACCCTTCATTAACTTTTCTTCCTTCCTTGTCCCACTCTCCCAACTTGCTCACTTCTGATTCCTGAAGTCACCTCCAAAATGAACATTTGCACCCAAATCCTTGTTTGAGGCTCTGCTTTGAGGTACCATCAGTGCTACAATTTTTTTGAGTGGATGTCTAATGAGTAGTGGATCAGAAATATCATCAGAAAGTGATATTGAGAATAGAACTTATTATACTTCCAACCAGAGATTGCCCTCTAAAATCTTAAAGAGGTGACATTGCATATGTATATCAGTTACTACCCTTCTAATATAGCACAAATTTTATGAATCACAGAAAAAAAAATTGTTTCTCTATACTACTAAACCATAAAGGATCTTGTCATTTTAATTTATCTTTGTTCGCCTCAATCTCTCTTATGTAATATGTAAGTATTTGGCTCAGTATATAATCATTGCATCTGTAAAACAGAGAAACATCTAATTCATGCATGAACTGTGAGGATTAAATTAAACTACACATAAAAGGTACACGGTCCATGGTATGCACTCAACATTTCCTAACAATTGCTAATCAGACTCAAGACAAGGAATTCCAACCATATCAAGTCACAAATATTCACTGAGACATGCTGTGTACAAGGCACTGTCCTAGGTTGCTGGGCTAAGACAAAAAAGACAATAAGAATTGTCCTCGAGAACCTTGCAGTCTGGCTGAAGATACCAAATGCAAACATTTAAAATGTAGGTAACTGTACAAGATTTAACTAGCAGTTCAACATGTCAAGAGAAGAAAAACTGAAGTGCGTGGTGAATTCCCCAATTCTTAACACAGACAACAATTGCCAAGAAAGTTCAGAAAAGAAAGAAATCACTCCAGGCTATGCTAGCAAGAGGACACCTTGAAGAAGCCATGGATATGAGCTGAACATTAAATAGTAGTGAGATATGAAAGAGCAGAGAAGGTATGGGGTGGAATAGACCAGAAAGAGAGGCATTTAAAAAATGCCTCAGCAAATGAGAAGGGATAAGTTGGTGTGGAGACAGAGGAGAGTGATAGAAACTATGGAAAATTAACTTGTTCACAACAGAATATCGAGATAGAGGAGAGTGATAGAAACTATGGAAAATTAACTTGTTCACAATAGAATATCAAGAGTAGAATAACAGTCCAAAATCAGGTAGTGCTCATTTGAAAAGGGAATTTAGTTGGGCTCTGTTTTACTTTCAAATTAATAAATTCTTCCTGACAATATCAGGCATGAAAAATAATAATACCAATATGGACCGAATGTTTGGTCCCCCTGAAATTCACATGTTGAAATCTTAACCCTCAAGGTGATGGAATTTGGGGGTGGGGGCCTGTGGGAGGTGATTGGGTCATGAGAGCAGAGCCCTCATGAATGGGACTAGTGCCATTATAAAAAGAGACCCCAGAAGCTTCCTTGCTTTTTCAGCCATGTGAGGACACAGCAAGAAGACTACCATCTATACACCAGACACTGAATCTATTGGCACCTTGATCTTGGACTTTCCAGACTCCAGAACTGTATGAAATAAATTTATTTTTTTTTCTTTTTTGAGGAAGATTAGCCCTGAGCTAATATCTGTTGCCAATCCTCCTCTTTTTTGCTGAGGACGATCTGCCCTGGGCTGACATCGGAGCCCATCTTCCTCTACTTTATATGGGATGCTGCCACAGCATGGCTTGATAAGCAATGCATATGTCTGCGCCCAGGATCTGAACCTGCGAGCCCCTGCCACAGAAGTAGAGTGTGTGCGTTTAACTGCTGCGCCACGGGGCCGGCCCCCTAAATTTCTCTTTTCTATAAGTCACCCAATCTCTGGTATTCTGCTATAGAAGCCCAAACAGACTAAGACAAATACTACTTGCTTAAGTTTTTTCTGGTTTATAATAAGTGGAGTGTAAGTAGAACCGTAGTACTATATTTGCATCTGTCTATAAATCTAAATTATTCCACAATAATAGTTTTACTGAAAAAAATAATAAATTTTGGTAACGGAAGTCCAGGAGGAAAGTAGTTTGATCCAGAATGTTTCCCTTATAAGTCCCAGAGTTATTTTGACATTAAATCATTTTTTTAAAAAATTACTCAAATGGCAAAATTAGGCAAACCCTAATCATAAACCCTAAAATCACTGGCAAAGCTCCTGTCAAACCGTTATTCAAGTACAGCAGGGATTTTTTCTCAAGGAGCTTTTTGAATATCTCTCGCTTGAGTCAGTTAGCTTCATATTTTGTTGTATAGCAGTATAAGACAGAAAAGCCACATTTTAACCCCAAATACACATACATACACACACCCAAACACACTCCCAGATTACAGAATTTACAGAAGTATAAAATAATAGGAAGCCCAGAGTGACCATAGACATCTTTCTTTCTTTTCTTCATCCACATAACTGTTCATCAACTAAAACATATTATGCATCTACTACATGGCTTCGGTCGTTCTCAGGTACCATAAAATGGACACTAGTTAACTCCAAGGAGTTTTTAATGACTCTGTCTTTGCCAAGTTACCCTCAGAAAAACTCCAGCATTGATGACTAAAATGGTGTTTCAACTTTCACCTCACACTGCAGACCTTGAATGTCACAAGTCTTATGTCTTTGGCTATTATGGCAGGTGACATGGTTGTGGCAACATCCAAGGTCTAAGAAAAACTGACTCTTGAAGGAAAAAATACCTATAAATTGGTGACAATAACAACAATTAGACTATTTGTCTGTTTGTTTACCTTCTTAGCCCTATCAGCTATGATTGGACAGAGGTGTTCAGAAATATCTTGAGACATTATCCTAACAGTGAAATGAAGGGAAGAAAAACAAGAAGAAAAAAAGGATTAACGAAAATAACACTTCTAATAGCATATTCTGTGTTAGACTTATTGGAGAAAAACTTCTTTCAGAGTTTAACATTCAATTTTTAATATGAGCACTGTTGTTTGATTCACAATCAGTCGTTTTCTCTGGGAAGAATCAAGCTGGCTACCAGAAGGATTTGATACAGCTGAAAGAATCAGTGCCTTTGCTTGGAAGATTGAACACATTCTTCTTAATGCCAGGATGCAAAGGATGTGGAAACACTGATTTCTATGGCCAAATGGTGAACTACAGCTTCTTTCCAATTGAGTATTTGCTAAGTTTACCCACATCAGGTATTGTTCATCTAGGTTATACCTCATGCTGTACTTCTGCCTGCTGGTTAGAAATAGCAATGGACATGCTTAGCATGAATTGCTGTCCTATAATTTCTTATGTCAATTACATATGTTTGGGACTTTTATAACAACTAATATTGCCATGTCTTAAGACTAACATTATACAGTCAAATAGAGTGACACTTAGAAGACCCAGAGATTGGAACCCAGCATCAAAACTGCTGCCTGCAGGTAGCAAGCACTGAGAAGGAAGTTGAGGTGAGGGTCCATCTATCTATGGAAGCAGAGAGGGAATCCAGTCCATTAGGGAAAACGGCATCCACATAATTCAATTTAAGGCAACACATGGGTAGTGAGCATCTACAGCGTGCCAACACTACGACTGGTAGCATACAACACAGCTTACGTAAACTAGATGATGGGAAGTCCAATGCAGGTGTTCTTTATTGACTTAAAAGGCAAGCAGAGCACCTGAAAGAAACTAGTGACATTGAGAAATCTAGCTAGGCAGATATCAAGGTAAATAATTAGAGCCACACTAAAGTATAGGTGACTTGATGCTGTGCAGAGCAGTCATGAGCTGTAAGTGCTTACATAGACCCAACTGAGGTCATAACATTTGAGAGCCTGGAATGGGACTGGACCTGCAAGGTGAGGTCAAGTGACCCCAGCCCTGGAGAGGAGACTGCAGAGACTCGAGGACCAGGCAGACTTGACCAAAGTTAGGCTCCTATTTTCTCACCTATTTGAGCACTGTGATTACTATTCAGACAAAGGAAAATTCCAGTCTGGTTTTTCAGGGATGGGATGAGCAGAAACACGTGCTGCCCAGCTATTGTTTATGTATTTGCCAGAGCAAAGCGGATATATGTATGAAGAATTTGATCATCAATGTTTTAAATATTTTAAATAAAATGCTTTTATTGGGAAGAGAAAGAACATCTTACTTACTAGTTTTAAAACTCTAATTAACCACCAAACTAGGAATGAAAGAATGTTCCAGAAACCAATCAAAGTTATTAAGATCTCGTGTGTGTGTTCTCATACCAAAATCTATCCCAAGTAGTAGAATAGATTTCAGTATGTGAGATCATAAGTAGTGACCTATGCAGTTAAGAATTAAAACGGGGGCCGGCCCCGTGGCTTAGCGGTTAAGTGCGCACACTCCGCTACTGGCAGCCCGGGTTCGGATCTCGGGCGGGCACCGACGGACCGCTTCTCCGGCCATGCTGAGGCCGCGTCCCACGTACAGCAACTAGAAGGATGTGCAACTATGACATACAAATATCTACTGGGGCTTTGGGGGAAAAAAAGGAGGATTGGCAATAGATGTTAGCTCAGAGCTGGTCTTCCTCAGCAAAAGAGGAGGATTAGCATGGATGTTAGCTCAGGGCTGATCTTCCTCACAAAAAAAAAAAAAAGAATAACTGAAACGATTATTTTGTTTCAAGACATTTTATATGCTGAGACTTATACAGAGTTCTTAAGGGAAAAAAGTGTTTTGGTCACTATGGTGTTGGAGAACAACCCGGGCCTCTAATATGGTTCTCCAATAGAAGAGTGTGTCAGGAATTAGACTTTCCAGTCTTTCAGAATCCCAGTCAGTGGGAGACAGGAATGAACTCAAGGGAAGATGATCTCAATATTCATCAGTTGCTACAGAAAATGATCAATTCAATTTTGGTGAATATCAAATCATGACATGGGAACTTACTCTAAAGATCTTGAGACTTTAGAGTAAAGCAGATCTAGGTTGAAATCCCAGCTCTACAACTATTAGCTATGTGATCTCAGAATGGCTATATAATTTCCCTGAGCATCAATAAAATGACCAAACAAAGATTTAGGTCAGTATGGGTGTCTTGACATGAGTACAGCCATGTTTGGCCACTCCGTTGACCTACAGCCACCAGCACAAAAAGAAATATAAAAGCTGCTTTCTGTGTGGTGGGAACTGGCCTTTTCCTGGGAACTGGCCTTTCTCCCACGGAGAGAGTTGCAAGTTGTAACATTTCAAGGCTCTTGGAGCGTCGTAGCACGGGATGGACTGGCCATCTGTGCCGGGCTGGGACGATAACCAAAGAGAACAATGCACGTACACAACTACTGGGCTGGGACGTTAGCCAGGGGGCTCAGTGCACGTACGCCACTGATAACCATTTTGTGCATGGAAACACTAAATACTTGCTCTGCAAACTCTGTAATTGCTTACTCTGAAAATTACTGATGGTATGAAAACTGCTGGAAACTGAGACCCGGTGAGAGTTCCACCTGTGGAAGGGACACCTTGCCCAGGATGTGTGATCCTTGCCCAGCCGCGTCGATTGACAGGGCTCTCCCGGCAGTGGGCGTGGATGTTGTGAGTAACTGATTTGATGTGAAGTAATTGATTTGATATGAAGTAATTGATTTGATGTGTTCTCTTTTCAGTCAACGTGGTGTTTCTCTTTCCGGTTGATTTGTGTCATTTCTCTTCAGCCGATGTGGGTGTTTTCCCTTTCCAGTCGGGCTGATGTTTTTTCCCTCTTAATATTTGATCTGTTTGTAGACTGTCGCCTTTACTATCCTCTATATAATAAAATATACCTTCAGTCCATTTGTTTGGAGTGGAAAGTGTCTTTTACGTCTCCAATCTAATCCCCGAACCTCTCATAACAATGGGTGAGAAATGGTGCAAAGTGTCCGGCACAGTGATACACACATTAGGTGCTAAATAGGGATAGATAATAAGAAACATAGTTATTATGAGAAATATCTAAGAATTCCAAGGGAATTGGAACCGTCATGTCTCATAAAGTTATTTGAGCATTGTATAAAGCATCAACATTTCTAGCTCTTCCCCATCACGGACACAAGGAAGAGTACATATCCCAGCTTCTCTGCAAGTGGGTGGCGTCATGTGACTAGCTGTGGCTAAATGAGCTAATATGCAAGCTAACTTGTGTCACTCCTAGGTTGAAGTATTTAAGATACAACACACAATTCTCTGTGCTCTGTCTTCCTGCTGGCAAAATAATAACACGTATATTTTGACAGAGGTAACACAAATCAAAAAGCTTGGCTTATAGACCCGTTCGATGCAAGACAACTACCCCAGAGAGTCATCCAGATTTGCAGCGGACTATACATGAGCAACAAGTGACTCTTGTTGTGTTAAGCCAGTGAGAAATTAGGTTGTTTGGAACTGCAAGATAACCTCACCTATCCTGACTGATACCAGCATTTAAGGGGAACGATGACAAACTACAGACATAAGAGGAACATAGAGCACACATGTGCAAAGAGTCTGGGCAATTGTCTTAGTCCCCTCAGGCTGCTATGACAAAATACAAACAATATGACTGGATGGCCTATTAAAAATGAACATTTAATTCTCACAGTTCTGGAAGCTGGAAAGTCCAAAATCAAGTCCCCAGCAGATTCAATAATGAGAGCCCACTTCCTGGTTCATAGACAGAAGTGTCCTCACGGGGCAGAAGGAACAAGGAAGCTCTCTGGGACCTCTTTTATAAAGGTAGTAATCCTATTCATGAGGGCTCTATGCTCATGACCAAAGGCCCCACCTTCTAATACCATCACCTGGGGAGTTAGGATTTTAACATATAAATTTGGGGAGACACAAACATTCGATCTATAGAAGAGTTAGAGTCAGTTAGACTTGGGTTTGAATTTCTTCTCTGTCGCTTATTACGTAGGTGTCCTTGGAAATTTACTGAGCTCAGTTTCCTTGTTTAGGAAGTGCAAATTATAATATCTATTGTGCGGGGTTGCTGTGAAGAGTAGGGATAATCTATGTAAAGTACCTGCTACAAGGTAGGCCATCATTATCATCATCGTCATTATTACAATTTACATTTGTAAATAAAGTGAGCAGTCATCTTTCCCATTACTTTCTGCTTTTCCTGGTTTTTAAGGATCTCCTGACAATTTGGGGAGATTTACACAGCTGGTCACATAAGGCAGGCAGCACACATCAGTGGAAATGGTCATTAGTTTAGGGGAAGAGGAATTGGATGGAGAGTTATGAAGGGCTTAATGATGGCTCTCAAATGAAAATTCATTGATACTCATTTGAGAAACTTTCTTTGACCAACAGTGTTTTCATGAATTAGGTCATCTCCTTTCTCCAAACCAGAAGTTTATGAAAATTTTTCTTTGCCTTCTATAGACATACTACCAAAAAGAGGCTTCCCTGTTTTAAGAATGTGCAGTAAAAAGAATCAATAACATTTATTGAGTATCTGTTATATCCCAGGCATCATGCTAAGTGTTTTACATGCCTTATCTCATATATTTATCACAAGATTCCCAAGAGATATGTACTATATATTTCCTTTTATAAATGAAGAAACTCCACTATAGGAAGAATTGAGAACATATCACATGCCAGGCACTGTGCTTAGAGCATTTTACAGATTGTATCATTTGATCTCCTATATTGTTCCATGAAGCCTTATTATTATCCCTCATTTACGAATGAGCCAACTGAGGCTCAGAGAGATGTGTACACAGCTTGCAGAGAGCTAACTATCATTCCCATCCAGACAGTTTGATTTCAGAGCCCTGTTCAGGAGCCCACGCCAGGCTGCAATGTGCCCAAGGGCTCTGGGCACATAAGCAGAGATGGAAACCTAATTAGCCAAGTCTCATTGGACTCCATACTCCAGGGTTACTTTATAACCTTTAGCAACTCTGAGCACTAAAGTATATAGTTTCCCCCACATGTACACATATGTCATTCAAAATTAAAATCACCCTAAATTATAAAACCAAACCTACATGTATGCCGAAGTTAAAATAATCCCTTCCTAGATTTTCTGATGTCAAAACTCTAGTTTTGGGTGTATAAAATAAACTTTTTTTTATGAATGAGCACATGCTTAGCTGTCTTATTTTGAAATTCAATGCAGGTCTAACAATTATCTATCTCACTTCTTTAGTGTGATCAAACTAACCCTTCTTGCCTTCCATTGCTTCCTCCTCTCTCTCATAGAACATCCTGATGTACCGATTTTAACATGGTCGTTGTGACATTGCTTCTGCTTTGACGACATCCACGAGAAAAAGACTCTACCATAACGTAACATCACTGTTGTATCACTACTACCACTACAACTACTGCTACTATTCTCCTACTACTGGATAATATGCATAACAGAAAGCCCTGAGCACAATATCACAACCACAGAATTTTCAATCCTTGTATTTTTAAAAATTTATGTATTATTGGAATTTTTCATGGGATTGTATTAATTTTCCTAATCAAAAGAAATAATAATTAAAATCAATTTTCAGAATTACCTGTAGCCTTGGTCTCCGAGGCTACATGTTTTTCCACAAAATAACCATTATGAAATAGTTTAATGATATTAAATATGTGGGGAGATGAGGCTTTCTCCCCACCATCCACCTGTCCCTGCCTTATCCCCTGGTAAACACCCATCCCAGTCTTTGGATGTGGCACTTCATTGAGGTCAAGTTCACAAAACAGGCCATCTGATAATACTACTAGAGACAGAGCAAGAGAACAAAAAGTATTTAGCCTCACATCACCAGGAGATATGTGAATAAAACATTTATCTTCACAGCATCAAAGTCTGATTGTCTTGCAGCTAAATCTTCAGTAGGATCAAGCCTTCCACCTTGCCTCCTTTGAAGCAGCACATCCGCAATGGAACCAGAGGCTGAGAAAAAAGAAAAGGCAAAGGGAATTCAAGGGTAGACAAGAGTATATTATTTTCAAAAGGGGGAGGTAGTTTTGGTTCCCTAGTTACCCAAAAGGGATAGCCATGAGGAGTAACCCCAAGAGCTGAGATCAAATGACTCATGCCCTTTCAGAAACTGGGTGATGATAAAGAGAAACCATGCTTGAAATCTTCCTGCCTTTGTAGACTACATATGGATTAGAAGATACAATTTTAATACGATATAAAGAACTCATAAATTTGTCTAGACATTGGTAGCTGCTGGTAGTGATTACCTCATCTCTTCCATCAACTAGTAACGATAGAGCACTAGAATAAGAAATATAATGCTTGTATATTATTTGAGTTGTTATTTAATTGATGATTTCCTATATAGTTTAGAAATAATAATAATAGCTATATTGAAGTCCAATATCTTTCTTTCTCCCTCCCTCCTCTCTTAGTGTCTAATATATGACCAGTAAATTAAGATTAGCATAATTAAACTGCCTATAAATAGTAGAGTTGTCCATCATCTAACTAGATTATCAAACACAAAATTAAAAGTTCTAGTTACTACCAATCTTTTTATTGCTTTTAAGTAAATGATTATGACCAGTAGAACAATTGTCAACACAAATAACAATAACCATTCTATAGATAAGAGAGAGAAGGTAACCTTTACTTGAGCTAGGCTGAAGATGTTAATCCAAAAAAGCAGTCTCCACAAAGAAAGAAAGCATTCCAGACAAGCATGGTTTTCAGTACAGTTTTATACCTTTTCAGAACAAAGAGCATACATCAAACATACCCAGGGTACATATTCATCAAAGCTTGAAATAGGTATTCAGTTGCAAATTAGCAGGTCAGCGTGACCCTGTTGTCCAGGAAAGGTGAATTATCTTCAGGAGTACTGATATGGCTTACCAATACTGGAGTTGTAGGAGGGGAGGTATGTATTCTTATCTTCAAGGAGTGCATTCTTTTACTTTGAGATAATGTTTAATGTATCCTTATCTTTAATGGTTAAAGCAGATGTACAACGTATGTTTGATAGGCCATAAGTCAGGCTTCTTTAGTTCAAGCTGAATCAGTTTTAAACCAGAATAGCTACCCTACATACCTCAATATGGGGAAATTTCTTGTCACACGACCAGAAATGGAGACCATTTATGATTCCAGGAAATTCTCTGAGGCTGAGCCGCATCTTTGCTTGGAACAATTGATGATGCATTCTGAGAATAGCAAATCAGTAAGCAAATAAGTAAGTGGTGGCTAACGGCCACCGTCTTCCTTTCCTCACTGTGGAGTTTCACTCTCCTCTTGCAAACCATCCCAACCCTCTCCTCATGCCCGATACACAATTCATGGAGATGAAACTCAAAGATGGAGGCCAGGATGTTTGTTTCACACATTGCTTGGTAATAAAAATTCCTGGTTATTTAATGACTTTTTCCTTCCTCAGACTGAGTCAAAATGTGACTGTTCCAAAACCACTGGGACAAGCTGCTACATCAAAATATCCCAGGGACAAGCCTGTTTAAAATGACTGCCTCATGGAAGCTTAAAAATGGTTTGCAATCTTCCTTCTCAACATCTTTCTCCTCCTTCTTCTCTACCTCCTTTTCTACCATCTCTTTCTCTCCTTCAGTCTTATTTTCCCTATTAATTCTCCTCCTAGTCCTTCCCAGAGCATTGTTAAGCTCAGGCTACTAAAACATCAGCATGGGAAGAAGGAGTTCATTGCTAGAGACTCTTCTTACTCTGATTAGGGAATATTTCCCAGAAAAGATTCTAAAAGTTTATTCAATTTACCACTGCTTTGAGCCTAAAAAGCAATATCAGTCAGAAATTAAATATACAATTTTTTTTTTTTTCCTGTGAGGAGATCAGCCATGTGCTAACATCTGCCAATCCTCCTCTTTTTTTGCTGAGGAAGACTGGCCTTGGGCTAACATCCGTGCCCATCTTCCTCCACTCTATATGGGATGCCGCCACAGCATGGCTTGTCAAGCAGTGCATCGGTGCACACCCGGGATCCAAACCGGCAAACCCTGGGCCACCGCAGCGGAGGACGCGCACTTAACCACTTGCGCCACCAGGCCAGCCCCTTAAATATACAATTTTTTAAGTCAAAACACATAAACATGATTCTACAATTTCTCTTTCTGGTACTATAAATTGAAGAAAACATCCTTATTCTATTAAAGATTGACATATATGATTGATAGATACGTAGATACATAGGTGGATAAATGATCCAGACAGACAGATAGGCAGCTATTTGAATATTTAAGTTGCTAAAGGATTACTTAAATTCTTTCTTTAAATGCTTTCTTTAATAGTAATCTTGGCACACTCCTCCTACTGTTCTTATTGTAAGTTCACTTTCTAGAAGTCTCATCAAAACTCCTACTTGTTGCCCTTCTTACATCCCTTATACTCATTCTCACCTCTCTATTAAAAAAGGCAACTAACTCATTCCACACACTGTCCTCTGCCAAGAGGCAGTTTTTATTTTGTTCGTATCAACCTTAGGAGGATACCACTTTCTACAATCTCCTATTTTTGATACAACACGGAAAGAATAGAAAAGTCTTTCTCATCGGATTTTAGAAAGAGACATCAAGTGCAAATGTGCTAAAATAATGGAAATGCAGCAAAAAGGGTGGTCTTCTCTGCTAATAATTTGACATGAACTCAAAGTGCCCTAAGGCAAGAGTGCAATGTCTCTGTTTCCAAGTGAATTGAAATTTGAGGTCTCAAATAGGCTTTCTGTGTTGTCTAAAATAGAAGCAAATATATTCTGCATTCTGGCTTCACCAATCTATGGACACAAATGAAGTCACATTAACATTAGTACACAATTTCACTGACTGGTCGACCCACCTGCCTAACCAGAGGGCCTCAGCCTCCCCTTCAGTTATTTCCTGCAAACCTAGGGGGTGTATCACATTGATCAGGACCTGTCTTATCTTGTTCTTCAACCTCAGCCTCCTCATTAATGCAAAAGCGCCAGATGATAGCATCTCCTAGCTGCCATGGCTGCTGATTCTCACCATGATAATGTAGCTTTGCCCAAGGAACCATCTCTTTTGACCTCAAAAGGTGCAAAGCTTTTGAGTTGCCAAAAAAGAACTACACCTCTTTCCCTGGTCCACATAAAAAACTCTTCTCTCCTCCACTTTATGTCATCTTTTGTAATAATCTTGATTCATCCACTGCTACTGTTCTGTGTATAGCAATGATTTCCATGAAAACGGGCTCTCAGCTTCCGCCTGCAAATGTTCTCTTTCTAGAAGATCAGATCCAGCCTGGTGCAAAGCTGAGGAAAAACATCATCCTGTCCTCTTGACACCAGCTCAACACAAGGTTGACATGAGGGAAGTCATACTGTAGAAAAGAAACCCTACTGTAACTTTGAATGACCTCTGATTAGCTAACCCAGACACGCCCTGTAGATTTTATGGCCCCTCCCAGCTGTTATAAGTTGATAACTTTGTTCTCTTGAGTTCCTTAGGAATGTGATGAGCCCCGGGCAGAGAGTCTATGCTGATAGCCATCATCAATGACAACTAAAAGATCAGGGTATAGGGTGTTGCTCCAGTCTCTTATGCATAACCAGTAAAACAAAAGACTGCCGGGAACTAAGACCAGATGGATGCCCCCATCCTGAGACCAGATGCCTCCCCCACCTGGATACCAGCCCCCTATATAACTGGCCTATAGTCTTTGTTCTATAAAGTGATTCTTCTGGATTTTAGTCGGCCATCTTCCCCTTGCTAGTAAGCTATAATACAAAGTCCTTTATCTCCCACCACCTTGCCTCTTAACTATTGGCATGTCTTGCGGCAGGCAGACTGACACCCACCTTGGGTGGTAACACTCTGCCTCTCTTCATCTCTGCTCTCAGACACTCATCACGAAAACTCCGCCTCTGGCATCTTTTTCTTCTTTAATATAAATCAACTCATGAGTGTAGATAATGAAGGGCATTGTCCCACCAGAGCAGCAGACTGAATTCCAGTTCAGGATCAGCGAAAATTATAGTTGTATGAAAACAGATTAAGTTTGAGGGACAAGGTAGACATGCTAGTTTACTTCTTTCTGGGGCTTGGAAAAACAAATGTTAAAGGAAAGAAAAATTCAAAGGATTCCTAGCTTACTTCAAATTTGAGTTCAACCCTACCCAAACAAGAAGTACTAATACCAACTTCAGACATGATTATTCAGGGCTTCAGACTCTCAGTCAGCAGTAGTGTCAAGCACTCAGGTGGCGTGAGTGAGGGGAAGAGTCAGAATGAAATGTATTTGGCTGTCATTAGACTGTAAACGACTAGAAAGAAAAAAATCTGCTTAGTTTGACCAACTGCCATCTGATAAAAGTGGAATTTTGAAACCAAACAGGGAGACTTGGCTGTTAAGATGATAAAAGCAAATATATTCAGTGGTGTTTATTCTCCTTCCAGCTGTTCTTCTGAAATTCTATAGACTGGACTGAGCTCACAAAGCATTCGGCCCAACAAACCCAGACTGGCGGCATTTTTTCAGTGCATTTGGAGGGAGGCCAGAGTCTACACTCTCCCCACAATCCGTTAACTGTCAACTGATGGATTCACAAAATTCAATTTTATGGTGAAAGGCTGCAGCATTTCTCTCTTCGTGTTCTAGAGACCATCAAATTATTCATCCCCTCCTTTCACAGTGATCTCAGGAGGGAGTGAGGTCTAAATCTTCACCTGCAGGTAAATACAAAACAGAACTTTCATTAGCAAATGAAGAATGCAAACTAGAAGCTTAATTTTGGTTTGTACATGCAAATCACAAAGCAACAGCTCAGCCAGTCCCCGGGAACCCAATAAGACCAGAGTCAAATAAGCATTCTTTAAACGGAATCCTGGAAGTCCATTTCCCTTTTTGCATATTACCTCTCCTAGAGAAAGTTCCCCAGCAATTAAAGATGTCAAATTCATGCAGGGTGCCTGTTACACAGATGAAACCACACATAGAAAATTGGGAGACACATCATGGCATCAAGTACTGTAATTAAGAAAATTGTCTTTATGTTTTTCTATGAATATGAATGACAGAATAAATGACTGAGCAACATAGCCTCTTCATTACCAAGAGAGCTGGATGCAGGAGAGGCACCTGGGTCTCCAGGAGATCCAAGCAGGGTTAGAAGGAGGAATAGAGTCAGAAGCCAGTGCATCTCAGTAAAATATAGGAGCCCAGATGCTTGCAAATAGAAGATAAAAAATGAGTGAATCCTGCAGCTCAGGTGCAGTTGCTGAAAAATTAGTCTGGGTCAGAAACAGGAAGTAAAGTAGAATGTCATGGCTACAGGCACCTAGGAAAAGTGTGGGATCTGTGCTCTGAAAGTGGTTTTACCCTAAATTTTCACATACCCAGCCTCGGTACTCTTCATTCTTCCTGTAACTTCTGCCCTACTCAGAACACTTTAAAGCCCTTGTGTGTTCACCTCCTTTTGCTTCACCAGAGAACAGGGCTGGTGCAAGCTGTCAGTTCTAAAAAAGGCTGAGGAAGAAAGCAGAGGGGCTCTGGGCTGGGCTCTCAGAAGCACCCCAGCGCCTGGTTGGCAGAAACAGAGTAAGGCCTTGGTCAAGGGTCACCTTGAGGAAAACAATGAGGAAACACTACAGACTGAGGAAGTTAATGTGGGAGGCAAATGGAGTCCAACATCACAGGGACAAAGAGACAGTCAAGGAAGAGGAGTTAGGTCCATACCTTGCGTAGTACTTGTGCTGAAAAAGAACAGCTATATGGTTCTCACTCATAATCTCTCTGGTAGTCTTAGTGACTCATTCCAAAGCAGCCTGCGAATTCATTTTACAATGATCCTGGATTTTCCCGAGTTCAATCTTGCAGTTTGAAAGCCCTTTTAAAATGTTACAGAGATGCCGCCCTGGTGGCGTAGCAGTTAAGTTCATGCGCTCCACTTTGGCAGCCTGGGGTTCACCGGTTCGGATCCTGGGCATGGATCTACGTACCGCTCATAGAGCCATGCTGAGGCGGTGTCCCACATAGAGCAACCAGAATGATGTACAACTATGACATACAACTATCTACTGGGGCTTTGGGGAGAAAAAAGGAGGAAGATTGGCAACAGATGTTAGCTCAGGGCCAATCTTCCTCACAAAAAAAAAATTTTTTTTTAAGTTACAGAAGCATTTAACCTTACGCAGCTTATGTTCATTGCAAGGAAATATTTATAAGAGAAAAGTTAGAAACAGTCTAAAAATTCAACATTAGAAGATTAAGTCAACTGTGATATTCTTATGGATGGAATTCCATGGGCCCATTAAAAAGATATTGAACCACATAGTGTAATGATCTGATTTTACATGCATATGGATGTATAATTTGAATATCTGTAATTTTATGTAAATTTTAACAATCTTTTATCCTTATCAAGTGAAGAATCACTTGAGCAGCCCCCTTGTTTGTTCCTGTGTAGGAAAGTAAGCGCTCCTAGATTAGTGTAAAACAAAACTTTTTGCAACTTGATCAGGTCACAATCTCAGAAGAATTACCTAGGAACCCAGAGGACTTCTGGAAACAAAGAATCACAGGCCCAACACTGTTGCCTGAGATAAGAACTTAGGGAGACCTGATGGGGTTTTCTGGGATTACTCCAATCAGGTGTCATTGGCAAGAAATAGCAAGAGGGCACTGAAATCAATTTACCTTCATGAAAAGAGTAGTTCTCTAGGATTTAGATCGAGCCTTAACACCAGAGCCTAAGAGTTTGTGCGGATGGGCTGATTCTGACGCTGCGTGTGGCTGATATTGGAAATCCCTCTGAAACCAGCCCCTTGGGGCACAGTGGTTATGCATTAGGAAACAGTGACTCAGCTAAGAGAACACTAATCTTGGGAATCCAAGCGTGGAATTTGGATGAAGCGGAGTAGGGAGGACACACACTGCCTCTGCTCGTTCAGTTCAGAACTGGCTGGTTCCAGCACAGGCGCCAAGGGACCCAGTCCTGAGTGACTCCACATCTACTGCTAATGACTGCCTAATTCCAACTGTGTAGAAAGTGCCCAGGACAGTGACTGGTTTCCAGTAAGTACTCAATAAACAGCAGTCCCTTTCCAATTGGAAGCTGATTATTGATCACAAATTTATGTGTAGCTCCTTTTCTTAGAAATAAGCAGAGTAGAAGAGTTCTATCCACAATTCTGAACCAGGTATGCTTTCTATTGCCGCATGTCGTCTTCTCCCACCATCTCCCTAGAATGTTAGTCATTTGTGTGCATTGTTTATAATTTATATCTAATGGTTATGTGGTGTGATAACAATTATGTAAATCACTAAATGAGTCAGGTTAACTTTAAGTTTCGTTTGAGTACAACACAAAATTTTGTGTTCTCAGTCTTCACAATTAGCTGTTCCTGTGATATATCAGTTGGTACGGTTTCAACTGCAGTAACAGAAGCCATGACTCATCAGGCTTAAACAATAAGGAACTTTGTTATTGCACGGCGCAAGAAGTACAGCAGTCAACCGCAGGGTGATTTGATTCAGTGGCTCAAGCTATGACATCAGGGACACAGATTTTTCTGTCTTTCTGCTCTGCTGTCTAGAGTGTTTGCTTTATCCTAAAGGTCCTTCTTGTTTGGGTCACAAGATGGCTGCCAGCAGCTACTACAGCAACGTGGTCTCTTGTTCACATCTGGAAGGAGAGAGAGAGAGAGAAAAATTACTGCCCAAGGATGGAATATGTCTTTCACTTTAGTCTGACTGAGCCAACTAAAGTCAAAAGCCCACTCCTGCATCAGTAACAGTTGCCAAGAGAATGCCTCATGCTGATTCTTTTAGGCTGATTGTTATCCATCCTTGGCACCGGGATTTGTGTCAGTTTCCTCTTAATCACATAGACGGTGTGGTGCAGGGATGGATACCTGAGCAAAATCAGGATTTTGGTAGGAAGGAGGAAGGGACGATGAACGTCAGGGAGCTAGCCAGCAGTCTTGGCTTAGCAGTCTTGTGGGGAGATTATTTCTCTGAGGAAATAGGTATAGGAAAGAGAGGAGCTGTGGACCAAGAATCACCTGAGAGTAGCTTACATGCTTAGAAAATTGCAGGGGCACCTCTGTATTTTCAACAACTTGGGAGAGCAACTTTCTAAAATTCTAAAAGTATTTCTGTCATCAGTATGCAAGTAGTAGGAAAAAGAAAAATGGTTATGGTCTGAGTTCACAGATTATTTAATTGATGCCCGTAGTGTTGGGCCAGAAGTCACACTCCTGCTAAATTCAAAATATCGCATTATACTCACTCCAAGATTTCATTCCTTTAACTTCTCCTTCATTGTGGGTGAGCTCTTTACAGTGAGGCTTTAGATGGTCTCCAGAAAATCAATTGCTGGTGACTCTACCCTATCAGCCATTCAGATACAGCTGGACATGCCTAAACCTAACCCCCTGTGGGTACATAGCCTGGGTCTCCATCTGAGACCCTACTATATTAGCAGCCTCCAGCATTAAAAGTAGAATTAAACCAGAATGATTGCACAATCTGCATGTATCCAAGTCTAAGCTGTACTCTGCAGAGAATTGAATAAATGAATATTCAAGCTAAAACCCGTTTCACTGAATGGAAGAATTGATGTGATCTCATTAAAGCATAGTCTGTTGGACTCCAAAGGCCACTTTTTTATCAGACTTTGTGATTGAAGGCAATGATTTGAGATTATATATCCTTCAGATATTAGCTGCCTATAAGTATTAGCTTCTGAGAGTTAGCTTAGATTATACATTCTCCAACTCATAGACCCCTGCCAATTAGAGTCAGTAAATGTATGAATAATGAAAGCTCATTTATTAAGTAATAATTTATTAAGCACCTACACTGTGCCAGGCACTGTGGTAGGTCAAGGCCACCCCTATCCTCAAATGTGAATTGACGTATGTATAGCTGCAGTGAAATAAGCATATTAACCTAGAAATCTGCAAAATGCTTTGGAAGCACACAGAATAAGTGGTAAATTCTTTCTAAAGATATCAGAACAGCCTTTACAAAGAAGGTAATATCTAAGAAAGGTCCTTAAAATAGGTAAAATCTTGAGATAGGGAAAAGAGCTGAAAAATGCATTTTCAGGAAAAGGGGATTTTATGGGCAAAAGCACAAAATATGAGCAAGCATGACAAAGTCAAAGAATGCTAATGGGAAGAAAAATTGTTAAGTTGATTTCAGGAAAGGAACGGAAGGAAAACAATGGATAGGTGGTGTAGGAATCAATAAAGAACAGAATCGAGATTCTAAAGTAATAGGTTTGAATCCTTATTCTGTCACTCAATCATTAATCATCTGTAGATCACCAATGTTAATCTGCTGAACTGCTTCACGAGATGGTCCCTGACCATGCCACAGCAGGTAGAGCCCCCACCCTGAATCCACCAGACCCTGACGCTCAGATCAAAATAACTGTCATTTCATAAAGGAGATTAAAGTATCATGCCATCCAACGAGTCATTAATTCATTTGTCAGATCCACTTGGAGAATGACAATACAAGTGACTCCAAGAGAACTTTCAGAAAGTATGGAAGAAGAAACCTCTTTGGGCAGGCAGATCTTGGCCCCCCTCCCATCACAGCATGTTGATAGCTGCCCACCCCATCACTACCCAGTGCTAACCCTGTCTGCCCTGAGCAATTGTCTAAATTCTTGACATAACCTAATTCTTACTATGTGATTTGTTACTCACTCAACTTGACCTTAATTTTTTTCAGACCAGTACAAGCATCCTTCTTCAGTTCATTGCACTCCTTGCCCTGATTCCTGGTGTTTTGATGAGTCTTGTAACCGATGGGAAACTATAAATGCCACTTGGCAGGATAAGCTACTCAGATTTTTCACTCACTGAAGTCCTCTAAATTTCAGTTTCATCTGTAAAAGGAAGATATTAATTCCTGCCCTCCAAGTTAGGAATTTACATATTTTAATTTTTATGTCAGAAACCAAAGATAGGCTTGCATGGAGTTTAACCCTCCTTGTCATCTCTGATTTGTTCCTGGACCCCAAAGTGCAGTGAGTTTTGAGGTATCTTGGCTCACAGTATTAATTACTATTACCTTGGCTTATGCTGTTTCTCATGGAGCTCTTTTCATATGTGACAAAATGAATGCTGAGCCACTCATGGAACAAGGCATCGAAGTCATTGAATACTTTAGAGCAAGCTAGAGTGACAAATAACACTTCAAAAAGCTAACAAAGAATGTTTGACTTTCTCATACATATAATGATTTGAGTACTTGGTTCCAGAGATCACTAATGAAAAATTCATTTTACGTTGATATATTGGAATTAAGTACGGCTTGGTCTGCATCTTCAATCTCATAACTCTCATCCCAGGGTAAATTTTCTAAGAGTAAAATAAATCCTAGAATAATAGGGTTTTTTCTTTTTCTAAAATTATTTTTATTTTTTAAAATTAAGTAACTAAAAAACACAATCGTATTAAAACAAATAAAACAAAACAGAATCATATAGAGTAAAAAAAAAAGTATTGCTTATTGTTTCTTCATCTCAATCCAAACCCTAAAGGGAACCACTATTAACAATTTGATATGTATTTTTAGTTTTTTCTATGCATTCACAGAGAAAAACAGAACAAATATGTAGCTTGGGTTTGTTTTCTTAAAAAATCTTGTATTAAACATATAATTCTGTAACCTGATTTTTTAATTTAAGATAGTTTTGTATCTTCAAAGTCTATACTTGTAGACATTCCTCATGCTAATTTGGGAATAAATTTTTAAAAATTCTTTTAGAGAAGATCCATACATTATACAAATTGGAGAACACATCAACTGCATACTATTCTGTGTGGCTGCACCATGATTTAATGACATTCGTCTATCAATGACAGCTGGGCTGGTCCTAGCGTTTTACTGTCACAGACAGTGCTTCAGTGAGCATCATCATGAAGATGTTTTCACACACATCTCCCAGCAATCTTATAGGAGATATGCCTAAAAAATGAATCACTGAGCCAAAGGGCATATGCCTTATAAATTTTGATATATAATGCTAAATAGACCTCCAAAAGGACTACGTATTCACACTTCAACCAACAATACATGAGAGTAATCATTCTTCTACACTTTCACCCACATTGAATATATCAACCTTTTAAGGTTTTCCTAAACTGATGGACAAAAAAAAAAATCACATTATTTTAAATTGCAATTTCCTTATTACTAATAAAGCTGAGCATTCTCTCTTTCTCTCTCTCTGGAGCTTTTATTATTCTTTTCTATAAGTTGCTTTTTCATGGTCTTTGTCCATTTTTTTGGATTGATTGAGTTTTCTTACTGCTTTATAGGAGCTCTTTGTATATTTTGAATATTTACTCTTGTTATATTTGTGGCATAATATTTTCTCCCATTTGGTCATTTGTCCTGTCTCCCTTTCGGTCAGTTATGCTTTATGGTATCTTTTATTGTACAAAAGTATTTAATTCTTTAGTTGTAGAACTTTTTAATCTTTTCCATTATAATTTCTGTGTTTTCTGCCTTGCTTGAGGAAGTCTTGCCCATGTCAAGGTAGTCAAAATATTTCCCTGTGTTTTTCTCTAGTGCTATTTTTTTTAATTTTGCATTTTGATGTATCCAGAGTATGGTGAGAGAAATGAGATTTAATAATTTTTCCAATAGAAAGTCAATTATAATATATTAATTAAATAATTTCTTATTTCCTCAATGATTGGAAGTGCCCTTTTATCATATACACTATTCATATTCTTGGTCACACCTCCTCCTAGGCGAGGGCCTCTGACATCAGTTTTCAGAAAATCAGACAACCTTTCTCCCACAGCTGTTTGGGGGACAATTCATTTGGTCAACACCCTAATATTTAAAACTTCCACATATATATATACACATATATATATGCATATATATACACACACACACACACACATACACACACAGGGTGTATCTATATATATAGGATGGGTTCTGGATTGTGTTTGTATATATATAGAGAGAGAGAAAGAGACACAGAGAGACAGAGAGATATGTATATACAGGATGTGTGTACTTTGTGAACTGTCACAATACTGACTCTCCCCATACAGAAATATGGTGTGTTTTTCCATTTATACAAGTCTCCTTTTCTGTCTTTCACTAAAGTAGTATAGTTTTCTTCAGATAGGATTTGAACACTTGTTATTGTTTTTTTCTGAGAACTTACAAACTTTTTGTTGTTGTTACTATAAATGGAATTCTTTTCCATTGACTTCTTAAATTGGTTATTCTGGATGTATAGAAAATGATACCAATTTTGTATGTTGACTTTGAATCTAGACAACTAACATCACTCATTATTTTTTGGCTTTTCCAATCTTATCTTCAAATAAACACAGAGTATGTCTTCTGGGCTAGTGGTCTAACAGTCTTTGGATGTGTATGTGGGTGTGCCTATGTGTTGTTCTTACCCAGTTTTGAAATCAGGGTTATGCTCAAATGCTTTCTTTTGTGTTTTCTTATGATATAAATTTTAATTTCTCTTGATTTCCTTTTCAAGTGAAAATTTATTTAGAAAAGATTCAATTTCTAAGTGATTTTTTCTATAAATCTCTTTATTTTTAATTTGATTGCATTATGATGAAATACTCATATTACATCCATTTTTTTAAATAATTTTTATATATAGTGAGCCAATATGTAATACCTTTTCTTAGTGAGACTTTCCATATCCATGTATACGATGAGTGACTATCTATTTTCAGTTCGTGGATACAAAGTTCTTTATATATTTATTAGATATATTTTGATAATTATTTAAATCTGCCATATCCTCTTTATTCTTTATCAATTAATTTCAGAGAAAGATGTATTAAATTTTCTACAATGATTATAGTTGTGCCCGTTTCTTCTTGTATTTCTAATATTCTTGCCTCACATTTTTCATAGCTATGCATTTAGATGTATATAGACCATATCTACTTGTTTGACATAAAATCTTTGTCCTCTAAAATAAGCACTCTCTCTTTGTCTCATTTAATACTCTCATCCCAGAAAGATGCATTATATTAATTCACAGAAACGCACTTTTTCTCTATTCATATTACCACACTGTCTTTTACTTTGTTCATATTTTCCTAGTACATTTTTTGTCATCTTATTATTTACAACCTTTCTGTGTCCTTGTTTTCTTTCCTTTGGGTAGGTCTTGTGTAAACAGGAAATGGCTGGATTTTGTTGTGGTTATTTTGGTTGTTTTATTTGTTGTTTTATCCATATGTAGTTTAATACCATTTCCTAATTCAAAGCTTAAGACATGTGCCATAGCATGTACATGGTATCTGATAGACTGTGTTTGAAATACGGGGCATATAATTATCACATATTTGTCATGGCACTTGAGGATTTTACTCTAGTAACATATATAACCTCCATCATTTTCAGGATAAGTTGATGCTACCAACTAGAGCATCATCCTTTGCATGTACCTACCCTTTAGTATATACTTTAATATATTCTTTTACGTATATACTCTTATACCATATCTGTTCTTTAGCATATACTTTTAGGACATCAGCAGCAACATTAAGAAGCTCAGATGTGATTCTGTACTCTGCATAACCTCATTAAATTATCCCACAGGCGATAATTATGTGAATGAGAGATTTCTAACCAAACACAGATAAATAATCAGAAGCCTTGGAATGAGTAAGCCAACTAAATCACATTAGGCAGACATTCTTATGGAAAAGAGCAAGAGAAAATTCCTTTTAACTAATATCTTCATTTCTTAAAGTGTTTATATAAAAGTTCCCTTAGTTATTTATCATTTAAAAGGGTTATTGTCTTCCTTTTTTCCAAAAAATTTAATGCAGAACCAGAACACATATATTCATGGGAATCCATTTTCATTGGAATTCATTTCATTTCACTTCATTGCAGTTAGTTTGTAATATGCTGACCCTTCATTTTTTTTCATTCTGTAATTCTCTCCACTTGTACCTTTTCTAGTGATCTAAGCCAGAGTATTTTCCAGCTCTTCATGTGGTATATCATAAATAAACCCCAAAGTCTATAGTTCAATGGTTATTGAAATGTTTCCAAATAGAAGAAAATTAGATAAAATCTGCTTGTGCAGAAGCAAAAGGAGTAAACAGCTGCCAGTCAACTTATTAGATATTGTTTCTTTCGTTTAGAGGGTTTATGTCTAAATAGAAGGGCTTTTGACTTTTTGCCTGGGCCAGACATGCCCCAACCGTGGAGAAGACGTGGAAGAAGTGCTGGTCCAGGCTGCTGTAGTTCAGAGACGCACGTCCATGTTTTACAAGATGGATGGTGCCTAGCCAGAGCTGGTAACAGGTAAAACCAGGAAGGAGGCTTTGTTTCTCTTAGAATCACTTCTTCGCTGGACGTCTGGAATTCTTTGATGCATTTCTATACATACGTATTTGTACATGCATATATAATACCTAACTTACTGGAATGACCAAAGGAAGGAGAGGAATAGGAACGGAGGGAAGGGGGGAGGTAGGAACGGAAGGAGGAATACGATTTAGAGGTATGAGTCTGGGTTATTTAGATATCAAGTTGGAATCAAATTTTTAAAGTAATAAAAGACAATATTTAGGTGTTAGAAATGAACATAGAAGGGAGCAAAGGAAAGCAAATTCTTAAAATTATAACATGAACATACTGATTAGGGTGTGTTAAATAATTCTGTAGCCTCAAAACACTAACACACTTCAAAAAACTCATGATTTGAGATGGCAGAGTGGTGAAGTGAAAGTGCCCACTTCTAGAATCGGACAGCCTGGGTTTAAACACTGAATCTGCCACTTGCTCTCAGTAAGTGCAGCTCTGTGTTACAGGGTTTCCCTCTGGCTATGACTTCTATGATTCTGGCACTTTGTATACAATATTTCATTTAAACTTCAAGATAACCAGACTTACTTTGTATTTTTATCATCCCTAATTTACAAAGGAAAGCCTTGAGATGTAGAGTTGTACTTATTGCAAGTAAGTGGCATATTTGTGCTTAATTATTTGGTTTTTTATGAACAATCAAATGCCAAACAAAAGGTTAATAAGCTTTTTTCTTCTAAGCTGATTAACAAGTACACTAGATCCCTTGTGAAACACCATTCATCAGAACACAGAATTTGACCGTGGCTACCCACGATCCAAGGACCACTGCAAGATGTTATTTCCATCAATAACATTTTTTGCCTCTGTCCTGCCTTCCAGGACACTTATGAGGAAACTGTATTAGCGTTGGCCTGGAGTTTGTGAAGCTAGAAAGGAAAACATTTAGAACTACTCTGTAATGAGGACATCAAATGCTCATGTATTCTTTACAACAAATCTAGGCGGTAGATACTATGTTCCCCACGTATGAGGCAACTCTATTCAGTTGAAGGGATGTAACTCCAAATTCCCACAGCTCAAAAGTGGCAGAGACAGGATTCAATTTAGGCCTGACTGCAAAGCCTACTATATTTTCATCACATAATAATGCCACTGAGAGTCAGTTTTAGACAGGTGGTCTTCTAATTTTCAACGTAACTACGGTTCAGAAAAACAAATTCATGTACATGCCAGGTTTAGGGAACAGAATTTGGGGTGACGTAATCAAATGAGAATGACATTCAGAATTCCATTCTGAGTGTTTCTTTCAGGAGAATTTTAAAGATCAGAGCTCATAATAGAACAAAAACAATAAAATTGGCATGATGCAACAGAACATTGGATTGGTAACCACGAGAGCTGAATCTAATTCTCTTTTTATTTTAGTCTTAGAAACTATTTGTGAAACTGCCTGTGACACAAGTTCAAATTCTGTTTTTCAGTGAACGTTTTTGCTACCCATAGTCCATTCTTAGATTCAGTATATGTTCCTTCTAAATGACTCCTTCTTCGAAACTTAGAGAAAGGCTTTTGGGAAGTCAACTTCTTTGTTCTCTCTTATTGAGCTTCAGAAAATTCAATACACATTTTATGTGGAAAGTTTTAGGTTTTTTTCCAGTTTTCTCAATAAGCTGACAGGTCAGAATGGTGTGTTGCATTCTGTCATCATTCATGCACAACACGTCGACTGGTCATTCCTAAGCACTCATCTTCTGAGGCAATGTTCATAAAATATCTACCTGACCCACCCCCGCCCCCAAAACAAGTCTTAATCTGTGACTTACCTTAAAATAGCTAAAACTCACATCACAAAGTTTCTTTTTTTTTTTTTTTTTTTTGCGCTCCAGGTATTGTTTTTAATCTTTTGTCTTATTCACACTGATGAACAAGACAGCATTAAAGCTCCTGTAGTCATTTTCTCAAACATGGCAAAGCAACAACAAGGACGAGGATTACTTTTAAAGTGAACCTTCACTAAAATATTCACAGACCAAACAAAGAAAAATAAGCAAACAGAAGGCCAGGAAAATTAAAAAATTCATATTCTGAACTGCCAGGGTTGGTTTGTGTGCTAAAAAGGATGCTAGATTCAGAATGAGTTATTTAATGTCTAAATGTCTCTTCAATGCTCTTGGAAGAACTTCTTATAGCTGATTTAAATTTCTTTATCTGAACCTTCTTCCGTGGTTGGGATAGAGTTGATCTGATCCATAAAAGCCTTGAAAGTTGTTCTAGTTCACTTTTCTGACCTCTGCAAAATTTACACCATTCATTTATGGCTATGGCTGTAGGCTACCAACGTCACTACTTGACTTGCAATGAAATCATCAGTCATATCACTTGCTTGGTAGCATAGGCAAAACATCGAATTCATTCATCTATTTACTCTTTTTTTTTTTTCATTTCTCATTTTTTTTTAATTTTTTGTTTACTGCAGTAACATTGGTTTATAACATTGTAAAAATTTCAGGTGTACATCATTATACTTCTATTTCTGCATAGATTACATCGTGTTCACAAACCAAATACTAATTACAACCCATCACCACACACAAGTGCCAAATTATCCCTTTCGCCCTCCTCCCTCCCCCCTTCCCCTCTGGTAACCACCAATCCAATCTCTGTCCCTATGTGTTTGTTTGTTGTTGTTATTATCTACTACTTAATGAGGGAAATCGTACAGTATTTGACCTTCTCCCTCTGACTTATTTCACTTTGCATAATACCCTCAATGTCCATCCATGTTGTCACAAATGGCTGGATTTCATCGTTTCTTATGGCTGAGTAGTATTCCATTGTGTATATATACCACATCTTCTTTATCCATTCGTCCCTTGATGGGCACTTAGGTTGCTTCCAAGTCTTGGTTATTGTGAATAACCGTGCAATGAACACAGGGGTGCATGTATCTTTATGCATTGGTGTTTTCAAGTTCTTTGGATAAATACCCAGCAGTGGAATAGCTGGATCATATGGTAGTTCTATCCTTGATTTTTTGAGGAATCTCCATACTGTTTTCCATAGTGGCTGCACCAGTTTGCACTCCCACCAGCAGTGTATGAGAGTTTCCTTCTCTCCACATCCTCTCCAACACATGTTGTTTCCTGTCTTGTTAATTATAGCCATTCTGACGGGAGTGAAGTATTATCTCATTGTAGTCTTGATTTGCATTTCTCTGATAGTTAGTGATTTTGAACATCTTTTCATGGATCTGTTGGCCATCTGTACATCTTCTTGGAGAAAAGTCTGTTCAGGACTTTTACCCATTTTTTAATTGGGTTGTTAGTTTTTTTGTTGTTGAGATGCATCAGTTCTTTGTATATTTTGGAGATTAACCCCTTATCAGATGTATGGTTTGCAAACATCTTCTCCCAATTGTTAGGTTGTCTTTTCGTTTTGTTGATGGTTTCCTTTGCTGTGCAGAAGCTTTTTAGTTTGATGTAGTCCCATTTGTTTATTTTTTCTATTGTTTCTCTTGCCTGGTCAGACATGGTGCTTGAAAATATGTTGCTAAGACTGATGTCGAAGAGCGTATTGCCTATGTTTTCTTCTAGAAGTTTCATAGTTTCAGGTCTTACATTCAAGTCTTTAATCCATTTGGAGTTAATTTTTGTGTATGGTGTAAGGTAAGGGTCTACTTTCATTTTTTTGCATGTGGCTATCCAGTTTTCCCAGCACCATTTGTTGAAGAGACTTTCTTTTCTCCATTGTATGTTCTGGGCTCCTTTGTCGAAAATTAGCTGTCCATAGATGTGTGGGTTTATTTCTGGGCTTTCAATTCTATTCCATTGATCTGTGTGTCTGTTTTTGTGCCAGTACCATGCTGTTTTGGTTACTACAGCTTTGTAGTATTTTTTGAAATAGGGGAGTGTGATACCTCCAGCTTTCTTCTTTTTTCTCAGGATTCCTTTAGCTATTTGAGGTCTTTTGTTGTTCCATATAAATTTTAGGATTCTTTGTTCTATTTCTGCGAAAAATGTTTTTGGAACTTTGATAGGGATTGCATTGAATCTATAGATGGCTTTAGGAAGTATGGACATCTTAACTATGTTAATTCTTCCAATCCAAGAGCACGGAATATCTTTCCATTTCTTTGTGTCTTCTTCAATTTCTTTCAGCAATGTTTTATAGTTTTCGGTGTACAGATCTTTCACCTCTTTGGTTATGTTCATTCCTAGGTATTTTATTCTTTTTGTTGCAATTGTAAATGGGATTGTATTCTTAATTTCTCTTTCTGCTACTTCGTTGTTATTGTATAGAAATGCAACTGATTTTTGAATGTTGGTTTTGTATCCTGCAACTTTACCGTCTTCGTTTATTAATTCTAAAAGCTTTTTGGTGGCTTCTTTAGGATTTTCCATATATAAAATCATGTCATCTGCAAATAATAAGAGTTTCACTTTTCCTTTCCAGTTTGGATTCCTTTTATTTCTTTTTCTTGCCTGATGGCTCTAGCTAGGACTTCCAGTACTATGTTAAATAGGAGTGGTGACAGTGGGCATCCTTGTCTGGCTCTGGTTCTTAGAGGGATAGCTTTCAGTTTTTCACCATTGAGGATGATATTAGCTGTGGGTTTGTCATATATGGCCTTTATTATGTTGAGGTACTTTCCTTCTATCCCCATTTTATTCAGAGTTTTTATCATAAATGGATGCTGTATCTTATCAAATGCTTTCTCTGCATCTATTGAGATGATCATGTGATTTTTATTCTTCACTGTATTAATGTAGTGTATTATGTTGATTGATTTGTGAATGTTGAACCATCCCTGCATACCTGGAAAAAATCCCACTTGATCATGGTGTATAATCTTTTTAACATATTGTTGTATGTGATCTGCTAGTATTTTGTTGAGGATTTTTGCATTGATGTTCATCAGTGATATTGGCCTGTAATTTTCTTTTTTTGTGTGTTGTCCTTGTCTGGTTTTGGTATCAGGGTAATGTCGGCTTCATAGAATGAGTTAGGGAGCTTCCCCCCCCTCCTCAATTTTTTGGAAGAGTTTGAGAAGTATAGGTATTAAGTCTTCTTTGAATGTTTGGTAGAATTCACCAGGGAAGCCTTCTGGTCCTGGACTTTTATTTTGGGGGACGTTTTTGATTACTGTTTCGATCTCCTTACTGGTGATTGGTCTATTCAAATTCTCTACTTCTTCTTGATCCAGTTTTGGAAGGTTGTATGATTCTAAGAATTTATCCATTTCTTCCAGATTTTCATAGTATTCTCTTATAATCTTTTGTATTTCTGAGGTGTCTGTTGTAATTTCTCCTCTTTCATTTCTGATTTTATTCATTTGAGCCTTTTCTCCCTTTTTCTTGGTGAGTCTAGCTAAGGGTTTGTCAATTTTGTTGATCTTTTCAAAGAACCAGCTCTTGGTTTTATTAATTTTTTCTATTGTTTTTTTAGTCTCTATTTCATTTATTTCTGCTCTGATTTTTATTATTTCCCTTCTTCTACTGATTTTGGGCTTGGTTTGTTCTTCTTTTTCCAGTTCCTTTAGGTGCATTGTTAGATTGTTTATTTGAGACTTTTCTTGTTTGTTGAGATAGGCCTGTATTGCTATAAACTTCCCTCTTAGACTCGCTTTTGCTGTATCCCATAAATTCTGTCATGTCGTATTTTCATTTTCATTTGTCTCTAGGTATTTTTTGATTTCTCCTTTGATTTCTTCATTGACCCAGTCGTTGTTCAGTAGCATTTTGTTTAATCTCCACGTATTTGTGGCTTTTCTGATTTTCTTCCTATAGTTGATTTCTAGTTTCATACCGTTGTGGTCAGAAAAGATGCTTGGTATTATTTGAATCTTCTTAAATTTATGGAGACTTGTTTTGTGGCCTAATATGTGATCAATCCTGGAGAACGTTCCATGTGCATTTGAAAAGAACGTGTATTCTTCGGTTTTTGGATGGAATTCTCTGCATATATCTACTAGGTCCTTCTGTTCTAGTGTGTCATTTAAGGCGAATGTTCCTTTATTGATCTTCTGTTTGGATGATCTATCCATTGGTGTAAGTGGAGTGTTAAAGTCCCCTACTACTATTGTGTTACTGTCTATTTTTCTTTTTATGTCTGTTAATAATTGCTTTATATATTTAGGTGCACCTACATTGGGTGCGTAGATATTTACAAGTGTTATCTCCTCTTGTTGGATTGTTCCCTTGATCATTATGTAATGCCCTTCTTTGTCTCTTTTTACAGTTTTTGTTTTAAAGTCTATTTTGTCTAATATGAGTATTGCTACCCCCAGCTTTCTTTTCATTGCCATTTACGTGGAGTATCTTTTTCCATCCCTTCACTTTCAGTTTGTGAGTGTCTTTAGGTCTGAAGTGTGTCTCTTGTATGCAGCATATATATGGGTCTTGTTTTATCCAATCAGCCACCCTTTGCCTTTTAATTGGAACTTTTGGCCCATTGATGTTTAAAGTAGCTATTGATAAGTATGTACTTACTGCCATTTTTTAACTTTTTTTTCTTTCTCAGTGTTTTAGTTGTCCTTCTCTGTTCCTTTCTCCTTCTATACAGAATTGATAGTCCTTTAGTTTGACCTCTGTCTGAAAGCTCTACTCTTTAACTCCCCTCTGCCCTCATTTTATGTTTTTGGTATCATATCTAACCTCTTTTTTGTGCATTTGTATCCATTACCCTCTTATCACGGAAATAGATAATTTTTCCTATTTGTGGTCTTCTCTTTTCCCCTTAAATCAGTCCCTTTAACATTTCTTGTAGCACTGGTTTCTTGGTGACAAACTCCTTTAATTTTTCTTGTCTGGGAAATTTTTGATGTCTCCTTCCATTTTGAATGATAACCTTGCTGGGTAGAGTATTCTTGGCTGTAAGTTTTTTCCTTTTAGCACTTTAGATATATCGTGCCACTCTCTTCTAGCCTGTAAGCTTTCTGCTGAGAAGTCAGCTGATAGCCTTATGGGGTTTCCTTTGTATGTAACTTGTCTTTCTCTTGCGGCTTTTAGGATTCTCTCTTTATCTTTAATTCTGGACATTTGATTATGATGTGTCTTGGTGTGGGCCTCTTTGGGTTTATCTTGTTTGGGGCTCTCTGTGCTTCCTGTACCTGGATGTCTGTTTCCTTCCTTAGGTTAGGGAAGTTTTCATCTATTATTTATTGAAATAGATTCTCTGCCCCTTTGTCTCGTTCTTCTCCTTCCGGGACACCTATAACATGGATTTTAGTGCACTTGATGTTGTCCCAGAGGTCCCTTAGACTGTCCTCACTCTTTTTAATTATTTTCTCTTTTACCTGTTCAGCTTGGGTAATTTCTTCTAGTCTTTCATCCAGCTCGCAGATCCGTTCTTCTGTATCCTCTACTCTGCTTTTGAGTCCCTCTAGTGAATTTTTCATTTCCAGTATTGTATTCTTCATTTCTGATTGCTTCTTTTTTATATCTTCCATTTCTTTGTTGACATTCTCACTGAGTTCATCTATTCTTCTCCCCAGATCAGTGAGCATCCTTAACACTCTTTGTTTGAATTCTCTGTCAGGTAGGTTGCTCATTTCTGTTTCACTTAGTTCCTTTTCTGGGGTTTTGTCCTGTTCCCTTACTTGGAATGTATTCCTTTGCGTCCTCATTTTGCCTCTTTCCCTGTGCTTGTGTGTACGTATTAGGTAGGTCTGCTACGTCTCCTGCTCTTGGATAGGTGACCTTATGTAAGTGATGTCTTAGGAGGCCTGCAGTGTGCTTCCCTCAGTTCTCAATGTTCCAAGGGTGACCCCTATGTGGGCTACCTGTGTCTTTCTGTTGTGGCCTGTTTGCTTTCCCTGTAGGCGCCCAGGGAGGCCGAGTTATGCTCCTGCCCAGCTGTAGTAGTGTTCAGCTGCTTGTAGTTGTTCTGGGCCCTTCAGTCTCTTTATCAGATGTGGGGAGCCCCAGCACAGTTGGCTGCAAGTTCTAGTACCACATTTGTGTTGCAGTATTTCTTTTAAGTGAGTAGGCCCCCAGCATGGCAGGTTGTTGGGATCAGGGTCTTACAATTGCTATAAGCCTCCAGACTTTAGGTCTCTTGTCAGCTCTCTGAGGATTGCAGCTGGGTGGGGCTGGCCTCAGGCACGGGAGCACCCAATTGTTTCAGGCTTTGGAAGGTGGGGCAAACCCCTTATGTGGGTCTTTGAGAAGCACAATTCTTCTTCAGCTGACAAGCCCTGCCGCCCCCAGGTCCACACACACAGTCAACACAGTCCTGCCCCGTGTGCCCACCCTGACCTCCTGAAGCGGACTCAGTCTCTCCACGGTGGGAGCCCCACACACTCCACCACCGCCCCACACTATCCACATGCTCCTTGTGCATGCCCTGCTCCTATGAAGTGGGCTCAGTTGCCAGGCTGCAGAGAATCCAGTCACAAATCTATGCAGGCCCACAAGTTGCCTGAGGACCTGTTGTTGGGTGGGGCCAGTGCCTAGGGTGGGCTGCCCGCCCTGGCTGAGCTGGATTAAATCAGTGCTCTAGGGGGTGGGGCAGACCTGGGCTAGCAGGCCCCAGGGAGAACTCCAATGGCGTCTGGGTCAGCACGCCCACACCAGGCCACAACAGTGGCTGCCACCAATGTCCCAGTCCCTGGAGAGGTCTCACCTCTCACTGCAACGTACTCAGAACCTAACAGGAGAGTCTCTTTTCACCAAAGCACCTTTCTTTCTGGTGATTTTAGGTTGCTTTCTGAACCAGGTGTGCTTGCGCTTGGGCTCTTTAAGAGCCGGTTTTAATTTCTTTGTGAACCAGCTTTTCTGGGGGTATTCCCCAATGTTTTAGTAGCAGGCAAAGTCAGATATTATGCCGTTGGTCTCGATTGTGCTGGGTCCACAAAATGCCCACAGCAGAGGCGCTCCGCCGCTCAGGGCCCTGCTCCTCCAGGGAGGGCTGTGGAACTTTGGGCTGCTCCCGGGCGGCTGTGAGGTGCTGCAGCTTGTGAAAGCAGCATTTTTCTCTCCAGAAGGGAGTTTCTGCCTCTTCTACCTCGATTAGGATTGTCCTTTGTTGCAGAAGTTCCTCTTATCCAGTTTTCAGTTCTCTCTCAGGGGTAATTTTTCCACGAGTAGTTGTAAATTGGTTGTGTCCGCAGCAGGAGGTGAGTTCAGAATCTGCCTATGCGTCCATTTTGACTTGGAACCTATTTCATAAAGTTTCCAATTTTGAAAATTAAGAGTATTTCCATTGTAGACATCTCCATAGAGGTCCCCTAGTTCTCTTTCTAGAATGCATATTCTTTGATATTTTTGTATCAGAAATCCTGTTGACTAGGAATATTACATATATGCAAAGCCTAGACTAGAGCAATGGCCATACAATTAGAAAGAGATGTATATATTTCAGATATAAATGGGATACAATCCACAAGGATTGACATCTGATTTGATATGCAAGATGAAGAATAAGGAGAAGTCAGGGTTGACTCCCAAGTTTGTGATTGGGCTGGAGGATGGGAGAGGGTTCATTCTTAACATTCATTCAACAAATATATATTGAGCATAGGCTATAGACCCATGCTGTCTTGGGTGCTGAAGAGAAATTGGTAAGCAAAACAATAAAGTCTGTGCCCTGCTGTGGCTTCCAATCTATTAACATGCTAAGACATTCAAGTGGAAATATCGGACAGTTGTCCTTAGCATTCTGGAAAGAAATCTTTGCTAAGAGGTGTCATTTGAAAGATCCCTCCACACATGTTCTGAAATTTTACTTGAGGCCAATGTAGGTTTAATAATCACTGATCTAGGCACTGGAAATGCAGTCATGGAAAAGACAAAACCTCTGCTATAATGAAGGTTGCATTTTAGTGGGAGAAGACTGACAATAAACCAAAGACTCTGTGATGTGTCAGCTGGATATAAATGCTATGAAGAAATATAAAGCAGAGTAAGGAAAGAGAAAGTAGGAGAGGTGAGTAGGGATGGTGTTTTAAATAGGGAGAGTCGTCTTGTTCCTCCCATGAGGAAGGGAGGGAGGGGCCATGCCGACCCCTGGGGAAAGAGCCTTGCAGATCCAGGAAATGGCAATTAAAACTGAAGTGCTTGGTGTGTCCCAGGAACAGCCATGAGCCAGTGCAGCCAAAGCTCAGAGAGCAGCAGGAGACTGGGATGCAGAACCCAGTGGGGTGTAGATCCCATAGGGCCTTGTGGGCCATGATAAAAACTTTGGGCTTTCTTCTTAGTGAGCTGGGAGACCACTGGAGATTTCTGAGAAGAGGGATGACATGATCTGACTTATATAACTAGGGATCCCTGGCTACTGCGTGAAGAAGAGACTTCACACAATGTTAATACAGATTATTTATATTGGGTAACTCACTCTAAGTAATTATTAAATCATTAACTGCTTTCTACCTCTGCCCTTTCCCCTTCGTACTCTCCCTTCATAGTCACTCCCAACATAGAGTTGGCCTAGAAGAGCTGCCTTTGTAGTTAAGGGGACTGTTTTGTTTCAGAATCCAGCAGGGGCCAGGATGGTGCACCCAGAGGAAGCAAGCAGGTTCTCAACTGATGTAGGCTTTTAGGAATTAGAGTAAAGGAGACCCTTGTAATTCCTTCTACGTTGTGCAGGCAGTTCTCTAAAGGTAGGGATTCAAAGCAGAAGTCTCTTTCAGAAATAGGCATTCATTTCTGTGGGGGCAGTATCAGGTCCCTCAGGAACCTGAAGGTGACAGTGAGTAGGGTGTGGGTTACATTGCAGAGACAAAAAAGAAGAAAAACTCCCCACATTCCGTTGGGGAATGAAGGAAGACTAATGTGGCTGCCTTTTGGGGGAGCTCAATTCTAACTGAGGTGTGCAAGGGGAACTCCAAATAGCTGAGCTAAGTGAAGAAAGCCTAAAAGTGAGAGACAACTGAAGAAAAGAAGCCACACTGTGTTTTGCACTGAATTTTCTCAGGGCCACGGTGCTAGAAGCCTTGAAGTTGCTTTTAGCATGAGAAAGTTCTACTGACTAGGGTTGCCTTGTGCCTACATGGTTGAAGGTATGTTTGTGTATGTTTTTCTAACCAAACATCAACCTTATTGCTTGCTTACAAATACAGTTCAACCAGAATCAAGTAGGGCTTTTTTTTTTTTTTAACTGCTTTTGCACTTTCTACCTTAAAGCATGTATTCCTTGAGAGTTCTACAAAAATCTCTCTCTTTTCTAGCAGGGGCTCCATGTTCTCAACACTGCTACATGTTAGAATCACCTAGGGAAATTTTTTTTTAATTTGATGCCCCATCAAAAGAAAGAGAAGACAAACCACAGACTGGGAGAAAATATTTGCAAAGGACATATCTGATAAAGGATTATTATCCAAAATATACAAAGAACTCTTAAAACTCAACAATAAGAAAGTGAAAAACCTGATTTAAAAATAGGCAGAAGATATGAACAGACACCTCACCAAAAAAGATGTACAGATGGCAAATAAGCATATGAAAAGATGCTCCACATCATATGTCATCACGAAAATGCAAATTAAAACAATAATGAGATACTGCTGCACACCTATTAGAATGGCCAAAATCCAGAACACTAGCAACACCAAATGCTGGTGTGCTTGTAGAGAAACAAGAACTCACACTCATTGGTGGTGGAAATGCAAACCGGTAAAGTTACTTTGGAAGACAATCTGGTAGTTTCTTTCAAAACTAAACATACTCTTACCATATGATCTAGCAATTGTTCTCCTTGGTATTTACCCAGATAAGTTGAAAACTTACATCCAGACAAACCTACACACAGATGTTTATAGCAACTTTATTCATAATTGCCAAAACTTGGAAGCAATGAAGATGTCCTTCAATAGGTGAATGGATAAATAAACTGTGGTACATCCAGACAATGGAATATTATTCAGTGCTAAAAAGAAAAGAGCTATCAAGCCATGAAAAGACTTGGAGGAATCTTAAATAAACGTTACCAAATGAAAAAAGCCAGTCTGAAAAGGCTACACCCTTTGTGATTCCAACTATATGACATTTGGAAAAGGCAAAACTATGGAGACAGTAAAAAGATCAGTGATTGCCAGGAGTTAGTGGCAAGAGGGGTGAATAGGCAGAGCACTCAGGATTTTTAGGGCAGAGAAATGTATGAGTCTACAATATTGGAGGCGTGTCATTATATACTTGTCCAAATCATAGAACGTACAACACAAAGTGTGAACCCTAACGTCAGCTATAGACTTCTAGTGATAATGATGTGTTCATTGTAGGTTCATCAATGTGTACAAATATACCACTCTACTACGGGATGTTGATAGTGGGGGAAGCTGTGCGTGTGGGAGTGCAGGGAGTATATGGGAACTCTCTGTAATTTCTGCTCAGTTTTGCTGTGAACCTGAAATTGCTCTTAAAAAATATCTATTTAAAATGAAAAAAAATGATGCCGCAGACCCCCTCCCCAACGATTCAGTTTTAACTGGTCAAGCGTGGGGCCGGAGCTTGTGTGAACTTATTTAAGCTCACCAAGTGATCCTGAAGTGCTGCCAGGTTAAGAACCACCGTGCCAAGTAAACATGTCAACTGGGTGTCAGGCAGATAAATAATTTCTGGCTTTTGGCTTTCTTGCTGAATTCTAATTAAATTAGTATTTACACAGTTCTTTGTAATTCTCCACCAAAAGGCATTCATAACTATTTCCCCCTGTGGTACTAGCAAAATGCCAAGTCATCCCTCAACTGGAGGAAAATAGGAAATTAAAATTTCATACTGCAATATCATGGCTATAAGTTTATGGTTCGTTTATACCTTAAAACAACATCTATACTTCTTTTTGTCTTTCCTCCCACTCTAAGGCTTAAATCCTATCTATCTACCTCATAGCAGTATTTGAGGCTCTAAACAAAGTGAATTGTAGCATCTACTCTGTCATTTTACTATCAAAAGTGAAGGACATCAGAATAAACAAAAAAATAATGATCAAGGAACAAATGTAACTACATCAATCAACGATGGAGAGATTTCCTTAGCCGAGGTAGTGACGGAGAAGAGAGAAGTGACAGATGGCACGTTTGGATGTGTAAGAGCATGAGGACTGAGGACATTTTTTCTCTTCCAATTAGCCATGTCTTCTTTTTTTTTTTTTTAATTTTTATTTATTTATTTATTTTTCCCCCAAAGCCCCAGCAGATAGTTGTACGTCATAGCTGCACATCCTTCTAGTTGCTGCATGTGGGACGCGGCCTCAGCATGGCCAGAGAAGCAGCACATCGGTGCGCGCCCACGATCCGAACCCGGGCCGCCAGCAGCGGAGCATGCGCACTTAACCGCCAAGCCACGGGGCCGACCCCAGCCATGTCTTCTTTAAAAGAGGGGGTCTGAGAAACCGGGTCAGATGCTGCTTTGGAAAACTCTTCAATAATCTGACAGCTTGGCAGGATGTGAAAGTGATTCAAAGCTTGCCCCTGTGCTGTGATGTGGCTTGCCTCGAGCCACTATACTTCTTCCTTCTCTGATCAAATGCCTTCTAGACCTCTGTACTCCAAAGAATAGCTAAATATGGACTTTAAAACAAGTATCTTGATGTTCCCGTGATAGGAGTCTTTCAGGTCATTAAAAGATCCCATTACTAATCAAACCAAAACAACCTGTAGGAATCATAACATTACTAATAGTTCACATTAGTAATAATGTGATTACTAATGGTTCACATTATTGAACACTTATAATGTGTCAGGCTTTCTGTTAAGCATTTACTATGAATTATCTCATCTAGTTCTCACCACAACCGTATGATGTAGGTGTTATTTTAAGTCCCATTTTACAGATTAAAGAGAGTAAGTTTCTTATGGTCTGACTCCAGGGCTGGTCATCATGCAGTCATATTGGTGTGGACACCCCAGGGTGTGCAGCCTAGTTCTAGACATGATTCAAAGTTGGAGAATATATGTTAATTCTTTTGTGATTGAAATTCGTACCTAAAAACAAGGTTCTCCCACCAAGGTTATATAGGCCACTGAGGCAAAAAAAAAGTGCCCTGGACTGCTAGCAATCAACCAGATAATCAAGGCCCTGGTTCTCAACTTTGCTACACATAAGACTCATCTATGGGACTTTAAAAAAGAGGAATCTCTGGTCCTAGCCTCAGAGATTCTGATTTAATTGATATAGGTTGGGTCTTAGGCATTGGGATTTTTAAATGTTCCCCAGGCAGGACCAGCTACATAATTTGCAAAGCACATTTCAAAATGAAAACATAGGACTGTTGTTTAAAAATTAAAAATGTTAAGATGGCAACAGCAAAGCATTAAACCAAGTGTGAAGCCCTTCTTTGGATGAGTCCACATTTGACCGCACAGATCACACACCCATGAAGCCACCCTGCCCCATATAATGCTAATATCCTGAAAACCTTGAGAGCCAAGGGGTTCCCCTGGCCAGGCCCCACTCCTGTAGCTTGGGTGGTTTTCATCATCATCACTGTCATCACACATATTAAGCTGTTGCAAGCATCATGTAATCCTCACAATAACAATGTGGAGGAAAAAATTGCAATTACATCCCCATTTTTCAGGTAAGCAAACTAAGGCTTTGCCAAATTAAGCATTGTGCCTGAGGCCCCTGAGGAGTAGTCGGTAGCCCTGCCTAGATTGAGCCCTGACCGTGCAAATTCTGGATCCCACGCTTTTAATCATCAACCTACACGGCAGGTCCTTGAGTAGGTAATTTCTTTATAATTCTCTGTGTGACCCTAGTCCTGAACAAAAAGGAAAGCACTGTGAATGGAAAGAGATTCATGCTCAAAAACTCATATCATTTAATTTATTCCCATTATATACCTGCAAGTGTCTTTGTTTATTGTTTTTTGTTTTCTTATATTTTTATTCTGCTGTTGTATTGTGTAGACACTGGCTGGAATATACAGAGGTAGGAATATAACTTGTAAAAAATTGCACTTATAAAGCTTAGAAAGGGATTCAGAGGCCCCTAAACCTGTATCTTTTCTACCTTGCCCCCTTCAAAATTCTCCCTGGGGTGGATGGTGTGTACACAGCGTGCAGGGCCACTCTGTGACTGAGGGAGAAGACCGTTTCTTAACCTTGACTCAGGAATCTTAAATAGCTTTGTTCACTGACTTGGTGCACCCCACCCTAAAAATTAAAGGAAGATCATGGGAATAAGCAGATACTCATCCCAGGGATCGGTACATTTAATTTAGTCCCCTGGGAGACTTGAGTGTGTCTCTATTTCATCTTTCTATAATACACACAAACCTGTTTGTTGAGTGGGAGCTCCGTTCATACAGCTCTCTCAAATAAAGAGATAACATACTTTCCTCCCCTCTCTCCATCCCAGTCTGCGAGTGTCACCACTATATCTTATTACAGCCTTTATCTCATGGTCTTATAATCATTTGTTACGTGAAGGCCCTACCTTAGGTCTAAGAATTCCAGAAGTGCACACACTGAGTTCTATTCATTTTTTTGTCTCCAGCTTTGAGACAGTATCTGGTGCATGCTTAGCTTTCAATGATTATTAAGTGAATGAATGCAAGCACAAGTGAATGAATATCTTTCTTCCAAAAAGAGTAAATTGTGAAAGTCATACGTTCAGCTGAGACACGAAAATCCTTCAAAGACTTTATTGTTTCCCCTCTTTCAGTGATTTAACTTCTGCAGCTGCTTTCTATAGCTTTTGACAGCATTTCACTTATTTTCATTTATGTTCCTGTGTGGGTTCTAAATAACTCCTTATTTTTTCAGTCATCGTTTGTATTTTATGGAAATTCTTCCAAAGTTTTGCTCGTCCAGCTTCAGAGAGTTGCCTTGGGAACTACTGTTTATCTTAGCTTTCGGAAGAATTTTGGTTCCTAACAAAAGGCTGTGGCACTGGGGAGTACAAATTCATTACTATCCAAGCTCCTGACGGTGACTGAGGACTAGAATTCTTAGGCCAGTTTTAGCTCACCTTTCCAATTTTCATTCTCCCCTAGTTGTATTCTCTCATATTTTCCAGCTATTATACTTGCCAATATAATTTCAAAGTATTGACTATCACATAAGACAGAAATGTGAATATACACTCGTAATCAATCACATAGCATTTTCATTTTATGTTGATTATCCATAAACTTATTCAGTCCTACTTTTTTTGCAAAGAGATTTGCATATAAAGATAATGTCTGGAATTAGTCTTCTGCTTTTCTCAGCATTTTTCAATCTGTGAGTATTATCTAACATAGAACCACATACCCCAGACTTAGTCTTTCTGCCCTGTGGTCATTGGTACATAAAACTCTGACTTACAGAAGAGATTTTTATCCCCAGGGCAGCACCAGCTTCCATGTCTGTTGTGTTCATCCATTTCAGCATTCTCTCTTATCTTCCGGCCCTTTAAGATTTTCCATACTTTCCTATGAGTTTAACACATCATTTTGAAAGTGTTTTGCTATGGCAGAGAGAGCTCTAATAGTATCTTAGTCCACAACACCGCTGGAAGCAGAAGTCCTCATTCTGCGGTTTTAATTATGACCAGGATCCTGGTTTTAACTCCTTCCTCCCACCCCACATCTTCCTTTTATTTATTTGGACAACTCCTATTCATCCTTCAAACCCCAGTTTAGAAATAACTTCATATTAAAGTCTTCCTATATAGAGAACTCATAAGTTCCTCCTGTATTCTGTTTCTATAATTACACAACATTTCCTTTTTCATTTATCATATCATATTGTAATCTGTTCGTTTACATACCTGTTTTTCTCACTAAAATATAAGTTCCTTTAGGGCAAAGGGATAATTATACCCATCTTTTTTTCCCAGGTTCCTAGTACAGTGTCTAGCAGACAAGAAAGGAAGGAAATTATTAGAGAAAGAATTTAAGTCCTATTTCTTTCTTAATGTAGATTGCAACTCAACTGATTGGTCCTTCCACTGCTGACTGGTAAACTTATACTAGGCAGACAATGGAAGGGTCTTCACTGTGACTGTCGTCCAAGGAAGGACAGAGCAGCTCTTTATATACTTAATCAACACCACTCCAGCGCCTGGAATACCAAAGAAAAGACAAGAACAACTAGAATAGTCAAGAATAATGCTTAGTCCTCTATTTTCCACACACACACATCACAATACAACATCTTTAAAGCTCTTTTCCCAAGTGACTGTAGGAAAATCATTTGCTGCTGACACAAGGCAGCACTTTTTTTCTTTGAGACATAAACTCCTCCTCCTAAACAAGATTTATTAAGATACAAAATCATGGAATTACGCCTGATTCCTGACAGCACCCAATGGAGGGCAAAATCCTGCTTCCTTAAACTCTCCCCAAATCACCTAACACAAGTCCAAATCCTGTAACAAATTTTCCCTAACACCCTTTCACTGAGACAACCCATGGAGTATGCTCTCCCTCGTGTCACTAAGTCATAAATCCAGCTTGATGAACTATCATTGTGTTCCTGGTGGTGTTTGGCTGGAGAGTATTGGCAGGGATGCCTTTGAGTTAATGGTCAACAAGGATAGATACTTGCTTTACCCCCTATATGACATGTCCACAGGCATTGGAGAGAAAGGAAGAAAAAGCAAGAGATTAGGAAGCAGGCAAGTGGGAAGGAGGGAGGGAGGGAAGGGAAGGAGAAAGAAAGGAAGGAAGGAGGGAAGGAGGGAAGGAAGGAAGGAGGGAAAGAGGGAAGAAAGGAAGGAGGGAAGGAGGGAAGGAAGGAAGGAAGGAAGGAAAGGAAGGAGGGGAGAATTTATTACCCCTAAAAATATATTGGGAGAGAGGAGGGCTTCTGTCCTATGCTTTTACATATCCATCCCCACACACACCCCCAGCCTCACTGAAGATTGCTCTGAGGCTTAGACCAGGCCCTAGATCCCCTGTCAGTTTGTAAGAGAGCTCCAGTGAGTCAATGATCTGTGTCCTCAAACAGGTAGCAAATTATCCAGAAACCCAATCTTCTATAGCACTGTGACACTTAAGCAACTCCTAACAAAGGTTTACAGTCAATCCATGGAGCATTTTTTAGTGTTTGGTGTGTGTGTGTGTGTGTGTGTGTGTGTGTGTGTGTGTGCATGCTCAAGCATGCTCAGGCCAAAACTTCTAGAATGATGTTGTTTATTTGTGTGGGTCTAACAGCTTTGCCTTAGGAAATTCCTTTAGCAAGTATTTCCTGAAGATTTTCTGTGTCTCAGGCAATGTGCTAGTTGCTGGGAAAACAGCAGGGAATATGGCAAATATGGTCCTTGTGCAGACAAGAGCTAGCATAGTAGGTTTAACACTGCCATCCTTAGAAGGGCCTGCTTACAAAGTTGGCCCTTGCCTGGTGTCTGGGAACTTGGCTCTCAGAGGGTCCTCAGTCAACAGTTAACTGATAAGAGCTAGACTGGCTAGACAGTTTGTGCTATACACGTGCTTTCCTACTGGGAGTCTGGAATTTTGTTATGTGCTCTGCAGAGAATCGCTATGGGACCAACCCTCAGCAAAAGTCCTGGGCACTGCGTCTTTAATGGGCTTCCCTAGGTAGAAACATCATGTGTGGTTTGCTGCATTTTCATTGCTCAGGGAAAAGCGCATACTGTGTGACCCCTGATGGGATAGAAAGAACATAAGGAAGCCTGCACATGGATTCCCCTAGACTCTGCCTGTCTTTTTCCCTTCTGATCTAGCTGTGTATCCTTATTACATAGTCACAATACATGTTAGCCACAAGTACATCTATCTGAAGAATCTCGTGAGCATTCCTAGGGAATCTTCCAAAGTAGGGGAATCCTGGAGACTCTTGACATAGTCCTTCATGAAGTTTATAATCTACTAGAGAAGACAGGAAGGTAAAAAGGCCCTTAAATTACAGTATGAGATTTCTGTGAAAGGAGAATTTCAGGGCACTATGGAGCACATGGGAAGTACACTTCCCCTATCCTTATAGGGTCAAGAAACTCTTCCTGGAGGAGTGAAGCTCACACTGAATCCTGAGTGATAAAGTGCTAGCCAGATGGATGTGGTTGATCTTAAGATTCTGTTACATTCTTAGATATGATTTCATATAATAGCCCTCAACATATCTCTCTAAACCATAATTGTCAGGACACCATAGCTTTAAAGGTACTAGAGGTATGCCCTCTCAAAGTAATAGCATCTTATCTGGTCCAAGTAATTCTCCATAGCAGCAGAAAGTCAACAAGTTATTGTCTCCTACTGGCTTAGAACCTAGGTTTGGTTTGTCCACAGACATTGCTCTTGAGCTCCTAATCCTGGGATTTCATTCCTTGCTCTCAGACACACACTGTCCACACTCTCTGACCCCCACTGTCTCCTGGCTCAGTTTGATCTCATAGGTAAGAATAAGGGTCCAGGTCAAGGTTCCCTGTCTTCCGGTCTTAGAAGAGCCTTATTCTACTACTGCCTTTCTGGTGCTTTAAACTTGTAAGAACCTTACTCCATTATGTAGTCTAGGTTGAATACTAATCTTTAAATGATTCATGCCATGGACATCAAGTCACACGCATATTTTAGAACAGAACCAGCCGTATTGCCCTATTTTTCATTTTCTATCTTGAGGCAAATGGCAACTCTTCATAGTCTTAGACAGTGGTTCTCAAATTTTTGTGTGCATCAGAATCACCTGAAAAGCTAAAACACAGATTTCTGGGCCCCACTTCCAAAATTTAAATTTTGTGTATCTATTTTGATAATTATCTGAAAAAAATTAATATCAACTTATTCTAAAACATCCAGATGACTGCCTTATTGCTGACTCTTGCTCAATAATTTCACTTGCACTTATGATTATAATTATGTTACCACCAAGCAGTAGGACTCTAATTGTCACTAAGAAGAACAGCTACTGGGTTAAGAACAGAGGTGGACTAAATACATAAGTGATATATTCTTAGTGAAGACTAAACGAGATTATAAATGGTATTTGAATAGAGATTTAGCAGTAATTTGAATAGAGAAAAAGGAATGGTACAATTGAACCGTTTCGTGGCACAAGAAAGCATACACATGTCTAATTCAAAAGAACTCATGTAGTAGCAGTTAGAACCGTATTCTCTTCATAAATGGTGCTTTGGTTTAAGAAAGCTGTCACATCAAATTATTATTATTATGAACTACATTAGAGTGAGGTATTGTTTGAATCCAAATAAATGAGTGAATATACCCCTTTTCACTGAGATGTTTTGGCATAATTTAGAAACAGCCAGAGCCCATAATCTTTTCAGTCTTTTTAGTCTTATCATAATCTTATCATCAACCTCACAGATAAACTGGAGGTCAGCCCCTGTGGAACAAAAGTAAATCTAAACCACTAATTATAGAAACAAGAAGCTCACTATTTCTATCTTAAATTCAAATGCAAGTGAAATTTAATTTTTAAAATTAGCTCTATGAAGTGACAAAAACCAATGAAAGACAATGGATTTTAAAGAGACAAAAAGGAAATATACGCTGCAAATAGATGTGGATGGAAAATAGGAGAGAAATGGAGAAGAGTGACAAAATGACAAAAAAAGAGGACAAGGAAACAGAGCAAGTCAGCGGAAATACATCTGGGAATAAATAATACATTTCTGGAAAGGTCAAAGACATATTATGCCTTATTTTCAATGAGAATATAAAATCTAATTATTATGACAAGGTTTGTACAAGAAACCCATGAATCTTTTTCTTCCTGCTATGCTAGAATCATTCATCAAAGTTAACTACATATAAACTTTATTCAAACAAGCTTAAAAACCAACAATGTCATATTGAGTAAACAAATGATCTTATTTTAAAGGCGCAGATATATTTAGACAATTTAACAATTCACGAATGTTACTGAATCCTTACTATGTTCTAGCAACAGTGCTGGACATCAGACAAACAGTGACAAATAAAATATATATAATCCCCATTTTAATGGAGTTCAGTATTGAGGGGCCTACAGGCAACAAGTAACCAAGGAGTTATAATTCATCAGAAATTATTTAGATGGGAGAAACACAAGAAACTATGAAAACATTAATGGAGACACCCATCCAGATTTAGAGGGTCAGAAATGCTTACATTAGGAAGTTGGCAAGGAAAGGATTAACAGCAGATCTGGAATCTATTTTCTTCTTCTGGAGGATGCCTAGGAACAGATGCCACAGTCAAATCCCTTTGTAGACATGAGACCTAATGGTATTTTCTAGGGGAAAGTGGGGGAGTCCTTTCCATGAAATGGTCCAGCTATGGTCTACCTAGTTTTCTTATTACAACTAAACTTGGAATCTATGGCTCACTAGAAAATATCACATAAGCTATGTAATTAATGGGGTATATAAAGGAGATGTTCCATAACGGAAACGGCTCCCTTAGTGCATATCACTCAAGCATCATTTAGAACTGCACATGTTCTAATATACATCCTAATACGGCAAAAACAGACCGGTAATTTTGTTGATGGGCTCAGACTTTTTCATGTTTCACTTGAGCGTGGCAATTGTCTGCTCTGAATTTGACAATTCAACCTTCAGTGTTATCTCAGAAATGACAAGCTGTGACTCAAGAAATAAGTAGAAGTTAGCCACATAAAAGCATGGAGAGAGGTAGAGAGGGATATGAGCAAGAAATGACAGAAAACTGAGTTTATAGTTTTTTGAGAGAATTGTGAGAGAGTACATTTAGTAGATTGAACAGGTTTGGCTAGAGCAAAGAGTGAAAGACGCAGCAAGCAGAAGCCAAATCGAGCGTAGAAGGCCCTGTGGGCGATGTAGAGAGTTTGTAATTCATTCCTATAGTAATAGGACACAGTTGAAGTGGTTTAAGAATATAAATGACAGGATCTGATTGGATTTTTTGAAAGAGTACTCTATAGCGTAGAGAAGGCATTAAAGAAAGGCAAGAAGAAAAGACAGGAAGCTATTAAAATAATGATAATGTATCTAGACTAAACACTCCAATTAAAAGATGAAGATTGTCACTTCGAAGACTTTACCCAACAGAAATGCATACCTTGTGTGCTAAATGAAATTGACAAGCGTGATTTTAGCAGTATCATTTACAATAGCCAAAAACTGGAGACAACCTAAATATCCATCAACAATGAAATGGGTAAATATGCTATGGAATATGCATGCAATGGAATATTCAGCAATGAAAATGAGTCAACTGCTGCTATTCCCAACAATAGAAATGATTCTCACAAATGTAAATTTGAGCTAAACCAGTCAGACACAAATAATCCATCCTCCATGATTTTATTTATATAAAATCCAAAAACAGGCAAAATTAACCTACAGTATTAAAAGTTGGATCAGTGGTTACCTTTGAAGGTGGAATAGTATCTGGGAGGGGGCTGAGGAGTTCCTGGAGTGCGGGTAATGTTCTATTTCTTGATGTTGGTGGTGGTATCACTGATGTTTACTTTGTAGTATGCCAATAAATTGTGTGCTTTTTTTTTGTGCACTCTTCTATATGTATGTTATGTTTCAATGTCAAAATCACTTAAAGCAAAAAACAAAACCATAGACCCCAAAGCTGGGGTTTATTACCCTAGAAGACAGAATATAAAGCAATCCAGTAAGAAAAAAATGTCAAATTTTGGGATTTTTGTTCCAAAATAGTCTTGAAAACAGTGGCTTTCCATTACAAGAGCCAGGCGTTTAAAAGGAAATAGTTTGTATGTGGCTTGATTTTTCTGTAGGAAGTTTCTAGTGGACTTGGGAGAATTCTAAATGCTTGGCTTTATTGATTAAGAGCAAAGCCTAGAAAACTCAAAGCATAGAGCAGGGAAGAACGTGTGAAAGCACAAGAATAGCTTTCTTAACAGCCAGACAGGTGATTAAAATCTTTTATGGGCTTTGGGGGAAGAACTCAAAAAGAAAAGCAAAAGAGTTAGATGTGGGTGTGGAGCCCCCGAGCCTCTGCCACATACCCCCACCTCCCTTCTTCTTCTTTTTTTTTTTTTTGTGAGGAAGATCAGCCCTGAGCTAACATCCGTGCTAATCCTCCTCTTTTTGCTGAGGAAGACGGGCTCTGAGCTAACATCTATTGCTGATCCTCCTCGTTTTTTTTCGTCCCCAAAGCCCCAGTAGATAGCTGTATGTCACAGTTGCACATCCTTCTAGTTGCTGTATGTGGGACGCGGCCTCAGCATGGCCGGAGAAGTGGTGCATCAGTGCGCGCCCGGGATCCAAGCCCCGGCCGCCAGTAGCAGAGCGCGCGCACTTAACCGCTAAGCCACGGGCCTGCCCCCTACCTCCCTTCTAATCCCAGTCAGCAGATTAGTTTAGAGGAACGCTGGGGCGCGGGTGACGTGGCCTTTCTTCCCAGGGTTTAGCCCAAAGAAACTGCAAACACCTGAGAGGAGGAGCAATGGTGTAGGATAAGTAGAGTGAAAAAGTGGGCCTTATGCATCCCCCCAAGTCTCCTCCAGATCTAAAGCCACATGGCAAAGTATATAACAGTTCTTAGGTCTGGAGAGAGGCATAGAAATTAATAAGCAGACCAAAAGAAAGCTCATGGCTGACATAAGGCTAACACAGATTGTGGTGCCCAGATAACTGAAGGCTGTGGCGGAAACGACGTGGTCAGCCGATGCAGCACTAGCAGACACTGACTCCCACAGGACTTCCAAGAACAAGGCACCCATCAGGATGGGCAAGCAGGGTCAGAAGACTACTGTGGAATCCCCCACATCGCCCCAGACCACGGTGTTACATAGGCCCTAACCCCAGATGCTGCTCGAGGAGGGAAGGGGAAGAAAGGGGAGGAGGTGGACCACAGACACTGAGCTCTAAATGGAAATGACGGAGTTTCCTTAACTTGGCAAAAGTTCATTTTTCACCACCAAGCAGAAATAAGGAATAGGTTTTATTTTTGCACCCTCAGTCTGTGACTATAAACCATTTAATTGTTGCACATAAAATGATTTACAAGCAGATTTGCGGGCCTATTACTGAACCAAGTGGGCTAGCCTTCTGGTGAGTTTAATAAGACTCTACACTGGTGGAAGTTGTCTCACAAAGTAAAGTGTATTTGCAGCAAATAGGAGGCCATGAGGAATCATTTCAAAGTCATGGTGTCCCCAAACAAAGGGAAGGAGGAACTTTTATTTGCTTGGGGGATGAATATTCAAAAGAGAGAGGTGGATACACTGCAGATTATGGTAATGAGGCTTAATCTCCTCTTGAAGAGGCCTTGGAATTAAAAATAAGGCAAGGTCACGGGCGCAGCTCTTGTAGGGAGGCTTCCTTAGCTTCAGGGTGGCTCCTGGTTGTCTCCTTAACATAACAACAGTTAAATGCTTCCAAATCCATCCTTGAGGTCCTCGGGGCACTAGTCGGTGACAGGCCCCGTTGTTATTCCCTTCACATCCAAAAAGATGATCCGTTGTGGAGAAAGAAATGAAGGAAAAGAAATGGCTGTTATCTATAAAGTACGAATAATTGTCCAAACTCATACAGTTAGTGTAAGGATTAAGGAATACGATGAAAGCAGCTCAAACCAAGTAACAATCAGTAGATACTAATCCCTTCTCTCATGGAATGAAAGGGTTGAAAGAGACCTCAAGGGGCCTTCTGGTCCAACCACCTGTCTTTAAGAAGGAAAATTCAAAACACTTAAGGCAGATCAGTGTCTGACCTAGTTTTATAGATTTCAGGCATAGAAATTCTGCAATCCATGCTAGTATTCATTACAGATACAGTCAACAATACTTCCCAACTCCTTCCTAGCAATTTAAGCTATTTCTTCTCATTAAAACCCCTGTGACAGAGAGAATAATTGGCTGCATTCTTTTCTATAACTTTTACGGGAAAATAGTCATCAAATCATCACTTAATCCTCTCTTTATGTAAGCTAAATAATTTCAACTCATTTAACCTTTCTTCATTGGTCCTGTTGAAGATCTCATTGTTTTTGATTCTCAGCACTAAAAAGTTATTTGAAAATGTGAAGATCGAAACAGAACATGATGCTTTATTAAGGAGAAAAATTACTTCTCAGTTCTTATGGCATAAGCTATCATGTTATTTTTGAAACAACAGTCAAACATTGCTAATTTGTAGAAAGTTAATATTTTTTAAGAGATAACTGTGAATTGGATTCTGCCCTGAGTGTCGCATTTTTAATGAGAGAGGAAATTAAGAGGTGGGAAAGGTCAGTGACTTACTCATGTTCAAACCGCCAGTCAGTGCTAGTTAGTGTTCATGTTGGAATTCTAACCCCATCTGCTGTCTCACCTGCTCCCCATCTCTGGGCTAAGCCACCATCATCTCTCACCTGGACCACTGGAGTAGCCTCTTAACTGTTCCAGCCCACATATATTCTTGCCCTCCTTAAATCCACTCTACACTTCAGCCAAGCATCTTTTCAAAAAGATGATATCAATGCCTTGGTTAAAACTCTTCAACGATTTTTCAGTGTGTTTTAGGGGGTAGAGGGGAGTCGTTTGTGGTTTTGTTTTGAGCACTTCCTTATTTCTGGCACTACAAGATGCTCCAGGCTTGTCTTATATATTTCCTGCCCCAGTGCTAGAATCTGCCATTTCTTCAAAGAGTCCTAGTTCCTTTTATCAGAAAATCATATTAGAGGGCCGGGCCCCGCGGCTTAGCGGTTAAGTGCGTGCGCTCTGCTGCTGGTGGCCTGGGCTCGGATCCCGGGCACGCACCGACACACTGCTTCCCCGGCCATGCTGAGGCCGCGTCCCACATACAGCAACTAGAAGGATGTGCAACTATGACGTACAGGTGTCTGCTGGGGCTTTGGGAGGAAAAAGAAAGAAAAAAAAGGAGGAGGATTGGCAATAGATGTTAGCTCAGAGCTGGTCTTCCTCAGCAAAAAAAGGAGGATTAGCATGGATGTTAGCTCAGGGCTGATCTTCCTCACAAAAAAAAAAAAAAGAAAATCATATTAGAAACCAAGATCTGGGTGCTAGGTGTGCTTGTTTTTGTTGGGGTATGATCACTTCTAGGCCCTTTCAGCTCACAGAATAAGAAAATAAGTATGTATACTAATATGTGTACTAGCTATGTACACACACACACATATGTATTTATACATATACAGCCATCTGTATCCATATTAAACTAAACATGAGTTCATACTGATGTCTAACTCTAATCCATTACCACATGGATCATTCTAGCTTTCTCCTCTTGCTTATGTATAACATCTCACTCCAACAGTGAGAAACCTGGATCCCACCATCTGCCATCCATTTACTTACTTGTTCAATTCCAGTGTACATGTATAGTGGTATTAAAATTAACTCATACCTCTGTGGAAAACAACTTTATCAGCTAGAGTACAGTGCTTATGTACAGTTTTTTTTGCTTTAGTCTTTTAGTCTTAGAGATTTCACTCACTTCCAATAGGTTAGCACTTTTTCCCCAATCCCTTCAGCAAGGTTGTTTCATACGACTGTAATACAGTTAGCGTTTGCCTTCCATCCTATGATCTGCTGACCTCCTAAATGATTTCCTTTAAGATTTTCATTCATTAAGGTTTGTCAAAATCACCATTTAAAGTGTTCGTACCAATTTAACTTCTGCTTCAGATAAGCAGGTCTCAGCTCTGACTCTCCAAATTTACCTGTCTCTCCAGATTTCAGGCTGACACCTAGCTCTGTGACCTCATTTCTCTGATGGATCCAAGAAAAATCATTACTGTTCAATTTGTTCAGTTCCTGTAATGATGGGAGTGAAGACTTCCAACCTCTTTACATATTGGAGCTAGAAACATATCTGCTTTTTAATGTCCATTTTCTCCCTAACTCTATGCCTTATGAGGATGAGATTATGTCAGTGTTGCTCACCAGTGTACCTAGTTCAAATTCTGGCATATAGTAAATACTCAATAAATATTTGTTAAATGGATGGAAAATGAATAACTCAAGTCCAAATATAAGTCCAGTTATCTTTCTTCTAAGACACATATGCCTCCCTGGTCTTATTCTGTCATTAGACTTTTTTTTCCAATCCATATTGTTGTTTGATAGTGCCCCTTTCACACATTTATAACTGTGGAAGAAAATAACTTCTGTATTAATGAAAGATCAAGTCATCATTCAATACCTTTTTAGGGATAGGAATGTCACAAGCTCTCTCAGTATCCTATTTCTATCATCGTCTTTGCTAGGAATTTTTTCAGGCAATAGCTATTTATTTGATTCACTGGGAACACTGGTGCTTTGATCCCACAATGATTTTAAATAAAGAATAGAAAACCAGGTTTTCCTCTGCATTGCATAAATAGTTTTCCTCTCTACATCTACCTCTGCTACTTTCTGACATTCAAGTTAGCAAACTTTCTTGAAAGAAGAAAATAAACCAAACTTCAGGACTCTGCAGCTTGAGTAGCTAATCAAAGCTACAAACTATCAAGATGCTGAGAGCAAGACATGCTTTTGTTGGATTCCCAAGGGGAAGGGGAGGGAAATCCCAACTCACCAGGTCTCGGGATGACGCGGGCCCACAGACACAGAAGACCGAACTTGATGCAAACGCAAGAGGTTTATTGAACGGAGCTCCGGGTCGACTCGTGTCCCTCGCAGGAGACAGAGGGGTCGACCCCGAGCCTTAGGGGGCAAGTTCTTTTATAGGATTTGGGAGCATAAAGCGGGAAAAGGTTGGCGCGGTTTTACATGATTGGTTAATTCAAAACATTCAGACAGTTACATTTTATGGCGCGAATTGCTACGGCGCGAAACAGCTATCAAGGTGCACACACATGTCCCCATCTGGGCCCCCTCCACCCCGACCCTCCCAAACTTATCCCTCTGTAGCACTCCCTTGTTCTCAATTTTCTCTGAACAGTTTAGGGTGAGTCTTCCGCGAACAGAGTCAGTTGGGATCGATAGACTCTATTCATAGAAGACTCGCCCCAACTGCCCCTTAAGGTGTTAACATATTAAATTTTTAACATAATTTACATCCTTCACTTTCACATGTGGCAGAATAATTATCTTGAGTGGTTTGCCACAAATCAGTAGATACGTAAAGCTCTATTTATAAAGACTACAGGAGCCGGCCCGGTGGCTTAGCGGTTAAGTATGCGTGCTCCGATACTGGCGGCCCGGGGTTCGGATCCCAGGTGCTCACCGACGCACCACTTGTCCGGCCATGCTGAGGCGGTGTCCCACTGTCTTGACATGAGTACAGCCATGTTTGGCCGCTCCATTGACCTATAGCCACCAGCACAAAAAGAAATATAAAAGCTGCTTTCTGTGTGGTGGGAACTGGCCCTTCCCCCACAGAGAGAGTTGCAAGTTGTAACATTTCAAGGCTCTTGGAGCATCGTAGCACGGGATGGACTGGCCATCTGTGCCGGGCTGGGACGATAACCAAAGAGAACAATGCACGTACACAACTACTGGGCTGGGACGTTAGCCAGGGGGCTCAGTGCACGTACGCCACTGATAACCATTTTGTGCATGGGAACACTAAATGCTTGCTCTGCAAACTCTGTAATTGCTTACTCTGAAAATTACTGATGGTATAAAAACTGCTGGAAACTGAGCCCTAGTGAGAGTTCCACCTGTGGAAGGGACACCTTGCCCAGGACGTGTGATCCTTGCCCAGCCGCGTCGATTGACAGAGCTCTCCCGGCAGTGGGGCGTGGATGTTGTGAGTAACTGATTTGATGTGAAGTAATTGATTTGATATGAAGTAATTGATTTGGTGTGTTCTCTTTTCGGTTAACCTGGTGTTTCTCTTTCTGGTTGATTTGTGTCATTTCTCTTCAGCCGATGTGGGTGTTTTCCCTTTCCAGTCGGGCTGATGTTTTTTCCCTCTTAATATTTGACCTATTTGGATCTGTTTGCAGACTATCGCCTTTACTATCCTCTATATAATAAAATATACCTTCAGTCCATTTGTTTGGAGTGGAAAGTGTCTTTTACGTCTCCGATCGAATCCCCGAACCTCGCATAACACCCACATACAGCAACCAGCAGGATGTGCAACCTCCACATACAACTATCTACTAGGGCTTTGGGGAGGAAAAAAAATAAAGGAGGAGGATCAGCAACAGATGTTAGCTCAGGGCCAGTCTTCCTCAGCAAAAAGAGGAGGATTGACATGGATGTTAGCTCAGGGCTGATCTTCCTCACAAAAAAAAAAAAAAAACATTTTATAAAGTCTATAAATACAGGAGCCATGAAAAGAGTACTAAGCAAGGCAGGGAAACCAAAGGTCTCTATAATTTTCCATCTAGAAAAAAATTATTTACATGTACATGAATCGGTATGCAATTTACACACTCTCTTACCTCTAACACACACTCCTTACTAAAGCTGGGTGTGTTAAATTTCCTCAAGTGGAGCACACAATCTTCTTAAGGAGATTTTTATATGCTTCTTGTGGGAATGTATATTGATATAACCTTTCTGGAGGTTATGTGTCAAAAGACTTAAATATTGACACAGAATTCTCTCTCTAGGAGTAATTTCCCAGGAAATAACTAAGGGAGAATGAGAAGATTTAGCTACAAAGATGTTAATCACATAGTGTTTGGAGTTGTGAAAAACTGAAAACAACTTAAACATGCAACTATACTGGACTGATTGATTAAATTGTGATTCAATCACACAATGGAAAGTTCTGTAGCCATTAAACATTATGTAGTAGAGGTGCATTTATTAATATGGAAACGTTCTTTTTTGTGTGTGTGTGTGAGAAGGACTAGCCCTGAGCTAACATCTGATGCCAATCCTCCCCTTTTTTCTTGAGGAAGATTGGCCCTGGGCTAACATCTGTGCCCATCGTCCTCTACTTTTTTTTTTTTATATGGGACGCCACCACAGCATAGCTTAGCAAGCAGCGCGTTTTGGTGCGCGCCGGGGATCCTAACCTGCGAACCCTGGGCCGCCGCAGTGGAGCACATGCACTTAACCACTGCACCACCGGGCTGGCCCCTGGAAACACGTTCTTAATGTACTGACAAGGTAAAACTTAAATTTGAAACAGTTTGCATTATATAATTTCAAAGATAGATAGATTTATTAAGATAGATAGAGATAAAGATATGCTTCAAAATATCCACAGCAGTTATTTCTAGGTGACAGTATTTATCTTCTTTCCTATTATATTGTCTGACTTTGCTATTATGTGTGTGTATTTCATGATTTTTTTTAAAAAAAGATGTACTCAATCTATAGCCATTATTTTAGCCCTCTGATTTGGTCATATTGCAATTTCTAGTTGCTGCTATGGTGCCCTTGAAGGGCCACGGTGTTGCACAACTAGAAAGAATAGCAATGTTGCTAGAGACTCTGAATACGAGGTCACAGGCATTATCTGTCCAGGAAAGATATGACTAGAACTGGCTCTTTTGTTCCCTGTTTTTCAAAGATGAAGCTAAAATATACCAAGCAGGAAATAGAGCAGGGTTGGAATATCATACTGAGAGAGCAGTGTTAAGATAACAAAATTGTGGCAGAAACAAAGCTGGGATTGGGACAGGACAGGTATAAGATGTGGTCTTTATATGGGGGTACAATTTTAAGGGAATCCAGCAATAAAAATATTTTTCTTTCATAAAGTACATAGAAAAATCTTATCATTATATCAAAAAATTAATGGAGTTCTGAATATTTATATATGATTCTTCATTTAACACTTCCCGAAAACTGATACTAGAGTTCAATACACGTATAAAAACTCATTTAGGAAAGGGACACTATATTTGATTTATTATACTCCTCACAACTACTTATTTTAGCTATATATCACATTACATCAATACAAATTAAATAATAAGAAATAACACATAGCTTCCAGTTTCTAGTTCTACACGTAAGGAGCTTGGAAGTTGCCACTCCTTCCTAACAACAAGTAAAAAGCTGAACAAACTGAAAAATCAACAACTCTTCTTAGATCTTAGATAAGAGGAGTGAGGTCACAAGGCAAACTGCTGCCCCCAAAACCGGAGAGACTGACAGGCAAGCACAGAGAATCACATCTGAGCAGAACCAAATGAGCTGAGCAAAACGAATGTTACTGCAGTAAACAAAAAATTAAAAAAAAAAAAAAAAAGAAAGACACAAATGAGCTGAAACCTCCATGGGAGCCAGTGCCAGAGTAGGAAAACCAGAGCTGTAATTGACAAGTTGCTGGAAGCTCAGAGTGGACAGGTCTGAGGGAAAATCTCCAGGAGGACCAGGTCATAAAGGGATCTCCCACACTTTTTTGAGTCTTACCTGTAAGATCTTGCCCAGGTTCTCACAGTAAATATTGGAGAAAGACGCCCTCATGCTTCTGGCAGGGGAAGTGGAAAGTGAAACATTTTGAAATATGCCAGAACGCTCTATTCTTCATAATAAGGTCTGCCCTCAGGATAAATCATTTATGCAGATCCTAACCTGCTCGAGTTTTAACAGAGCCTAACTGACATGGGAGAAGGGAAATACCTAAGTCCAGCCTTCTCTAGCCATCCTGTTCCACCTAAGGAGGTGGGGGTAGAATGAGAAGCACTTATGAAGTTCACAGTCTAGAGGCATAGGTTCGCTAAAAGATTGAGACCTAATCATAGGACTATAGTATGTTTCCCTTCCTTGACATCTTACCACCACATTACTAAAGGCCTGTTTAGAGCAGTTTCTTTTACCCAGTACATCATGTCTGGCTATCAAGAAAAAAATTACAAGGCATATTAAAAGACAAAAACACAATTTGAAAACACAGAGCAAGCATCAGAACCAGACATGGCAGACATGTTGGGATTATCAGACTGCAAATATAAAACAATTATGATTAATATGATAAGGGCTTTAATGGACAAAATAAACAGCATGCAAGAACAGATGGGCAATGTAAGAAGAAAGATGGAAATCCTAAGAGAGAACCAAAAAGAAATGCTAGAGATCAAAAACTATAACAGCGATGAAGAATGTCTTTGAGGGACTTATAAGTAGAAAGGACACAGCTGAGGAATCTCTGAGCTTGAGGATACCGCAATCAAAATCTCCAAAACTGAAAAGCAAAGGGAACAAAAACTAAAAAGAAAAAACAAAAACCAGAATAGGACATCCAAAAACTGTGGGATAACTACAAAAGATGTAACATATGCATAATGAGAATACCAGAAGGAGAAGACAGAGATAATGGAGCAGAAGAAATATTTGAAAGAATAATGACTGAGACTCTCCCTAAATTAATGTCAGACACCAAACCACAGATCCAAGAAGCTCAGAGAACACTAAGCAGGAAAATGCCCAAAAAAACTACACCTAGGCACATCATTTTCAAACTACAGAAAATCCAAGGTAAAGAAAAAAAATCCTTAAAGAAGCCAAAGGGAAAAAAACACCTTATTTATAGAGAAGCAAAGATAAAAATTTCATCCAACTTCTCCCCAGAAACCAAGAAAGAATAGTGGAATTAAATATTTTATAGTGTTAAGAGAAGAAAACAACCAACCTAGAATTCTGTGCCCTGTGAAATTATCTTTCAAAAGTAAAGGAGAAATAATTTCTCAAAAAAAAACAAAAAACAAAAATTGAAGGAATTTGTTGCCAGCAGACATGGCTTGCAAGAAATGTTGAAAGAAGTTCTTTAGTGAGAAGGAAAATAATATAGGTCAGAAACTCAGACCTACATATTATATATATATATATACATATATATGTATGTTTATGTATGCTTTTATATAAGTGAACTGAATGACAGCAATGATACAAAGGATAGGAGAGAGAAATTAGGATTATCTTGTTATTATAAGGTGCTTACACTACATGTAAATTGGTATAGTGTTATTTGAAAGTGGGCTTGGATTCATTGTAAGTGTATACTGGAAACTCTAGGGCAACCACTAAAAAAAGTGAAAAAAAAAAAGATATAACTGATGTGCTAGAAAGAAAAGGAAATCATATAAAATGCTCGATTAAAACGAAAAAAGGCAGAAAAAGAGTGAAAGATGAAAATAGGAACAAAGAACAAGATCTACAAATAAAAAACAGTAACAAATAGTTATTAATCTAACTATATTAATAATCTAACTATATTAATAATTAATAATTTTGTTGTTAGTGCCATGTTGTCGATCCTGACTCCTAGTGACCCTGTGGACAGCAGAGCAGAACCCTGCCTGGTCGTTTTGCACCATCCTCTCCAGTGCTATATCAGACAATGCTCCACTGCTGTTCATAGGGTTTTCATGGCCAATTTTTTCTTCCTAGTCTGTCTTAGTCTGGAAGCTCTGCTGAAACCTGTGCACCATGGGTGACCCTACCGGCATTTGAAATACCAGTGGCATAGCTTTCAGCATCACAGCAACATGAAGCTGCCACAGTATGACAACCGACAGACAGGTGATATGGTTCCCTAACTGGGAAACAAACCCTGGCCGTGGTGCCACTGAATCTTAACCACTAGACCACCAGGGCTGGCACTGGTCTAAATGCGCCTGTCAAAAGACACAGACTGCCAGAGTGGATCAAAAAACAATACCAAACTATACATTTTTTACAAGAACCCACTTTATTTTATTTTATTTCTTTTTTTTAAAGATTTTATTTATTTTTTTCTCCCCAAAGCCCCAGTAGATAGTTGTATGTCATAGCTGCACATCCTTTTAGTTGCTGTATGTGGGACTCGGCCTCAGGATGGACGGAGAAGTGGTGCCTCGGTGCGCGCCCGGGATCCGAACCTGGGCCACCAGCATCGGAGCGCGCGCACTTAACCACCAAGCCACGGGGCCGGCCCAAGAACCCACTTTAAATATAAAGAAACATACAGATTCAAAGTAAATGGGTAGAGAAAGATATACTATGCTAAAACTAATTAAAAGAAAGCAGAAGTGTCTATATTAATTTCAGACATAGCAGATTTCAAAACAAGGAAAGTTATCAGGGGTAAAGAGGGGCTTTACATAATAATAAAAGAGTCAATTCTCCGAGAAGACATAACAATCCTTAACATGAATATTCCTAACAAAAGAGCACCAGAATACATGAGGCAAAAACTAACAGAACTACAAGAAGTAGATGAATCCATTATAGTTGGAGACTTCAACATTCCTCTATCAGAAATGGACAGATCCAGCAGGCAGAAAATCAGTAAGAACATAGTTGAACTCAACATCAATCAACTGGATGTAATGGACATCTATAGACTGCTTTATCCAACAACAGCAGAATACACATTCTTCTCAAGCTTATACGGAACATTCACCAAGATAGATCACATTCCAGGCTATGAAGTACATCTTAACAAATTTGAAAAGAATAAGAATCATACAATGTTTGCTTTCAGATGACAGCAGAATTGAACTGGAAATCAATAATAGAAAGAAAACCGGAAAATCCTAAAATACATGAAGATTAAACAACACACTTCTAAATAACACGTGTCAAAGAAGACAAATTAAAAATATTTTGAATTAAATTAAAGTGAAAACATGACATAAAAATTTGTGGGATACTGTGGAAGCAGTGCTTAGAGGAAATTTATAGCATTGAATGCATATATTAGAAAAGAAGAAAGATCTAAAATCAATCATCTAAGTTTCCATCTTAGGAAGCTAGAAAAAGAAGAGCAAATTAAATAAAAAATAAGCATAAGAAAATAATAAATATTAGAGCAGAAATTAATGCAATTGAAAACAGGAAATCAATAAAGAAAATCAACAAAACCAAAAGCTGGATCTTTGAAAAGATCAATAAAATTGATAAGCCTCTAGCCAGGCTAACTTAGCGAGAGAGAGAGAGAGAGAGACGACACCAATTACTAATATGAGAAAGGAAAGAGGGGACATCACTGCAGATCCTATGGGCATTAAAAAGATAGTAAAGGGATACTGTGATCAACTCTATGCCCACAAATTTGATAACCTTGATGAAATGGACCAATTCCCTGAAAGACACAATCTGCCAAAACCTATGCAAGAAGAAATTGACAATTTGAATAGGCCTATATCTATTAAAGAAATTGAGTCAATAATTAATAAACTTGCAAAACAGAATGCACCAAGCCCCAATGGGTTCACTGGTGAATTCTATAAAATATTTAAGGCAGAAATTATACCAATTATCTACAATCTCTTTCAGAAGATAGAAACAGAGGAAATAATTTTTAACCCATTCTATGAAGCCAGTATTACCCTAATTCCAAAACCAAATAAAGGGATTATAAGAAGAGAAAACTACATAGCAATATCTCTCATGAACATAAATGTAAAAATGCTCAATAAAATATTAACAAATAAAATTCAACAATGTATAAAAAGAATTATACACCATGACCAAGTGGAATTTATTCCAGGTATGCAAGGCTGCTTCAACATTCAAAAATCAATGAATGTAATCCATCAAATCAACAAGCTAAAGAAGAAAAAATCACATGATCATATTAACAGATGCAGGAAAAAGCACTTGACAGAATCCAGCACCCATTCATGATAAAAACTCGCAGCAAACTAAGAATAGAGGACTACTTCCTTAACTTGAAAGAGGACATCTACAAAAAACCTCCAGCTACCATCATACTTAATGGTGAAAAAATAGAAGCTTTCCCACTAAGATCAGGAACAAGGCAAGGATGTCCCCTCTCACCACTCCTTTCCAACATCACACTAGAAGTCCTACCTAATGCAATACAACAAGAAAAGGAAATAAAAAGTATCTTGATTGGGAAGGAAGAAATAAAATTGTCTTTGTTTACAGATGACATGATTGTCTACGTAGAAAATCCAAATGAATTGACAAAAAGTCTTTCGGAACTAATTAATAAGTGACTATAGCAAGGTTTCAGGATAAAAGGTTAATATACAAAAGTCAATCACTTTCTTATATGCTATAGCAAGGTTTCAGGATAAAAGGTTAATATACAAAAGTCAATCACTTTCTTATATGCTAGCAATGAACAAGTGGAATTTGAAATTACGAGCACAATACCATTTACATTAGCACCCCCTAAAAATGAAATACTTAGGTGTAAATCTAATAAAATATGTACAAGATCTATATGAGGAAAACTACAAAACTGGTAAAAGAATCAAAGAGGAACTAAATAAAAGGAGAGATATTCCATGTTCATGGTTAGGAACACTCAATATTGTCAACACATCAGTTCTTTCCAACATGATCTATAGATTAAATGTAATCCCAATCAAAAGCCCAACAAGTCATTTTGTGGACATTGACAAACTGATAAGAAAGTTTATATAGAGAGGCAAAAGACTCAGAATAGCCAACACAACCTTGAAGGAGAAGAACAAAGTGCGAGGAATGACACTGCCTGAATTCAAGGCTTACTATAAAGCTACAATAATCAGACAGTGTGGTATTAATGAAAGAATAGACAAATAGATCTATGGAGTAGAACAGAGATCCCAGAAATGGACCTGCTGTATTCATATAGTCAGCTTATCTTAGACAAAGGAGCAAAGGCAATGCAATGGTGAAAAGATAGTCTTTTAACAAATGGTGCTGAAACAGCTGGATATTCATGTGCAACAAAATGAATCAAGACACAGACCTTACACCCTTCACAAAAATTAACTCAAAATGGGTCATAGACCAAAATGTAAAGTGCAAAACTATTAAACTCCTAGAAGATAACATAAGAGAAAATCTAGATGACCTTGGGTTTGGCGAAAACTTTTTAAATACAACATCAAATTCATGATCCATGAAAAAAAGATTGATATGCTGAACTTAATTAAAATTAAAATTTTTTCTCCACCAAAGACACTGTCAGGAGAATAAAAAGATAAACCACAGATGGGGAGAAAATGTTTGCAAAAGAAATATCTGATAAAGGACTGTTATACAAAACATACAAACTCAACGCTAAGAAAACAAACAACTCAATTAAAAAGTGAGCCAAAGCTTTCAATAGACATCTCACCAAAGAAGATGTATACATGGCAAATAGGCATATGAAAAGATGCTCCACATCATATGTCATCAGAGAAACACAAATTGAAAGAACAAGGAGATACCACTACACATTTATTAGAATGGCCAAAATCCAGAACACTAACAACACCAAATGTTGGTAACGTGGTAGAGCAACAGGAACTCTCATTCATTGCTAGTGGGAATGCAAAATGGCACAGCCATTTTAGAGGACAGTCTGGGAGTTTCTTACAAAACTAAACATGCTCTTACCGTACAATCCAGCTATCATACTTCCTTGTATTTACCCAAAGGATTTGAAAACATTTCCACACAAAAACCTGCACACGGATGTTTATAGCAGCTTTATTCATAATTGCCAAAACCTGGAAGCAACCAAGTTGTCCTTCAATAGGTGAATAGATAAATAAACTGTGGTACATCAAGATAATGGAATATTATTCAGCACTAAAAAGAAAAGAGCTATCAAGCCATGAAAAGACATGGAAGAAACTTAAATAAATATTATTAAGTGAAAGAAGCCAATCTGAAAAGACTATATACTGTATGAATCCAACTATATGATATTTGGAAAAGGCAAAACTATGGAGACAGTAAACAGATCAGTGGTTGCGAGGGGTTAGTGGGGAGGGAGGGATGAGTAGATATAGAGTATTTTTAGGGCAGTGGTGTATGATACTAAAATAGTAGATACATGTCATTACACATTCATCCAAACCTATAGTATGTTCACACCAAGAATGAACCCAAATGTAAACTATGGACTTGGGGTGATAATGTATCAATTACATTCCTCAATTGTAACAAATGTACCATTCTGGTGGGGGATACTGATAATGGGGGAGACTATGCATGCATGGGAGTAGAGAGTATATGGGAAATCTCTGTACCTTCCTTTCAATTTTGTTGTGAAGTGCGCTAAAAAATAAAATCTATTTAAAAATAGTAACATATAGGTATATTCTGTTTTGTGATTTATAAAAATTGATACATTAACTATATTAGATTCTACATCATTTTAGGTAAGACGACTGCTTTTGGTGATCTATCTTACAAGATGAATTTTATAATTTTTTCAGTGCTTTTTATAATAATTGTTGAAGCACATATATTAACCCATTTATTTGAATTAAAAAATAAAGCCAGACTTTTTCTAACAAGTAAGCTTGATTTGATTGATTGGTTTCTCAATGAGGACAGGCTTTGCTAATTAGGTTACAGAGTAGAAATTTTCAATTAATTAAATTAACTAAACCTGAAGCTCCAAGGTTTTGACAAAAGCATATTTAAAGTATATGGATTATGGGAGATACAAGCTATAGTTATCAAATTATTATATTGACAGTGTGTACTGAAATTATTACTATTTCACATACCAATTCTTTCTGAGTGTATTGGATTAAACCATATACTTCTAAGTGCAAAAATAAAATATATAATAAATAGTCATTTAAAAAGTATTGGTAAAGCATTTTTGGTACAGTTCCCAAAAACTGAGAAAATGAATGACTCCAACAACTGAGTAACAAATCTTTGCAAGTGACTTAATTTTTAATTCTTTGCTCTCAACAAAATTGAAGGCAGACTTAATAGAATATTCAGCTAATAGATCATTAAAAATTAGTTTTGGTGCTAGACCACTTTGAGATGTTTGGCATGCAAGTCAGAAAGTATTCAAAGAATTAAGGGAAATCACTATGACAAAATCCATTTCATTCTCATCTACTTATCTATGTGAATTGATGCTGAACCCTCCCTACACCACTCAAGCAATCAATAATATTCATTTAGGGTTGCGTTAACTAACTAGGGGGAAAAAAGTACAGTTCATCATATAAGTGCTTAATTAAATTGTCTTTGTTAAATAATTATCAAAAATTATAACATGCATATTATTTTGATCAAATTGCACACTCATCATGCAATGATAATATGATCCAAAACATGTTTTAATATAATAAAACATTTTAATTTAAATTTATAAATATAGCTTTGTTAAAAACAAGGTTTGATAGGGGATCAATAAAAGAATTTCAAGCAGAGAAATATGTTTTCTTAACATACAACTCTGTGGGGGAAGTGGAATAAAATTTAAAGCTAAAGAAGAAAATGATGTTCAATTTCTTACAATTAAAAAAGAGCTTCCTCTTGTATTTTTAAAATGAATGGTGGTGGCTATGAAATTGCTAGGGTTTTTAGATGATATTGGATACATTTAAAAGAGCATTCTAACAGTTTTGTTTAAAGTATAAATATTGAAATATTTCAGAAATTACATCTTTTGCATTTCTTTAAATTAATGATTAAAAATTAACTAAAAATAAGGTTTAAAAGTTAATTACTCCCAGTCCAGTCTTGACAAGGAACATATCTCAATAGAGGGGCATCTTACAAAACACCTGACCAATACTCCTCAAGACTATCAAGGTCACCAAAAACAAGGAAAGTCAGAGAACCTGCCACAGCCAAGAAGAGACGTGACAACTAAATGTGATGGGGTATCCAAAATGAGATCCCAGAACAGAAAAAGGACATTAGGTAAAAATCAAGGAAATCTGAATAAAGTACAGACTTTAGTTCATAATAATGCATCAATATTTGTTCATTAATTGTAAAAAAATGTACCATAATAATGGTAAAATGTTAATAATAAGAGAAACTGGCTGTAGGAGTATGGGAACTCTCTGTACTATCTTCACAATTTTTCTGTAAATATAAGACTATTCTTAAAAATCAGCTTTACTTTTTAGGGGGCTGGCCTGGTGGCACAAGTGGTTAAGTGCGAGCGCTCCGCTGCAGCGGCCCGGGGTTCACCGGTTCGGATCCCAGGTGCGCACCGACACACCTCTTGTCAAGCCATGCTGTGGCGGTGTCCCATATAAAGTGGAGGAAGATGGGCACGGATGTTAGCCCAGGGCCAGTCCTCCTCAGCAGAAAAAGAGGAGGATTGGCATGGATGTTAGCTCAGGGCTGATCTTCCTCACCAAAAAAAAAAAAAAAAGCTTTATTTTTAAATTAATTACTAAATTAAAAATAGATGTAAACTTAAAAATGTGCAATAAGATACATAGATTTTCAAAAAATATTTTGTGAATATCTATGAGAAAACGTGTTTTAAGAACAGGAGTTCTTGGGGGCCAGCCCAGTGGTGCAGGCGGTTAAGTGCGCGGGCTCCACTGCGGCTGCCCGGGGTTCACCGGTTCTGATCCCGGGCACGCACCGACGCACTGCATGTCAAGCCATGTTGTAGTGGCGTCCCATATAAAGTAGAGGAAGATGGGCATGGATGTTAGCCCAGGGCCAGTCTTCCTCAGCAAAAAAAGAGGAGGATTGGCAGATGTTAGCTCAGAGCCCATCTTCCTCACAAAAAAAAAAAAAAACAGGAGTTCTTGCTTCTGCTACTTTCTAACTGTATTAACAGGGACAAATGCTTCAGTTTTCCCATCTAAAAAATTACTCCTTCATAGGATTTTTGAGAGGATTAAAATAATGTTTGTAAAATACCCGGCATATAGTAAGCACATAAAAGTGGTTGTTATTGGTATTGTTGCTGTCATAAACAGACGTGTCAATTCCAGGAGTTGCAGGTAAAGTTTATGAGTAAATTTGAGATCGTGCTGAGAAAAATTTCAAGTTGGTAAGACCAAGAAACCAAGGTGAGATATTCATCAAGAAACATCATGCACACAAACTTAGTCAGGGTCTGAGCCCCATCCTTGCATTATTCTTCCACCATTCTCCAGCTCATAGTTCTCTGTGTCCAGCCTCTGACACCAAGCACAACCCCTGCCTGCAGCCTGAGGGAAGTTGAGTCTACTCTAGGTGACAAGCCTTGGGGGTACCCAGATGTTAAGTCAGAAGCCCCGCCTCACAGCCACTAAGGACTACGAGGTCACCCTCTAACAACCTTCCCATCTAAAAACCATCCACCAATGACTGAAAATTAGATTGATAAGGTCAAAGTCATCTGTAATCAAGATACTGAGAAAAAGGCATAGCGCAGGCAAGGCAAGTTATTCAAAGCAGAAACAGAGACTTGCAGAAATATTTGAAATACTGAACTTTCCTCTGCATGGTTCCATGTCTGTCTCCCTTTCCAGAATGTGAACTCTTCAAGGGTAAAAGCTGTGCCTTTTTAAGCTCTTTGTCTGCAACAAAAAGTACAGTGCCTGGTTGGCACTTAGTAAATATTTGTTTAGTGAACAACTTTGCCCCAAAACAATATTCACCCCAATACAGCTTATGAAGATAATAAAATAATATTTATATTCTTTTTACAATAGTTTATAATATATTCTTTCAGTAAACTGATAGTGATATTGTGGATTGCTCTTAAATTGGACATTAAAGTTTTAAATTTTTTTTTTTTTTGGTGAGGAAGATCAGCCCTGAGCTAACGTCCATGCTAATCCTCCTCTTTTTGCTGAGGAAGACTGGTTCTGAGCTAACATCTATTGTCAATCCTCCTCCTTTTTTTTCTCCAAAGCCCCAGTAGATAGTTGTACGTCATAGTTGCACGTCCTTCTAGTTGCTGTATGTGGGACGCGGCCTCAGCGTGGCCGGAGAAGCAGTGTGCCAGTGGGCACCTGGGATCCCAACCCAGGCTGCCAGTAGCGGAGCGCGCACACTTAGCCACTAAGCCACGGGGCTGGCCCTAAAGTTTTCAATATTTTTAATTACATCTAGTATCTTATTTTTATCTTTGCAAATCCTTTGTAGGGCGTATATCATTTGTTTTCATTTATTTAAATCATTTTTTTTCATTTTATGTAGAAGAATGCATACATTTAAATACATGCCTGTTTACAAGACATCAAATAATTGTTGCCTATGTGAAAAAAGTCAGTGAAATTCAATCCTGTTTTTGCTTCACTGTCTATTTGGTACTTTGGACAACTAACTTGAAACCATTTGTTCATTCAATTCATTTTTTTTTTTTTTTTTTTGAGGAAGAACAGCCCTCAGCTAACATCCATTGCCAATCCTCCTCTTTTTGCTGAGGAAGATTGGCTCTGGGCTAATATCCGTGCCCATCTTCCTCTACTTTATATGGGACACCACCACAGCATGGCTTGATAAGCAGTGCATTATGTCCACGCCAGGGATCTGAACCCAGGAACCCCAGGCCTCCAATGCAGAGCACACAAACTTAACCAATACGCCACCAGGCCAGCCCCTCAATTCTTAATTCATTCATCAATTCAATAAATGTTTATCAAATATGTAGTTTGTGCTAGGCACTAGAGTTCAACAATGAATAAGACATTGACCTTGTATCTATTGGTAAGAACCAAAAGATTTAGTGCAAATAGATGAGATGATATACTCAAAAAGCTTTGAGTTTCTAAGGAATAAAAACTCTGTATGTACTTGGAAACAAGGCAACTATTTTATTCAGTGCCTGGCACATTGTGTCATAGGCCCTTTATGTACTTTACCACACTGACACGCAACATAGATAGTGTCCTTAGATGATTATTATTTGCATTTTAAGGTAACAGTATATCCACTTGACAGTTGAGGAAACTAATCTGAGAGAGAGAAAGTTATCTGAGGTCCCAATAAGTGATGGAGCTGAAATTTAAACCCACATCTGTAAATGCTCAAGCTCATTTTCTTTTCATCTTCTCCGCGATTTCTAATACAGACAATGATGACACTTCAAAGATTCCGAATAGGAGACAGCTTCAAATTTATATTTCATGCTTTGCTTGTCACACCCAAGACAACATATAAAAGTTTATTGTTAGTGCAACAACCGTGCTGCCTCTCTGCGCCATTTTCCACTCCCCATTTTGTTGAAGTCCTTAGGCCTCTTCTCTTTTCCAGGTGGGGCACTTGCCTTAAACCCCAGACTGACTCCTCACTACTGTCTTTCTTTCTATCCTCTCTCTGGGCCCAAGTGGTGTTGTAAAAAAAATGAGATGTGCAAGCCAAAATACTGGGGAAGTAGGCAGCGAGTGTGCACGGAGAAAACGGGAGATGTGATGAAAGCCTTGGGGGCAGTTGCAGCAAGGAAACCAGAGGGAAGGAGAAACTGCGTTAATGGCAGAGGTCTTGGAGCATAATGATGAGTAATTTGGTTTTGGTGGGAGCTGAAGAATATGAAAATCTACAAAAAGGGTTTTCTTCTTGAACAACTTCTCTTGACAATCATCCCTCCCTGCAAAATAATGATGATAATAACCTATTGAATCAGTTAGTTTTTGCTGTTTAACAAAACACAAATTTCGTCGTTTAAAAGAACAACCTTTTATTTAGTTCAAAAATCTAGGGAGAGGCTAATTGAGGTGAGATTCAGCTGAGTGACTCACCAGGTCACAGATAGGCTCATTCACGTGTCAGCTGCGGAGCTGACTGGGGGCTGGTGTAAGATGGCTTCAACGGGAACTACTGGTCTTTGCTCTGGGCAGTTCCTCATTGTCCAGCAGGCTAGCCTTCCCGGGGCAGTGGGGCAGCGTTCCAAGGGAGCAAGCGGAAGCACTCGAAGCCTCTGGAGAACTGGCACAGCATCACTTCTGCCACATTCTACTAATAAAAACAAGGCACAAGGCCAGCCTGGATTTACAGAGAGAACAGGTAGAGTCCACTTCTTGATGTAGGAGCTACAAAATCACATTGCAAGAGCGTGGATATGAGGCAGAGAAGAATTGCATTTTTGCACCAAGCAATCAGACTAGCTGATTCCAAACAAAGCATATCTTACACAAAGAATTGTCAATTTCTAGGGATTCCATTAGAACTTAGAAATATCAGGGCTTTGAACCTAACTTTAACCTCAAACATCTCTCTTTGTTTATTAAAACAACAGCAGTGTTTATTGAATACTCATAATATGCCAGCAGCTATATATTTAATCCTCTATATAGGCAAGAAAGGGTTTGTGATCTCTGTTTAACAGATCGGAAAACTGAGGTTCTGAGAGGTTCAATAGCTTGCCCTGGGTCACAAAGATAATGGTATCAGGTGTGTCTTATTCCAAGTCTCAGGCATTTCCCTCTCCATCACACTCTAAAATGCCACCTGAATTACCTTTTTGGAAATTTATTTTGTATGCTCTGTGTAATAACATCTGCACCAATTGGGAAGACTAGAAATTGAAATGCTGTAGTGGATACAGTGGATTGGTTTTAAGTATCATTCTAGCCCCCTCTTAGCATCCCTTCCTTTATTCCTTTATTTACTGCAGAGGCTGGAAGGCTAAAATTTATATTTCCCACAATCCCTTGAATATAGAATTCTGAAGGAGATTTAGTTGTTTGTTTTTTTCAGTAGCAACTGTAAGATTTTCTTTGGTTCTTTAAATTTTATTTTTAAATAAAAACTATATATGTGAAAGGTGTACAACATGATTTGATATACATATACATAGTGAAACGATTACTTCAATCAAGGTAATTAGCATGCCATCTCCTCACACACTTACCATTTGTGTGTGTGAGTGGGGCGGGAGGGCGGGGTGAGAGCGCCTGAAATCTACTCTTAGCAGATTTCCAGTATTCAACAGAATTTTAACTATAGTCATCATGCTGTACATTAGATCTCTAGAATTATTCACCCTACATAACTGCAACATTGTACAGGCTCTTTTTTTAAAACCTTTTTCTACCAGACACTAAGAGTCCTTCAAGGGCTGGTACCATATTTTTGTTTTAATTTGTTTTCCCTTCAGTTATCTATCATCTAGCACAGTACCTACCATATAGGATAAGCTTCATAGAAACATATTTGTATGTCTTCTTTGGAGAAATACCTACTTAAGTCCTCTGCCTATTTTTTAATTGGATTATGTGGGTTTTTTGTTTCTTTGGTTTTTGTTTGTTTGTTTGTTTTGCTACTGAGTTATAGGAGTTCCTTAGATATTTTGAATATTAACCCCTTAGATACGGTTGGGAAATCTTTTCCCCCATTCCATAGATTGTCTTTTTCCTCTGATGATTGTTTCCTTTGCTGTGCAGAAGCTTTTGATTTGAGGTAACCCCACTTGTCTATTTTTGCTTTTGTTGCCTTTGCTTTTGGTGTCATATCAAAGAAATCACTGCCAAGACCTGGAGATGATTTAGTCTTGTAGTAAGGTGAACATGCCTAAAATTTGACAGTCGAAAGCGAGGAGTATGTCATACTCTTCTTTCCTCCTCTCCTTCTGCTGTTGCTTTTGCTTTTGCTGTCAACCAAGATTGTGGAAACCTTTGCTTTTCCATTGGCTATATTAGAAAAGGCCCCAGTGTCCAGTCACTACCTTCGTGAGTATTGAGAGGCAACATATTGGGCATCCATTTTACAAGTACAGGTGCAGATTGTAAGAGGTGATCTGGGTCTAGCCCTGGCAGCACTAGCAACAGCTTCCTGATTGTCGGGTACCCTGACTGTGGCAATGGTGACTTGGGCTCAAATCGACAGATTCGTGATCATAGAAAGGGCAGCAGCATTTCTAAAGGCTCAATTATGCATACGGCTTTGGGATTCATTTCTGAAAGCTCAACATAGAATTTGTTGCTTCATCCCACCCAACAATTCTGTAAGCCATTTGAGACCCTAGAATAAACACATTCCTACATAAATTAGCTAGAGTAGATTCTAGCTATATAGCTAGAGTAGATAATTTTTTCCATAACTGAATGCCAAACAATACAGCCATTAACACTGTTCCCTGGATTGTAGATATCCTTTTTGCCTTCATTTTTTGCAGTGGAAAAAAAGGGGAGGGGGGAGAAAAAGGGTTTCTCTCTGGCCCACAGGAGTTCAATTTGTATGTGACCTGCACACCTCCACAACATCGTGCATGGCTCTCTCTACTCCCACATAGATATCTCTCCACAGGGTGCCCATGGAAGACAGTTGGTAGCATGGCTTCATGGTGACAAATCTACACTTAATAACTGAGAAGCTATGGAACAGAAATGCTGACTATATTTAGGCCTCACAAAGCACAGCAGGTGTGTTTAAATTGAAGATATGACATCAAAATTGAAAGGCTATTAGTTACTAGCTTAGTCATTTCATCCAGATATACCACCTGCACCAAAGAGTTTCTTGTTCCGTTAAGGATTTCGTGTTTAAATTGTGGTTGCGGGTGGGTATGTATGTAGACCAGCGGCAACGGGAACGGAGCCATGGAAGAAGTGCAAGACAGCAAGGGAGAAAGTCCTTGTTCTCGGCCTGGCTGTGCCCTCTCAGGCTCTCCCAGGTTGCTTGTATTCTCCTCCCCATCTCTTGGGCCCAGCTCTCTTTTCCCTTCCTCGATTTTCTCCTCTATATGCCCATCTTCACTTCCGACTCTACCTCAACCCCACTGCTCTTTTCTCCCTCCTTCTTGTCTTTATCTCTTTTTATCTTCTTCTCAGTCAAAAGAAGAAAGCGAAATAGCAAAACAAAATGTCCTGCAAAGGGTAAAACAAGCTTCTACTCTGCCACCTAATATCTGATTCTCTTCTCTCCTGCTACATTCAATCATTTTACATCTAAAAAAATGACACAAATGAAAGTAACGGAAAAGGAGAAAACATAAGAAAAAGAGAAAGTGGTATTTAAATGGTCTCTCCTACTTGCCTTTATAACTAAATAAGAATACTTGTTTATCATTATTATTATTATTCAAAGTCAATGCAGGATCACTTAGCGAGCATTTATTCCATTCCTACTCTACATCCACTCTGACAACGGGTTAAGAACTAGATAGAAAATGATAAACAATATCCAGTCTCTGCCCTCAATCAGCTAGTCAGAGAAACATATTAATACAATTATGATGAAATGTGATAAATTACTACTCCAGTTTGAGCCAGAAATCTCTGAGTCAACTTTAATTCTCTGGAAGGAGCTGTACCACCCTGATTTACCACATGGGCTTACACACTTCCTAATAAATTGTTACTGGATATTTGGTGCCTCCAACTCAAGGGCTTGGACTCTAAAAACCCCCAGATTGCCCATCTGCTATGGGATACCCAGGGAAACTCGTTTTGGTCTTAGCTCACCCACAAAATCTTCCCTAGACACCCTTACTCGTGTTTCATAGGAAAGCAGTATTGATTGATCATTTTTTACTTTCTTCCTTCCTTTCCCTCATGCCCCTTCCCCCATATCTGATCAGTGAGTAAGTCCCATTATTTCTACCTCCGGAGAATATCTTAAATTCATCCATTTCTCTTTATTAACACTAAAAGTCCCTGAAAGTAGCTACAGTTGTTCTCATTTGGACTCCTGCAATAGCCTCCTAATTGGTCTCTGTGCTGGTTATTGTCTATTTACTATCCTCACCTCCAGATCCAGTCTCAATCCTTCTGTGTCCTGCTCTATGCCCAGAAATCTGACTCTACACACTGCATCATCTAGACTCCCTTGCTGGCCAGATTCTGGTTGAATTTGGCAGGAGAGGCACCAGCAGGAAATCAGGGAGTGGAAGAAAAGAAAAGTCACAGTATTTCTTCCCTTCTTCCTCCTTGGCACCACATCTCTGGCCGGAGATATGTGGCTACGGTCTCTGTGGAGCAACTCCACCTCACAGCTCTAACTCGTATGGGGCTATTGACGTGATTTCTTCCCATTTCTCCTTCAGGCCAAGCGGAGGCCTGAAGATTTCTGCTGTTGCCAGTCTTTGCGTGCCTTAATATCCTTTGTCGGTTTCCTTGACCCACCCCCCCGACTCCTCTATGAGTAATTCCTTCATTAAAGTTTCTTGAACCTTCTGAGTAGAGATCATTAGGCTATGACTCTAATTCATATAGTCTCCGTTTCCACTCTTGTCCCCGTTCAATCCATTCTCCACACAGTAGCCCAAGCGATCGTTCTTAAAATGTAAATGCCATCACATCACTCTCCCACCTAAAGCCTTCCCATGGTTTCCCATCACTCTTAGGATAACTCCTCTCACTGGCCTATAAAGCCCTATAATCCTGCCCTCCGTACCGTTTCTCGTTTCTCTGACCCTATTGCTCTATCTTGGGTTCCTCAAACACACTGTATTTGTTCCTCACCTTGAGGCCTTTGCGGTAGCTGCTTCCTCATTATGGAATGTTCTCCTTCATAATCTTCACATGACTGGTTCCTTCTTATCTCTCAGATCTCATCTTAAATGTCATCTCCACACTGAGGTCTTCCCAGAACACCTGATATAAAATAACCTCTCAATAAATCTGTTTCAATCTTCTATATACAATTATCACTTTTTGATGTTTCTTTTGCTTATTTGTTTGTTTATTGGCACTGCCCTTCCACCCACAAGAATATAATCTGTGTCTGGCAGTGTAAAACAACAATGGATATATTTGATCCAATTTGAAAAATACTTTGTAGCTCAGAGAATTGCTAGAAAGCTGGAGGAGCAGGTTGGGAAATTAGGCTGGAAGCAAGGAGGCTCTGAGGGCTAAGCATCAGGAAGAATAATCCAGGAGATCACCAGCAGATGCAGCTATACAGCAGGACTGCCCCCAGATGTCATTACAGCACCTGACCATCATCGCCACCAGATGCATCCATTGCTGCTGAACCCCGCCACAGGCTACTAGCTGCTCCACCACAGCTAATTGGGATCTCCTATCCTTGAGCAGAGAGAACAAAGACATCTTCACAGGGAGGCAACCATGTATGATATCGTGGATGAAACACTGGCTATAGACTCTGTTACTTTCTGCTCTGGCCGAGGATATAACGTGGACAGGTCAGCTTCTTAGGATATAGACCAAGGCGCAGGAGGGTATGGCTTCAGAAGAGCAAATAGATAATACCCACCCAAGTCCACTGCTTTTGCTCCTCAGCATCTACTCTTGTCCTTCATCCAATTGAAAAATTCCTATCTTCAACCCAGGTAACTAAACTCCCATCATAAGCCAATAACTTGGTTATACTACCACTTGAAATCTAAAACATTAGACATCACCAGTATTTTCCTATTAGGTAGTAAGATGAAAAAGAGAGACCATAAAGTTATTAATTAACATAAAACATAGCTGCTTCAGTCCCTACTCCTATAGCTCCCAACTCCAAGAGGCCTAAGTTGCCTTCTTCCACTACCCAGTTCACATTTCCTTTACCATCTGCAAGCACTTCAATCACAGAGGGATTTTTTTTTTTTTGCTGAGGAAGATTGGTCCTGAGCTAACATTCATGCCTATCTTCCTCCACTTTATATGGGACGCTGCCACAGCATGGCTTGACAAATGGTGCGTCGGTGCACGCCCGGGATCCGAACCTGCGAGCCCCAGGCCGCCAAAGTGGAGCACACGCACTTAACCGCTTGCGCCACCTGGCTGGCCCCAATCACAGAGGGATTTTTATGTAAAGAGTGACCTGTAGGATCCAAGTACTTGTGGGCTTGTCATTTGGGGTTTGTCGCTATTTTCCATTGAGCAGAACTATTAGACAAGGGAGTGCTAACAAGCATCCAAGAGAAGCTCCTGGGTTCTAAACATAGTCCTTCTGATAGATGAGTAGTCATATGAAGATCATGGGGAAGAACATTCCAGAAAGAGGAAGAAGCCCTTCCAAGAGGTCCATATACATATCTTTCCTTATCTTCGATTTTCCAATTGTGCCTCCAAGAGCCTGACCACCTGGCCAGCCCATTAGTCCTTGCCCACAAATCAGTTTAGATCTATAACTCAGGCTCTCTCTTTCCTTACAAAGTTAGCAAGCAGTCTCATCTAAAGTTCTGCCTATTGGTGTGGTATATATACACTCTCACCACTGTCTTCAGAGCCTCCCTTAAGTGCAACTATAGCACAACAGCATCCACTCCTGCCTGCTGGCAGTATACCGTGCAGATACGTCAGTAAGGCCCACATTTTTTTTTCCTTCTCCATGAATTAGTCACAGGAATTCTCTGTGGGGCCAAAAGTATTTTGAGAGAGAGGCAGCAAAGCAATAGAAGCAGAGAACAGGAGTCTGAACCACTTGCTTATGCAGTTTCCTATGCCTCTGGACCTCCTTGGATCCAGTATCTACTAGCCATTCCCACTTTATGATAGAATTTTGCTGATCCTGTCTAATTTTGTGATTCGGCAGCTTAGACAACACTAGTTAATTATGTGTATTTGGGCAACATGGTCACAACATGCTCCACGGTCAGGCTTCAGCCTCTATCAGAGCCCAGTAACAAGCCTACGGAGTAGGAAATACTGTTATCACCATTTGCAGAGGTAGAGAAATTTTCACAAAGTTACATAGCTACTTTAAGCGGCAGAGTTAGGATGCAGACCCAGAGCCCACACTCTTAATCAGCACGGGATACTATCTAGTAGTATTTGATTTGAACTTTGAAAGATGAGTGAGGTTTGGACAATAGTATCAGCTTAACGTTTTATTACTTACATTACCACTAAGTCCCAGGAGATGTACTAAATGCTTTTCATTTATTATCTCATTTAATCTGTACAAAAACCCTATGAAGTAGGTACTATTATCATTGCTTTCTAACACAAAAGGAAATTACAATTTAGACAGGTTAAGTAATTTTCTCACATCACATAGCTAGTTAATGGTAAAGATTCAACCCATGCAGTCTGACTTCAGATCAACATGATAAGCCTTGACAAAGTAGAGTAGGAGAGCATTTAGATAGAAAGACTAAGTAATAGCAGGATAGAGCTGGAGAATTAAGTCAGAGTCAGTTTCTGAAGAATGCCAAGATAAGTTTGAACTTCATCCAGTTGATAATAGGGAGGTACCGACAGGTGTTAATTAGGAATTAACACCTATAGCGGGACTTCTAGGTAAGACTAGTCGAGTTAGTCTATTAAAGGGCAAAGTTCATGCCCAATCCTCTCACTGCTCTCTGGTTATGGTTATCAACAGTAGGTCCAGGGTAATTCAGCAGCAGCGGAGAGAAATAACACAGGGCTGAGATAAACACCTTCTGCTAGGGGATGACAGCTCTCTGTATGTGGGAGGCATTCTCTAGATAAGAGGGGACAGTGCCAAGCTCTTTAGCAAGTAGTTCCAGCCTTGAGGGAGCGAGCCACCTATTTGGGATACAATGGCTATTATTCCTGTTCATTTGTACTATTCCTGACACTGAGACTCAAGATTCTCCTTTTCGAGAACTTAACTGTGCCTGATCACCTGATCTTTTCTGACTCAGCAGAATCTTTTGAACTTCAACTTCTTCCCTACTTAGCCCATAAAAACCACTGATTTTCCCACCCAGTCTGTGCCTCTTTGAACTTGATCTCTCACCTGGCCATCCTACAACATTGATCAGCCAGACCCTTTCTGGTCCTGGTTTCTTCTGGTTCTCAAAACTGCCTGCATCCACCCCCACCCCACCCCACCCCCGCCCAATTACTTTAGGATATTAATTACGGTGGAACTAATAGAACAGGCTGGAGAAGGAAAACACATGGTACAAGGAGACCAGATGGGAAATTAGTGTCATTGTTCACATGTGAGATGTGAGCTGCAGTTAGAATGAAGACAGTGTGAACAGGAAGCTGCTAAAGACTTTTCAAAGAAATAGAGTCAACTGGCTAAAGGATAGAGGTGAGAAGGAGAATGAAGAATTCAGGGGTGAATTTGCAGTTTCAAGTCGAGGTAAGCTGGAGAATGGTTACATCGAAATGTTGGGTTGGAAGGGTGGGGATTCAACTGCAGACACGCTGTAGACATGCTGAGCTTTAATGAGGTCCAAATGCAAATGTCCGTTGGGCAGTTGGGGATGAAGGACCGGGGCCCAGGAGAGAGACCAGAGCTAGCTATCGATTAGGAGTTGTTTACATAGAGAAGGTCGGAGAAACAAAGAAAATGAAAGAGCTCTTTCAGGGAAAAATGTTTCACTAAGTGATCCCCTTTGTATGTCCAGATAAAACGTCAGAGCAAGGTCGGCTTCGTTATGCTCTATATCTCAGTTTGTTCCTTCACTTTTGAGGTTCAGATGAATGTGTGAGGGAAAAAAAAGACTAAGTCAACAGATATAATGAGTATTACAAAAAGAATAATGCTTCCCCTAAAAAATATTTTCTCCAAAAAACCTCAATTATAAACATTATTGAAGCACATTTCTACCTTGTGTTATAATAATGATAGTATGAAAATCCTTTCTTACGTTTAATCCTCTTATTTTTACAATAAACTTGTTTATATGTTGTAGTAACAGAATGGAATGATCTAGTTAGTCTACCATTCATTTCAGAAAGGTATAATACGTACTATATGCTTGGATTAATAATTTTTAAAGAACTATAAAATCACACATTCTTAAGAAAGCATAAGATATCATTAATTTCTCTTTAATAATTCAAAAGACATGTTGGGATTTTGAATTCCTTAGCATCATCACTGAGGCCATAAATTTTCGTTGGACTAGGAATGTGTCAAAGCACGGGATTTACTGGATTTTTTGACATAAAAAATTCTAGGCCATTATTTATTTTCTACCTGAGCAAAGACGACAAATGAGTCTGGCCGCAAGAATTTCCTGAGTAGGTACAATAATAAATCCTCTAGAAATGAAATGCATTTATAATGAACTTAGCTTTTGCTATATCAAGGATCTGTTTAATATGATCATTAGAATGCTATCACTTTAAGATTTCATCTTCTGGTGCCCCATTAAACACAAAAGCTCTTAGTAAAAGTCCATTGTTAACTTGATTGATTGATTATCATGCATCATCTTGTAAAACATCCCTTAAGTATGATTGGTTGCAATCTATGATGTTTAAAAATTTATCTCAGGTATAAAATAGAGATTTTTTTAATTGAGTCTCCCATCTTAAGTTTCCTTTGATAAGAAGAAATGATGAAATGGGCAAGCCTAGGGAAGCCCAAATGGGACTCCCCACTACCAGGTGGGCAACTTTCTGCCTCCTTCACCCTAGGAAAACAAGTGGCATTTCTTTGAAAGTTGGAGAACTTCACTGTTTTTCTTCTGAAATGGAATCCTTTTTCTAGTGCTTCCCCAGTGGTACAAAGCACACTAAATCAATAAATGGGAACAAGAAATTTTAAATCTGTGCACAGAAACCTCAGATTATGAATAATAAATATATAACCAAAAGAAAAAATCATTGTCCCCACCCACTCACCACATTGGAACTAGAAGAAGGTTTGTCTTTGCCCAAGAAATCAAAACCTTAGAAATACTACAGGTGAGGAGGATTGGCAATAGATGTTAGCTCAGAGCCGGTCTTCCTCAGCAAAAAGAGGAGGATTAGCACGGATGTTAGCTCAGGGCTGATCTTCCTCACAAAAAAAAAAAAAAAAATACTACAGGCATTCCTAGCTCAGTTACCAAAAATATACAAAGCAAGTATACAGTTTCCATATGCCCAAGTTTGTGTTAACACAGCGCTGTGCAAATCAAGAACTGCCTGTATTTCAAGGAGGGGCTGGGATTTGAGCTCAGGGCTAGAGAAGGCTGACTTGCTCTACATAATCAAATTGGATGAATTCGTTTCCATCTGATTTCTTTCTCTTTTGCTCCTGAGAACACAGGCAGGGAAGAGAAGAGAGAGAAATCAGCCAGATACTAAGAGGCCAGGATGTCCCACAGAATGTCAGGGCCTTTAAAAATTCCTCAGGGAAAAGTCTTTTGGAAAAAAAATATCTAATAATTAAATTTAAGTTGTCTGGTGCTCTAGACTTGCATTGTCCAATATGGAGCCACTAGCCACAGGTAGCCGTTGAGTACTTGAAATGTGACTAGAAAGAACTGAGGTGCATTCTAAGTGTAAAATATACATTGGATTTTGAAGACTTTATATGAATAAGAAAGTAAAAAATTATATTTATATAATAATTATATTAGTAATTTATTATATTTATTATAGTACATATTTATATATTATAATTTATTATATTTTAATAATTTATTACTTATATTTCAATAATTATATTAATAATTATATTTATTGATCACATTAATAATTACATTTTGTTGATTGTGATTGATTATATTGGTATTTTGGACATATTGGGTTAAATAAAATATACTATTAAAGTTAATTTTATCTTTTTCAGAATGTGGCTACTACAAAATTTAAAATTATATATGTAGTTCACATTATATTTCTATATCTGTTGGACAGTACTGCTCCGGTAAAGCCCGCTACATACTCAAAGACCTTGTGTGAGTGGATTTTGGTGAGAAACAAGAAAAAGGCATTAAATCAAGGACAGCACAAGTGAGATGGCATCATAAACTGAGTAATAACGCACCCAAGGCACAGCTTTAAGAGTTCTATGTATATTGACTTTTTTTTTTTTTGGTGAGGAAGAGCAGCCCTGAGCTAACATCCGATGCCAATCCTCACCCCGCCACTTTTTTTTTTTTTTTTTTTTGCTGAGGAAGGCTGGCCCTGGGCTAATATCCGTGCCCATCTTCCTTTACTTTATATGGGACGCCACCACAGCATGATCATTTTGCTTGGACACTGTTCCTGTTTTATCTGTGTTCAGACATGATGTGGTCTTGTTTTTGTCTTGATCCATCTTGGTCACAAAATGGCCTTGTATCACCTGCTACTCCTCAGTGATGCACATACCAGAGTCCCGGTTATTCCCTTCACTCAGAGAAGGTTTTAGCTCAATGGTGGCAAACTGGAAACTGTGGTCCAAATATGGCCTGAAAATATGTTTTGTCTGGGCCGTCCACTATCTTTTTAAAATTAAATTAGTTGCCAACATTTAAAATTGGGAAAATCTACGTAAAATAAATCCAAATGTCTGGCTTATCTGGAAAGAAACATAAACTGTGGCGATGCTGAGTCCACGTTCCTGCCTGGCAATATTCAGCTGGAGCCGAGGAACAGGCTTTCATGCAGCCTGCTTCACACATTTACGTGGGCTTGGTAGATCTTTGGGTTTGAGCTTCCTTCTCTTCTATCTCTGCCCCTGTCATCATCCTCAGTGGTTTCAATAGCCTCCGCGTGACCTATTCAGCACCTCAGTTCCAAGGTTCCTAAGCTCCTCCCAAAATGATCTTTGCTCCTATCCTATCTCAGTTTCACACTTCTATGTGTAATGTCCTGAGTAAAAATTTTGGAGCTGATGATCCCTAATAGCGTAGAGCTTTTGACAAATTACAATATTCTCTGTGAATAATCATTTTTTACTATAAACTTGATGAAATATTTTCCCTTTCACAAATCATTTGCAGTTCCTAAATATATGTACCGAAATATAGGGGCTGGCCCAGTGGCATAGTGGTTAAGTTCACACACTCCGCTTTGGCGGCCCGGGGTTCACAGGTTGGAATCCTGGGCATGAACCAATGCACCGCTCATCAAGCCATGCTGTGGCGGCTTCCCACACAGAAAATGGAGGAAGATGGGCACAGATGGTAGCTCAGGGCCAGTTTTCCTCACCAAAAAAAAAAAAAAAAGAAAGAAATGTACCAAAATATATTGGACTCAGGAAAATCTGCTCAGTTTGCTTTTTGCTGCTCCCTACAAGTCTCCACACAAAGAAAAGTGGATGTGGCAAACATTCTAACCACAGCATAAATGCTTCAGGTCTTCTCTCCCGGAAAAAACTGACATTTTGATGTATATAGAAATTTTCTTTCCATTTGTAGCATTATCTACTACCATATATTCATCTGCACACTGGGCAACTCTACTTGTGTATGCCCGCGCCATCGTCTTCCTTTTGTTCTACGTCACCTGAGGAAGTGACTCGTGGAAAGTGGAAGTTTTGTTTACTCAGTGTGTTTGTTTTTTTCAATTGCTTCTTGCCTCTTACTTCCCTGTATTACACGGCCTTCTCCTTGGCATCTCTTGAATTGTTGTTTTATATTGTTATGTGACTCTTTTATGTGCTTTTAAAATTTACATATATTTACATCATATGTTCTTTTTGGGAAGACACCAAATCTTATTCTTCCCTTTCATTTGCCCTGGTGTCCATTCGAGATTAGAGGATAGAATTGCTTCTTGATAAGTACTTAAGGGTTTATTGATTACCTCATAGTTTTGCTTTCAGAGTATGGCATCTCAACAGACTTCAGATTGGGCAGCAATAGGCAAATTAGCAGGAATGCATGAGCTTAGTTTTGAAGAGTCCTGGCAACCCATTTTGCTACTCTTCCGTATTTAATAATTTAATTCCCACTCAACCAAAACAAACTGGAACACAGGAGAGATGCGTGCCTTGGTATTGGAGACAGTGCTCTAGAGCTCAACTGTGGGTCAGAGGGCATTAGCTAATAGGAGTAATGTCCAAATAACATAGCTGAATGGGGTTAGTTCATATTGTCAAAGTAAGTTGTTCATTAGGATTTGCGAAAAATACCAAATACCAAGGGGGCTTCAACTTATCTGTATTGATGTGGAGGGAGTTTGCTAAAATCCTCTTGAAATGACTTCAATTAACATTAGGACTCTTGTTTTCTAGCCTGTATTTCTAAGCTTATGTTTTTTCACCTCCAGTCTTGTAAACCCTGGGAAGTAAAATACAGAATCATGAGGACTCAATAGAAAACAAAACAAAACAAACAAACAAACCAGGAGTTGATATTAAAATTATGCTTCTTCTGGTCTCGGGCGGGCGTTCGGGGAGGACGGACGTTTGGGGGCTCCGGGTTGAGGCAGCGGGCGGGGCAGGGCCGCACACCCCAGCCTCGGGGGAGACATACTGTGTATGTGTATGTGTGTGTATATGTTAAAGCCCAAGAGGGATGTCCCCAAGCAAAACCTGAAGCCGATCAATTGCCTCATGTATCTGGAGTTATTGAAAACAGATTTAAATTTCTGGTGGAGGAGAGAAGTCAAGATGGCGGCATAGCCAGACTCTGAACTCACCTCCTCCTGCGGACACAGACAATTTACAACTACTCATGGAAAAATTACCCTTGGGACAGAACTGAAAACTGGATGAGAGGAACTCCTGCAACAACAGACAATCCTAACTGAGGTGGAAGAGGCAGAAACTCCCTTCTGGAGAGGAAAAATGCTGCCTTCACAAGCCGCAGCGCCTCACAGCTGCCCGGGAGCAGCCCACAGGTATGCAGCCTCCCTGGAGGAGCAGGGCCCTGAGCCGAGAGCGCCCCTGCTGTGGGCATTCTGTGGACCCAGCACAATGGAGACGAGTGGCATAATATCTGACTCTGCCTGCTACTAAAACATTGGGAGTACCCCCAGAAAAGCTGGTTCACAAAGAAATTAAAACCGGCTCTTAAAGGGCCCACGAGCAAACTTACCCGGTTCAGAAAGCACCCTAAAATCGCCAGAAGAAAGGTGCTTTGGTGAAAAGAGACTCACCTAATAGGCCTGTGTGCATCTCGGTGAGAGGTGAGACCTCTCCAGGGACTGGGACATTGGCGGCGGCCATTGTTGTGGCCTGGTGTGGGTGTGCTGACACAGACGCCATTGGAGTTCTCCCTGGGGCCAGCTAGCCCAGGGTCTGCCACACGCACGAGAGCACCGATTTAATCCAGCTCAGCCAGGGCAGGCAGCCCACCCTAGAGAGTGGCTCCACCCAACAACAAGCCCTCAGGCAACTTGTGGGCCTGCACAGATTGGTGACTGGATTCTCTGCAGCCTGGCAACTGAGCCCAAATCAGTGGGGCAGGGCATGCGCAAGGAGAGGGTGGAGAGTGTGGGGTGGCGGTGGAGTGTGTGGGGCTCCCGCCGTGGAGAGACTGGGTCCACTTCGGGAGGTCGGGGCACGCACGCAGGGCAGGACTGTGTTGACTGTGTGTGTGGACCTGTGGGTGGCAGGGCTTGTCAGCCGCAGAAGACTTGTGCTTCTCAAAGACCCACATAGGGGGTTTGGCCCACCTTCCAAAGCCTGAAACAATTGGGTGCTCCCGTGCCGGAGGCCAGCCCCACCCAGCTGCAATCCTCAGAGAGCTGACAAGAGACCTAAAGGCTGGAGGCTTATAGCAATTGTAAGGCCCTGAGCCTAACAACCTGCCATGCTGGGGGCCTACTCACTTAAAAGAAATACTGCAACACAAATGTGGTATTAGAACTTGCAGCCAACTGTGCTGGGGCTCCCCACACCTCATAAAGAGACTGAAGGGCCCAGAACAACTACAAGCAGCTGAGCATTACAACAGCTGGCCAGGAGCATAACTCGGCCTCCCTGGGCGCCCACAGGGAGGGCAACCAGGCCAAAACAGAAGGACACACGTAGCCCACATAGGGGTCACCCTTGGAACATCAAGAACTGAAGGAAGCACATGGCAGGCCTCCTAAGCCATCATTTACATAAGGTCACCTATCCAAGAGCAGGAGACGTAGCTGACCTATCTAATACCTAGTCACAAGCACAGAGAAAGAGGCAAAATGAGGAGGCAAAGGAATACATTCCAAGTAAGGGAACAGGACAAAACCCCAGAAAAGGAACTAAGTGAAACAGAAATGAGCAACCTACCTGACAGAGAATTCAAACAAAGAGTGTTAAGGATGCTCACTGATCTGGGGAGAAGAATAGATGAACTCAGTGAGAATGTCAACAAAGAAATGGAAGATATAAAAAAGAACCAATCAGAAATGAAGAATACAATACTGGAAATGAAAAATTCACTAGAGGGACTCAAAAGCAGAGTAGAGGATACAGAAGAATGGATATGTGAGCTGGACGAAAGACTAGAAGAAATTACCCAAGCTGAATAGGTAAAAGAGAAAAGAATTAAAAGACTGAGGACAGTCTAAGGGACCTCTAGGACAACATCAAGCACACTAACATCTGTGTTATAGGTGTCCCGGAAGGAGAAGAGCGGGACAAAGGGGCAGAGAATCTATTTCAAGAAATAATAGATGAAAACTTCCCCAACCTAAGGAAGGAAACAGACATCCAGGTACAGGAATCACAGAGAGCCCCAAACAAGATAAACCCAAAGAGGGCCACACCAAGACACATCATAATCAAAATGTCCAGAATTAAAGATAAAGAGAGAATCCTAAAAGCTGCAAGAGAAAGACAAGTTACATACAAAGGAAACCCCATAAGGCTATCAGCTGACTCCTCAGCAGAAACCTTACAGGCTAGAGGAGAGTGGCACGATATATTTAAAGTGCTAAAAGGAAAAAACTTACAGCCAAGAATACTCTACCCAGCAAGGTTATCATTCAAAATGGAAGGAGACATCAAAAATTTCCCAGACAAGCAAAAATTAAAGGAGTTTGTCACCAAGAAACCAGTGCTACAAGAAATGTTAAAGGGACTGATTTAAGGGGAAAAGAGAAGACCACAAATAGGAAAAATTATCTATTTCCATGATAAGAGGGTAATGGATACAAATGCACAAAAAAGAGGTTAGATATGATATCAAAAACATAAAAGGAGGGAGAAGGGGAGTTAAAGAGTAGAGCTTTCAGACAGAGGCCAAACTAAAGAGACCATCAATTCTGTATAGAAGAAGGAAGGAACAGAGAAGGACAACTAAAACACTGAGAAAAAAAAAAAGTTAAAAAATGGCAGTAAGTACATACTTATCAATAGCTACTTTAAATGTCGATGGACTAAATGCTCCAATTAAAAGGCATAGGGTGGCTGATTGGATAAAAAAACAAGACCCATATATATGTTGCATACAAGAGACACACTTCAGACCTAAAGACACTCACAAACTGAAAGTGAAGGGATGGAAAAAGATACTCCATGCAAATGACAATGAAAAGAAAGCTGGGATAGCAGTACTCATATCAGACAAAATAGACTTTAAAACAAAAACTGTAAAAAGAGACAAAGAAGGGCATTACATAATGATCAAGGGAACAATCCAACAAGAGGAGATAACACTTGTAAATATCTATGCACCCAATGTAGGTGCACCTAAATATATAAAGCAATTATTAACAGACATAAAAAGAGAAATAGACAGTAACACAATAATAGTAGGGGACTTGAACACTCCACTTACACCAATGGATAGATCATCCAAACAGAAGATCAACAAGGAAACATTGGCCTTAAATGATACACTAGAACAGATGGACCTAGTAGATATATACAGAGCATTCCATCCAAAAACCGAAGAATACACGTTCTTTTCAAATGCACATGGAATATTCTCCAGGATTGATCACATATTAGGCCATAAAACAAGTCTCCATAAATTTAAGAAGATTGAAATAATACCAAACATCTTTTCTGACCACAAGAGTATGAAACTAGAAATCAACTATAGGAAGAAAATCAGAAAAGCCACAAATACGTGGAGATTAAACAAAATGCTACTGAACAACGACTGGGTCAACGAAGAAATCAAAGAAGAAATCAAAAAATACCTAGAGACAAATGAAAATACGACATGCCAGAATTTATGGGATACAGCAAAAGCAGTTCTAAGAGGGAAGTTTATAGCGATACAGGCCTATCTCAACAAACAAGAAAAATCTCAAATAAACAATCTAACAATGCACCTAAAGGAACTGGATAAAGAAGAACAAACCAAGCCCAAAATCAGTAGAAGAAGGGAAATAATAAAAAATCAGAGCAGAAATAAATGAAATAGAGACCAAAAAAACAATAGAAAAAATTAATAAAACCAAGAGCTGGTTCTTTGAAAAGATCAACAAAATTGACAAACCCTTAGCTAGACTCACCAAGAAAAAAAGAGAGAAGGCACAAATAAGTAAAATCAGAAATGAAAGAGGAGAAATTACAACAGACACCTCAGAAATACAAAAGAATATAAGAGAATACTATGAAAAGCGATATGCCAACCAATTTGACAATCTGGAAGAAATGGATAAATTCTTAGAATCATACAACCTTCCAAAACAGGATCAAGAAGAGGTAGAGAATTTGAATAGACCAATCACCAGTAAGGAGATTGAAACAGTAATCAAAAACTTCCCCAAAACTAAAAGTCCAGGACCAGACGGCTTCCCTGGTAAATTCTACCAAACATTCAAAGAAGACTTAATATCTATCCTTCTCAAACTCTTCCAAAAAATTGAGGCGGGGGGAAGCTCCCTAACTCATTCTATGAACCCGACATTACCCTGATACCAAAACCAGACAAGGACAACACAAAAAAAGAAAATTACAGGCCAATATCACTGATGAACATCGATGCAAAAATCCTCAACAAAATACTAGCAAATTGTATACAACAATACGTTAAAAAGATTATACACCATGATCAAGTGGGATTTCTTCCAGGTACGCAGGGATGGTTTAACATTTGCAAATCAATCAACATGATACACCTCATTAATACAATGAAGAATAAAAATCACATGATCATCTCAATAGATGCAGAGAAAGCATTTGACAAGATACAGCATCCATTTATGATAAAAACTCTGAATAAAATGGGGATAGAAGGAAAGTACCTCAACATAATAAAGACCATATATGAGAAACCCACAGCTAATATCATCCTCAACGGTAAAAATCTGAAAGCTATCCCTCTAAGAACAGGAACCAGACAAGGATGCCCACTGTCACCACTCCTATTTAACATAGTACTGGAAGTCCTAGCCAGAGCAATCAGGCAAGAGAAAGAAATAAAAGGGATCCAAACTGAAAAGGAAGAAGTGAAACTGTCACTATTTGCAGATGACATGATTTTATATATAGAAAACCCTAAAGAATCCACCAGAAAACTTTTAGAAGTAATAAACAAATATGGTAAAGTTGCAGGATACAAAATCAACATACAAAAATCAGTTGCATTTCTATACACTTACAACGAAGTAGCAGAAAGAGAAATTAAGAATACCATCCCATTCACAATTGCAACAAAAAGAATAAAATACCTAGAAATAAACTTAACCAAAGAGGCGAAAGATCTGTACACTGAAAACTATAAAACACTGCTGAAAGAAATTGAAGAAGACACAAAGAAATGGAAAGATATTCCATGCTCTTGGATTGGAAGAATTAACATAGTTAAGATGTTCATACTTCCTAAAGCAATCTATAGATTTAATGCAATCCCTATCAAAGTTCCAAAAACATTTTTCACAGAAATAGAACAAAGAATCCTAAAGTTTATTTGGAACAACCAAAGACCCCAAATAAGTAAAGGAATCATGAGAAAAAAGAACAAAGCTGGAGGTATCACACTCCCTGATTTCAAAATATACTACAAAGCTATAGTAACCAAAACAGCATGGTACTGACACAAAAACAGACACACAGATCAATGGAATAGAATCGAAAGCCCAGAAATAAACCCAGACATCTATGGACAGCTAATCTTTGACAAAGGAGCCCAGAACATACAATGGGGAAAAGAAAGTCTCTTCAACAAATGGTGTTGGGAAAACTGGACAGCCACATGCAAAAAAATGAAAGTAGACCCTTACCTTACACCATACACAAAAATTAACTCCAAATGGATTAAAGACTTGAATGTAAGACCTGAAACTATGAAACTTCTAGAAGAAAACACAGGCAATACGCTCTTCGACATCGGTCTTAGCAACATATTTTCAAGCACTATGTCTGACCGCGCTCCAACAAAGAACCCTAAGTTTTTTTTAATCTATCAATTACTGAAAGAGATATGTTAAATTACTGAAAGAGATATGTTAAAATCTGCTTTGATTGTGGATTTGTCAGCACTTTGAATAAACTCAAGGTGGATAAAAGACTTTAATATAAATATAAAGATAATATAAATATAAAGAACTGTAAAATCTATGACAGTTCCTCTTTTCTTGTTTATTATGACCTTGACACTTTTGAAGACCACTGGTCAGTTATTTTGTACAATATTCCTTAAATTTTTCCGATGTTTTCTCACGATTAGATTGAAGTTATACATCTTAGGCAAAATACCATGGAACCACTGTACCTTTATTTTTCCCTTTGTAATTAATATCTTGAGGGGGGAGGTACTTTGTGCAAATATTCTGTATCTCCTCAAACATTGGATAATAAATTTTAGCATTGATTGATGATTCTTGCCTGCTTCATTCACTTCACTTCTCTGTGCCTCAGTTTTCTTGCTATAAAATGATAGGGATTAGATTAACAAGTTTCCAACATTATTTTTAGCAATAAAAATGTAATGACTATAAACTGAAACATTTCTTCATGCCACTTGATCCCCAGTGTTTTTATTTTTTGTTTTTCCTACATTTTCTATTTTGGCTTCCTTCCTGTTCTTCCTTATTTAAGTCACATACAGAGCGGATACTCATTTATCATGTAACCTTTTCTCCAGTTGAGTTCATTAAAATTAAAGAATCTTACATTTTTTAACAGCTTTAAGTATCATCCATTTGCCAGATAAGAAAACTGCAGCCAAAGGATGAAGCAATGTGTCCAAGGTTATACAACTAGAATGGGAGGGACGGATCTAGAATTTGAACACAGCATTGGGATTCAGGACCCTTCCCAGTATACCAGCTTTTCTCCTCCTGTGAGGAGGTGCCCCCACAAGGATCCAAAGTGAATTCCATGTGCACCACTTAAGCTATATTTCAAGTTAGATCATGCCAGATATATCCTTCATATTTTACGCACTATGCCATGTAACCTAACACTGGGAAAATCTCAAACAATTTATATTTGCTTAGGAAAATTAGTCATAGTTCTTCTCTTTGTTCAGATATTTCATTTGGCCCACGGACATTCACACCTTCATTGTATCCAGGGATGAGATCTTTCCAGACAGATGATTGTGCTAGTCATTTATTTATTGTCTCTGACATCCAACTCTACTGTTTTATGCTCCACTCTGATATTGTGAGGTAGGACCCTGCAAACTTCACTACAAAACTGCCTTGTCATCCGCCTTCATTTAGGTTATGCTAAAGCAAAGTTTCTCAACCTCAGCACTTCTGACATTTTGGGCTGGATAATTCTCTCTTTTTTCTCCAATTTTATTGAGATGTAATTGACATGCAGCACTGTATAAGATTAAGGTGTATAGCATAGTGATTGGATGTACATATATTGTTAAATGATTACCACAATAAGCTTAGTTAACTTCCATCATCTCATATAGGTATAAAAAAAAGAAACAGAAAAAATATTTTTTTCCTTGTGGTGAGAATTCTTAGGATCTACTGTCCTAACAATTTTCAAATATACTATACAGCAGTGTTAACCATAGTCACCATGTTGTACGTTACATCCCTAGTACTTATTTCTCTTATAACTGGAAGTTTGTACCTTTGACTAACTTCATTCAATTCTCCTCCTCCCACCCCCTGCCTCAGGTAACCACAGATCCGATCTCTTTTTCTATGAGTTTTTTTTTGTTACTGTTTATTTGTTTGTTTGTTTAGATTCCACATAATAAGTGAGATCATACAATATTTGTCTTTCTCTGTCTGACTTATCTCACTTAGCGTAATGCCCACAAGGTCCATCCATGTTGTTGCAAATGGCAAGATTTCTTTCTTTTTATGGCTGAATAATATTCATATATGTATATATATGCTTTATGTATTAACCCCCCTCAATGGACACTTAGGTTGTTTCCATGTCTTGGCTATTATAAATAATGCTGCTATGAACATGGGGGTACAGATATCTATTCAACACAGTGTTTTCATTTCCTTTGGATATATTCCCAGAAATAGAATTGCTGGATCATATCATAGTTCTATTTTTAATTTTTTGAGGAACTTCCATGTTGTTTTCCATAGTGGCTGTACCAATTTACATTGCCACCAACAGTGCACAGGGTTCCCTTTTCTCCACATCCTCTCCAGCATTTGTTATCTCTTGTCTTTTTGATGACAGCCATCCTAACAGGCAAAAGGTGATATCTCATTGTGGATTGATTTCTATTTCCCTGATAATTAGTGATGTTGAGCACCTTTTCATACACCTGTTGGCAATTCATGTGTCGTCTTCGGAAAAATGTCTATTTGGGTCCTTTGCCCGTTTTTTTAATTAGATTATTTGTTTTTTTGTTATTTAGTATGTGTTCTTTATACATTATGGATATTAACCCCTTATCAGATATATGATTTGCAAATATTTTTTTCCCTTTTGTATGTTGTCATTTCATTTTGTTAATCATTATTTTTGCTGTGCAGAAGCTTTTTAGTTTGATGTAGTCCCTCTTGTTTATTTTGAATTTTGTTGCTTGGGCTTACATGTCAAATTCAAAAAATCATTGCCAAGATCCATGTCAAGGAGCTTTTCTCCTATGTTTCCTTCTAGAGTTTTATGGTTTCCAGCCTTACATTTAAGTCTAATCCATTCTGAGCTAACTTTGTGAGTGGTGTAAGATAGTGGTCTAGTTTTCATTCTCTTACATGTCAATATCCAATTTTCCCAGCACCATCTACTGAAGAGATTGCCTTTCTCATTGAGTATTCTTGGCTCCCTTATCAAATATTAGTTGATGCATGGATTTGTTTCTGGGCTCTCAATTCTATTCCACTGGTTTATGTGTCAATTTTTATGCCAGTACCATAGTGTTTTGATCACTATATCTTTATAATATAGCTTGAAATCAGGAAGTGTGGTACCTCTTGCTTTGTTCCTTTTTCTCAGGATTGCTTTGGCTACTTGGGGTCTTTTGTGGTTCCATTTAAATTTTAGGATTGATTTTCTACTTCCATAAAAATTGTCATTGGAATTTTTGGGGATTGCATTGAATCTATAGATGGCTTTTGGTAGTATGGACATTTTAATAATATTAATTCTTCCAATCCATGAACACAAGATGCCTTCACATTTATTTTTGTCTTCTTTGATTTATCAATGTCTTATAGTTTTCAGTGTATAGATCTTTCAACTACTTGTTAAATTTTTTCTTAAATATTTTATTGTTTTTGATGCTATTGTAAATGAGACTGTTTTCTTTATTTCTTTTCCTTTTTTTTTTTTGTTTTTGTGAGGAAGGTCAGCCCTGTGCTAACATCTGCCAATCCTCCTCTTTTTTTGCTGAGGAAGACTGGCCCTGGGCTAACATCTGTGCCCATCTTCCTCCACTTTATATGGGACACTGCCACAGCATGGCTTCCCAAGCGTTGCATCGGTGCACACCTGGGATCCAAACCGGCAAACCCCGGGCTGCTGCAGTGGAGCGTGTGCACTTAACCACTTGCGCTACTGGGCCGGCCCCCTTTATTTCTTTTTCAGATAATTCATTGTTAGTGTATAGAAACACTACTGATTTTTGTATGTTAATTTTGTATCCTACAGCTTTACTGAATTCATTGATTAGATCTAACTATTTTTTGGTGGAGTCTTTATGATTTCCTTTATATAGATCAGGTCATCTGCAAATAGAGTGAATTTTACTTCTTTCTTTCCAGTTCTGATGCTTTTTATTTCTTTTTCTTGCCTGATTGGTCTGGCTAGGACTTTTAGTACTACGTTAAATAAGAGTGGTGAGAGTCAGCGTCCTTGTCTTGTTCCTGATCTTAGAGGAAAAGCTTTTAATCTTTCGCTGTTTAGTATAATGTTAACTATGGGCTTTTCGTATATGGCATTTATTATGTTCCTTCTATTCCTAATATGTTAAAAGTTTTTAATCATAAATAAAAGCTGAGTTTTGTCAAATGCTTTTTCCACATCTATTGAGCTGATTGTATGATTTTTTTCTTTCATTCTATTAATGTGATGTATCACATTTATTGATTTTCATATGTTGAACAATCCTTGCATTTCAGGGATAAATCCCACCTGATCATGGTGAATGATCCTTTTAATGTGTTGCTGAATTCAGTTTGCTAGTATTTTATTGAGAATGTTTGCATCTATATTCATCAAGGATATTGGCCTGTAGTTCTCTTTTCTTGTAGTGTCCTTTTCTCGCTTTGGTATCAGGCTAATGCTGGTCTTGTAAAATGAGTTTGGGTGTGTTCCCTCTTCTTTGATTTTTTGGAAGAGTTTCAGAGTATTGGCATTAATTCTTCTTTAAATGTTTGGTAAAATTCACCAGTGAAGCCATTTTGTCCTGGGCTTTTCTTCTTGGGGAGATTTTTGATTACTGATTCGATCTCCTTACTAGTAATTGGTCTGGTCAGATTTTCTACATCTTCCTGACTCAGTTTTGGTATGTTGTATGTTTTTAAAATGTTTTCATGTCTTCTAGGTTGTCCAGTTTTGTGGAGTATAGTCATTCATAGTAGTTTTTTGTGATCCTTTGTATTTCTGTGGTATCAATTGTAATGTCTTTTTCATTTATACGTTTTTGATTTGGATCCTCTCATTTTTTCTTGCTTAGTCTGGCTAAGTATTTGTCAATTTATCTTTTCAAGGAACCAACTCTTGGTTTTGTTAATCTTTTCTACCATTTTCCTGTTCTCAATTTCATTTGTTTCTGCTCTAATCTTTATTATTTCCTTCCTTCTGCTAACTTTGGGCTCAGTTTGTTCTTCTCTTCCTAGTTTCTTGCAGCACAGAGTTCAGTTGTTTATTTGAGATCTATCTTGTTTCTTGCTGTAGGTGTTTATCATTATGAACTTCCCTCTTAGACTGCTTTTGCTGCATCCCATAACTTTTGGTATGTTGTGTTTCCATTTTTGTTTGTCTTAAGATATATTTTTATTTCCATTTCCAGGTGATCTGGCCCAGCTTTCCAGTCAGGCAGGGCCAGGAGCTGTACTCAAGAATAGGCAGAGCTATGAATTAACTCTCCTGCCTGTGTGGAATGTGAGGGTCAGCCCCAAGCAGCTTCTCAGGTGTTCCTAATCAGGCTTCCTGGTCAGGAGGGGCCAGGAACTGCACTCAGCAGTGGGTAGGACTATGAATTAGCTCCTTTTCCTGGATGGAACATAAGGGTCAGCCCCAAGCATTCTCCCAGGTGTTCTTGATCAGGCTTCTAAGTCAGGAGGGCCAGGAACTGCACTCAGCAGTGGGTGGAACTATGAATCAGCTCCCCTGCCTGCACAGAGTGGGAACACTGACTCTAAGCTTGGGAAGGCTCTTTGTTTATGGTCTTGACTCAAGCCAACCCACTTCTTAAGTTCCCTGGCTGAACAGTGCTACTGGCTTTGCTCTGGGGACGATCAGTTCTGCCTGCCATACTCTCTACTCAAGCATTGCTCGCCTACACAGCTTCCAGATATTCCAAACAGGCTTTCTGGTTAGGTGAGGCTGGGAGCTACACTCAGCAGTGAGCCAGACTCTGACTATGCAGTTGGCTATGCAGCTACCCTCAGCAGTGGGTCTAAGACTGTGACTCAGCTCCAGGCTCCAGGGCAATAAAAACGCTTCATCCAAGGACCCAAATCAGGCAGACCTGCACCCCACCAAGTTCTCTGGTCATACTGCTCCACCATCTTGGCTCTTCAGATGAAGAAAGCTGCTGGTTGGGACTACTACTTGGGCATTTCAGGTAAGAACTCAGTCTGCCAAGATCTGAGTGCTGGTTGTTTCAAGCCCCTTCCCTCTTCTCCACAATCAGATTCCCAGTGGTCAAGCCCCACAGATTCCCTGGGATGTTTTTCTTCATTCAACAGACATTTATTGAGTATCTATGAATAGACAGGCACTGCACTAGGCCTTAAGAATAAAAGGTAAGCAATATGCAGTCCCTGTCATCTGGGCAATAAAGAAAAGACCTATCAAGAGCCATCTGTAGATGGATCAAGTACCTGCAAATTGTCTTTTAATTCAGTGCCTCAATTGGGAACCCACAGATCAGTGTCAAGAGGTGCACTGTATTGTCTTTCTCTTTAGCAGTTTTAATTGTTTGTAGCGCATGTCCTATTTCTTTAGTTTGGCTTTTAAATTGAAAATATACTCATCCTGACACATGCACTTTTATCCCTACCAAAAATGCAAGTAATTAAAATATTTTATAGTTGCCAAAGCATCAGCAAAAGTAAAAAGAGGTTAGAAAATATGTGTACTTTGTTCTAACATCTTTGTTACATCTTGGGGAAATAAGCCAGATTTATTTAGAGAAATGGATGAAAAGTGAGGGTAAGATAGCAGCTAGGAACTAGTCATAATAAATGTTTAAAATTTCACAAAATACTTCAAGATTGATTTGAGACTTCATATGTTGAGTAATGGAAAATTTGAAAACTTTTTTTAAGTCTCCTGGTTTTAAAAGAATGAGTATTTGAAGTAGAATTCAAAATTTTCTCGTCTGCATGAATATGTCTGGTGAGACAAGGAAAGGACCTTATTTAGTCCCTGTCTTAAATTCTGATCTTGTTTATTTTGAGACAAATAACAAATGGCCTCTCCTTTCTTTTCTTCTGTGATGGAGTGGCCCTGCCAGTGCCTGATGTAGGACCCTTGCTAGGAAGTGCCAGCAGCCCAAGTCAAGCTAACAAAAGCAAAAAGGGGAATGTATTATAAGGATGTTGGGGGATCTCACCAATACACTGGGTTTCAGGAATATTGAAACCAGGGTCTTGAATTGCAGCAGGACCCAATATTTTCTCTCTTTTCTGCACATCTATGTCATTTTTTTTTCTCTCCTTGTAGATCAGCTTTCTAACAAAAACTTCCAAGTTTTATAGGGTCCAGCTTCAGCCACCAGAGAGAAACTGATATAATATGTTCTGTTCCTAAGTCCAAAACTATGAGGGAAAAATCTCAGGTTTTAACCCATTTTGTGACCCATCAAATGTCACCTGGAGATAGGGTCATTTGCAAATAGTTATAGAGCTCAATTAACGAGATAGTTGGTAATTATGCCTAGGGACATCAGGAAGTGGTAACGGAGGTACATTTCACCTGAGCATTTAGGGATGAGCAGGGGTTTGCAGAAAGAAAGTCATACCATGCATACCTGACTGAAAGAACCACCTCTGCGAAAGTGCCGAGGCCTAAAGAGGTCTAGAGTATTGGCAGAGTTCAGTTTTCAGTGTGACTGGACCATAGGAGGCCTGCTACACAGAGCAGGAGATTAAGCTGCAGAGGTGGAGCTTGTTTTCAAAAGGCTATACATGCTGTCAGGATCCCCGTATGCTGTACTACAGAGATTAGACGCAATCATACAAACAACAGGAAGATGAAAGAGGTCTCAGGTAAGAGGCTATCCCAACAGTCTCCAGATTCTAGTTTAAGACAATGGTTCTTAATTGGGGACAGTTTTATCCCCTGAGAGAACATTTGGCAATATCTGGGGACATTTTTTATTACAGTCTCGGGGAGTGCCGCTGGCATCCAGTGGGTAGAAGCCAGGGATGCTGCTAAACATTCAAATGCATAGGACAGCCCTCCACAACAAAGAATTATCCAGTCCAAAATGTCATTAGTGCTGAGGTTGAGAAACCCTGGTCTGAGATCATGGCTGTGGGGACTATAAGGCTTTTGTAGAGATGCTTCAAAAGTGGGTTGCATGTGGGAGTAAGATAATGAGAAGGATCCACAGTGACTCTGTTGTAGCTGTCTCAGGAGCTTGGATAGTCATTGATGCCATTAACTGAGAACAAGTGAACAGGGTTTTGTGGAGATGATAATGAGGTATTCTGTTAGGTTCCTGTCCCATTGCTATGATGCTCCTGCCAGCAAAGTGAAGATGGATAATCAGCCAAAGGGGAAATTGGATGCTATCTGATTGCATATTATCTCTTGCTACAGTAATATAGAGAAACAGAAACTCTGTTAGTTCTTCAGCCTCTACATCAGTATAATAGTAGTGAAAGAAGCCCACAAAATATTGGTCGTTATATGGCTAAATGAAATACTCTTATATGTTCCATTCAGGGAAATGATATTTAATACCACTAATATATATTGAAATGAATAGTGCTTCTGCTCATCTGGTTATTATTCCTTGGTTCTCAGACACTTTGAATAAAAGTATACCAAGCAGGAATTGGAAATTGTTTTATTAACATGCTACCATACCCTTTATAATATTCATACATATTACTTCTTCCAATTGATTAGTGAAATATATTTAGATGTTGACAAAGACTCTCTCCTTGACTAAACTTTAGTGAGGCTCCTCTAAGCACTCGAGGCCTCGACCTTGGTGTCCATCCTTGTCAGACCTGCATCACCCAGTCGTAGCAAGAATCTTCCTAAGTCAATTTAGAGAGAACCCCCGTTGTCGATATCTGATCACCCTCAATATCTGATCAAATTCCTCATCCCCTCCCCTTGGTATCTGGTCACCCTGGTCTGCCTTCGGCAAGAATCCTTTTAGGCCTGTTTAACCAGAATCCCTCTCTACCACTGACGTTTCCTCTTAATTTTCCATCCACTGATGCCCACCCTACTCCTTGGTTATAAATCTCCACTTGTCCATGCTGTATTTGGAACTGAGCCCAGTTCTATGCTGAGGCCTCTTTTCCCCTACTGCAATAGATCCTGAATAAAATCTGTATTTACTGCTTTAACTACCGTCCAGCTATGGTTTTCTTTAACAATATCATCCTAAAGTATGACATTAAACAATCTCAACAAATCCAGATAAATACTACCAGGTACCATTACTACGCTAAGTGGTTATATCAGTTAGGGACTAACCAGGAAGCAGAGCCACTTGAACATTTAAAACAGATTTAATTTAATGCAAGGAATTGATTACATGGGTGATAGAAGAGCTGAGAAGCCACACAGGGCACTCTGAGGCAAGACAGAGATTGCTAAAGCAGGAACCTAGGATTACTAATCCTAGGCCAGAGGGACAGAGAGGAGGTGGAATTACCAAATCCCAGGGGCCAGGGTCTCATGACAGAAGCTGACACCATAGTGCACTTGACCAGCAGGAACCCGGGGCCATGAAGGAGACACACTGCTGCCAGATACATCCCCCAAGGTAGAGAAGACAGTGGTGGGGAAATACCTTGACTTCTCCCTCTCCCACACCTCTAATCCCCAACCAGTGTCACCCATTGTCTGACTCCAGCTGGAAGCTGGGAATCTGGGAAATGCAGTCTGCGGGGGTCAACCCACTTGCAACGTAGAGCAGAGCAGGGGAAAGGCAAGGAACGGATCTGAGGCTAGCAACACTAAAGCCTGGCAGAGTGGTTCATTCAGTATTTATTTAATTTGTGCAACACTCAGCTATTATTACTCACTTTTACAGATGAGGAAATTTAAGCTCATTAAATGACTTTCCCAAAGTCACAGGCCCATAAGGGGCAGGTGTGGAAATTTTACCAGATCTCTCCTGATCCAAAGCTCCTGCCGCTTTCTCAGCAGAGGCTTGAACATCGCCGCTGGGCTTTCCATACTGCAAATCTTGAAGAACAGTTCCAAGAAGGGACTGATAGCCTCCTGGGAAGCAAAATAGGGAGAGTGTCTAAATCACAGAGAGGGCCGGCCCTGTGGCTTGGTGATTAAGTGCGCGCGCTGCGATGCTGGTGGCCCGGGTTCGGATCCCGGGTGCGCATCGAGGCACCACTTCTCCGTTCATCCTGGGGCCGAGTCCCACATGCAGCAACTAGAAGGATGTGCAGCTACGACATACGGCTACCCACTGGGGCTTTGGGGGGAAAAAATAAAATAAATAAAATCTTTAAATCACAGAGAGACTCTCCTGTAATGCAAGGCTACAGGACCTAAGAACCCAGCTGCAGACCGTGAACCTTTTTATTGAACAAAACAAAGATTCTGGACTAACTGCTTACATAAATCATTATTGTTCTGCTTAATGGGGCTGCCATAAACCTAATAACCCAAAGGATTTGAAAGCATTTTAATGAAAAATACACTGGCATTTTAGAGGAAAGCAATTTGGCCCAGGGGGACAGAGTTTGGATACAGGGAGATTTATCCTTGGTAGTCAACAATAAGCTTTGTTACCTGGGCGATGTAACACATTAGTACAAATGAGTTTATGTGATAAGTTGCTGCCAGCAAAGAGCAGAACTTGAAGACAAGTAGAAGGGCACAGGTGAAGTGGTTTTTATGGAGGAGGATGAGAGGTAAGGAGGGAGGAGTGAAGATGAGCTGTCTCGCAGAGAGATAAAGGCTACCTCGAGAATAATGGAATTGCCACGGAAGTTTAATTGTGTTTGTTGTTGTTACTAGTTTGTTTAGCAGATTTCTTATGTACTTATTAAAACTGTGTTGCATGATCCTCTGGTTGTCAGTCCATATTAGAAACCTACCTTTTATGAGTTTATAAGGTTAACTAATGTGGAAAATTCTTCTTCTTGGATGCTTCTAGAACAGGTGTCTGCATATTCTGATCTCCATAGCCCAATGGGTTAGTAAAGTCTCAGATAAGTCCATTTCCAGCGGAGCCAAGTGACAGTTTTTAAAATTCATGATTTATAATTTTTTGTACTCTTTGTGCTTGTGTTAACTTTGGACTTTTTATTGTTTGCTTTTTTGTGTTGTGAAGACAAGCTAGGCTCAAAATTCTCCCATGGGCTTTCTTTGGCCCCCTGTAATCTAGTATCAGACCTAATCCTCACTGCGCTGCTGAGCCACTGGAGAAACTTCTCCTTTGGTCACAGTGATTGCAAAGAGATGGACAAATGAACCAAGTCAAGCCCATCTGAGGCCATTGCTGGGATTTTTCCAATTTAAGGTAATCATGAAGCTGTTAGGATGTAATACTGTAAACTGTTGCCAGTCGCATTACAGCAGACGGAGAAGTCCAATGAGCATCAGGAGAGAATGAAGCTGATACACTAGGAAGGAGAGGACCAAGAGAGTGGATGTGTCAATGTGTTTCAGTTCCGGTTCAAACTCCCAGGTCCCAGACAGTCCCTGGTTCACACAGCTCAAACTCTTCCAACAAGTGCTTCTGTCACTTACAACCGAAGTTCTTGCTTAATATAGTTTGTAATGTAGGTATGATGCCGGCCCTAATATCAGTACCCCTGCATGGAACCCAGCATATATGGGGTTAAAAACAAAAAAGCACTCATTCCCTTTCCCAGCTCCTCTAAGTTACGTGCACATGTAGATATTGGTTGTTTTAAAGCTTTGTATCCCTGAACTTCACAAGGCAAACAGAAGTTACAAATTGTTAAAAGCCCAGGTAGCCTCACTCTGAAGTTCTAGCTAATTACCAATTCTTGATGTTTGTTACAGGGAAACTGATATCCAGAAAATATCAAAAAGCTAAAGCTTCCCCTTGGCTTCCTGGCACCAAAATCCACCATTCATCATGGAGGCAGATAACTGAAGACACCTGTGGATTCCCTCATCTCACCCTCCTGCTCCCTGCCAGCAGCCTCACAGAGCCAAATGCAGGCTGCTGGGAAAGCACTGACCAGCAATGCCACAGGCTCCCCCTCCCTACAAGCAGCTGCATTCCTCACCACCTTTTAAACCCCTTGCCTCCCATCGTTCAGGGAGACGGGATAAATTTGAGGGTTCACTCTCTCATCTCCTGGCTGTCGTCACCTGAAATAAAAACTCTTTCCTTGCCATAAGCAAGGCTTTCCAGTTTTATTTGGCCCCTCTTGTGTGAAGGGTAAAGAATCTGTGTATGTGTCCTGTGTGGGAGATCAAAATTAGCCACCCTGAAGTATATCTCTTTACCTTGATTATTTTCTCTGATGGACATTTGACCTCCCCCAAACTGCCTAAGAATTTAACATAGAAGACCTGTTTCAAGAAGGAGCCCATACCGTATGATGGCTGTAATATAATGTAAAATAGATGCTACAATAGGAAAGGCACCAAGCCCCTCTTATCAAAAATTCTGTCTCTCCACGGCCACATTCTCTAGGTGGCCCTGAAAAGAGTTGCCAGACAAACATTTACATTTATAAGGGAAATCTCCATTTGTAATGGTATCTCCCTCTCTGTACTGGGAAGAGGGGGGATGACCTCATCTCTAGAAATTTATCAATGTGGAAGATGAGGCCTTAAATCTGCATAATAACCTTACTCTTGTTTACTGTACTTTTCCTGTAATCTCCCATAACTGTCTCCCCCCACCCTCAGCATCCTCCTTTGTCCTTAGCTGAAGATGGTATTTAAGATGAGAATCTCTATCATTTTGTCGAGGAAACTCAGTTTCCCTGGTTTCTTCCATGTATACATGTGATTAAACTTGGTATTATTTTCTCCTGCTAACCTGTTTTTTAATTATTTGGCCAGCCAGAAGAACCTTAAGAGAAAGGGCAGAGGGGGATTCTCCCTCTTCCCCAACACTGGTAACAATACCTCATGGCCTTTTAACATCTCCACAGTATCTCCCATCTGCTATTCCTTTCTCTCTCTTTGCCTCTTCTCAGTAACAATGCACAAAAAATTTTAAATCCTTTTTTTCCCATACATAGAAATTTACTAATCATCATCTGTTACCTATAGTCTCTTTTTCAACTGTAGCCCAAATATCTTAGTAAAAGAATTTCCTAACAAAGTTCTCAAAGTCTGATGCCAACTAAAATTTTACCATATTCTATAACATTTTTTGCTTATTTCTTTTGTCTTTTTAAAAGTATATATATGTTTAGATATTTGAGATAGTAAAATTATATCTAATTTTATATTCTGCCTTCTTCACCTCACTTTAGTCCATAGGTATTTTCCCATGTGAATAAAAACTCTTTAAAACCATGATATTTAAGGTCTTCATAGTATTTTATTATATGAATATATGATAACTTACTTATAATTCCCTGAATTTTGAGTATTTAGATTTTCAGTTTTCACTATTGTAAATAACAATGCAATGAACATCTTTATGAATAAATGTTTGTATTTTTGATTCATCTTCTGGAATTGTTTCCAAGAAATGAAATTATAGAGTTAGAGGGTATGAAAAATATTAAGGCTCTTAACCAAATCACTAAACTGTGTCTTCAGAAAGATTGTGTAGGTTTAAAATCTCTCTGGCAGCATATGAAGAAGCGTTTGCTTCACTCCATCCTTGTTATCCAGTGCTTGTTTCAGTTCACCTTGTATAAAAAACTGCTTATTTCACTCCACCCTTGTTACCTATGAAACTTTAAGCGTGGTTACCACGCTTAAAGATTTTCTAACTGATAAGTGAAAAATGATTCATCATTAAATTTCTTTAATTGTCTGAGAGGCTGAGAAATTTTTATACAAGTTTCAGCCTTTTCTTCTTTTGTAAATGGTCTGTTCATGTCCTTTGCCACTTAAGTAATAAAAAACAAAGTCTCCCGTTCCACCTCTCCCTCCATCAGAGACAAACTCTTTTAGTGTTTCTGTTTGAATTTGTTCTGCTGGTTTTAACCATAACTGGGTAACATGCTCAAACTGCCATTTCTTGTTTTATCAAATTTAGACAATATGTATCAGCTCCTGGGTATGAAAAAAGGATTTGACTCACAGTTTATAACTTAGTTTGGTTCCCACTAAAAAGAGACCCTGAGACAAGGACTTAGGTACAAGCAGTTTATTTGGGAAGGCAATGCTGGGAAACACAGCAAAGGAGTGAGGAAGTGTAACACAGAAGGGAGAAAAGCAACGAATGGTGGATTAATGAGCGAGTTACCTCTGTGGGCAACTGGGCTCAGTATCTCTGGGGACCCTCTAAAAAGGGGCAACCAACTCAAATTCTCAGTGAGAGTTTGTCTCACTGAGAGCAAACTCTCATCCTCATTGGTTGAGGGCTATTCCTGGGCCATCTTCCCAGCACTTCTGGCCTGTTTAACTTGCAGGCCAAGCCCATTTGAGCAGAGAGAGAGACACAGGAGGCCGTCAGGACAGTGTGTGCAGGAACTGGCTGTGGTGGCCTCTGGGGTAGACTGTGGGGATACGGGTAGGCACCAACAGCATCTGTGACACTCTTCCTCCCAAAGTGTGATATTCATGTTTCTATTATATATATATATTTGTGTGTATGTGTGAGGAAGATTAGCCCTGAGCTAACATCTGTTGCCAATACTCCTCTTTTTTTTTTTGCTAAGGAAGATTGGCCCTGAGCTAACATCTGTGTCCATCTTCCTCTATTTTGTATATGTGATGCCACTGTAGCATGGCTTGATGAGGGGTGCGTAGGTCCACACCCGGGATCCAAACCCGTGAATCCCGGGCCACCAAAGCGGAGCACGCAAACTTAACTGCTACGCCACCGGGCCAGCCCCTCGTGTTTCTATTATTTTTTTAATTGTTCTGTTGGTTACTTTGATAATTTAACATAGCATACTCCAGATACTTTTGACATTATCTCTTATTGACTCCCCGCTTTGTGAGATAAAAAGATTAGCACCCATGCTCTTTCTTAGCTTTTCCTCTCCCCTTCTATATGTCACCCTCTTTCAGCAACACCTTAACAAGGTTGTTAAAATTCACATTATTTCTGACAACCATAACCAAGCCTTCTTTGTTTTGTCTTTATGGTGATTCTAAAAATTGAGACCCAAAAAATAACATTTCCATATTTATGATTATATAAGCATTGTTTATTAAAATCCCAAGTAATTTGTTTGGATTGCATTTCCACCTCTGTGATCACATTAGCTTGACCTAATGCCACTGGAAGAGGAAATTAAATTTAACATGCTTAATTTCACACCATGTGTCACTCAGCATCACATTTGAGCCATGACTCTCTTCTCTGGTTTTTTATTTTGTTTAGGAATTCTATTCATAATTTTTTCCCTTGCACTATTTGCATTTAGCATACTCTGAGTTTTTTCTAAGCTCAAACATTGATTTTTATTCTAGATAGCTCTCCCTCTCAGAACCCTCTGTCCTTTTCTTCCTAACTGGACTGGTTGCTCTTTAACTCTACTACACAACTGCCCTCATGAGACCCTTTATTATCACTTTATTTGTTTGGGCTCACTGTTTTTCATATTTCATATGCTTCCTTCTCTTGGTTTATTCTCTCTTTTTGCTGGACTATATCCTTTCTAAGAAAATATTCAACTTTCTGAAAACTTACATGCAAGAAAATATATATGTTCTGCCCTCACACTAAATTGATAATTTGGATACAAAGTTCTAGACTGAAAATACTTTATGACAGAATTTTGAATTTATTGTGCCATTATTTTCTACTTTCTAGTACAGTTGGAAAAAAAATATGATGTCAGTATGACTCTTAATTCCTCGTGATTTGGTTTTTTGTCTTTGAAGTTTTTAGGATCATCAGTTAATCTTGGTGTTGTGAACTTTCATGACACTGTCTAGGTGAGGGTCTGTCTACACTTATTTCCTGGATCCAAAAGGATCCATCCTTTTGGCCTGAAGACTGTTTCTTCTTCAGTTCCGGGAAATTCTCTTCTATAATTGTGTTGCTGAAAAAGCCAGGATCTTGGCACCGTAGCCAAATCAATGAACACAATGACAAGGGACTGAGGAAAACAAAGAGTAATTTTTTTAATTTTGCTAGCAAAATGAGGATGTGAGAGGCCAGCACCTCAAAACCCACTGTCCTCCTGAAGTGCTAATAGCTAGGGTTTATAAAGGGAAATCCATGGGAAAGAATATGTTGTACAAGGTTTTAGATAGGGGAGGGAGAGCTGTGGCTTTGTAGGTCGGCGCCTTCCCATCAGCCTGCGTTTGGCCTTGTGAGGCTGTTTGCAGGGAGTAGGATGGTGAGATAGGGGAAACCACAGGTGGGTGTCCTTGGCTGTCTGTCTCCATGACGAATGGTGGATTTCGGCACCAGTAAGCCAAAGAATTGGGGTCTGGGAAGTCTCATTTTCTTGATATTTTCCGGATATCGGTTTCCCTGTAGCAAAACTTCAAGGGACCTGTAACTAGCCAAACTCCAGCGTGAGCCCCAGCATGAGGCCACCTGGGCTTTAACAATCTGTAACTTCCATTTGCATTGTGAAATTCAGGGATACAAAAGTTCAAAAAACAGATATTTACATGCGAATGTAACTTAGAGAAGCAGGGAAAGGAGATGAGTGCTTTTGGTTTTAACCCCATATGTGCCGGGTTTAACGTAGGGGAACTGATATCAGGGCCAGCATCAATTTTTCAGTGAATCCCCATCACAACTGCTGCCACCACAAGTTATCCATTTCTGTTTGAAACAAATGGGCAGATTGCCACGATAGATATTCTGTAATATTAAGTATCTTGGTCTCTTTTCTGACCAGGTCTCACTAGCATAAAAAATTTTGACGGAGAACTCTAGGAAACTGACTCTATGTCAGTTAGTATAATCTGCTTCATTGGGAGCCAACAGAGAGGCAGTTGTGAGGCTACAAAACTGCCCAGATTCTAGAATGAGAAATACTTTTCTTAGAAGCTCCAAAATTTTCACCAGAAGGCTTAATTGTCTCCAGACAATCAGTTCTGTTTTTTTTCTTTTCCCCTAAAAAAAGGCAACAAATGTTTTGCCTCGGAAGATGCTATCTGCTTCTGCTCCATGAGCAGGGTAGAGAAGAATAAGGAAGCCTACAGGTACAGTTGGCCCCTATAGAGACATTTAATTAATTCCTCTGATTTCAGCCTCATTCACTTTCCCAGCTGAGTGAATCTGAGCCCAAAGCCTCAGTGCGGTTCTATTTTGGTAAACTGGCTCCTATATCTTCAGTAGCCCCCTCATAGTGTCTTATAGTTATTGTTTTCTTTACCTGTTTCATCATCAACCACTTCCAATTTCTTGTGTGTGTGTGTGTGTGTGTGTGTGTGTGTGTGTGAGGAAGATCAGCCCTGAGCTAACATCCATGCTAATCCTCCTCTTTTTTTTTTTGGTGAGGAAGACGGGCTCTCAGCTAACATCTATTGCCAATCTTCCTCCTATTTTTTTCCCCAAAGCCCCAGTAGATAGTTGTATGTCATAGCTGCACATCCTTCTAGTTGCTGTATGTGGGACGCGGCCTCAGCATGGCTGGAGAAGCCGTGCTTGGGTGCGCACCTGGGATCCAAACCCGGGTCGCCAGTAGCAGAGCGCGTGCACTTAACCACTAAGCCACGGGGCCGGCCCTACCACTTCCAATTTCTATCTTTCAGAAATTGTTTTGAAATGTGCTTAATCTGCTATCTTCCTATTTATTTGAGGGTGATCTTTAGGTTTTTATTATCCATTTGTATAAGCATTTCATATATGACTTTTTGTCATAATTGTAGCAAATATTTTTACCAGTATCATATTTTTTATTTTTTTGTTTATACTTTGTCTTATTTCAAACAGGATTTAAGACAGAGATTGCTTCCAAGATATACATATATATCTTGGATAAATATATATATGTGTTTGGATAACAAAAATAAATAACAAAATAAAAATACTTTTAAAAGCTTCAATCTATAATATTGAAATAAGAATCCATATACTCTAGACAGCAGGCTGTAGCCAGCTGCAGTATGTAAATTAACCTCCTCTCCACCCCCCACATCTTTAGATGTCCACATCCTAATCCCCAGAACCTGTGGATATGTTACACTATGAGGCAAAGATACACATGGTTGCAGATGGAAATGAGGTTACTAATCAGCTGACTTTAAAATAGGGAGATTATCCTGGATTATCTGGGTGGACCCAATGTAATCAAAAGAGTCCCTAAAAGTGGAAGAGGGAGGCAGAAGAAGAGTCGGCGTGAGAGTAATGCAGCATGAGAAAAATTGGAGCACCACTGCCAGCTTAGAAGATGGAAAACCGCCATGAGCCAAGGACAGCAGGCAGCCTCCAGAAGCTGGAAAAGTCAAGGAAACAAGTTTTCCCCTACACCTTGATTTTAGCTCAGTGAGACCTATCTGGGACTTCTAACTTCTAGAACTGTTAAGATAAATTTGTGATGTTTTAAGCCACCAAATTTGTGATAATTAGTTACTTTAGTAATTTGTTGTATTAGCATACTAATATACAACAATAATGTACAAAATTAAAGACACTCTCTAGGATTCCTACTGCAATTAAGATTCTGGAGTCCAGAATGGGCAAACCCAGCTTGGCAGTACTATTTAGAGAGTGCTATCATTTAGCACATTACTTCCATCTGGGTGAAAGCAGAATAATAATATCAATATATAACAGTTTTTATTTTTTTTTCAATGTGCTTTTAAATACAATTCTTGGAGAAAATTAGGGAGTGACGATTGCCAAAAGCTTCTTTTCGAACAACCTAAAATGCTTATGCCAATGCTGAATTCTCTTATTTATTAAAAGCAACATTTCCAACTCAACCCATTATATTTGACGTCTGATGATCATGAATTGACTGTAGTTTCTAATTTCACATCAGTTTGAAAAGTTGGCGTTACTTGCCTTCAGACTGCTGTCAGACCCAGGATCAATATCTGTTAACACCAAAGTGCGAACATTTGCTAAGGGACTGATGGCTGCAATACTCCTTTCACTCTCCACAACGAGTCAATTCCTATGAATCATCATTCCAGAGTCCCACCAGGAATGCAGTGTAAACCACGAGTTAAATCCCTACCAGAGAAGTATACTCATCTCAAAAATCTGTCATTTCAACTGGCTCGACATCGACCAGACTTGGCAAATAGGTCAATAGGCTTTCCTGCTTTGTAATGAGTCACCAACACCAGGTAGATCAGGGAGCTTAGCCGGCTGCTATATTTGTAAAATAAGATCTTTGGGTAAGTAAACAAGTACTTTTAGCCCAGGACTCAACACAGGTTGAAAATATACCTTAAGAACTAAAACACATCAAGGCAGGTTTTTAAAAAAAGAGCCAAAACTTGGAGAAAAGAGAGTCAAAAAAACTATGAAAGATGCATTGCCTAAAGGAAGGTTGTCCAGAAACATTTGGATAACAGGGTTTTTTCTCATTGTACCAAACTATAATAATCCTTTTAGGCCTAATAAGGAATTATCATACAGCTGGGATCAGTCACTCGTCAGATCACTGGAGAAACCATTAAAAAGTATGCATTTGGAAAGAATTCAAAAGCAGAGCTACGGAAAACACAGTGGAAATTATCTAGACCCCACTCCACCAAGCATGGGGTGGAATCATGAGTTTCTAAAATCATAAGCCAAAATTTCCCATGGATTTGAATATTTTTAACTACTCACTTTCCCAAAGCCTCTGTTTCTAAAGATACTGAATACTGACAACTACAAGAAAAGTTAACCAAGCAGCAAAAGAAAAGCAATAATTGAGAAATACAATTGTGCCCAAAACTCCATCTCCTTAAAATCCTAGACTCTTGGGACGTATATGAATTAAAACATCACGACCACCAAAATCATCAAAAAGTATGTGGACAAGTCACTACGTGTGTGTGCAAAGCAGATTTAAAAAGTGGCTAAAAGCTCACTAGAGTCCATATTGCCTGGTTCAAATCCTGCCACTTTACTGACTGTATAACTAATGTGTAACTAAGGCAGGTTACTTAACTTCTGTGTCCCCGTTGCCTCTTCTGTAAAATAATAATAGAATTGTTATAAGAGACGAGTTAATATGTAAAGTACTAGAACAGTAGCTGGTATATAGTAGGTGCTATTTAGGTATTAGTTGTAATTGTTATTACCTTTAAGAAATAGAATTTTGAAATGCCTGTGGCTCCTATGCACTTTAAGGAAAGATTTCAGCCTGTCATTTAGAAAAATATGTAAATTTAAGATAGCATTATTAGTCTATCTTCTATTTCAAGATCCCAAGTGTTTTTGTTTTTGAAAGGAGACTTCTCTCTGTCCTTAACTTGCAGAAAAATTTTTAAAGAAATTTAAAAGGTTGGACCTTTAACACAGGATGTCCCAAATTAAAGACAGTGTATTCCTTCTACAATTTGCTCCTAATCCTGAATGTACGATAAAAGAGAAATTTGTACTATTTCTTCCTCTTTTATCCTTGTCCTCTATGTTGTCTACCTGTTCTCTCTTCTTGAGTGGCACTGTCACTACTCCAGCTCAGTTTCTCATGCGCTCTTGCAATGACGGTTATAACGGTCCTCTTACTAGTCTCATGCCTCCAGTTTCTCCGATGTCGACATACTTTTACAGACGAACCCTTTTAAGCACCACTTTAATCTCACTAATCCCTAGCCCCAAACTTCCCATAGTTCTCTATCATTTTCAAAATAAACTCCAAGATCTTTAACCTAACATTGAGGGCTTTACCCAATCTGGCCTCAACATTATGTTCCAACCTTATTTCTCCCTGCTCCTCTCTCATAAAGTCAATACTCTATCACAGTAATTCTCAACTGGGGACGATTTTGCTCCCCAGGGGACATTCAGCAATGTCTGAAGACATTTGGTTGTCACAACTGGGAAAGCACGCTACTGGTATCTAGTGGGTGGAGGTCAGGGATGCTGCTAAAGATCCTACAATGCACAGAACAACTCTGCACAACAAAGAATTATCCAGCCCAAAATATCAATAGTGCTGAGGCTGAGAAACCCTGCTTTAGCCAAACTAAGCTAATAGCTGTTTCACACACCTGCTTTAATTTCCTGCTTCTATGCTTCTTTTTTCCAGTGATGCCCCTTTTCTGTGAAATTGATCTATTCTTCAACACTACCTTATCATTTATTCATCAAACATTTATTGAACATCTACTATATGGCAGTCCCTGTAGATACAAAGATGAACAAGATACTCCCTGCCCTAAAGCAGCTCATAGTGCCTGAAACCCTCTCTTCTTGTGTATGCACACCCAAATAGTACTTATTTTTCAAGATTTATATAGAATAACAATAATAATAACTATCATTTATTGAGTGCTTATTATGTGCCAAACACTGTTCCATGTACGAACGCATTTAATTCTAATAATAATCCTATGTGGTAGGTACAACTATTACCCCCCTTTCACAGATGAGGAGACAGGCAAAGAGAGTCTAAAAACTCACCCAATCTTATGGTTAGTAAATGGCAGACCCGGGATTTGAATCTAAACAGCCTGGTTGCAGTAGTCAGGTCAACCACTATGTCACAGTCTACTGCCGCTGTCACTAACCAGCAACTGTCTAGCCACCTCATCCTGCCTCCCCTCATCCCTGACATTTTCAGAATTAAGCTTTCTGCCTTTGACAGCTGCCCCTGGGAGACCCAGCTAAATAGTCTACCTTACTCGCACATAGCAGCACCCACCCTGCAGCTGCCCTCAGATGTAGTGCTTCATGGTCAGATACTGTGGTTGTCCTTGGAGAATCTCTGACTTCTGATCTCCTCTGCTCTCTTTAGTCCTACCACTGGTGCCTACAGGCCTGAAGAGAACCCATCTCTGTACCTCTCAGGCATCAGGAACTCAGACCAGGGTCCTTGCCCCCTTTCCTCGCTGGTGCCCCACCACCAAACCATTTGTCTACACTGCCCTTACCCTGCTCCAGTGGCACTGGACAGGTGGAAAAGCCTGCTGGCTAAGTAGACATCCAACTGGGAAAGAAATGCTGTTGCCCCTTTTTGACACCCCCAAACTTTATAAGAAACTCCCAGCATCTCTTTGGGGAGGAAAAGTAGTCAGGCACTCCCTCTGTCTCCCTTCTCCAAAATAATTCTCTCTCCATCTCAGCCCTATAAGTTGCCGGAAGGCAGCAGGAGTGTGAATGGTGGTAACACAGGTTCTGCTGAACGCTGGCCTCTCAGGAGCCCTGCTACCTCCCAGCAGCTGGTTCTGCAAGCCTAGGAAGCAGGGTGCTTAGCAACCTTTGTTTTCTTCCTGTGAGCTTTAGAAGTCAATTACAGAGGAAATCTCATTTAACACCCACTATCATGCTGTTACTCATCTATCAGTTGTGTATTCTTTAAGACATTAGAAAGTCTTTTGAGGAAACTAGCATGTATTGAAATTAGGCACTCTACGTAACATACAACCCTCACAACCACTCTATGGGGAATGTATTATTGTCCCCATTTTACAGAGTAGGTATTGGGGAAAATTTGACTCCCTAAATCATGTTCATTCTACTAAACAAAACTCCTTGAAGATCTGTGTTTACATTTTGATCATCCTCATCACGTAGCAAAGTCACACAGAAACGTATAGTTGCTACACAAGAAATACTTGATCAATGAACTAATGTACTTGAAGCCTGCTCAAACTTAGGAACTAGCACTCTCTTTGGAGAATATTTATTTTCCCACATATAATAGCTAAAATGCTAAACACGGCTCAGTTCGAGCATTATCACACATATAGAGAGCTATAGATATCTTCATAATTATTCACAACAAAAATCACCTGAAGGCAGTTTCGTCCACACATAGTGGAGTAATGTAAATAAAGCTGACTAGGTAATTACGAGATCAGGCCCTTCTGATCCCCAACCTCCTCTTTCAAACAGCTTTTCTCTGTAATTTGCTCAGATGTCAAGCATCTCTCCTTATCTAAGACCTTAACTTTCAGTTACAGAAGTATTAGTTTTTTACAGTGGTAGTGGCATGTGATAAAATGGAATTGTCTTTGTTAACAGAGGTATAAACCGGTAAGTCTTGTCCTTTATGTATTAAGGAGATGATCTTAATATACCAGCAGTCAAATGCATTCTCTTAATTTTTCTATTAGTGCTGATAGATTTTTCTATTAGATATTAGCTCTTTCCTGGCAAGTGTATAGCAGATGAATGCCTGCGTTAAGGGAGGAAACTTTGCTGAGGCAGTGGCTGACAGAGACAGAGACAAAGACAGACAGACACAGACAGAGAGACAGAAGGAGAGACAGAGAGAAAGACAGAGGCAGAGAGAGAGAGACAGAGAGACAGGAAGGAGGAAGGAAGGTAGAGAGAGGGAGGGAGGAAAAGAAAGAGAAAGAAAATTGGGAGTTCTAGATCACGAGAAACTCTAGTACATGGGCATTCTCACTAATGCTTTCCCCTTGTCCAAAGGGCCTTAACAGGCTGATATCTTTATAAATAATTTTTAATACTTTTAGACCCACTGCGATGGTTTTCAGCTAGACTCTGGACATGTAAGCAATGTTTTCATTATTGATCTAAATCATTCATTACTGAAAATGTATAAATGAGAAACAAAATAAATGGAGATGTAATTTTTAAACTGTAACATGTTCAGGAAACGTTTACATATCAATTTTGCTGTCAGGATAAGACCACTTAGATGGCACATGCATTTGGGGATCTTGAAGTCAGTAGATACATTTTGTTTCTAGGACAAGAGTTAAACACTTGTAATTTTGGAGACTCCACCCCTAAACTAGAAATGTAGTGTTCTTTGTGGTTTTCATAGACTGTGCATGTTATCAAGAACAAAAATACTGAGAGTTTTAAGTCATTTCTTATAGATTCATAGTTTTAGATAAAATATAAATATCAGTAGAATATAACAAAAACACAAAAATAAAGAGAGTGCTTTCATCCAAATAACTCATAATATTACAGGAAAAGTATTGCATCTGAGAGCTTTTGGTGAGAGAGGGTATCACCACTTCCTCTAACCAGTTTCCCCCAATAAAATTATTTGAACAACTTGATCTTAAAAATTTTCCTACCAAAAGAAATTCAAATTTCTTTAAAAATATGTTAACAAGGTAAAGGCAAAAATACCAATATAATTTTTAAAATCCATACATATTTAGCATGGAGGATGACTTCAGAGACTTTCTCTCGGTTCCTTTCTCTCATGTTGTTTCTATAATGGCTTATCGAGATATAATCCACATACTACACAACCCAATTATTTATGTCAATGATTTTTAGTGTAATCAAAGTTGTGCAGCCATCAATCCATTTTAGAACATTTTCATCATCCCTCCCCACCCCCGAAAGACATATACCATTAGCAGTCACTCTCTCCAGCCCTTGGTAACCACTAATCTACTTTCCATCTCTATAGATATGCCTATTCATATAAACGGAATCATACAATATATGGCCTATTGCAGCTGGCTTCTTTCACTTTGCATGATGTTTTCAAGAATCATATGTGTTGTAGCGTGTACCAATACTTCATTCCTTTTTATTGCTGAAAAATATTCCATTGTATGGATATATCACATATTATTTATCCACTATCCATTCGGGTTGTTTATGCTTTTTGGCTATTATGAATAATGCTACTGTGAACATTCCTGTACAGGTTTTTATCTCTCTTGGGTATATAGCTAGGCATGGGATTGTTGAGTCATATGGTACCTCTATGTTTAACCTTTTGAGGAACTGCCAGGTTTTACAAAGCAGCTTTCCATGTTGTTTGCAGTTCTTGATTTCTCAGTTGTCCTCATATCTAATTCCAACTGGGTTCCTGAAGCAGCAGTAACGAACCTCCCACCAGAACCTATTATACTAACGTTATAGAAGAATGCACTTCATACTTTTGTTACCCTGTACCTCCACTAAGATATCCTCATCCTTCTCTGTGTTCCTCTAGTGAGGTGTATATTCGCAGACAGAGAAAAACACTGAATACATATTTGCTCAGGTCCATACATAAATCAGTGAAGGACCTGATAAAAATACACTTTCTTCGCAAGTTCTTAGTTTCATGATTTCAGTGACTGAACTAACATAATGTTGCATGCTAACCTACATTTTTCCTTGGAAAAATACAGATAGCAGATGAGGAAGCAATATTTGTTTTAATGTCAAGAATACGCTCAATCTTCTTCAACATTCACCTGGTACCATTTTTCCAGGAGTAAGAGATCCATGTTGGATATTTTAGCAAGCATGAGAAATGAATCTCAAACACATTTTAAAAATCAGTTTTAGAAGTAGAAAAAATTTAAATGCCTTAAAAATATAGTATGTTGCAGATTTTTTTTTCCATTTAGAGTAGATTTGTAGTATGGGCATATGAAAAATGTCAAAGTCAGAAGACACAGTTTCAGGATTGAAAGATCCCGTAAATCTTTTATCTCCCCTCCCTGGCACCAAAGAAGTTGCTTCCTAAATTTATTTTCATAAATATACATTCTTGAAGAGAGTACCAAAACTATTCTGGAGTAGAAAAAATTTCCCCCTTAAAAAGCAATTGTAATTTATTTATTAAACCCCTATTTATGCTGTTACTGTTAAAAACATAATTTAACTAATATAGTCCACAAACTCAGATGTGAAAATCTAGAATCACGTCTCAGTGTGAAGAGTAGAGTTGTTCATCAGGGGCCGGCCCAGGGGCATAGTGGTTAACTTCATGAGCTCCACTTCAGTGGCTCGCGGTTCACGTGCTTGGATCCCGGACGCAGACCTGTGCACTGCTCATCAAGCCATGCTGTGGTAGTATCTCATATACAAAATAGAGGAAGATAGGCACAGACGTTAGTTCAGGGCCAACCTTCTTTAGCAGAAAAAAAAAGAGGAAGATTGGCAATGGATGTTAGCTCAGGGCCAATCTTCCTCGCCCAAAAAAAAAGAATTTTTCATCAGGAATCAGGCCTCTTTTGACCAACTGACTTAGGCAAAAAGAGAACTTAATGACTCACATTACCCAAAGGCCCAAGAATAGATCTAGCTTTAAGCACTGCTAGGTAGGGCTGGATGATATAATCAAGGTCCATTTTCTCTCTCAGAGCCTCTTCACTCTATTCCTCTATTGGCTCCATATTTTGAGAGGGTCTCACCTTACTATAGTGACAAATTTGGTTTTGTTTATATCCCTTCATTCTCACAGCCAGTGGCAAGTCTTTGTCCCAGAAATCACAGCAAATGCTCATTGTGAATCATTGGTTCTAAATGGCTCAAGTGCCTGTTTATGAACGGATCACCATGACCAGGGAAGTGCAAAGTACTGACTGGCTTAGCCTTAGGTGATGGTGCCAAGAATGGAGCCAGGAACACACAAATATATGCTCTCAGAAAGAAATTATAGTATAACTACCAAAAGAAGGTGAAATGGATGCCGATGCCCAAAATATAGGAAATGTTTACTAAAATGCTATTTCAATACAAGAAAAGTTATTAATAAAAGCAGAAACATAGTGAAAAACATATAATTACACATGTAACAATAGGAGAAAAATCTGATAAAATTCAAACCTAATCCTTAAATAAAAATTTTAATAGCATTATTGAGGAATCACTGACATAAAATAAACTGCATGTTTAAACTAAACTGTTTAATAAAGTCTGATTCGTGTATACACTCATAAAACTATCATAATTAAGAAAATGAACATATCCATTACCCCAAAATGATTCCTTGTGCCCCTTTATAATCTTCTTTCAATGCCTCCCACTTAGGCAACCACTGATCTGTTTCCTATCAGTACAAATTGGTTGGCACTTTCTAGAATTTTATATGAATTTAATCGTACAGTGCATACTTTGCCTTCTTTCACTCTGCGTAATTATTTTCTGGTTCATTCATGTTTATTTTATCAATAGCTTATTACTTTTTACTGTTAACAATCCATTGCAGAGAGATATCACAATGAATTTATCCATTCACCTGTTGATGGACATTTGGCTTATTCTCAGGTTTCGCTATTACAAATAATGCTGCTATACAAGTCTTTGCATGGACATATACTTTCATTTCTCTTGGGTAAGAAAATGGGTAAGTGGAATGGCTGGGTCATGCGGTAGATGCACATTTAACATTTTAGAAAACTGCTGAACTGTTTTCCAAAGTGGTTCTACCATTTTACGTTCCCATCAACAGTGAATGAGGGTTGCAGTTGCCCACATCCTTGCCAACACTCGATATGGTCAGTCTCAAATTTGAGACATTTACATAGGTATGTAGTGTTATCTCATTGTGGTTTCATTTTGCAATTTCCTAAAGACTAAAAATATTGAGTATCTTTTCATGTGCTTATTTACCATTCATATATCTTCTTTGATGTGATATCTGTTCAATATTTTGGCCCATTTAAAAAATTTTATTCATTTAATTATTTTCTTATTATTGTGTTTGGAGGGTTCTTTATATATTATTTACTAGTCCCTTATCAGATAAGTGATTTGCAAAAGTTTCTCCCAATGTGTAGCTTGTCTTTCATTCTCCTAAAACTATCTTTCCAAGAACATAATTTCTTAACTTTGATGAAGTTCAATTTATCAATTTTCTCTTTAATGGATCTTACTTTTTGGTAACATATGCAAGAAATCTTCTCCTAGCCCAGAGTTACAAAGATTTTCTTTTATGTTATCTTCTAGAAGTTTCAGTTTCAGGTTTTACATTTAGATCTATGGCCCATTTTGAGCTAATTTTGGTATAAGGCTGTTAGTTTCCTATGGCTGCTATAACAAATTATGACAAATTTGGTGACTCAAAACAACAGAAATATATTCTCTCATAGTTCTGAGGCCAGAAGCCTGAAATCAAGGTGTCAACAGGGCCATATTGTCTCCACATGTTCTGGGGAAGAATCTGTTCCTTGCATCTTCTAGCTTCTGGTGGCTGCCAGCATACTTGGCTTGCGGACATATCACTCCAATCTCTGCTTCCATCTTCACATAGCTTCTTTTGTGTGTTTATCATAAAGACACTGTAATTGGATTTAGGTTCCACCTAGATAACCCATGATAATCCCTCCACGTAAATAAAGATCCTTAACGTAATCACTTCCGCAAAGACCCTGTTTCTTTATAAGCTAACATTTACAGGTTGGTGATTAGGACCTGATATCTTTTGGTAACTATTATTCAGTCTACCACAAAGGTAAATATGGATACAATTGTTCCAGCACCATTTGTTGAAAAAATTATCCTTTCTTCACTGAATTGCCTTCACATTTTTGTCGAAAATCAATTGACCATATATGTCCATAAGTCTGCATCTATATGTGGACTCTCTGTTCTATAGATCAATCTGTCTGCCTTGATGAAAATACCACATTGTCCATTGTCTTGATTACTCTAGCCTTAAGGCCCGGTGGTGTAAGACCTCTTTGTTTTTCTTTGTGGTATTCTAGGTCTTTTGCAATATCATATTCTACAAAAAAAAAAGCCTGCTAAGATTGATCGATTGCATTGAATCTATAGATAAATTTGAGGAGACATCTTATCAATACTAACTCTTCTAATTCACAAGCACAGTACTATTGTAAATGCTATTGTTTTTATGACATCAGTTTCTGATTGTTCATTGATACTATATAGAAATACAATTAAAGTTTGCATATTGATCTTGTTTCCTGCAACTTTGATAAACTCATAGTAGTTTGTTTGCTTTTTTGTGTGTGTGTGTGAGGAAGATCAGCACTGAGTAACATCCATGCCAATCCTCCTCTTTATTTTTGCTGAGGAAGACCAGCTCTGAGCTAACATCTGTGCCTATCTTCCTCCACTGTATATGGGACGCCGCCACAGCACGGCCTGACACGTGGTGCATCGGTGCATGCCTGGGATCAGAACCCGGGCCGCCAGCAGCAGAGCATGCGCACTTGACTGCTACGCCACAGGGCTGGCCCCTAGTTTGTTTTTATTTTAAATAAATTCCAAAGAATTTCCTACATAAATGATCATGTTGCCTGTGGATCAAGACAACTTGACTTCTTTTCCAATCTGGGTAACTTTTATTTATTTTTCTTGCCTGATTACACTGGTTAGAATCTCTAGTACAATACTAAATAGAAGTAGTGAGAGCAGACATTCTTGCTCTGTCCCTGATCTTGGGCACTTAGTCTTTCATCATTAAGTATGATGCTACCCGTAGTTTTCTGTAGGTGCCCTTTATTAGACTGCGGAAGTTCCCTTTCATTTCTAGTTTGCTGTGAGTTTTTAGGAAGGATATTGGACTTTATCCAATACTTTTCTTATATCTACTGATAAGATTTTATGTTTTTTTCTTATAGTCTGTTGATATGGTAAATTTCGTTGAGATGTATTTCAAATGTTAAATTAAGCTTGCAGTGCTCAGATAATCTCCACCTAGTCATGATGTTATTACCCTTTTTATATCCTTTATATTATTCTTTAATTTGCTAAAATTATGTTAAGAATTGCTGCATCTATGTTCACAAAGGATATCAGTCTATATATAGTTTTCTTTTATCATGTCTTTGCCTGGTTGTGGCATCAGGATAATGCTGGCATCATGGAACAAATTGGGAATATTCCCTCTTCAATTTTCTGGAAGAGTTTGTGTAAAATCGATGTAATTTCTTATTCAAATGTTTGGTGGAATTCACCTGTGATGCCATGTGGTCTGTGAGTCTTTGTGAGAAGAGTCTTAACTGTAAATTCTGTTTTTTAAATAAATATAAAGCTATTCAAGTTGTCTATTTCTTTTTGACTGTGCTTTGGTCGCTTGGGTCTTTTATAAATTGTCCAAATTATTGGTTTAAAGTTGTTCATAATATTCTCATATATTTTTTATATATCTTAGAATTTGTAGTGATTTCACCTCTCTTATTGGTTGATATTGGTAATTTTTATCTTCCTTTTTTCTTGATTAATTTGGCTAAATGTTAATTTTATCAGTCTTTCTTTCAAAGAACCAAGTTTTGGTTTCATTGATTTTTCTCAATTATTTTGTTTCCTATCTTGTTCTACTCTTAGTTATTTTCTTTTTTTTGCAACTTGCTTTAGGTCAAGTTTGCTCTTCCTTTTCTAGTTTCTTGACGTGGAAGCTAAGGCCATTGATTTGAGATCTTCTTTTCTAGTAAAAGCATTTAGTGCTATAAATTTCCCTTCAAATTCTGCTTTAGTGGCATCACAAATTTTAACATGTGTTCTTAGTTTCATTTCTTTTGAATACTTTATAATTACTCTTTGATTCTTTTTGACTTTCAAGTTACTTAGAAATGTGTTATTTAATTTCATAATATGGGGATTTTCCAAAGAGCTTTCTGGTACTGACTTCTTCTTTCATTCCATTTTGCTCAGAGGACATATTTTGTATGACTCTATACTTTTTGATTTATTGAGATTTGTTTTATGGCCCAGAATATGGTCTATATTAATAAATATGATGTTTGCACTTTAGAATGTTTATTCCTAGGATTAACAATATTAAGAAGAATGTAATTCTGTTGTTGCTGAGTAGTGTATCTATAAACGTCAATCAGGTCAACCTCATTGTTAGTGTTATCTGAATCGTCTACATCCTGATTTTCTATTTGTTTTATCAATGATTGAAAGGATATTCAAATCTCCAACTGTAATTGTTGATTTGTCTATTTATTCTTGCAGTTTTACCAGTCTGTGTATCTGAAGCTTTGTTATTAGGGGAATAAACATTTAGAATTGTTAGGTCCTCTTGAATAACTGCCTGCTGTATTATCATGAAATGGCCTTCTTTATCCCTGGTATTATTCTTGGCTCTTAAATTGACATTGTGTGATATTAACATAGCTACTTCAGCTTTTATAGTGGTCGTTTCATATAACTATATACGAATATTTAATATATATTACATATGAATACTTTAATATGTCAAAATACATATTAAATATATTAAAGGTGATTCAATTACACATGATAAATGGGCACAGTTGATTGTGTGCATATTATACCTCAATAAAGTTTATTTAAAAAGCTGGTGCAATGAATAATTATAGATTTGGTACCTAAATGGCACAGTATATTTTTCTAAATTAAATTTTTTTTCAGTAATGTTGGCATTTTGCAAATTGAGTATAGCACTTAACTATAAATGACAGTCTTTTAATGTATGCACACATCTCTTAGACTTTACATCAGAATGTTGCAAATAGGTGACAAGTTGCCTAGATATTTAGCCTTGGTCCTTGGATAGCCAAGGTCACTTCTGGGTAAAGTAGCCTCCTTCTTTTGCCCCAGTGTGCCATATAAGTAGAATTTTCTGTGTGCCAGGAAGTGGGGGAAAAAAAGGTTAGAAATCTATGATATTGCTGGGACACAGCATGGGTACATGTGATAGATTTCAAAAATGGTTCCAATTCTTCATCTTCCCCACATCCACGTTTTTTGCTGTGTAATTTTGCAGGGTACTCCACTCTGACTCTGGGATAAGCTATGTGATTTGCTTTGACCAATATGGTATCAGAAAATGTGACATAAGCAGAAGCTTGAAAAATGCTTGTGCAATTGATCTTGCCCTCTTGCCTTCTGACACTTAGCCATAATACATACCTGGGCTAGTCTGCTGGAGGAAAAGACAGGTGGAACAGAATCTCAGGATGGATGTGGCTGGCAATGGATCCAACACAAGTGACCTCTCTTGGAACACGGCTTGCCTGTTTTTAAACCCAAGGTGGTTGTTCAAAGTCAAGTCAAGGGGTTGGCTCCTTTATTTCCTTCTCATGCAGAAACTTAGGAACTGAAGCAATATTCAATCCTAATTTCTTATTTCCTTTGAGGCACCAAGGGGTACTTCCCTCTTATTTTTTAACACATACATTAAACAACAGAAAAACATGTTTTCATGAACAAAGACTTCTCATAGGGGTATCTATCCTTTTTGGAAAACAGCACATAAATCTTGTTGTAAATTTCCAGTGTGTTACAATTTAACTTTATCTTTCTCTTATGAGAAAAGGAAAAAATATTACTTACACTATGAGTGTCAGGGAGTTTTCAGGCTCATAAAGAAGGACTTAACCTAAAGCTTCTTATAAAGACTAACATATATAGTATTCTAATGTAAAAATATTAAAATTTCGTTATTCCCCTAAGGGACATTTAGATTCCTCTAAATTTTTATTATAAATATTGCCACAATGTATATTCTTATATTTATCACCCTGGGCACATGTTGAGTGCTTTTCTAGTATTGTTAAGATTATACAGCATGCACTATTTATTATTTGAATATATACTGCCAAGTGTCCTTCAGTCCTATTGACACTCCCACCAGGAGTGTAGGGAGAGTTCCCATTTTCCCATACCCTGGCCAATATTTAATATTATAAAACTTTTAAATTTTTACCAATTTCCCTGATTACCATAGGGACTAAGAATCTTTTAAAAAGTTTATTGGCCATCTTTATTTTTCTTTTTCAATGAATTGACTGTTTAGATCTTTTGCTTGCTTTTCTATTGTATAATTTGTTTGCTTTTTATTATTAAATAATACTTTTTATATCTAGATTTTAACCCTCATCTATTATACCCTGGCAAATACCTTCTCTCAGTATGTTGTTTTTCTTTTACCACTGTTAACAGAGCCAGGTCATAAAGAAATTTTACATTTTGTAATGATCACATGCATTCATCTTTTCCCTTATACTTTTGCTTTCTGGGTCTTAAGAAGCCTTCTCAACCTTGAGATTATAAACATTTTCTTCTAATAAGTAAATAAAAATTAAACACGGGGGCCAGCCCAGTGGTGTAGTGGTTAAGTTCACGCGCTCCACTTCGGCGGCCAGGGGTTAGCGGGTTCGGATCCCAGGCACAGGCCTACATACTGCTTATCAAACTATGCTGTGGCAGGTGTCCCACATATAAAGTAGAGAAAGATGGGCACAGATGTGAGCTCAGGGCCATTCTTCCTCAGCAAAAAGAGGAGGATTGGCAATAGATGTTAACTGAGGACTAGCCTTCCTCACCAAAAAAAAAAATTAAATGTGTATTTGTTTACTGATGCAATGATACCACCTCCTTTAATTACTGTTTCATATTATATCTTGTTATCTGGTTGGTTACCTTTTACCCTGGCTGTTTTTGCCCATTATTCTTTCATACTAATTTTAGAAGGGCTTGCTTCTCATTCATGTATTACTCCAACATCCCAGCATTAGGCCTAATTTTTACTAGCTCAACTATTACTTGTTGAGTAAGACACCCTTAGTACTAAAAGTAATTAAAATATTCTTCCAGTGATCAGTAATGACTAGTACAATACTAGTTTTATTTCTTATTATATTTGTCATATATAAACTTACCCTTTGTTCTTATCTCTATAGATAATCACAAATAAAATGCTAGAAATGCCTGTGCAATGGTGATTTAACCTGTAATTTCCCTTCTATGCAGAAATGTGATAGTTGTACATTATTTCAATATTTATTTATTTTATTTTTTTTTTTGTGACGATCAGCCCTGAGCTAACATCCATGCTAATCCTCCTCTTTTTGCTGAGGAAGATCGGCTCTGAGCTAACATCTATTGCCAATCCTCCTTCCTTTTTTTTTTTCCCCCAAAGCCCCAGTAGATAGCTATATGTCATAGTTGCACATCCTTCTAGTTGCTGTATGTGGGACGCGGCCTCAGCATGGCCGGAGAAGCAGTATGTCGGTGTGCGCCCAGGATCTGAACCCGGGCCGCCAGTAGCAGAGCACGTGCACTTAACCGCTAAGCCATGGGGCCGGCCCCTCAAAACATTATTTAACATGGTTAACCATTCTTAATTTCTTTAACTCTCTTATCCTCTTTCTGTCCCTTCCCATTGGCAACTCTTCTGTCTGCCTCTTGTATGAGTTCCACACTTGGTCAAACTCCTTTCTAACAATAGAGCAACCACGCCACCTACACTCTTCCCACTTTTTTTTCCCCCAAAGAGAAATTTTACCTGGCAGTCACTAGAATGTAGACTCTTTGTCTCTTTATCCTTAGCACTGCATTACCCTTAACACTAAAAACATCATGTTATGGTATGTAGTTGATGCTTACTAAACATTATGTTTAAATTATGAATATTGTTAAATGAGTCAATATGAAAAGCACATAACGTACTACTTTATTACTATATTTTATAAATTTTCATTTATAATTTAAGATAAAAATCAACAAAAATACAAGGTACTACGTTCATAGCACTTGTAATATATATCTCATTTAAATGTGTTTACTATTTTTAAAAGTTTAGAATATTGTTTAAGCTGAGTTAAGTGACTGTGGAATCCTTGAAACGTTTCAAGAAAACATAGCTTGGAATCACTGCTCTAGACCTATTACTCTGTTAACATAGGTCAATATGCGACAATATTTAGGACTAATTATCCTGATAGTTTTCAATTCAACATTAATCATATTAAAAATCACATGTACAAGGAAAGAAAATCGATTACTATCTTGAAATTTGCATATATACATAGCCATATGGTTAATTAAGCACCACATTAATCTGCATTTTTCTTATATTCCCTAGGAGGGTATTTATGATCCTTGGGGGAAATTTTAAAGAAAATTTAAATCTACTGTCACACCAGGGTTTTAATAGTTTACTATCTAAATAGTCTTTTGTTTAAGTTTTACGACTCTAAAAAGTTCTGGAAATATCACTGTTTTATGGCATTTTTTTCTATGTTCATGACCTCATGATGCTTGATATCTAGTCTATCTCTTTCCTAATACTAATGGAGTACTATTAGGACTCCAACTATCACTACCAGTTCTCAGAACTTTCCCCAGCTTTTTATCTAGTATCTCAATACTTCTCTCTAGGGAACTGCATTCTGACATAGTGTTTGGAGCATGCATGTAATCCCCATCTTTTTCCTCCTTTTCTGTCTCTCAAACTTGTTTCTTCTTCTTTCAGTCAAACACTTGCCTACATAGGCAAGAAAGACATTAGGACAGATATTTTTTATCTTATATCTCTTTTCTCCTCTTAAGTCTCTTATATTAAGGTCTCAACTCCACTATTAAAATATGAAAACCAACTTGAGGTTCATATAAGAAGAATACCTAAAAATGGTATAAAAAGTAAACAATTTTCCAGGTAAATGCAAACCAAAAAAATCCAAAGAAATAATATGAGAAACTAAAATTCTGGCAAAAAATATTTAATATATAAACAGGATTATTTTTTTTCAACTGTAGAAATATAAGGAGAATTATGTGGTAGACTGTTAGATTAATGGCCCCCAATGCCATTACCTCCTGCTATGTGCATCCATGTGCAGTCCCCTCTCACATTGACTCTAGACTTGGCCATGTGACTTGCTTTGTTCAAAGGAAGAAGAGCAAATATGACAGGTACAGGCTTGAAAAGCTCTTGTATATTAGGGCTTGCCCTCTTGGAATGTTTTCTCTTATGTGTTCTCCTGGGAATAAGTCCAGTCTAGTCTACTGGAGGATGAGAGGCTATATAGAACAGACAAAGCCAAGTCATTGAATCATGAAAAATTATAAAATATCCTAGTTTTAACCACTGAGTTTTGAGGTGGTTTGTTGTGCAGCAATGGATAAGAACTACACTTTGTGGAACCCTATCATCTCTCTTTGTCCTTGTCTGTGGAAGAGGAAATGGAAAAATATTAAATAAAGCTATACTTAATTTGAAAAAACACTTAGGGTCTATCAGTAAACTTTAACAATTTTGGACCTGCTGCACTCCTGTTGTATTTCCTCCTTAGCTATTCAGTCCATTTAAATAAGTATTTACAAGAATCAACATTTTAACTGTTATCCTATACATTCTATAGGTGTAGAATGAAGAAACTGTATCAATGAACAAACAGTACATGATAAATATTTTTATTTTTAAACACTGAATTGTACATCTTTCATATAAAAGATGAGATTCTAGCCTCTGTTTTACAAAATAATTATACTTGCTAATACTATCTTTACATTTTTTACAGAAGCCAATTTTCTCTAAATTTGCAGCTTAAGTCCATAGATTTTATAGAATCATCATCTCTTGAATATACTTCCAATATCCTTTAAAAAATAGAAAATTCATACAAGATAATTTTATTTAACACATTAAAACTTAACAGGTTACAGTATAACTATCCAGCCTTCCACCTACGCCTGAATACTTTTCCAGTACAGAGAAGCCAACATTATTGGAGTAATTAATTTTCTGTATTTACCTTTATTAAAAAGAGGTTTTTGGTAGTGAGAACAAATAGTCTCTCATTTGTTGCTTGAAAGCCTAAAATAGGATCATTGGTTTCTAGGCTTGCTACTTGCTGCTTAGCAACCTGCCCTACTTGCCTGCCTTCCTTTCTATTGTAAAGCACAGTGGACATGGGAGTGGGCTGACGATAGATGAACACTCGACGGAGGCACTCGCAAAGGGCTGCATAGGAGTAATTTGGAGCACAGGCAAAAAATTTTTTGTCTCTCTTTGATGCTTGAACGTAGCCTGTCAAGAAATATGAAACAAACAAAAGAAAAACTATATATTAAACAAAAGGGAAGAAATTGTGATTTAACATTTAATATCTCATAATTATTTATTATAAAATAAAATGCCTGAATAAAATATATACCATAAATACTCAACAATGGTTAAATTTGGAACCATTAATGATTAGCCACAATCAATCTTTCCCAACTGGTGCAAAAATATGGGTTTAATTCCTAAGGAACAAAACAGATGAGATTTAATCTCTTCAAGAAAAGCACAACATAGTTCCACATAATTTCCATGCATAATTAAAATACTAAAAATCTAAAACACTAAAAACATGCCAAAATATCTTTCAATGCCAATTTAATAATTAGGTTCATCAATCACCGATGTGGCATTGCAAAATCTTTTTCTTTTCTTATTAAATAAATGGGAAAATGTTTATAGGATACATTGTGAAATTATTTCAGGAGTATGTTCATAATGCAGGCCCTATCCCTGAAGGTATAGTCTCATTATTTCTATGATGTTAGTCCTATTTTTCTACACCAATACCAACATTGTACAGGATTTTGTTGTACTTCAGCTCCCAAATGTAGAACCCTGAAACTACTACAAGCTTGAAAGAAAACTCAAGTATCTAATTTTAAAAACCTCATTAGGACATCCTTTGAAAACTAATTAAATTTTGGGGAAAAAATCTTATCTTTTTAAGAATTATCTTTGCAGATTAAAAGGGCACTTATGTTCTGAAATATAAAGTAGGATTTCTAGATTGGGACATGGTTAGTGAATGTTAATAACGTGAGATAAAAAATATAACACTAATGTAAATTGAGACCTCATTAAACAACGAATGAGCAAAGGAACCACGGAACACAGACAGATCAATACTGGTTTTTTTGTTTTGTTTTGTTTTTTGTGAGGAGATCAGCCCTGTGCTAACATATGCCAATCCTCCTCTTTTTTTGCTGAGGAAGACTGGCCCTGGGCTAACATCTGTGCCCATCTTCCACCACTTTATATGGGACGCTGCCACAGCATGGCTTGCCAAGCAGTGCATCGGTGCACACCCAGGATCTGAACCAGTGAACCCCGGGCCGCCGCAGCGGAGTATGCGCGCTTAACCGCTTGTGCCACTGAGCCGGCCCCCAATACTGGTTTTTTAATATTAAGCAGAGTTTGAGGAAGAAAAAGTGAAGAGGATGTAGATACCTATTTGAGTAGCTTAGAATTAGCTCTCTAGATTAACATTGACAAAACTGATAATGTATATAACATCTCAAGACTACATATCTAAGGTAATGCTGATTTAACTTAAACTCAAGCATTTAAAAGAATGCTTCTATACTAGGGGATTTCTGGATATAAATGGAGAATCTGAGCATATGAAAATGATGATAGAGCTTTCCTCTTACTGAAAAAAGAGAATAGAGAATAAAAAAAATAGAAATTGTAGTAAAGAGACTAGAAATTATGTGGTCAAATTATTCAAGCAAACTATTTCGAGTCATAAAAATCCATTTGGAGTGTGAATTAACCAGTTTAACGGCCTATATGATCAACTATAAGGGATAATTGACAAATCTCCTCTACAATTAGGGCTGTGCATATATAGCAATCAAAATGCATAATTTTACTTCCTACTGCCAGTTTAAAATAACCTTTCAATAAACCAATAACTGTGGTTAATTCATATAAAAAGTTTCTCCCACATAATACTAAACTACTTTGACATAAAATCAATTGTAACATAAGTCTACAATTATGTAGTTTAAAATTTTTCAAGCCTTATTTATTTATTTTTTTTGTGAGGAAGATCAGCCCTGTGCTAACATCTGCCAATCCTCCTCTTTTTTTTGCTGAGGAAGACTGGCCCTGGACTAACATCCGTGCCCATCTTCCTCCACTTTATATGGGACACCGCCACAGCACGGCTTGCCAAGCAGTGTGTCGGTGCGCACCCGGGATCCAAAGCAGTGAACCCCGGGCTGCCGCAGCAGAGTGCGGGCACTTAACTGCTTGCACCACCGGGCCGGCCCCTCAAGCCTTATTTTTAAAATTGGTATTTTCCCCTTTATCCTACAAAATAAATTTCATTTTTGCTTATCACCATTTTCTCTAAGTGTTTTCATTATAACAGCTCTCTTTCACACTTAAGTTTCATGAACGATGTCTCCTAATGTGCATTACCTTAGAGCAATTCTATAATGTTTTTGAAGATTACTCTGAAGAAACCTGAATACAAGTTCCATGTCAAGCCCCTTGTTCATATTCTAATACCATATAGCTTAACTGAAATAAGCAAATGACTGATTAGAATGATTCAAGGGGTTAGATAACCTCTTTGATTTCCATTCTGTGTTGATCTTCTGTACAAGCATAAAAACAGAGCAGTCCTACTATTCTAAAAGTACTAACTTACATTCATCAACTATATTACAAGCAACCAAATTATAGCACAAATCAATCCAAATATAATTAGCACAGCTCAAATTTTAAAAAAAGAAAAGAATTTTTAAAAAATGATGACTAATTTTTGACATAATGGAAGATGCTGTCAAAGAGCTTGCTTTATACCTAAAGCATTGAAAGTCGCAATGTGCTCCCACATATCGTCTCGTTTGCTGGAATGTGGCTGCCAGAGTAGGGCATCAACATCATGGCGCAAACAGAAGCAGGGCATTTCCTTAGGATCCACTATGACAGAGAAAAGGTACTCATTGCTCCCAAGATTCACCTAAAATAAAAAGTGACAAAAAATAATTTACTCAACAACGAATTATTAATAATGATGATGACAACAACTGACACACAGCACTATATGTCAGCAACTGTTCTAAACTTTTTAACATACCTAAAACTCTTCATAATCCCCTAGGAGAAATGTGCCACTGTTACGTCCATTTTAAAGATGAGGAAAGTGATGCACAGGGCATTTAAGTAACCTGCCCAAGGTCAGCCTGATAATGAGTCGTGGAGCTGAGATTTGAACCTAGAGTCTATACTCTTAACCACTATGCAATACTATCTCCCAACTGTTAGTAACTAGTTTAAAACATGACATAAAGCACCATCTTTTATAAGCAGAATATTTTTTTAAACCAAAGAATAAAAATACGAAGTTTACAAATGCTAACTTGTAATAATGTTAGCAAGAACAATGACAGCTACTAGGATTTATGAGCACATTCTCCATGCCAGGCATGTTATAAATATTAATCTTGACAACCCACAAGGCTGTTATTATCTTCATTTAATAGATGAAATAACATACTTGGAGGACTTGAGTAACTTGTTCTAAGCTACAGAGAAAAATCAAAATGCTGGGATTCAAACTCAGATCTGTTTACCAATTACTTACTTTGGTGTACTGTTTAATTATGGTATCAATGTCAAGAATGTTTATTACGTTAATAATTTTTATTGCAATATTGATGGCTAAAGGAATTCATTTTAATACAAAATCATGAAGTAGAGACTCATAATTGGATTCCATCTACAGGAATACTTCTTTTAATGCAAACAGGTTACAAAGATCTTCTTCTTTATTAGAAATATTATTATCAGAGTTAAAAATGCCTAAATACCAACAAAAATCACATCAAATGTAGAAAACATAAAATATGCCTAGTACTTGATAAATATTGAATTGCTTCCACGAGTTTTAGAGCAGACTGAAGAATAAAATGTTGAGTTACAATCAGAAGTGGAGACCTGCCCTGTATTCAATAGGGAAAGCTGTAAAGTGGCTCTCCAGCAAGAGGACTTATTGCTACAGCTGTGCCAGCACAGGCTATGAGTCACAGGAGAATCCAGCGCCAGAGCAACCCAATTTCTGTTGCCCTAGTAATGTCCATGGATAGGCACTATGGGTGGGGCTAGTGCTTGTTCACTACAGAAAGGGAACAAGCTGGCACACAGTGTTCAAAGACTATTTCCTCTTTCCCTTTGCTCCTGATAATCACTGAAGATTTATTTTCAAAATCACCACCAATTAACCGCATCCCCCTCTGACAGTCTCAATTGTTTACCAAGCGCTTTCACAGAAGAAAAAAATTATTGAAATACAAATACAGGTTGAAATAATATTTTCATAAAAATTCATTTACTTTCATGAGTCAAGCACCTTAAGAATGTATTGAATATTATAATGAAACGACTGATCTCCGATCCTCTCATACTTAATGCACAACAGTGAGAGAGGAACAGAGGGCCCTGAACCAACAAGTGAAAGGCTAACCACTAAGAGAGATCAGCCATGAAAATAAGACGATGGGGATGCAGATCTCTTGTTATGGGTCCCTTACTCCGACTTGGATGTTCCTTCTCTTCTGCTTCTACTTACCTTATACATACCTCCACTACAGTCAAATGGAGTCAAAGTACTACTAATTACAAAAACGGCAATCTCACATGGTTTGCTTTTGCCATACCTTTGACGCAGCATTCTGCCTGGACTCTTCTTGTCCTTTCTTGCCTGATGGATTCCTACTTATCGTCCAAGATTCACTTCAAACATCAGTTGCTGCAGAAGCTTCCCTTATTCTCGTGGTTACATGAGCTGTTTGAACTCTTGAGAACCTCCAGCATCATGTATATTATTCCCAACAAATTATTTATCTTACTACGTTAGATTATTAATATGCATGTACACCACCTGTGTCCCCCCAGGATGTCCACATCTCCATTCCTTGGAACCTGTGAATATGTTACCTTAACATGGCAAAGGGAACTCTGTAGATGTGATTAAGTTAAGCATCTTGAGCTGGACAGATAATCCTGGATTATCTGGGTGGGCCCAACGCATTAACAAGAGTTCTTATAAGAGGGAAACAGTAAGGTCAAAGACACAGAAGGTGATATGACAGCAAAAGCAGAAGGATAGAAGACACAGACTAGAAGACGCTATTGGCTTTGAAGTTGGAGGCTGAGGCTACCAGCCAAGGAATGCAGGCAACCTCTAGAAGTTGGAAAAGGCAAGAAAATGGATTCTCCTCTTAAAGCCTCCAGACGGAATGTACTCCCACACACCCATTTTAGAAGTTCTGACCTCCAGAACTTCTGAAGAATAAATTTGTGTTGTTTAAGTTACTCAGTTTGTGGTAATTTGTTACAGCAGCAGTAGGAAACAAATACCTACTATCACCTATCTCACAAGACTATCTTAGGAACCAGAAGTTTGTCTTCTTGTCTCCATATTCTAGATAACTATTTTTTGAATGGATATTTTATGTAAGAAATCATTTTAAAAATATTTCCAACAAAGCCAATTATCCTTAGAGTTGGGAATACTTTACTCTAATTTACAGTTAGAATAACTGGCTGAGGATTTTGTAAAGCAAAAAACCTTATGATTAAATTCTTAAAGAAATACCCACTGGAAAGTGACAGGGTCAGCAGCTTCCTCACTTCACCAAGTACACAGTACTCTGTGCCTTTTAGTTCTTGCCTCAGGAAATCTTACTTTCTCAATAATATTTCCCCGTGGTTTTCCAGTGTTTAAAAAGGAATGTCCAAACTGACCTGAATGGCATTTTTGAAAGTTTCTCAAAACCTGACTCCAACATGTCTTTCCAATATTGGTTCCTATTACTCTCCTCAAAACCTAACATTTAGCAAAACTGGATCACAATTTATAAAACTGCCTCCCCTACTTTCCACTCTTTTGTCTGCCATGCTTTTTCTGCTTGCTGCATATCCCGCCCATCATATACTTCATGACACACTCAAATGGTACCTTCTCCTCCTAGCAGTTTTCGCGAACAGTAATAAAAAGAAATAACGTATCATCATAATTTGTTTATACCTCTCCTATAGAACTTATCTCCTCATTTCCTTTATATGTTCTTTGAGGGTGAGGACTATGACTTTGGGTAGGATACTTAGCCCCTATTTTATTTTCCTGTAAATATAATGATAATAATAGTACTTATTTCACCATTGTTATGATGAGTAAACAATGTATTTCAAGCACTTACACAGTGCTTGGTATCAAACTTTAATAAATGCAACTGTCCATTATTACCACTCTAGGCATATTCTACACATTCTGCCTTGAATATTACTGGCATTTCAAATTCAACAAATGAGATGAGCAACATTAATGAGGAAAACAGAGCAACTCGGGAGTGATCTTCACGTAGCTCACACAGGACCTACATAATTTTATGCCTAGGAAACGTGTAAATAGCTATAAAAAAGAATAATATACCAATATACCCTTACTCTGTCCTAATCTCAGCATATTTAATTTAGAGACAAATTTCTAAACTC